>NC_083365.1:29001753-29623753 GCF_030254825.1 Meriones unguiculatus
CAGTAACTGGAAAGCCCCAGGTCTCAGTGAGAGAACCTATCTCACAAAACAAGGGTGGACAGCTTCTTAGGAACATCCAGGGCTGACCTCTGCCCCTCCACATACACATTTGGGATGCTAAGGCACAAAGACTGCCATCTATCCCGCAAAAACTAAGCCTTGTTAATAAAACAAACATAAACAAAGCAGAACAGAAATAACAAAGAAAGCAACTAATTTTTAAATGGTTTTATAGATTGGAAAAGTCAAAATTAAGATGCCATATCTAGTGAGGGTTTTCTTACTATAATAACATGGTGGAAGGCAACACAAGCGGGAAGGGAATATGAATGATAAAGTGGGGAACAGGTGAGCAAAAAGACAGAACACAGTTGGAACTCATCAGAATCACTACTGAAGCAATATTAACCTATTTGTGGGCACGAAGTTTATGACTTAAATACCTCCCACTAGGCTAAAACTCTTATACTGTTAATGTTAACTTTGAACAGGAAATGTCCCCTACAAAGAATCATGTACTGAAGTCTTGTGCTTAGATGGTTGTGTTATTTTGGAAGGTGCTGAAAACTGCAGGAGGTGGGTTGAAGCTGGGGAAAGTAGGTCACTCATGGGGTACCTATCATCTGGCACTAAATTTGTCCTTAGCCCCTTCCTGACTTTGCCTCTGTATATATATTGTCTCTGTCTTCCCCCACTCATTGCCACAATATTTTGCCTTGCCTCAGGCCAAAGCTATGAATCCTGCCAACCTTGAGTTGAAACCTCTGAAACCCAAAAAAAATTTTTTTAATTCTCAGGAATTTGTCACAGTTACCAAATAACTAAGTTATAATGACAAATTAGTTTTGAAGGGGTCATTTACACAACAGTAATCACGCAAAATGATTAATAAAACACCAATATTGATTGGTATATTTTATGACATTCTGTATAAGCCATATATTTTTAAAGATAATTTCCTATTCCCCTAGGGAAAAGTGGGGAAGGGAGTTACAATCAGTTTGTAAAACTGTGTAATCTGTATATTTAAAAAAATGAAAACTCAAAATTAGTCCCTTAAACTGTCTGTTTTTAATGACCAACATATTTAAGACTTATCTAGTAACAGAAAAAAAGTGGAACTCTTTTTGAAAACAGGGTAGGGTAAAGCAGAAAATTTGCCATCTAAAATGTAAACTTGATATAAAAAAAAAAAGAGTAAAACACAGAGAAACATGATTAGTTTTAGAAGTTTGGGGAAAGATTAAGTTGAGACAGTAAGGGTCTTCATTACATCTCATTTGCAGCCAGGTGTGATGGTACATACATTTAACCCTATCACTTGGCAGTAAGAACCAGGTAGATCACTGCATTCCAGGCCAACCTCGTTTTCATAGGAGTTACAGACCAACCAACCATTCTCATCATGTTGTCTATGTAAATACAGTTCACATTTCTGAAAAAAAAAATTATAAGCATACAACTTATTTCAGTGTTTCCACTGTTCTTTTATTAGCTTCTCAAACATCAAATCTTGGGAGATGCTGAAGACTTTAATTGTGATTATTTATTTTTGGACAGGGTCTCACTATGTAGTCCTGGCTGGCCTGTGACCAGGCTAGTCTTACCCTCAGAGATCCACTTGCCTTTGCCTCCTCAGAGCTGCGGTGAAAGTCACTCAGTCTTATCTATGTAATGCCTAGACAACTGTTGGGGTTTTTTTGTTTTGTTTTGTTTTCAATGCTGAGTGTCCAGCCTAGGGTCCTGTTCATGGTATATAAGCATTCTACCACACCTCCAGCTATTTTACACACTCTCTCTCTCTCTCTCTCTCTCTCTCTCTCTCAATGTTCAATCACTGTGTTCCAGTAATTCTTCCTCTGAAATGTCTTTTCTGAATGCAAAGCAAAATTCCCAATTTCAAAGCAACATGTGTCTAGGCAGTAACACATACAAATACTATGAATGTAAATTTTTTTTTAGCTTTTAATTTCTTTTAGATTTATTTTATGTGCATGAATATCTTGCCTGCCTGTATGCATGTGCACTACATGTGTGCCTGATGGTCACAGGGTCAGAAGATGGTACTGGAATTCCTAAAACTGGAATAAGTGGTTGTGAGCCACCACATTGGTCCTGGGAACCAAACCCAGGTCCTCTGCAAGAACAAGTGATCAACTGGTCAACTCTCTCTCCAGTCCCCTAAAGAGTATTTGTTTAAACAATGGAAAGATGTGCTGAATTAAAAGCAATGAAACCCAAACGAAGAAAAATGTGTCTCAGTTTTTAAAAATGTATTTATGTATTGTTTATGTACTTATTTTATTAATTTATGTGTGTTGGGTGTACCACATACATGCACATGCTTGTACCCTCAGAGGCCAGAAGAGGGGCATGAGATCCCCTAGAACTGGAGTTATAGTACACTGTAAGCCATCTGATGTGTATGCTGGAAACTGAACCTCTCGTTCCTCTGCAAGAACAGCAAGTGCACTTAGCTGCTGAGCCGTCTCTCCAGCCCATAATCCTAGTTTTATAAAAAGGAAAGTAGTTATCAGCTCTAAAATAGCTTCAACAAAAGCCATACCTCAAAATATTAACAGCTGTTCTACTGGTAGCAGGTGTTTATAAGTTACTTATTTAAACTTTAAAAAACTTGATTTTATGTTATTTACTAGTATTATCATATGTTTGAGTGTGTGTGTGAACATGTACATGCTAGAGTGCAAACAGAGGTCAAAGAACAACTTTGGAGAGCTGCTTTTCTACTTTGCTGAGAAAGGATCTCTCTTGTTTTTGCCATGCTGCGAACACTGCAGGCTGGGTGGCTCACAGGCTTCTGGGGGATTCTCTGTCTCCCATCAGAGTGTTTGACTGTGACACCTCTACCTTTTGGGGTTTCTTTTTGTTTGCTTTTTAAATGTGGTTTCCAGGATCAAACTCAGGTCATCAAGATTTGCAAGGCTAGCACTTCTGGCCATTGCTGGGCCTTAATTTTGTTTTTTGGCTTATGTATTGTACTTCTGTATTTCCTGTTTCAAATGAACATCTGTTATTTTTAAATTTAGGTAAAATAATATTTAAGTAATTTTACCATTCTCAATGCTCCTATCTATCTCCTATACCTCTCTCCTTCCGGACGGGTAAAGCTCTCTGGAGAACTCTAAACCAGCTTCTCATGTTATTATTGATTCCAGTTGTGTTCCTGAAATTCGTCACTCATACTTATCGACAGCATATGCCAGCAGAAGCAGGCAACATAAACAACCAACTTAAAATAGGGGGTTTGTCTGATTGTAGGATATTTGTAAGTACTTCAGCCTATGGTCAGCAGATTGACAATATCACCCCTTCCTTAAGAGTTCAACAACCCCAAATACCCTACAGAGGGGGAAAAAATGCACCCATTTGAGACCCACTAACACAGAATTTTACGAATTCCCAAATCTTTGTGGGCTTGAGAGCTCTGTGTATGTATGTGTCTCACACCTCTCTGACATGTCTCATTTACAAATTCCCCAGTCTCAATTCCTATGATGTTAATCAACAGGAACTTTCCAAAAGACCAGCTAACTGTTGCCAATACAAATAATTTTTATTCTGGATTCCTAGTCTTTGAACAGTTTCCTCCGTAACATACCCTACCTCCCCGTCTACTAAATGTCTTAAATATTTACACAGCCTTTATTCACATTTTTTATTTAATTTTTTTAATTTTTACAATTTATTAACTTTATGTTCTGACTGTGGCCCCTCCCTCAACTCCTCCCAGTCCCACCCTTCCCCTATCCTCTTCCCCTAGTCCACTGAAAGTCCACAGCTTATCAAGTCTCATCAGGATTGCCTGGATCCTCTTCCTCTGTGGGCTGGCAAGGTCATCCCATCAAGTGATCAAAAAAGCAGGCAACTAAGTTCATCCAGCCCCTGCTCCCCTTACTAGAGCACCCACATGGAGACTGAGTTGCCCATGGGCTACATCTGAGCCAGGGGTCTAGGTCCTTAGTTGATGCTTTAATCTCTGCAGGGGCTCCTGGGCCCAGATTTGTTGGCTTTTGGTGGTCTCCTTGCTTACACAGCGTTTCAGTAGTTAGATCTTCAGCAGCTTTATTCAGTTCAGATCATTATACATCCATTGTACCCATCACATAGTGTTTTTGTAACAAATCTCACACCAAAGTAACCTCCCTAAGTTTTGCTGCCTGAAACATCGAGTTGACTGGATCCAGCATTGTGCTGGAAATTTAGACAAGCAAAACCTAGTAACCACCAGGCAGTTGGTGTCTCAGGCCTCTAATCCCAGCACTGGGGAGGCACAGGCAGAATCTCTGTGAGACCATCTCCTCAGGAGGTGGTCTGCTTTTGAACTGCATTTCTTTTCACGGTGTTCTTAAGTACATTCACTCCAAATGCAAAGCAGTATATCCCAGTTTTAAAGAAGCATGTTTCCAGCTGTTCTCTACAGTCGCTGAAAAATGAACCCATAAACTTTATTAGCTCTATTTATCTTAGAAGCAACTGTTTTTTGTTTTTTTTTAAATAATACTTTTGGGGGAGGGGCTCAGGCACAAAACTTAAGTGTGGTCCCCACGGTCGGAGAATGTGGTTGGTGCGTGAGTTCACTCACGTGTACATAAAGGTGTACTCACATCAACATCTCCGAAGTTGAAGTAAATGAAACCACAACACTTTACGCGTTGGTAAGACTGAGGCAGCCTCCTTGGGGTTCAATTGCAGCTGTGTAACCCTGCCCAAGCTGAGTGCCCTGTGCTTGTTTCCCTGTCAAAATGACGATAACCCAACCTATTCCAAAGCAACGCTCTTAAAACAGCTCTTAGCACACAGAAAACCAAGTAAGTATCACTCGTTATGGTTTATTATAAGGCCAGCTACTAGCCAAGTAAAAAACCTCGGTGCATAAACTTCAGACTCAAAGACGTTATTTAAAAGAAAGAATAAAAATCCTGAATGATTTTACACGTTTCTGGTATTAGGTGGACTAGTGTCTCAGAATTCTCTTAAGTACAAAATCGGCAATAACTATACAACTAATTTCTCTTCCAGTTACTTCTTTTTTCTCCAAATCTGGAAAGAAACTGATATGGATATGTTTCTAAGGAACTTTATAAGCCACTGGAAAACAAATCAACTCTTTGTTATCTCCATACGTAAGGCCAGTTTAAGCGCCTAGGTACAATTACAGAATAACTTTTCAGAAAGCACAACGAGGTTTTAAAGGCTGCAGTCAATTGTTAGCCAGCTATGTCAAGTTTCTGTCTCAAGAAACAAAAGCTGATCTGTCTGGGAAATAAAAAAATTCCTCAGAAAAGTAGGAAATGCCTCAGCCGGGCCTAGACAGGTCTCGGGGAAACCTGTCCTCGCACGGCAAGCCTCTCCCGCGTCCCCTGCTTCCCGGTAGGGTGTAGCTGTCGACTCCACCCGGAGACAAATGACAGCAGGTTTGGGGCGCGCCTCTCCCGCCAGGACCCCCGAGGCCCGCAGCTCCGCCGCCCCTGCCTCCGGCGGCCCGGGGGCTCCGCGGGAGAGACCGGCGGCCCCACCCGCCCGCGCCCCGCCCCGACCCCGACGCCTAGCCCGGGAAAGGCCGCCGCCGCGGGGCCTGCAGGTGGGCCCGGCCGGCCGCTCCTAGACGCCTGCGCACGAGCAGCCGCGGAGGTCCCGACCGGCTCCGGCCGGTCACTTACCGGCGCCTCATGGTACCGCAGCGCCTGAGCCCGGCCGCTGTGCTGGTGAACCGCGCCCGTCAGCTCGGAGCGTCCCACGGATGCCAAGCCGAGCCCCACTCACAGCCATTCAAACACCGCCGCGCGCGGCCCGCCGGGATAGCTACCCCGTGGGCGTCCCGTGGGCCCTGCCCAGCGCAGGCTCCGCCCCCTCGCATGCCTGCGGGAGGGGGATCGGGGTGCGTGGCGGCGGCGCCCCCTCGTGGTCACAGATGCGCACGGACGCTTTGCTCTGGCGGGGCAAAGAACGTTGCTAGAAAGGAGGGCCCGCGGGCTAGAACACTCTATGAAGGGGACACACCTGGGCCAGGCAATCTGATGCTAAAACGAGATTGAGGGGAGGAGGAACACTCGTTCTCATTTAAAAGCCCAAGATCTAGAGGTTAAAAGAGTGGACTCCGGAACTGTGCGACCTTGGACAAGCCACATAAACTGCGTGTGTGTTTGATTTCCTCATCTGTAAAATGGAAATGAGAACGATGTATTTGCCTCCTAGTGCTGCTGTGGGTAGCAAATGGGTTAATACACATAGAATGATTTGGAGAGTATCTGGCTCACGGTAAGCACTACACAATTCCTGACTGTCTGGTTTTGTTTCCTGTTATGTGGCGGACTTCGAGAGTCTCTTTTAACAATTTTTATAAGCTAAATTATTGTTATTATTTAATTTAAAAAATTAAAACTTGCAACTCCCACCCACCCACCCCCAGACACAGACTGCTGCAAGCATCTTAAGACAAGAAATGTGTATAATATTTGCCCTCTCCTCCGAAAGCAGGTTCAGTCTCCTTGAAGTGGGAACACGGCCATGGAATTAGGATTGGTTCTGTCCCTGACATATTTTTAGTTACTGCCGACAATTCTCTTGCTCAAAGTCTACTCAGGGTAGGTCACCGGTCAAGGTTAACAAAACTGAGACTAAGTTTTTCCTCTGTGGTTGTCTTCTCAGGTGCTGAAACCAAGCAAGTAGGTAGGGCATTTGATGGAACTCTTCCTCACAGCTACATCCCGGGGCTGACTCCTTTAGATGCTCCTTTAAGAACTCTTAGGCCTTAAGGAAACAGCTGCTTAAATTAGGTTCAACAACATGTTTAAGGACTTCCTAAGTACCTTTCCGACTTATCTCCAGGTGCTGGAGGCAACAGGAAGTGACTGTCAATGGCTTGGAAAGTCAGAAAGAGTGTTATTCCTAACATACCACACTGAGTGAAGTCATGAAATGTATATTCCAAATGTTATGGCCTATAGCTATTTTTAGGTTAAGTCATACATTCTCAGAGAAAAGGAGCACTTGAGTAAACACGATACAACACCCAGCCAAGTAATAGAAGAGTAAACAACACATATAAACTAGGACTGTTGGCTGTGTTCAGTAGAGAATATAAAGTCAACCCAGCCTCCCTCCCTTCTGCTTTCTCTCTCTCCTTTCCTTTCCCCCCACACCCCCACCCCCAGCCCCCCACCCCCACCATCTCTCTCAGCAGTTTCAGATGTCAGAAAACACACAGACGCTTTCCCTCAATCTAATAAACAACTAGAACTCAGAAAGTGATTGATAAGTTTAAGAGTTAAAAACTAAAATATAAAAATTAAACAGAATTTTGTGTTCTGATGCAATTTATGATTATTTAACATATGCTTTAATGTAATTATTTAATATATAATAAATGCTCCTGTGGGCATTTAGGATATACCTACACTAATTGGAGCTAAGAGGCCACTAGGTTATTATAATATAATGTATTTTTCTCTCTGCAGTAACAGGGTCCTTACTTAATCCAAAAAATAAAGAACGATGAAAATTGAAGGCATCCAGTTATGGCACTGGAAAAAAATATTTTTAGAATACTCTGTGTGAGCAATGTCTCTGAGAGTTTCTCAGATGCTGCCAAGCACAAGCAGGCACATGCCTCCATGTGTGGCCACACCTGTTAGCTCCAGCTGGGTGAGCTAGTGAAAGGAACTAGGGCAAGAAAGAGCGCTTCCTGGGCAGGACTCCTGCTCAGAAGGTGCTGTTGTTTTAAAATAAAAACTCAATACACATGAAGTCACTTTCTCTCAAGGTATTTCTTCATCATAAACATGAATTTCCTGATGGCCTACTCTGTAGTGAAGATCATTGCTGGGCCCTCGGTGGAGGAGAGTGAAGAGAGTAAAGACATGTTCTTTACCTCAAGAGAGGCTGGATGGTGTGGTAGCAAATGGCAGAGGCCTTGAGACTCTGAATCTGCTTTTGTAACAAAAAAAATCTCGCTGAAAA
Organism: Meriones unguiculatus; assembly: GCF_030254825.1. NCBI lineage: Eukaryota > Metazoa > Chordata > Mammalia > Rodentia > Muridae > Meriones > Meriones unguiculatus. The sequence continues at coordinate 29,009,734 of NC_083365.1, forward strand.
TAAGGTGTTTAGGTGCCTAAAGATCAGAAAAGAACTTCAATGTTCTCATTTATGGAACTTGTTAATATATAGACTCTCAAATGGATTCTTTTCCAGACCCAGATTTTAAGGTTTATACCAGTAACGAGCTTCCCAGGTTTCCCAGCTCTCATATTTTAACATAAAGATTAAAGAAATATTTCCTGGTATTACAACAATTGAAGTATGTACAATCATACAACTTTGATACTGAGAGCACCAATACTTTTCCTATCAATAAAGTTGAGGTTTTTTTTCTTGATAACCAATAAAAATTTTTAAATAATGATTTTTTTTAATTAAAGAAGTATGGCATGGGCCTGGGGAAATAGTTCAGTTGGTATATAGTGCTTTCCTTACAAGCACAAGGATGAGAGTGCAATCCTCAGAATCCATATTTGAAAAGCCAGGTGTGATGGCACATGTTTCTAGTCCCAGTAATGAGGAGGTGGAGACAGGTGGATGGATACCCGGGCCTTCCTGGCCAGCTGGTAGACTACTCAAAAGGGGGTGGGGGAGGGTTTCCGAGTGTGGTAGCACTCATCTTTAAACCCAGCACCAGAGATGGAAGGGAGACTGGACAGGGCAGGCAGATCTCTGAGTTCCAGGACAGACAGAGCTACACAGAAAAATCCTGTCTCAAGAAATAATAATAATAAAAAAATGAGGGGGCAGCAAGATGGCTCAGTGGGTAAAGGCACTTGCTGGCTTGGGTTTGAGGTCCAGAACTGACAAAACCCACATAAAGGTAGAAGGAGAGAACAAACACCTGCAAGTTTACACACACACACACACACACACACACACAGGTCATATTAAAAAAAAAAGTGCCAGTTATGGTGCATGTGTTGGTAGGATATTCGATAAAGAAGAGGGAGGAGGGAGATCAGTAGTTTGAGGCTCACCTGAGCTACATGTTTTCTTTTTTTTCTCCCCTTGGTCACTACTCAGAGAACTGTCTCCAGGCACAAACCCGGAAAAAACACAAAGCCTGCTAACTTCATTGCTGACACACTGCCCCCACCCACCCCCACCTCAAGTCTCGAAAACTGACCAGGTGTGGTGGCATGCAGCTTTAACCCCAGGACTTGAGAAGCAGATGGGCAAATCTCTGTAAGTTTAAGGTTATCGTGGTCTATATGAAATGTTCAGAGCAGCTAAGTCTACGCGGTAAGAGCCTATCTCCAAACGAAGAAACAAACAAAACCTAGATGACAGTGCCTGCAGAATGACACCTGGTGATGTCCTCCGGCCTCTGCGTGCACACGCATGCAGTCCCAGCCCCTCAGAGACTTGCAATCATATGAACATAAGTAAGAATAGCCCATGCATATTTTCCATATAAAGGTGGCCGATTCCAGGCTTTCCCGGAGGGCAGTCAGCAAGGGATTCGATCACTCATCTTTTCCTTGTGAGTGAACAAGGCAGCTGCGTTAGTCTTCCCGCCTCATTCCCTGCAAGGTGTGGGACCACGTGGTGGCAATGTGTAAAGAAACCCACACCCACAGACACCATAGGGTAAAGGACTCTATGCAAAGACCTATGTACACCTGTTAGTGGAATTAGGAGTGGAGTGGAGGAGGCTTTGAGCTGGGCCTGACAAGCTGGGTAGGATTCGGATTGGTTTGCTGTTCCAGACAAAGAACAGGAAATGTGAAGTATGTGTAAGGATCACTGTCTACTCCATTTGAATAGAGTGAAGACAACTTTGAAGAGAGGCAGGCAGCACAAAGACCAAAAACTTATGTAGGCACCGGCGTAAGCACTTGAGTTATCAAGAGGCAGTGGTTGGAGGCATTTGAGCACACAGAGTGACAGTGACTTCATTCTTCTGCCAACTCATCTGTCATGTGGGTGCAGGATGGCCAGGGAAGAGCAAGCAGAGCTGTAGAATAGAACCTTAGTTATGAAGACCTAGATCAGAAGTATAGCATTGGCCGCCTTGTAAATTTTGTTCATCTGCTCAGACTGACATCAAGAGAACAGTGTTTGAAGAGACCTGCCCACAGCCACAGAGCCTGTTTCATAAGCAACATCTACTGCTCTGCTTAAAGCACCTCTGGAAAATTCCAGCCAGTTGACTTTGGCAAAGTCGATCCCCCTCTTCCTGTACAGGCTGTGGAAGGAAGTAGCAGCGCCGTGAGATAAGGCAGCTTCTGTTTTATTAGACTCCTGGTTGTTTAGAACACCACAATACGGACACCCTGCTTTGTGCTAGTAACAGCAATTTTGTTTGTTTCCAGTGGATAGAAGAGAGAAGTGATAGTGGGGATTCTGTTGTGAAGATAACTTGTTTCTGATGCGTGTGTGCAGCTCCCTCTCTTAAATTGTTTCATCCAGGAAGCAGTACTTTTAGAGGTGATATTTGAACCTATGAATAGTTCAAATCCTAAGTGTATGATTCTCTTACAGAGTTGTACTGACAAGGATGTTCACAGCAACATTTTTTTTTTTTTTTTGTAATAGCGAAAGATGGGAACAATCTCAATGTCCATCAGCTGGAAACTGACCAAATTAGCATGCACCCATGCTACATATACTTTTTATCTTTGGAAACAATGAGCTAGGTCTGCATGGTGACAGACATGGAAGACATTCAAGACAGATTAAATAAAATAGAGTAAGTTAATGAGAGAGTTTAGTATGTTCCTATTGATGTAATGAGTATATTCAACTCAGAGTGTATTACTCTGTGTATGTATGTGTGTTTGTTTGTATATGAAGGTCAGTTCTTCCCCCCACCCCCCACTATGTGGATCCCAGAGATCAAACTCTAGCTGTTAGGCTTGGTGGCAAGTGTTTATCCACTGAGCCACCTCTCCAGCTCCCTGAATATATGTTTTAAGGAATAACTTTATCTTTTGAAGGACTAAAAGTTACTGAATTCTGCTCCCCCTTTGTATTAGTTGCTTAGGCGGACACAGTAAGGTATTGGTAGCATAGATGTCAGAAATTTACATTCTCACTGTTCTGGAAGCTGGGAAGTTCAAGGTCCACGTGTGAGCTAGTTCCATTGGGCAGGGGGTGGGGGTGGGGAATAGGGTTCTCTTCGTGGTTTGCAGGGGGCTGCTTTCTCACCGAATTCTCACATGGTGGGGAGGGGGAAGAGAGCTGCTTTCTGTCTCTTCTCTTGTCTTACAGGGTTACCAGCACTATCATGAGGGCTCCACCTTTATGACTTCACCCAGACTAAATGCTTCCCAAAACACTATCTCCAAAAAATATCACACTAGGGATTATGATTTCAACAGAAGAGATCTGTGAGAGACACGGACATTTAGTCCATCACAGTCCTTCAAAAATCTAAGCTTGCCCTGATTGCTGTTGCAAAAATTAACACAAAGGAAAACTAAAGGTCTTGGACTGGTCATTCAGACTTAGAGTCAGTTTAGCCCACTTTCAAGAGGCTTAAGTTGCTCTCTGGAATGAATGGATGGATCCAGAGTAACCAAACTTGGAGAGGCCTGTTAGGCCATCAGTGTTATGTCATTATGACTCATGCTATGGATGTCGTTCTTATCCTCTAATGGATTCTGTGGGAATGGCAACCCTCCCAGCTTCCTAAGCAAGTGCTGGAGGGAAGCACACTATAATGGGGACTTGTTACAATGTGAATTGCACAACAACACTCTTGAGATGAAGGTACGGTAATTGCCAAGAAGAATGGTATGACTAAATCAACATAATTTCAAAATGCCACACCACTAGTTAGTGTTGCCCTGGCAGGAACACCTTGTGACACTGCACTCATGAATCAGAAAATGAAAAATTTAAAAATTAGAATCCATGTAGAGATTACGTGGCTACCCAACAGTAATTAGCAAGCTATGGTCTTCCTGCCCCACTGCCCCACTAATGTGATTTAAGAACACATACAAATTAGGGGGTCGAAATTTCCTTTTAAGACTCCATTATTGACACAGAAAAAAAAAATCATCATAAGAGATGGTCTTTGAGATGGTGATAGCACAGTCAAACTAACAAGAATTTGCAAAGGCAATCTATTTTATTGACACAGCAAAAAGGTTTAGGGACTATTATACACACTGGACTAACTGGCTGGACAAGAAAGGGTAGCCAAGTAGAAGTATCATAGAGATGCTAAGACAAAAAATAAAATTCTGTAAAAGATTTCTCTCTTTCTTTCCCTCCCTTCCCCCTGCCCCATCTATTCTTGCAAATCTGTTTGAATAAAAAGTTTCCTCATTCAGGTTTTAATGCAAATGCAACTGTTTGGAGAAGAAATAACTTTTCTGACTTTCAGGAGGAGGCAAAGGATGAATATAGAAACAAGTACAAAAGGTGTGGAGGTTGTAGGTCAGGAACAGAGCAGCCACCTAGCTTGTATGGGGCCCTGGATTGATGCCCAACATGGCAAGATTAAGCAAATGAACATAAACGTTCAGGTGTCATATATTATAAAAGTCAAACAAAATAACTCATGAGCTACCAAATTGAGGACGTAGTTGTGTATTTTTTATAACTAAAATGTTTGCTAAAAAATACAAAGTAAGGGAAATTTAATGTTTATTTTACAGTTTTAATATTCTAAAATTTCCAATGAGTTTTCTAGTTCACTTCTGGTCCAGCCAGAGGCACATAAAGAGGCTCTCAAAAACCGATAATTTCTGCTTGAATCCATTTGTAACACTCAATCTTTGCAATTTTGGGGCAATGACATGCTTTTGTTCAGTGCTTTTTAGGTCTTCCTGTAGAGCAGTATCAAAAGAACCACAAGAAAAAAATACTGATGTCCTGGACCCACCCAGAGTGAGGGAATCAGAATCTCAATTTGAAAGTCATGAACAGGCACTAGTGATTTTTTTTGTTTGTTTGTTTCAAAGGTACTTTATTGCTTTCTTCAATGTCTTCAATATGTCATCCCTTTATGAATACATGATTCTCTTATTCAGCATCACCTATGGGTCAGTTTTGAAAAACTCTTAAGTTAGAAGACCAGCTAGCATGATTACTGTTCTCTTCCTTTAGGATGACTGCCAATAGGACGTATGTCCCACTCTATTCCAATCTGTGTTGCCGTATGTCCACACAGCAATACAGAAAATGCTTTCAGTTGCTCAAACACCATTATTATATTTACCTTCCTTGCCACAGCTTTTAAGATACTCTGAACTTTAAAAACGCTGAGTGTGTTTCAGCCAAGGGAAACACTGTGGGCCGAAGACTGAACCGAGGGAACTGTAGCAGCCGCTTTGGTGCAAGCTCTCCCTAGCTACCCTTGCGAAGAGTCTCGAACAACAAAATCAGGCATCCGCATTTTTAAGTGCTCCCCAGATGATTCTCACACGCCTCTGTGCTTCTAGGCTTAGAGTTTTGTAACTAATGCCAAAAGCACTTCCAGCGCCATTCAAAGACCTAGAAAAAGTGTGGGAAACAAGCGAAAAATGATGAGATCTTAGTTTTTCTTTGGGTTATCTATCAGTTGAGCCTTTTGTTTTTCTTTTCTAGAAGCGAATGTAGATGGAAAGTATAGGAGGCAAAATGTTTTGTGTGTGTGTGTGTGTGTGTGTGTGTTTGTTTGTGTGTGTGTGTGTGTGTGTTTGACAGTGTCTATGTAGTCCAGGCTGGCCTGGACGTCAACATCCTCTTGCCTCCACTTCCAGAGTGCTGGGATTGCAGGCAGGCTCCACCACAACCAGCACAAAATATTATTTGTTGACAGGAAGTATAACATATTCTAGAACTAAAGGGTACCCTTAGAAATCATCTCATCTACATTTATTTTACAGATGAAGAAATTAAGATCAAGAGGGTCCCTAACTGAGCACTCTGGTAGCTCATGTCCATTCTGCTTGGAATCCAGATTTCCTAGGCTTATGAAAAGAACATACTAGGAAAAAAGTGAGGTTAAGGAACCCATACTGGTCTCATAGCCCTGTGTTCAATTCCCAGCACCTGTGTCTCACAGCTAACAACCACTAGTAACTCCAGTTCCAGGATCTGACACCTTTTGGCCTCCTCAGACAACTGCACTTATATGCACATATACCCACTCACACAGAGACACACACAAACATGTGCATACATAATTTTAAAATTCCCAATAACAAAAAACCTTTCACATCAGTCTCCCTTTCCTTACTAAGCACACTCAAAACCCCGGTTTTCACACACACACACACACACACCTCTACATTAACGATATCCTGATAATCTTTTAAAAAGAATAAGATGATCTAACCACAGTAGTGCAGGCCCTATAATCCCAGCACTCGGCAGGCAGAGACAGAAAGATCAAGAGTTCAAGGCTATCCATTGGTTACAGAGTAACTTTGAGGCTGGTCTGAGCTATGTGAAAGTCTGTGTTTTTGTTTTTAACAAACAAACAAATAAAACAATGATAAAGAAAAAAGCAAATGTAGCTTGTGGAGATGCCCTTCATTTTTCTGCTGAAGTTTTCTGACATGCATAGAGCAGTTGTTCCTACTGTATTCTATCGGATGTTAAAAGGAGTTTTAAGAAATAACAGAAAAACAAATATAAAACCAAACCAACCAACCAAAAAAGGCCCTGCACTAATCTTGGGAGACGGAGGTGAGCTAATCTCTGTGAATTTGAGGACAGCCAGGTGTACAATGTGTGACCCTGTATTAAAAAAAATACAAAAACAAAATGAAACAAACAACAACAAAACCCTCCCACTGTCAATAAAACTGTTAATAAGAAAACTAAAAAGAAACTCTAATAACTATTTTGTTTTGAAGTTATGTCTTTTTGACTGGGGGAACGGGCCTCTCAGGGATGGGCGTGGGGCGTTTATTTCATAGCTTGTTCATTGGCATGGACTCCAGAATCCTGTGGCTTCACCACATCTGGAAACTCGGGAAGGCTGGAGATGGGTTCACTGTGCAGGGCTTGGACAGCGTCATCTGCTGGAAAGACCAGAATACTTTGGCTGGGGCTGGTGGCCTTGCTGTCTGGCCCAGAACTGTTTCCTCATAGAGGAGCTGGTCATTCTTGCACAGTTGCTGCTTGAGGATGCCCTTAAAAATGCATTTCAGTGCTCAACTCCTTGGAATTCATGAAGACAGTGGTCTTGTGGGACCGGGTCATGAGAAACATATACATTCTGGCAGCTGATTTGTGATTCCATGTGCCAGTGTGGCCATGCTCTGCCCTGGAACCATTTTTTAATGGTTTACTATACTATACTAACAGTACTGAAAATACCTTTTATGTGAGCATAATACAACACACAATTATTTCCCAAATTTGATCTTGGAACCCTTCATCTCATTCCAATGACTTTATCTTTTCTGAGACACAATTTAGCAGATTACACAACAAAGATTCCTGGGGTAAAGAAATAAATTTTCTGGCTTACTCCTTGAGGCAAAATAACTGTGCTTTATAGTTTAAACTTTCATATAGAAAGAAGGAATACTTCTTTATAATAGAAATATGTGATTGCATTGACCAACATAATGTTTTAAAAAACACTTTCAAAATTTATTAGCGAATGAGCATCCTGAAAATTAGACATTACCTGAAAACTATTTCTTAGTAAAATATTAATGTTTGTGATATATATCTTATTTTATATTTCGTTTTACATAAGTATAATTATAGCCTATTTCTATCATGGCATATTTAAATACAATTTAGTCAGTGATGTTTTTTTTTTTTTTACCAATAGTTTTGCTTTTCATGGCTTAGGTTATCTGAAAGTAGTTACCCTAGTTTCAACTGTGTTCCACAAATGTTAAAAGGAAAATTCTAGATATATGTTTTAAGTTGCATTGTTCTTTGTAGCATGATAAAATCTCATGCCCTCCACCACTCTCCTATCCTGGATGTGATTCATAATTTTCTCTTATTTGTACATAGAACTGCAAAACTGGAAAATAAAGCAAGGGTGAGAATCTTCAGTGTGTGCAGATCACCATTATCTTTAAGGGTCAAAAATCTTAATTGGCCAAGAAAGTCTTTTCAGCCTTATCTTCAACCACATTGTCACTATAGCCTCTTCCACAAAATTCCAGCCATAACAAATAACTTTGGGATAATATAAATAAAATCAAATCAAAGAAATAAACAATCTACTGCTGTGAACTGATAATTTAGAAGTGAGCATTTTAAATAATAATTCATTAAAAATGTACATACTTTTTTGATCTAGCAATTCCACTCCTAGTATAATACCTTAAGGAAAAATGTTCTAAATGATTTTTCACACTAACACTGAATTATAAACGGGGTGAGAGGGCAGAAACAATTTTCCAGTAATAGGCCAAATTACAATACAGACAAGCCACTGAAATATAAACTCAATTTTCCAGGAATAATAATGTCTTATGATAAAAAAATTAGATTTGGTTACAGGTCCTATTTAATCTCACAACAGATCAAAGTAGGCGATTACTCAATTTTTTTTTTTGTTGTATGATGCAGGTGGCAATGACTTTAACCTAGTCGAGCTGGCAGTCAGTAGTGAAAAAATTTAAAAAGGAGATCAGTTAAATCTGAGCCCACGTGTCTTTCCCAATCCAGTGTCTACCTTAGTGGTTTAGTTTGCGAATTAAACAGAAACAAATTTAAACAGCAAAAACCAAATATATAGTTTAGAGGCTAAATAACTCGCTCAAGGTCATCCAAGTCCGGGTGACCCCAGGATTAAAAGAGGATTTCAGTTTCGTGCCCTCCTTGGCTTCAATTCATGTCATTACGGACTTCACTCCGGTGACTTGTACTAAGCGACCAGAGCACAATAAGCGTTCTATTTACAGAGAGGTTTCAGAAAGCTGGTATTCCGGACGCCTGTGCGGCTTTTTTAAGTGGCCGGGACTCGTTCTTTCTTACTTCCGACAGCGTTTCCTGGGAGCGCGTGACGTACATACCCCGCGCCGGAAGTGCGCTGTGGCGAAAGCAAGGAAGTCGGAGTGCTTGTAGTCACCGCTAGTTCCGTCGATAGAAACGCAGCGGCGGGAGCGTCAACGCACCTTTAGCTAGCGGCTGCTGTCATGACGACCCAGGGGGGCCTGGTGGCCAACCGAGGCCGGCGGTTCAAATGGGCCATTGAGCTGAGCGGGCCGGGGGGAGGCAGCAGGTGAGTCTCTACTGAATCTCCTGGTCTGAGCCTTACGCCAGAACGGCCAAAGATCCAGCGGGCCTGGGCCTCAGGTGTAAGTCTCCGACACTGCTGGGTTTAATACAGACGTCCCCAGAGTAACTTTTGGCTGCGGAAGATCCCCTAAGGATCTTTAGTTTTTCCAAGAGGCTGAGGACCGACGAACGCACGAGAAGCTCTACTCTGTGTAGCTACTCCGAAGGCCTTCGTTCCTGTGCGTGATAGAGCTAGAAACCGTATTTGGGAAGTTGCAATTTTAGTCTCTTGATTTGGTTTGGTTCTTTAGGGGCCGAAGTGACCGGGGCAGTGGACAGGGAGACTCACTCTATCCAGTCGGTTACTTGGACAAGCAAGTGCCTGATACCAGCGTGCAAGAGACAGACCGGATCTTGGTGGAGAAGGTACAGAGGTATTAGTAGTGTTGCAGTAGCATTTGGGCCAGTCGGGTCTCGCCTTACTCTCCGGAGTAGAGGTAAAGATAGCCATTACCTGAGTGTTTGGGAGCTACACTGCTTTAGGTTCGTATTACAGTATCTTTCATATGAGATCCAGAAGCGGTTAATAATTGAAATACCTTTATGAAATAGGTTGAAAAATGGCATCTGTGGCAGCACCTTCCTGTTGCTTCCTGTTTTTCCTGCTTTAGTTCCCAGACGGTAATACTTTGAGTCTGTCCTGGACCAGCATGGCCTCAAACTCACAGAGATCTGCCTGCCACTGCTTTCCTAAATTTTGGTATTACTGGTGTGTACCACTGCACCCGGCTCATAATGATCTTTTAAGGCTTGGGTATTTATGGAATTTGAGTTGTAGAATTTTTAGTTTTGATCTGTTTCCTTTTAAAGGAGTTTGTATAAGATATACTTTTATTTTTAGCTTTAAATGGTTAGAATTTACCAAGGGAAATGATCTAGGGTTAATTATAGGGTCAACTTTGTGAACTGCCATGGAACTGCTTTTCTTCTTTTTTTTTTTTTTTCTTATGCCATTTGCTAAGTCATGTTTCTAAAACTTTGTCCATTTCAAATAGTCCAAGAATTTAAACTATGGCCAGTGTTGTAACTGCAGGATGTGTAGAGCTATCTCCCTTCCCTTCTGGGCAGGAAAGAACTGTCCTTTGCTCCTTTCTAATTTGTCAGGTTTACCAGCATTGAATTTATAATCTTGGCAAAAAGACAGGTTTATCTTTGATGATTCTGTTTCATTAATGACTTCTCATTTTTGTTTTCTTCTCAAAAATACTTTAATTTACTTTGTTCTTTGTCTAACTTTGATGAAATAGATGCTGAGTCTTTAAGATCATTCATTTCTAGTTGGTATGGTGGTGCACATCTACAATCCTACCAGCTGGGAGGATGCTCAAGTTGGAGGTCAATCTAGATATAGCAAGATCTTGTTTCAAGGAACAGAAAGATTATACATTTCTCAAAACTTGCCAGGAAGTGGTGGCAAGTTTTAATCCCGGGAAGTAGAGGCAGGCAGTTTCCTGAGTTTGAGGCCAGCCTGGTCTACAGAGGGAGTTCTAGGACAGCCAGGGTTACATGGAGTAACCATCTTGAAAAACAAAACAAAAAGATCTCTGGAAAACTTGTATAGGGGAAAATGTAACATCAGAGAAGTAGGACTTGGCATCAATCTGAAGAGGGGGTGAAGTTGAAAAAGTCAGTTTAGTCAAGAAGAGAATTGAAGCTGCTATTGATTTTAGTCATATGGTAAATGTGAGACTGAAGCGTAGTGATCAGAGGTTCAAACTGTGTGTTTGTTTTAGCGCTGCTGGGACATCGCCCTGGGTCCCCTCAAACAGATTCCCATGAACCTCTTCATCATGTACATGGCAGGCAATACCATCTCCATCTTCCCTACTATGATGGTGTGTATGATGGCCTGGCGACCCATTCAAGCACTTATGGCCATTTCAGCCAGTAAGTATTCATAAAATAATTTATAAAATTCCTGGGTGCTAAGAATCAAAGGTAAATTCTTTGGCATATTTTTGCAGGATGGTGGTGGTAGTTATACTAGTTACAATCATATTTTGGGTCTTGTGTATAATTTCATGGTTGGTTTCATTCGTATTGGGGGAAAGAAGGTTTTTACAATGTCTGTTATCCCAACAGCTTTCAAGATGCTGGAGAGTTCAAGTCAGAAGTTTCTTCAGGGTTTGGTCTATCTTATTGGAAACCTGATGGGTTTGGCATTGGCTGTTTACAAGTGCCAGTCCATGGGACTGTTGCCTACACATGCATCAGATTGGCTAGCTTTTATTGAGCCTCCTGAGGTATGGTTAAAGTTAAATTTCAGGCAAATGGAATGTATGATGAATAACTAGTTCACTTGATGGTAGGGAATTAGAGATGATACTGTGAATTCATTTCTTTTGTTAAAGTTTTATTTTTACATTTTTATTGCATGCCTCTGTGTGTATGAGTGTGTGTGTTTTAGAGGTTAGAGAACAATTTGCAGGAGACAGTTGGTTTTCTCCTTCTGTCATATGGGTTTTGGAAATTGAATTCAGGTCATTGGGTTTGGCAGCAAGTGCCCTTACCCTCAGCACTCTCAGTGGCCCAAGAGTTCATTTCTTAAGTACAACATCACTATGTATTTGGAAGTTACAAGGTCATGTATAGCAGAGCTTGTGATTAACTAAGAAGTAATTTGCCATTCACCTCTTTACTGTTTCTTTCTTTTTAGAGAATGGAGTTCAGTGGTGGAGGATTACTTTTTTGAACCTGGAAAAGCAGCACCTGATGTCATGTATCTGGGCCTCATTTGCAGTCTGTTTAAGCTGATGACTGCTAAGTATGTTCACTTAAAATAATCACGCATGTTGAGAAGAACCAAAAAGCCTGCATTTTTTTCCATAGTGAGGAGACAGAGTCTACAAGGACAGTGTACAGCAAGTTATGGCAGAAAAGAAACTATGGCACAAGTTCTGACTGAAAATAATGTAGAAAACTTTATTTATGTTCCCAGCACAGAGCAAAACAAACAAAACCAGAGTCTATGTAAACAAAAGAATAGCAGCTGCTAAGTAGCAGCATCTCCTTTCAATAAATTAAATGGTTGAGAACAATGCTTTACAAGTGTCACAAGTTCCCCTTAAATCTATTTTAATATTTCACTTCTATATCGCACAAGCAGACTTTTTTTTTTTTTTTTGGAAGCTGTGAGAAACTAATGCTGGATTCAAATTATACATGATGAAAAGAAAAATAAACCAGGAAAAAAAAAAGCGTGTAAATATGCTTACAGTGTAACTTATTCTAATATCCACAATAAGGAACTTTTTTTTTTAACATTTAGGGGGAATGAGGATTGGGGGATCCTTTGGGCCACAAAAAAGAAAGCAAAAGAAGATGAGACAGAGTCTACAGCAGTGACTTTTCCTCAGGCACGAGGAAGCGGCACCTGTCAAGCAGACCCTACAGTTCAAACTCCAGCTTTTAAGGTAGCTATGGAAGGCCGAGGAGGAGAATGAATGTTACAGCCTGCCTTTCTAAACTCATACGTAAGACACAAAAGCTGGGTCTTTTAAGAAGGCAGGAGAAGGTCTTTCTCTTCCTTCTTGAAACATTTGGCCCCTTCCCCTAAGGTGCATTTTCTCTCAAGTTTTCAGTATTGCTTTATTTGCAGTGATTAAAAGAGATAAGACACTTTGCAGACAGACAACATAAGCAACACATAAACATGAAATGCTCTCGACAGAGATGAGTATAAATCTGGCCTAATAACCATTTTTCCATGTAACAGTGATTTTGTGTTTTGACAACTCAAATAATAGCTATATTAATAGCCACTAATTTTCTTACCCTTTAAAAGATTGTTACGTAGCTCTAACCATATGCAGCCTTTCTAAAAGTAATCCTATTCTCTGCCTGTATTTGATATGGAAAAAGTATGAATCACTTTGGTCAGGGATAGGTATGTTAGGCAGTTCCTGGGCAGGATGGCTTTTACAGAATGGGCAGTTAATGCCTTGGAACCCTCTACTTGAGTATAGATGACTGTACTCTACTGGAGTAGAGTCATCTATACTGCAATGGAGTGTTGAGAAGGGGACAGAAAATGGTTTCTACCCTCTGCAAGAGGAATAGGAAAAGATTCTGGATCCTCTGCTACCTTGAATGGACCTGGGAGGGTGAACAAGTCATATGACACTCAGCTTCTTAAGCCATTATTTAAAGGTTTTCTTGTGTCTTAGACTGAATTCTAGGTGTTTCATGTTTTACAGGGTAATGGAGAGTGACACAGTTTACCATCAATAAAGGTTAATTTAAAAGCAGCCACAAATGTGAGCAAGAAGACAGTTTCTTAAATAACTATCCTGAAAAGGATATGAACTTTTCATATACTTGAAAATACTGCTCAGCCACAAAAGTTTCCTAAGCTGGTAAGCCAGGTGTTCATGGTCAATAACTTAGAAAAGTAAGAAGCTGAGCTTACACAATTATTTCCTTGGCACATTTAAAGCTTTTTGAAAACAAAACCAACAGAGTAGATCATTGGCTCAGACCACTTGGTTCAGTGCCAAGTTTCTGGAGTCAGAGTGAAGAATATTGAAAGGGAAAAAGCTCAGCTGAGCATGGAGGTGAGCGCCTCAGGTCTTCACTATGGCTTTGGTGAGGAGGTCACAGATTGATTTCTTTTGTCAGGCTGATGGAAACCTGTCTGCCACTGTAGGCAGATGATTTTGGCACAGTGGAAAGGGTATGGGAAAGGGAATGGCTCTCACACGCCCAGTTCCACTGCTGAACCCCTCTAAAACCTGGAGCCTCAGAGGTGACAGCACACGGCCCTAGTGTCTCTTCCTTATGCCTTATGCCTTGTTTTGTTTTTAGACCAGTGCCTACTAAGAATAACAGACAAGACCCTCCTGGTTCACCTACATAACAACCTACATATCTTAGATAATAACTTGTGTGCTTTGTGTTGCATAGCTAACCACAGACTGTGTTTATGTACATTTTAATAGGTACTCTTTGGAATCCCCTTAGTTCAGCCACTTGAAAACCTGAAGAACATTTTTACCTGTCAATAAACATCTCTATAGTAACACTGTCTGCATTATAACCACAGAACTTTTTAAAAAAGAAAGACAGTTAAAATATATAGTGGCACAGTCCAGACAATAAAACTTGGTATTGGGGGAATCTGATCTTTAAGGAAGAAGTAGAGGCTGCAGCTATATTTCAGGTTCTGTATATTCATATTTTAAGTTTCCTTCTTGGCTTGCCACAGGCTGTCTCCACAATGATAACATTTACTTGGTGGTTTTTTTTTTTTTTTTTTTTTTAACTAAGGTGAGGTAGGCTGCCTGCTACCTCTCTGGTGCCATCACTGAACTGTGTCTTCTGAGATACATCCTGAATGTTGGAAATGAACTTGCTTTCTGGTTTTAGTTAAATTTCTAGCATATGTTTTACTTACTACCTTCAGTGTGCCAAAAGGTTCCTTTAGGCTTAGCTTGTTAATTTTGACTTGCCTTCTCCTGCCATAGAAATAGTTTTTAGGACTTGACCATTCTGATGTTGAGGGAATATTTGCTTCTGCTGGGATGGCAGGTCATATTGCAGCCAAGAGCATAGTTGGGGCTCAGCTCCGCAAGAATAGAGTGGGAGTTGTAGGAAAGAGCTGTCATCTCCATGGACAATGAGTCTTCTAGGGACAGTAAGACCAAACAATCTTCCATAAGCTGATTATGAGTAAATGGTGATCACTTCACTGCCACCACCCCGGACGAGGAGGACTCGCTCTAGTCCCTCCGTGAGTACTTCTAGGAATTCCATGTCTTCAGAGGTTGTCAAGGAAACAGGGACTGATCATAGAACTGCAAACTCAGCATGCTCCTCTTAATAATTATATACTCTGAATAGGAAAAGCCTGAACTTTGCATTCAACATCCATCTATATATCCACCCATCCATTCATTTAAGTAGTGCTATGCATTAAATCTAGGACCTTATGCTTGCTAGGCAAACACCCTGTTATGCCCAACTGTTTCACCTGCTCTTATTTTAACTTTTTAAAATTCTGAGACAGGGTCTTGCTAAATTGCCCACCTGGTCTTGACTCACTATGGCACCCAGACATACTTTTGTAATTTTCCTCACCTTCCTAAGTAGCTGAGATTACAGGCTTGCATTACCAAGCCTGGAATTGGATTACTTTTTTAAAATTAATGAATTAATTTTTTGTTTTTCAAGGCAGGGTTTCTCTGTATAGCCTTGGCTATCCTGAACTTGCTTTGTAGATCAGGCTGGGCCTCAAACTCACAGAAATCTGCCTGCCTTTGCCTCCCTGAGTGCTGGGATCAACAGGCGTGCGCCACAATCTCCCTGGACTTGGTTTTAAGTTTATGCAATAATCTTGGGATCTAGACCCTTTGCAAGACATTCTCATTTATTTTCTCCTCCCTCTCTCCCTCCTTTCCTTCCTCTCTCTCTCCCTCCAAGTATTAAGAACTGAACTGAGAATCTCGTGCATGTTGGGCAAACTTGTACAAAGTTTGTACAAATCTAGCAACCTGAGTTCAATTCCCTGAAATAAGTAGGAAAGAACACAAATACAAACATACACTTTTGAGACAGACTCTTCACTATTTAACATTAGCTGGCCTAAAACTCAATATGTATACTAAACTGGGGCCTTGAAGTCAGTGATCTGCCTGCCTCTGCCTCCTGAATGGTGGAATTAAGGGTGTGAATCATCATGCCTGGCATAAATAAAACGTTTCAAGTAGCTGGAGAAATGTCTGAGTAGTTAAGAGTACTTGATGATCTTGCAGTGGACCCCAATATGAATTTCCCAGCATGCAAATGGTGGCTCATGACCTTCTGTAACACAGTTTCTAGAAATCCAAGAACCTTTTCAGACCTTCATGGGCACCAGGCAACACACATGAAAAAAAAAGGAGGGGTAGCTGGGTAGATAAGAGACACTTGCTGTTCAAGCCTGATAACCCGAGTTTGACTCAAAGGCTGCCCTCTGACCTCCATATAAATGTGATAATGTGCACTCATATGCCTGTGTACATGTGTATTCACACACAATTTAAAGAAATGAAAGATAAGCTGGTGGTAGTGGTCTCGCACGCCTTAATCCCAGCGCTCAGGAGGCAGAGGCAGGCAGCTGAGTTCAAGGCCAGCCTGGTCTACAAAGTGATTTCCAGGACAGCTAAGGCTACACAGAGAGAAAACCTGTCTTGGGGTGTGTTTGGGGGGAGAATTTACAAGGAATGCTATCCTTTTGACAAAAATGCCAAAAAATAAGAAAAGGACTAAAAAATACCAGCTCAAAATATCTCTAGAGAGAACACACAAAATTTTTAAGTGAGGCTTTGCGAGTCAGATTTTCATACCACTTTCTTCATTAATTAAACAAATCACCCCTCTTTTCCTCAATAGTGTTGCTAAGATGGACAGTCTGTGTCATTGCAGGGCTGGAGGTTCCCATAAAAATAACCCTGGGTTGAATAGCCTCTTTTCTTTCAAGAAGTCTCAAGTGCGTCTCCCCTAACTCCATCCAAAAGAAAGAAGCTTTGCAGAGTGAGGATCCTGAAAAGGAGAATGGATGTGGGTATTCTGTCTCTGGGTGTATCACTGAAAAATAGAAGTCACGTTGCAAATTTACCACCTTGATATAACTGGGATTCAGAGACTATATAATAACCCTCTTGCCAGCTTCCTGAGAGGACACCAATTAATCTCACAGCCTTGGAAGCATCCCTACTTCTGTTCCTCTGAGGAGGAACCTGGAGAATAGACTGACTTTAACTATTACCTATTTGTCTTGAGAAGAATTCTTTTCCTATTGGTAGCTTCCCTCTTGGAAAGGATACAATTTTCATCACCTTCAGGGTTTCGGGGTGGTCCTGGCATATTCAACAAAACCAGCTTTGCTTCATGGGACTTGTTAACTATAACTTCATTGAGCTTCACTGCTGTATGCATCCGTCTCACATTGGACTGATCCCTGAGTGGGCAAGAAATCAGATAGTTAAGGCAACAAACAAACAAACATACAACAAAAAGTTATAAGTACTGTTTATTTTGATGGCTCAAACTTTTTCATGTTATCTATGGATAACGTGATAATTGCTGTTTTAACATCTCTAGTTTTCTTATTTTTTGTGTGGGTGGTGGTGATGTATTTGTGTGTGTGTGGGCAGCTTTTTGGGGAGTCCTGATGATCAAATTCAGGTACTAAAGCTTGACCTAGCACTTTGATCAAGCATCTTTACTTAGCAAGCTATTAGCCCACTGGCCTGGTTTTCTCATTCTGTTTGCTTATTTTGTTAGAATAGACAAATAATATAGAAATGAGCTATGTGGTGGAGAAAAGGATGGCTAGCTTGTTTCCAGTGTAATTGGGAAATAATCTTCATAGGCAAACAATAAATAGCAGATCTAGGCAAGATAAAGACACCTCATTCTATGCGACTGTGTTCAGATAAAGTCACATATGTCTAGGATAATGTATTATAGGATAAGCTTGTGAGTGGAAGCACTTACGGACGCATATTAAGTAGGTCCTGGAATCCTTCTATTGACTTGACCTTTTGCCCCCGGGATGCCATGTATTTATCCTTGGTCCAAGTCATGTGCACTTTTTCCTGGTATGTTTCTGTTTCTTCATCCTCATCAGAGCCAATGCTAGTTAAGCGTAGCATTGAGTTTCGATCTTTCACCAGTTGTGCCTGGGGAAGATCACAGTTATTCTCCCTCCTATTCTTTTCCTCATTCCTTAACTGACTGTAGGTTATACTGGAATAACTGACAAAATGAAAAGAAAATATTTGTCTCTATCAATGACAAGCTTGAGAACAGATGAGTTAGTTCAGGAAGGCCTCACCTCTCTGTCTCGTTCTGTTTTGGATAGCCGCATGTGCCGGAGCATCTGGGACCTCTGCTCCATCATCAGGGTGCGCTCATATGTATAGGCAGATATGTCACTGTCATGCTGCCAGATAGCATACAAAGTAGGGCACAAAGAAGGTTAACCAAATATATTTATTGTTTTAAACTGATTTTTATTATATTGCACTGGTGTTTTGCCTGTATGTATGTCTGTGTGAGGGTGTCAGATCCCCTCAAAATGCAGTTATAAATAGTTGTGAGCTGTCATGTAGGTGCTGGGAATTGAACCCAGAACCTCTGGAAGAGCAGTCAATGCTCTTAATGGCTGAGCCATCAATCCAGCCTCCAACATCTTTATTTTTACAGAACTGACCTAATTCAGACAAACTGTCACCATAGCAACCTTTCACTCCTATTTTGTTCAGTCTTGAGTTATAAGGACACATGATTTGGGGGGGTGCAGATTAAATATAGAGGCTTTGAGTTTTTGCTAGGATCTAATTATTATTTGTTTCCTTGAAACGAAACATATTGTAATTTTTATTTTGCACACAAAAGTATGTTTATTTTAATTAATTAATTATACAGTATTCTGCCTGCATGTGAGCCAGCAGGCCAGAAGAGGGCACCAGATCTCATTATAGATGGTTATGAGCCACTATGTGGTTGCTGGGAATTGAACTCAGGACCTTTGGAAGAACAGCCAGTGCTCTTAACCTCTGAGCCATCTCTCTAGCACCCAGAGTGTATGATTTTTTAACATGAACTAAACATCAATAAATATAATAAGCAGCTAAGAATTTGGTACATATTTAAGAGCTGTGCAGTAAACAAATAACAAAGCAAACAAAAAGCAATCAGAGGCAGGAAGATGACCCACTGGGTAAAGGCACTTGCTGCCATGTCTGATGTCCTGAATGTGAAAGCAATCACATGATAGAAAGAACAACTGACTCCTGTAAGTTTTCTTCCGACCCCCCCCCACTGTAATAAAAATGTTAAGTGTTTAAAATAAATAAATAAATAAATAAATAAATAAATAAATAAAATCAATTGTAAACACTTAACACATTCTACTTACTTAGGTCAATAAGTTAGGGGTTTGTTAGGCCTAGGGAATTGAACTACATATTTATAGCTAAGTAATATCCCAAACTAGACTCTAGGAAGAGAGCTGGGGTTGAGGGAGAGGTGGTCTTTTCTATGTCAGACTACTTCCTCACCATCTCTACCACTTCCACTTCTGCCTCAATGCGCAGATGGTACAGGAAGGTAGCCAGGTCCTTCTTCATCTGGATACTGTTGTCTTCTAGTTGGGCTACTGTGAAGATCCGTATGCTGCATTTTCGCCATACCTGACATGATGCCATGTATACATGGAAAATTAGATGCAAGAAGGGGAAAAGTGATTTCCTAAAATGAGACATTTGTGTCTAGAACAGCCTGGCTGGAGTATCACGTATCTGTTCCTTAAGATTGACTAAGCAACACATTAAAAACATTCTACATTAACACTATAGTTCAAGTTGGACTTGAACTTTTATCCTCTGACCTAGGCTTCCTGAGTGGTGGGATTACAGGCATGTTTCACCATTCCTGGCTTTACATTCTTAATTTCATTCTAAGAAAAGACATGCTCATGTAGTATTGTGAAATTGTCCTTGACTCGTGGCGTATAACTTTCAAAATCCTTGGAAGGACAGAGGGGCTGAGAGTGCAGTTCATCACCAATGGTGGATGATTTCGTCAGGTCTATGTATGAAAGCTTCCATAAAATCCTACTAGACTTAACTTTGGGAGCTTCTGTATGACTGAAAATGAGATAGATCCTGGAGAACAGTGCATGCCAGCAAGGATACAGAAACTCCATGCCTCTTCCCAGATGCCTTGTCCTCTACATCTCTATATCTGTATCCTTTGTAATGTTCTAAAATCATAAAGAAGTAAACGTAACAAAGTGTTTTCTTTGAATTTATTAACCCTGTCTAGTTCATTAACTGAATCTAGGAAGAGAGGCATGTAAACTCCAAAGTCAGAAGTATGAGTAGAACAATCAGGGCTTGCAATCAGCATCCTCAGGATGCAGGAAAACACTGTGTAGACTAATCATCAACCTGTGGGATGGATAGAACGCTATCTCCAGATAATTATGTCAGGATTGGTTCAGAGGACACCAAGCTGCTGCCCTCTGCAGAACAGCTTCTGGCTTCATATGGGAAGGGAAAAACGCATCTACATATTTTCTCTCAGGATACACTGAGAGTGTTATAACTAGACAACATAGCAATGATACCATACAAATTTGCAGGTAATGAGCATACATGGATATGACACGAACAACACACATACACTTAGCCCTGGAACTGATACATTCCTGTCTTTTGTTTTTTCCAAACACTTATATGGAACTTTCCTAGGCTGATAGGATTTCACTTAAGGTGGACTGATATAAAATACAACAGCATAATTTAAAAACAAAAACAAAAACAACACACTCTACTTCTTTTAAGGCTGAAGCTGGGATTACGGAAGAGCCAAGAATAAGCCCTGCTTCTTCAGATTTTAAAGTCATTACACAACAACAACTGAGCCAGCACAGCATGAGGAAACGCTTTAAGGAGTGGTCCAGAATACCTTGTGCTGTCTCAGTAGGAACGGTAATAGCATGAGCATGCCCCCATCATGCACAATCCACCACACATCAATATTGCCCTCAGAAAATTGTTCCACGTTGCTGGGAAAGAAGGAGACATTTTTAGCCACCAGCAGGGCTAGATGGGCAGCAGTTGTCACTCGAACTGTGCCTATGGAGAGAAGATAGGATTAAAATACGCAAACAAGAATCATTGGGCTTACTTGCTTCCCACCATCCCAGGAAAGGAAGGCAGTGCTCACTGACATTTCTTTGAATAAAGTGTCCTATTTTATAATGCATTATACTTTACTAAGAAACAGAGGTCACTGAGTGAAGTCTGGGGAACTAGGAACCAAATGGGGAACCATGGTTTAGGTAACTAGGGATACTCTGTACTGCATATTTAAAGTATGAATTTAGAACAAGTTTGATGAAAGACAATCTTTCTAGATCCTGTGAGGACATCACAATGAAAAATGACAACTGAAAATGATAATTTGTGAACATAAATGTAAAGATGGAGAGGGCAGGTAACATCAGGTTGCTAGTTTTTAGGTGGCCTTCTGGCAGCATGCTTCATAGCATGGTCTCAACTGCGGGAGGCAGGTTAGGGTGACAGATAACGTAACCCCCTCTGGGCCCTCAGGTTAAATTCTGTACCAATGAAAGTCTTCCAGGCGCGAGAGTCTTCACTCTGGCGCCAGCCACTGGGCCAGCCCATCGCCACTGTGTTGTGCTTCATGCCCCCAAGGCCACAGGACTGGATGAGGTGTGACATGCCCTCCTTCAGCTTGGCAGCTACCACCAGCTGGCAGAATCCTTTCACCTTTTCTGCCTCCATTAGGTGCTTAATGGTCTGAAAAAGATGGAAAACTTCAACTGCTTTAACTGCTTTCGTGAACATTTTAATTCATCCTTCCATCTCGCTACTATAGTGCCATCTCTCTCCAAACTCTACGTCAGACTCATCTACACAGAAAAGTCCCACAAGTGAAGTGTGCCTCAGTGAAGTGTCATCTTTGTTTTGTCTTTACTTTGTAAGTGCTTTTCACCTATATTATTATCTATAGCCGATTGTCCATGTGGCTTCTTTCCCCTTCTCTCTAGTCTGATTGCTTCCTTTTCAGGTGAAGCACTGAGCACAGGGATGTCCAAAAAGTGAATACTAGACATAGTTTGATTGACAGTGTAAGTTCATTACTGTAAACATTATATTGCCAGCCCAACCATGCCCTGATTTATTTCTCAAGAAACCTAATCTGATGATCCTGGAAGTTTCTCTTCAGAATATTCTCAGGTAAGGTTTCTTTTTTCCCTCTTCCCTCTTCTAGTATTTATTGTGACATCTGAATGGCAAGGACGCCTGCATTTAATTTAGTGCTGCATTTAATCAAGCTAACTTAGAGATGGTACCATACACCTATTCTTACCCTACTCCTTTGTTGGAAAGGGAATGGGAATAATGATGTATAAAATGGGTATGATTTCCCCAAAGACACAAATTAAGCCAGTGGTTATCTGGAGTAAGGATCTTAATTTGAGAACATATGCTTTTTAAAAAATAAATATTTGTCATTTGGATTAATATTTGAGATTTCTACGTTTTTTAAAAGATTTAATTTTAAAAATTAATTGTGTATGTGGTAGTGCACACCTATACTCCCAGCACTCTGGGAGGCAGAGGCAGGCGGATCTGAGTTTGAAACCAGCCTGGTCTACAAAGTGAGTCCAGGACAGCCAAGGCTACACAGAGAAACCCTGTCTCTGGAAAAAAAAAAACCTGTGTGTGTGCACACAGGAATGCAGGTACTAGTGGACACCAGAAGAGGGAGTTAGATTCCCTGGAGGTACAGTTATAGGTGAGCTGCTCAGCATGGGTGCTGGAAACCAAACTCAGGTTCTCTATAAAAAGCAGCATGTACTCTGAACCATGTTTTCTACTCTTTAAGAGTTTCAACATATTCCAAATGAAATCCAGTATTTTGAAATACAGCTGACAGTTTCTCCAAACAGGATCAATTCCATCGCTGACAGTATTAGAACAAACACTTATTTCTTTATGGGAAGAACCTGCTCTGCACAGCTAATCAGAAATAGTGCACTATTTGATTCCATACAAAAGGCAGTAAAAAGAAAAGTCAACTTTGCCACTGCTGTTATAAGATTTAGGGATTTTTCTCCACAGCTGAATATAAACATCCACATGATTTTTCTTACTTTCAGATCAACATTTGGAGTCTCACTGGAAATTATGTTTATTGATAATCCAACAGGTAATGCTTTAAATGGGAAGATAGGTATCTATTCTAGCTCCTTCTGTTTGGTGGAATATGATTGTTCAAAAGTCAGCACTGAGTTAGGGGCCTAGGTCATACAGGAAAGGTGTAACTTAGAAATCTAAGGTCTTCCTGCTTATTTGAACTTAGCTTATAGCTTTGTGATTAAGTTTATAAATCTTTAAAAAGTATTATTGAACCTTATGTTCAAAGTCAGTCAACAAACTCTTATGTAAATACATTGTTTTAAACTGATTTTTTTCTTTTTTATCTGTTATACCATTCAAATGCTCTACTGTCTTCAATGATTTCCTCAGATATCTGTTATCAAGGTACATACAGAAAAGCTTTTTTTTTTTTTTTTTTTTTTTTTTTGAGTCAGGGTCTCTCTATGTAATTTTGGTACTCACTGTAAAGACCAGGTTGGTCTTTTACTCACAGAGGTCTGCCCGCCTCCTTAGTGCTGGGATTAAAGGTGTGTGCTACCAGGCCAGGCTCAGAAAAGGATTTTTTTAAATAAATAGGAATAAAAGGAATTTCCCGCTTTTATTACCTGATAACAATAGGTTTCTATTTGGGGAGAGAAGCACCACCCTTCTTCTGACAGCACTGTGGCCTTAAAAGCTGAGGGAACACAAACTTTTGAGAAGTGGAAACAAGAGGCTGTGCTTCTTACCTGCTCCGCGGCTAGAGCTTCACCGTAGTTCTCCAGGAAGTTCCCCACAATGACAGAGCCCACAATAGTGAGTCCCTTTCCTGCCTTGAGCTGTGAGGCGAAGGTGAGGAGGCGGGGGTGCTTGACGTGTAAGTCTTCATCCAGCTTCAGCAATACAAGCAACTGAGGCCTGTGAAGAGGCGAGGGAGAAGACACCTGGGTGTGGAAAACAGGTGACAACTTCATCCTTTACTTCAGGAGGTCTCTATAGAACATTTAACTTGACAGAAGGATGGAATCAGAAGAATGCTCAGATGAGGATTCTGAGTCATTTCAAATATTCTCACTGTTACCTGAAATTGACCAGTCTTCACAGAATAGCAACAATAAACAATAAATACACAATAAGTAAGGCAGCAACCTTGAGGATAGCTGAGAACTTGACAGCAGTTCCTCAAACCACGTAACTCCTTTACCTGGTGATCAAGAGAGCACAGCTGTGTGTTAGCTGCATGCAAACAGCACTAGGCTTTGTTTAGCAACTGCTTTACCTCCAGTTCTTAGTGTGAGGAGGTCCTTCCTCTAGGCGGAGCAAAGCAAAGCGAGCTGCACTGAGCGACAGCCCGCGGATACCATCACCCCATTCTTTCTCAGCCCTGGGAGAAAAAGGAGAAAAGAGGAGTAGTGGAGTAGTAAGTTTACATACACACTGAATAGAAGTTCAAAACAAACACACACCAGGATGTTCTGCATCTAACAGTAAGATATGTACAAGGTAGAAGATTGAAACTTGTGGCCGTGTTTACCCGCTGGTCCTCAGAGCATGAGGAACCCACTGTGAGGTCGACCACCCTACAGATGTCCACAGCACAGGGTTACTCACTTAGTCCCCTGTGTACATATTCAAAAGCAACTGTGTGGAAAAGCAATTCAGATTAGGAAATTACTTGTAATTGTGATCTTGAAAATAATGGAAAGTAAAGTCCAAAGTAATCTTCTGAATCAGAATATAACTTACTCCCATTTTTAGAGGTTGTTGGAGGTTTTGGTTGTTTTGACATTATTTGGGATTAATTTCATTTCAGAGTATCTCATGCTTGAAAAGATTAGAGATGATGTTTACATTTGAGTTATACCTTTAAAAAGTCATGTATGTGTGTGCATCTTTGTGTTCACATGTCTCTAGAGGTCAAACAGGGATCCATCAGCTGCCTGATGGATTCTGGGGACTAAACTACAGTTCTGTGGAAGAGCAGTTAGTGCTCTTAACCACCAAGCCATCATCTCTCCAGCCCTGCATCTTATCCCTTCCTCCCTTCCTCCCTTCCTCCCTTCCTTCCTTCCTTCCTCCCTCCCTCCCTTTTCTTTTTGTTGATATGTAGGCTAGATTGCTTTGTATTTGCAATCTTCCTGCCTCAGCCTCCTGAGTACTATGACTCCAGGTGTGTGTTCTGTGCATGGCCAAACCAGCCATTCTTGACTGACTCTTTCAGCAGTGATCAAGGTAAATGTCATACTCACCCCTGGTACTCAATGTACTTGTAGATCATGCCAGCTATCACCATAGCTACAATAGCGTAATACCAGGAAGAAATGAACATCAGAGCTAGACAGATACTCATTCCCATGAAAGAGAGGGCCCTGGAAAATAAAAAAAACAAAAATATAAACCAAGAATTATACTTCTAAACAGCAAGAAAGACACCAACCAGTTCTGGGGTGCTCCTGGACTATGGTGGGTATTGTTCTAATTTCTAGTAAGTTACAGACAGGACTATGTTAAATACAATGAAAACAATTATTAGAAAAAAATCATCATGTGACTTGAAAGCTGTGGCAATTACTCTTTTCTTCCTCTGGTGCTGTGGCTCAAACCCAATGCCTTGCACATGTGGGCAGGTCATCTACCACTGAGCCTTCCCAGCAGCCCAGATGGGATGAGCCCTGTGCCTTCCTGCTTCTAGACAATCATAAATGTATACAGGATGCCACAGTGCTATCTGCCACAAGGACAATTATTATATTAATCTGGAAAAGCAGGGAGTGAACACAATCAGAATCTGAAATGTGATGTTACATTTTTCTTTTGTAAGTATTCCTAACATTTTATGGGCATTTAATTCCACATAACTGTAGAATCCACTGATAAAAAGCTGCCACTAGCTTTTTATAGCACTTAATGAGGAACTTGGTAGACAGCAACTTTCTTGAGAAAATAAATTATGTAGATAATATATTATGTATTATGTATAAGTCCTTTTGTGGTCAGAATCACCTTTCTAGCCCTATGATGAATATTCAAGCATAGACAAAAGAACTGTTACTTTGGAGATGGAAATATAACACAAAAAACATTCACCACAAACTTTTAACTAGTGTGAAAGCTAGGGGAAGGATGGAAAAGTGTTAAAAGCAGTTGAAGGCACACATTTTAACCACATAAATGTCACATGACTGGCCATTACTTGTAAGAGAAGTCAGAGGAGGAATAAGGAAAGTTAGAAAACAAGACCACAGCAACAGGCACACACATGAGTAGAAAAACCCACTATCATTGGAACACAGAAAAGAGATGGGGCAGTGGCCAAAACACCTGGATAGCAGCTGGGTGGGTGGCACACACCTTTAATCCCAGCACTTGGGAGGCATAGGCAGGTGGATCTCTAAGTTTGAGGCCAGCTTGGTCTACATAGTGAGTTCCAGGACAGCCAGAGTTAGATAGAAAACTCTACCAATCAATCAAAAAAAAAAAAAAAAAAAAAAACAAAACCACCAAAACCCAACCAACCAAAACCCAAAACAAACAAACAACATGGATGGCCCTTTCAGGACTGGTAAGACTATGCCACAGCACCACATCTTTTCACTGAGAGCTATACTGTGTACCAGCACTGAATTAATGTACACTTTAGATGTATTACTCTGTTATGAATTAGTAAACTGAGATTTCATGAGACTATATGCATTCAGGCAGGTTACAGGGCTAGGAAGTAGTGAAGCTGAACTAAGGACTAACCAGCTTAACAGTTCAGTCTGAATTACTAAATGTGAGAATGAAAAACTGATGAGAATATAAATGTAATGACAAGGCAGCATGAAATCCAGTGCTCAGCTAAGGGAGAATAGAAAGGTAGATATTTAAAGAGAAGGTCTGAGCTGTAAGACTGAAGCAGCCTGTAAATAAGCACTTTGTGTCTTTGTGTATGTTATAAAGTAATACATACAGCTATGAAAGAATAGGCAACTGAACATCAAAATATCTATAGAATGACTGGCAAATAAAATGTACTGAAAACCCAGAATATTCTAGATTTACAGAAAGATAAGGAAGATGAAGACTTACCAGTGGTAGTAACGGAATCGGGGCCTCCAGTTAGGGGTTCGGAGTAATGTTTGCAAGGCACATGCCAAGTTCACAAAGAGGTAACACATGAGAAAAAACCTGGAGGAATACAAGCAGTAAGAGGAATTATTATAAAATGATTCTGTGAGGGCTATTTTAAATAACTGGAGGCCTCTGCACTACTAAACTCTGGACCAACCATTTATCAAGCAGGAAGTAAAGAAACCTAAAAACCTAAAAGCCATGTGGGTGCTGGAAATTGAACTCAAGGACTTCTGGAAGGGCAGTCAGTGCTCTTAACCACTGAGCCATCTCTTGGAGCCCAGCACAACCTTCCTTCCTTCTTTCCTTTCTTTCTTCCTCTCTCTTTCTATCTTTCTATTTATTTATTACAATTTATTCACTTTGTATCCCCGCTATAGTCCCCTCCACCATCTCCTCCTAGTCTCATCCACCCTCCCTCTTCTCCCCCTATGCCCTTTCCCAAGTCCACTGATAGGGGAGGACCTCCTCCCCTTTTATCTGACCCCAGCCTATCAGGTCTCATCAAGGCTGGCTGCATTGTCCTCCTCTGTGGCCTGGCAAGGCTGCTCCCTCCAGGGGAGGTGGTCAAAGCACAACTATTCTTTACCCAGATACTCAGTAACTAACCCACACTTCTGCTTCCTCAGTAATTCTCCTCCTAAATTTACCTATCAACTACTATGATTCTACTTACTTTAAACTTCCCAAACTTCTTTATTTTCATTTTTTAGGATTTTCACCTTAGTTCAGGCTTTCACTTCTCCCCCCATCCCCAATGTCTAGTTTAATATCCTCTTCTAGTCCCCACCCACAACACACACTTCATTTTTTTTTTCTTTTTTTGAGACAGTCTCATTTAGTCAACTTTGATTGTCCTGGAACTCTCTGTCTAGATATATAGACCAGGTTGGCCTCAAACTCAAAAATATCTGTCTCCCTCTGCTTCCTGAACTGGAATTAGAAGGTGTGTACCACCATACTGAGGAAAGACTTATTTGCTTTTCTGTGTATGATGTTTTCCCTGAAGATATTTATGTGCAGCATACTGTGTGCTTAGTGATGGCAGAGGCCAGAAGAGGACACGAAATCCCTTGGAGCTGCAGACTAAGACATGTTGTCCTTTTCTGCTTAGCAAATAACTAGGTATCCTTCAAGATACATGCCATGTCCTAGAGAAAACCCTACTCTGTTCAGGTGCCGTGCTTTGGTAGCACCACCATTCTTCATTCACTGCACTATATATATGGGGGATTCTTGGTTTTCTTATCTGTCATCAGTTCTTTGAGACCATGAGCCTTATATTCTAGTGTCAGACAGACAGTAAGTCATCAGTGAGTCACAGGTACATTAATAGAAGCTAACAGTGAAACCAACCGTTAATGACTCATAAAAGAAATCAGGGGCTGGAGGTATTCAGTGGTAGAGAGCATGCCTAATGCATACAATGCTCTGGGCTCAAAGCCAGCATTTTTTTTTTTTTTTTTTAAAGAAGAAGAAACAGGAGGAAGAGGTGGTTGTCTTATAGGTAGGATCCTTACCACTACAAAATCATAGTCATTTATAAAAGTTAGCCTTACATAAAAGTTTTCAGGAATAGTCTCTTAAAAATTTATTTTAATTATATGTGTGTATGTGTGTGTGTGTGTGTTTGTGTGTGTCTGTGTTCACATGAGTGCTCACAGAGGTCAGGTGTTATGTCCCCTGGAACTGGACATATAGGTTAATTGTGAGGCATCTGATATGGGTGCTAGGAATTGAACTTAGGTCCTCTGGAAGATCCAATATATGCTGTTAACCACTGAGCCATTATATTTCCAGCCCCATCTCAGGAGTATTTTTTTTTTTTTTAAGTGAAGTCTATATTTGGTCAAATCTGTCATAATCATTACTTTTAGATGACTGACAGAAACCATGTTATATATCATTAAGCAACCATAGTTGAAGAGAATAAGTAGCTCTTACATGGAAAGAATTGGGGCCACGAGATCCAGGGAAGCGATGAGAATTCCCAGCTCCGCTATGGCAGCAGTTAGAAGTAAGGCCCAGGTAGGTTCTCCATTGGCTTTGCTGTGACCAAAAACCTGCACACATGAGGGAAAACATCAGGCAATGGGGGCACTGACAAAAATGTGCCCGTTTCAAACGTCCAAAAAATAAGAACAACTTCACAGCAATTATATAAAACACACACAAAGGACTTTGAGAGCCTTGTACTAAAACTACATGTCTCTATATTTATGATCGCCCAATTCTTAAGCTGGAAGAGGTTAACATTTTACATTAAACCTGGGAAGAGAAGAGGGCACAACAAAGCATCACTCACCCTAAGGAAAGGTATGATATTATCCTTGGCAATAGCCTGTAGCAGCCTCGGTGCACCTGTGAGGCTCTGAAGTCCAGCCCCACATGTTGAAAAGAATGAGCCAATAACAATCACCCACGGGGATGGCCAGGATAACGTGCCTACAACCAAATTACCTTTCACAGCATCCCCAAATCTAGGAAAGACATAAACAGTGGAGAAATTTAACTTGAAAACAATTTTAGATTAAAAAATTAGGAAGACATTCACCCAATGAATTTCTTCTTGTTTATAACTTTTACAGACTCAAACTGAGGTAAACAGGAATACTGAAAAAATGTAAAACTACAGAGTTTTCATCAAAAAAGCACTAATAGCAGGCATGAAGGCACATACCTGTCACCTTAGCTCTCAGGAGGCCGGTGCAGGAGGATTATGAGTTTGGGGCCAGACAAGTCTACATTTTGAGTTAAAGGCCAGTATGGTCTATACAGCAAGTTCAAGGCCAGCTCAGAATGCATAGCAATACCCTGTCTCAAAAATGAGTTACTGGGCTTGGGATATAGCTGTTGCATCATTTACTTAGCATATCTCTAAGGCCCTGGGTTCAATAACAAGCACCACTGAGGAGGAGAAAGCTAATAATATATATTAAGAAAACAAAACAGTACAGTTAGAAAACAAGCCAAGCTTTACTTATGGATTTCTCTGTAATAGCAATGAATCTGCTTTGGAGTGGAAATTGGAAAAGTGTAGAAAAACATATGTTGGAGGTTTATCTGATGTGTGTTACTGGCCTTCAAGATCTGGTTACACCTATCCTTTTGTAAACCTGCCTAAGACATAATTGATTGGCTGATTAAATAGCCTATACCTGGGCAGAACAGAATAGGGTAGGTGTGGCTAAGGTTCCTGGGCTTTGGACAGGAAGAATCATGGGAGACAGATGGACAGGAAAAGAGAAAAGAGGAGGACACCGCGATGGCTTAGTGTGGAGAAGAAACCACATGGGCTGGGAGAAAGGACTCCAATAATGGCATGAAAAGGCCCAGATGAAGAATACAAGCAACTGCCATGAGATTATGGATGAAAGGTAGTCCAGATAGAAAGGATTAAGGCAGATGGCACTAGATGGGGGCTGGGAGATGGATGGTGAGGTTATAGAGACAGTGTAAGTGAAATATATGCCTGGCCCAAGGTAAATAAGGCAATAATAAAAATCTATCAGGTGTCTCTGTCTTATTATTTGTGATAGCCGGTTAGCTAATACCACTGTGATAATCTTAGGGCCGATAATAAATAATATATAACCCAACACTCATTTTCTGTTAATTTACAACAATAAACATAGAAAGCAGGAGGTCCATAATTGTTTTTATTTTGTGTGCATGCATGTTGTTGTAGGTGCTATACAAGCTCTTTGATTATGTATGTGTGTATACATATATATATTCATTATAGATGGCTGTAAGCCACTATGTGGTTGCTGGGAATTGAACTCAGGACCTTTGGAAAAGTAAGCAGTGCTCTTAACTTCTGAGCCATCTCTCTGCCCCCACCCTTTTTAAAAAATATTTTATTTATTTATTATATATACAATGTTCTATCTGCAGATACACCTGCATGTCAGAAGAAGACACCACATCTTATTATAGATGGTTGTGAGCCACCATGTGATTGCTGGGAATTGAACTCAGGACCTCAGGAAGAGAAGCCTCTGAGCCATCTCTCTAACCCCACATATATACATTCATATTCTGTCTGTCTGTGCACTGTCTGCTATCTCTCTATGTATGTATCTGTAGATAGATAGATAGACAGACAGACAGACAGACAGACAGACATTTTAGCTCAATACATACATTTCCTATTTTATTAGTTATAACTGACACTTTGGCCTGGTTTCTAGATATTATATCTGTGTTGAGTGATGAGATGCCATGGAAGACAGACATATAGTTGTTATACTTACTTGTCTCTGAGAACAACTCCTTCAATACATGCACCGAAAAGGACAACATTGCTTAAATCTGTTATGCTGAGAGTCAAGAAAATTGTTGTTGTCCTTTACCTTTTTATAGTAACTACACTCAGGATGATTCATTATCAATAAATGGGTTGTTAAATTCTTTACTTCTATAAAATACTATTTTTTAATGATGGTTATGAAACAGGTCAACTATCTGGCAAGTGAGGCGATGGTAAGAGAAGGCATTATTATTAGATAAAAATACTGATCATCTTGGTTCTACTGTATGATCCCATCACCATGACTCAAACCAGATTAACAAGAAGGATACACACGAAGGATGTGGTCAGGATGGCAAGGACGGTTCCAATGGGAATGGACTTCTGAGCATCTTTCAGATCTCCGGATCTGTTTGACCCAGCCATGATACCTAGTAAAGTCAAACACCAAGTTCACTTCTTGGCTTTCTGGGCACCCTGATGTTCATACTGCTACTGAAGACTAGGGGCAAACTAAGAACACCGAGAACATAATTCTGTCTCCTGAGAAAACCCACTCACTGTGGCTGATGGCTTTCTGAGACGGGTCACAGCCCCAGCCCCTTACCTGTGACAGAAGGAAAGAAGATCCCCACCAGGAGAGTGAAGGAGGTGGTGATGTCAACGAGGACATACTCATGGTTTAAGTTGCCCACGACATCAGATGACTTGGCTGATGGCTTTTCAATAATCTCACCCTTTGGTAAATAATTACTCCAAAGGTTTTCTGCAAAGGGTTGAGGGATGGAGTTGGTAGAAAGAGAATGTAAGGATATATACAGGGTAAAAATAATGTAAGTACATGATTTCTTGCTCAAACAACATTCAACCAGAGACACCTATCTCTATTTGTACTGGAGACTGACCCTAGAGCCTTTTACTTGCTAGGCAAGTACTGTATCATAGACCTACCTCTCCCTCAGCCGCCTATGGTGGTAGTTTTTAAAGAGCCATTGTTTCTTTAACATGAACACATGTATACATGTAAATATCACAGAATAAAACACAATTCTATTTCTCATTTGTTCTGATACAATTTTACAAAATGCTTTGGTATAATAAATGCAGTTAACTTTTTTTAAACACAAATTAGTATAAGTTAAGCAGACTAAAATCAAATGCCCCGTAAAGCCTATTTTTAAATTAGTTATCAAATATAAAGCCAATTAAAAAAATTAGTATCAAAGCAGTTTTTAGTGTGAACTTGCTTTATGGGCAAAGAAATGTGTAGATAAAACATTTAAGTTGCCCATCACTTAAGGAAAGAATTTCAGAAATTTAGCTGAGCTAGGAAAACAAATGTGTGTATGTGTGTGTGTGGTGACATTAAAAGTTCTATTTCAGCTATGCCTTCAGGAAGATAATTGGCAGTTTCTCAAGAATACATTAAGTCAGACATAAAGAAAGGCAAATATCTGCAGTCCCAGCTTGTCAGAAGCATGAGGCAGAAGGACTGTTTATGTCCAAGAGTTTAAGTTAGCTTGAGGAAAATGGCAAATAAAAACATTCACAAAATATTTTATCTTACCCTAGGCTAAAAAGTCATTTGTCAGCTTCTGTTTTCAAAAGGCAAATTTTGACAGCGTCACTCCATAAGAGAGCTCTAAATATAGATAATTTCACTAAGAGAAGAATACAAATATGCTGGGCACAGTGCTGCATGCCTATAGTCTTCCCAGTACTCAGGAGGCTGAGGCACAGAGAGTATGAGTTTAAAGCCATCCACGAATACACAGGGATCCATGCTATGTTCAACAGACACAGAAATAGACAGCAGGCTGGGGTGTAGCTCAGTGATAGAGCACGCTAGACTGCTAGACACATTCCTTGGATTCAATCCTTGCCAATGTAATCATAACAATCACCCTCATGGGGAAGTTACTAACTAAATTTGCTAAATAGACATGCTGTGCCTATCAAATTGCCTTCTAACAACTATGCTTATACTTATATATTAGTGCTGCTATCAGCTATTGTCAGAGAAGTTTCCTTTTACAGTGGACAGTGGTAACTGTCGAGATTCATTAACAACTGGTCACAGTTATCACCCCCTTCAAGGCTCAGTGAACATTGAATGTGGCTGGAAGAATGGAAAATGCAGAGGCAAAGAGGGAATCATGTAGAATGCTGCATTCCGGTTGTGGCCTTTGCATGCGGGTTCTGACTACCTATACACAATCTTCACAAGACCAATTCTATTAAGATGTCACATGAGCTGGGTGGTGCACACCTTTAATTCCAGCACTCTGGAAGGCAGAGGCAGGCAGGTCACTGTGAGTTTGAGGCTAGCCTGGTCTACAAAGTGAGTTTAGGACAGTCAAGGCTACACAGAGAAACCCTGTCTCTTAAAAAACAAAACAAAAAAACCTAACCAACCAATAACCAAAACCCAAACAAACAAAACAAACAACAAACAAAAAACCTTAATATGTAATATGACTCTACCCATCCCTGAAACTTTAAATATACTCAGTAATGTGAGAGGGAGAGACATTTTCTTCAGTCCTGTAGCCACTGTTAGGTGCCTGTGCTGCTATGCACACATCACTCATGAACACATAAACAAGTCTAATGAAATTTACTGTATATGCAAACAAATGAGAATAAGGGGTATGTGTCAATATGATCAAAATACAAAAAATACATGTATAAGATGTGGTAAGAAACTCATTGTTATGCATAATTAATATATTATAATAAGAAGCAAAAAATAAGGGGAAAAAAGAATCTATGATGGGAAAGCCTATTTCTCCCTACTGTACTTAAAGAAAAAACAACACAAACCAAACCAGGTCTAAATGAACTCTCTAACTTACCAGTAATGATACCACTAGCCAGCCCAGGAATGCCTTGGATTGAGGTGACATTATTGTGAACAAAGTACTCATCACAGGTGGCATTAAAAAACTGGCTTGAGTTACAGAAGAATCCCCACAACTTCGATGGCACTGTCATGTTGTTCACTTCCTTGGTCTTAGAGCAAACATCAATGTGTCTTGATGACAGGGTGCGGTTGCCCAGCATGCAGACCCTAAATCAAAGCAAACAGGGAAGAAGAGAAAGATTAGGAGGGAGAAAAAAAGAAAAGAAAACTAAGTTTTAAAGAGGAAACGGCAGCACTCAGGAAAGCAAAGGCAGTTGGATCTCTGTGAGTTCAAGGCCAGCCTGGTCTACAGAGAGAGTTTCAGGTCAGCCAAGGCTACACAGGAAACCCTGTCTCAAAAAACCAACCAAACCAACAACAACCAGACAAAAAAAAGAGAGGAAAAGCCACTTAGTAAAGGATAAAAATGTCATTTCTCAGAGGTTTTACTAGAAAAGATGAGCATTACTGGCTAGCACTGTGAATCACAGTGACTTGCATTTTCTGCCAAATCTCACAATGTTTTAATATTTATCTTACGAGGATAGAGGCTCTGAGGGTTACAGAGATTCAATATTCTGCCCAAGATCAAGGTCATACAAATGACAGATGTAGGTGATATGATTCAAACATAAGAACTGTACAAAGAAACTATGCTCAGTTATCTTCCAAAAGTGTTTAACTATTCATCCATTTTCAGGCAAGAAAGAATCCTGGAGGGGCTACGGAAATGGCTCAGTGGGGTTCAAGTGCTTGCTATAAAAGCATGAGTTCCTGAGTTCAGATCTCTAGCACACAGGTAAAAGCCTGCTGTGGTCATACATGCCTGTAATCTCAGCACTGGGGACTAGGTTTGGGGAGGAGGAGAGAGAGACAGCCTGGGGCCAGCCAGTCTATCTCAACAATGCAAACAATGGTTAAGTTTCAGGTTTAGTTAAAGACTCTCAAGAGAATAAGAGAGTAAGACAGAAACAGATAGGGGGCATCTGAAACCTTCTGGTTTCCACATAGGCATACATGTGAACACCCCGCAGCCCCCAAAACACCATTACCACCGGCAATAATAAAATCCCAGACTACTTCTGCTATTATTTTTTAAAATATGTCCCAATGCCCATATTTTTGTCTGTTTGTTTTCTTTCTAGGCAGAG
This sequence comes from Meriones unguiculatus, assembly GCF_030254825.1. NCBI lineage: Eukaryota > Metazoa > Chordata > Mammalia > Rodentia > Muridae > Meriones > Meriones unguiculatus. The sequence continues at coordinate 29,044,951 of NC_083365.1, forward strand.
GAAGGGAGGAAAGGAAATAAGGTAGGAGATGAAATGAGAAGGGGCTTTATTTGTAACCTCTTGGAACTGCCAGTTCTGCTGAGGCTTCTGGCTACTGCTGCAGGATAGCTTGACTAGATTTACAAACACATCCCTCTATGGCCCACAAGAAAATATGTTTGTGACCTTAAACTTAGACCCAGTGGTACAGAGGAAATTTAAGGATAATATAAATATTAACTGCAGATTTATTTTTATTTTTGTCGAGAAACATAAAAAAGAATGAAGTAATAGACCCAAGTAAAATACTTCTGAGCTAGAACAAAACACAGTTTGGAATCTGCAGAGTAATTTCATACATACGCAATGAGCCACATATCTATTACTTTATTTCAACAACGTTTAACAATTCCTAGTTTGTTTCATGGTTTCTCTAAGTTTGTTTTTTTTTTTTAACGTGTTATGCTGGAATTTTTAAAAACAAAATAACTTGCACTGTGATTTTTTTCTCCCCAACCAAACAGAAGTGGAGAAGCCCCAAAGGGGAACCTGAAACAAAATGGAATTTTCCAAGTTGAGATACAGCTAAAATATTGCATTGAAAACTTCTATAACTATGAAGATGATCTTTAATTATTTTATGGCCCCCAAGTAAACAAAATGAAAGCTTATGGTAGAACCTGTAACTGACATCACACAGAGGAAATACCAAATGGCCAGCGAATCACAAAGTCCGTGTTCTTTCCCCATCATTAGTTGGCTTTGGGGAAAGTCATTCACCTTCACTGGATCTGAGTTTTTGTTTTTTAATTTGTTCTAACCTGTTTAAATCAACATAGTATCAATAAATATGATCCCCAGCTGATTCATATGACTTCAAAGGCAATCTTGTTACTTCTGTAACAAGATTACAAATGACCAGTGCCAAGCAGGCTCTGTGTCACAAATCAAAGAGAGAATAGGTGAGTCTGTGAGTGACGGCCACCATTTCACCACTGCACCACTTATGGCATACAACGCCAGGGACACACACGTGATGGGACATTCACTTCCCTTTCTTTATACCTAAGAATTCAGCACTTATGGTATTAACTATAAAGAAAATAAATGATTTAGGTAATTATTTTTAAGAGATTTATTCATTTTATGTGTATGGGTGTTTTTGTCTACATGTATGTGCCAGTTGTGTGACTGAAGCCTGTAGGGGCCTGGAACTGGAGTTACAGACAGTTGTGAGCCATCAAGTGGGTGTTAGGAATTGAACCCAGGTCCTCTGGAAGATCAGCCACTGCTCTTAACTACAGAGCCCTTTCTTTAGACTGATACTCTACAATTCCTTTGAATTGACTTTTATTTTAAAAGCATCTAACACTGTTTACAAAGGTTGCTGGTAATGACTATGACTGCCAAGTCCTTCATGGGTAGTTCACATAAACACAATAATTATGGGGGGCACTGAAATACGTGTACCTTCATGACGGCTACTGCTGCTAGCTCTACAGTGAGGAAGAAGGTCAACAGGACAGTAAGTCAGGAAGCTTCCTGCTGGAAAACTAGGCCAATGGGGAAATCAGTCCATGAAATTCTGATAGAAGTGTTCACATCACCAGACACTGTAACTGACTACCCAATGATGACTAGGTCAAAAGATAGGTACATACGGGAAGTGTGGTGGAGCAAAGGAAGACTTGATGGCACCAGCATAGATAGCCAAGATGGACACAATTACACAGGCCAGGAAAAGTGAGGCAAACTTATTCACGTAGCGTACGCCAATGAATACCACCAAGACCATGAGGACCAAGAAGGCTGTGCCATAGACACGCATGTTATTGAGCATGGCTGCTGACTCCTTGAGAACATCATCACTTCGAAAAATGGCAGCTCGGGGAACAATATACACCTGTTAGAAAGAAAAAAAGTAGTAGAGAAGAAATGAGGTCACTTTCAAAAAATCAAGTAGAGGGGCTATAACAGTTTATATATTACTTCTGTGAAGGAAAGGAAAGCTAAACAAAAAAATAAAACATTAATTTTTATCCTTTCTTTTTTAAAGTAATTTTATTTTTTTATGTGTGTTGGTGTTCTGTCTGCATGTATGTCTGCATGAGGGTGTTGAATCTACTGGAACTGGAGTTACAGCAGTTGTGAGCTGCAATGGGGGTGCTGGGAATTGAACCCTGGTCTTCTGGAAGAGCAGTCATTGTTCTTAACTGCTGAGCCTCTCTCCAGCTCCTCCTTTCTTCTTTTTAATCATTTATTTTGGACAGGGTCTAATTACACAGTCCTACTTAGCATGAAACTCAAAAGATCCACCTGCCTCTGTCTCCCAAGTGCTGGGATTAAAGTTATATACCACACCTGGCTGCAAATTAACCAAATTTTATTTGGCTCTAGAATGTCTATAGAAATGTTATATCATAGATTATTTTTGCCCTCTATTTACTATTCTAAATATCTGTATTTCCAAACAGGAAAAAGAAAAAATGAAAAATTTTATTCAAAAATGGCATAGAGCAGATTTATAATATGGGCAGGGAAATTAAAAACTCTTTCATTCGGATAAAGTTATCAAAAGAGGGGTTGGGGATATAACCTCAGCCAGTGAAGTGCTCACTGCACAAGAATAAGTACCTGAGTTTGATCCCTTGGACTTATGTAAAAAGCTAGGCTTGGTGGTGTGTGCTTGCAATCTTAGTATTGGGGAGGGAAAGACAGGAGGAACCCTGGAGCTGACTGGCTGGCCAGCCGAAGGTGATGAGCTCCAGGTCCCAGTGAAAGACCCATCTCATAGTGCCAATTGATGGCTCCTGAGGAACAACAGGCAAGGAAACAGGTTGATCACTGGCCTCTACACACATGTATTCAACACATTAGAAAAGACAAACACACACTTGTTTTACTCTTTTCTATTGGCATAAGTCTTTTCTGCTTTGATATGAACTCCCAGCTTGAGGTGATAGACTTGGGGACAATCAGATAGCAGGAGAAGGACAGGCAGGTGAAGGACACCTCAACCCTTCTGCCTCAGCATCACTGTAAGAGGACAGTTGGGGCGGCCATCACCTGATGGCTCCGAAACCTTGATATCTAGAACAAAAACAAAACCTCAGGCTTTCTACACTGTAGACCACAATTCATTCATTACTTACCAGAAAAATTTCAATGGCACCAAGAATATACATGGCTGCTGCAAATGTGGTGCCAAGATAAAAGCAGAGGCCAACAGCCCCACCGAACTCTGGGCCCAGGGCCCGGGAAATCATGAAGTATGAGCCGCCAGCTACAAGACAAAACAGAATGTGAACAGAATACAGTGAGGGTTTCACTAAGAGGACTGTAAACAAGTCATAAGTAATAATTTTAAAATATGCTCAAAAGATGTTTCAGACTTTGGGGAACTGAATGTAACAAAGCAGATTTGCTAACGGGCTGTGGTGTGTTCAATACTCTGCATTTTGCCACTCTTAGGAACAAAATTAGGAAATTTCCGACAGAAATAAGATAGTCTAACAAAATATAATTTATAAATTAAGAATGCGGCTGAAATGAGAGCACTGTAGTTTAAAAATAATGAATTTCAAAGATAGCTTCCTTAAGTTAAACAGCATTTGTCTCTTGCTTCTAGAAGATGACCCTGTTATAGTGCCCTATGGACAACAGAATAGACACATTAAGTTTCTCTGGAAAAGCATAAACACAGTGATTAATCACTGATAGTCTCTGAAATCCGAGCTTGAACTACTGACCTGGCACCACTCCATTAGTGGCAATGGCACTCATGGAGATCGCAGTCAACATTGTCTGTGGAGAAAGAAAGAAGGATTTTAGTACTGGGCAAAGCTGACATTTCTGTACTGCTTTCCCATGTATGGACATCAGAACACATAGCAAATATTTCATTCCACTTATTTTTATGAAGGGTTGCCGTATAACATATTCAAAAGAGACAGCTAGGAGACAACATTGCAAAGTAGGCTGGAACCTACCTACAGACTAGCTACAATGCCAAGGACAATATACAGTTAGAGAGAGAGAGAGAGACAGACAGACAGACAGACACACACACACACACAGAACCACTGAAAAAATTAAAAAAAAGTAACAGTACAGAAAAGTCTTCAAAGAGAGAGTTGTTGGAGCCACAGTGACTAGCCAGTAGGCTCCTATAGTGGAAGAAAGAATTAAAACCTACAGTGTGATAGTGGGAAAAAGAAGGCTGCACATAAAATAGCTCAGAGAGAGCAGATTGGCTTTGGTGAATGGCAAAGGAGTCAAATATGACCCAGAAGTTTCAAGCTCCAGAAATTGGAAGTGGGGAAGGCAGTGCCACTAAGTTAGTAAAGATATAGGTTATGTCTGCATAACCTGCATGGTTAGTACTCAGCTGAGCACGATGCATGTGGAGGATGTAACAGTTACTCAAAGGGGACAGCAGAAACTGGTAGTAAGATTGATGAACAGGGATGGGACATATAAAAAGGAGCAGCTTAAAGGAGAACCAGAATGGGCTGAATAGAGAAGTCTAGGGAAAAAAAAAAAAGAGTAATTTCTGGGGAAGGAACAAGAAAGGAGACTTCTAAATAAACCAAACCCAACCCAGATTCACCCCATCCTTCCAAGGCACTGTCAATTTTATTTTCAGTGTGTTTTAGAATAGCGTATGCATTTTCTAACATGTTCTGTTACAACACTAGTGTTTTCAAGTTAAAATTATCCATATTTTGGATTTTTGAAGACCTGCATTTTATTTTCTATTTCCAAAAATCTAGGATACCATATTACTACATAGTAAGTAATGAATAATGGGTGCTTAATGAAAATCTTTTCAATTTTAAGATCAAAATTCTCTCTCTGGTTGGAATAATGAGTCTTTTATTTTCTGTGCTTGTTCCCCAGGAGGTCACATGCAGATACTCTTGGCAGCTGGAAATGCCGCAGGTGAGCTCACAGAGCCAGTGCAGGACTTACACAGCAGCAGCAGATAAGGACAATTGCAAAGGCCTGAAGGACTCCGGCTGTGCCCACTACCCAGGTAAGACGCAGAAAGAGGATCACTCCAAAAATATTTTGTAGACATGGGAGGTAGACACCCATGAAAGTACCCATTTGGGGACTCTAGAAATAAAAATGTAAGACAAAAGGAAAAATTATACAGTTAGCCATAAAAGATTGCTTTGATTTACCATATTAATCACAAAGTAGAGTCAGGGAGTTTAAGCATTATCTTCAAAAGTCTCTTAATACTTTTTAGTACTTCTATTATCTATACAAATTTGTAATTTGGATAAGCTCCCACATATTTTTATCATACTTAAGCAATGGACCACTCAACAATCTAAAAATGTCTATTCTTCAAAGTTGTTAAATTTTTCTTTTCATTTAAAAACAGAATGACTTATGGAAATTCTTGAGAATTATGCACAAATTCTTCACAATAGTTGGCAAATCAAACGGATGGGGAAAGTAAGAACTTGAAGGCAATTTGGCCCCTTTGCAAAGAGCTGACCTAATTATATGTATTGGCATAATTTTATTGTAAGAAATATAGTAGTATTTTAAAACAATGTCTAACAATGTCTGCATATCATCATGGTACATGCACAGGACCTAGGAGGCTGAGGCAGGAGGATTCTAGGTCCAAGGCCATTTAACACATTGTCTCAAAAACAACAAAGTGCGCACCCCAAAACCCAAACCTGTGCCAGGAAGACAGCATGAGCAGCTGGGTTGAGATATTCCTCTCTATTGGTGTGCTAACTCCCCTTCCTGAAAAGCTGTCACTCACATGGCTAACATCCTCACTTGGATGGTTTCTGCTCAGATCCCCAATGTCAGAGGGCTCTCTATGCCTGACCTACCAGGGTAGCAAAGCATTTCAGCAGGCTCTCATCAGTCTCATTCCTTTTAATCTTGCTTAAGTTTTTGGTCAAGCATTAACTGACACTGAAAATGCTATATATTTTAACAGAGTTTAAAAGAGCTCAGGGACTGGCTTCCCAGGATACTGTACATTCTGTCTGGGCCATGATGGTCCTGGGTATATCAAGCATTTAATTTATGGTTTCTTAACATAGACAGATGCTCTTAATATGGCTTCATCTCGTATACTTGGGGCTGTTTTTATTTGGCCTGGCTGTTCTGAGGCCTCACCTTGGTAGGCTTCTTTTTCCCTTCGGTGATGTTCTCTGCCTCTTCATGTTCTTTTGCTCCCTGTGTCAGATTAGTATAGTTGGCCATGCGGTTGAGGAGAGAAGACACCTTTGGCCTGGTGTCCATTTCTTCCTAGAAAGCGAGAAATAATTTATGAAGGATACTAAAATTCAGCAACAACATGCTCTCTACCAGGAAATGGCACAGTAAATGGTAAAATATTTCATAGGTAAATATTTTAAGATTATTCGTCAGTGAGACAACTTGTTCCTCATATTTGAAGGATGGTACAGAGCTGAGGGTGCAGGTCAGTGAGAATGGCTGCCTGCATGCTCAAGGTCCTGGGTCTAACCCCATTGCTGAGATGGTAGAAAAGACCACACTTAGTCAGGGCACAAGTTAAGGCAGGATACAGAGTACTGGGTTTTACCACCTGTAACTTTATCTCCAGGGAAAGGTTTTTCAATCAAATGTGTGATTATGTTTGTGTTCTATTTTGTTCCCCTCCTCCTCTGACTTTCCCTATTCCTTCTGACCCTTTCAGACTAGGTTCCTTCCTCATTAGTCTCCCTTGTGTTTTCATGTGACTTGTATTCTATTACCCTCTGTCTCCACTTCTCTGTCCCCTTAACATCTCTTCATCCCTTCTCATAGTCTGCGCTCTCTCTCTTTCACACACACACTTACATTTAAATACACATATGGGAGAAAACATGCACTATTCAGTATTTGTCTTGGTTTGGCTTATTTTGCTTAACATGATTTTCGTTTCTAAACATTTTTCTGCAAATGTGATGGTTTCATATTTCCTAGTCGCTGATGAGAATTCCACCATGTAGGTGGGAATGATGGCTCAGTGGGTAAGTAAGAGCCCTTGGTTCCTTTTCCAGGGGCCTGGGTTCAGTTACCAGCACCCACACTGGAAGGCTCACAACCACCTGTAACTTTATCTCCAGGGAAATATGATGACCTCTTCTATTCCTGCACAGACAGACAGACACAGACACACATACACACACACACTTAAAATATTACCTCAAAGAGTGCCAGATTTTTATCAAAATACTCGTCTCCTTCTTCATAGTTGGAATTATTGAGATAAGCATTTCGAGCTTTCTTATGTCCATCATCTGAGAAGAAAGGCAAACATTGGCTTTTCATTAGTACTGAGGCGTGAGACCAATGAGTATGCTGCCTCTGTGTTAACAGAAACCACTTCAGACTCAAGTTCAGCCTGAGTGGTAGACCTCAGTTAGCACTTAGAGAATGTGGTGTTCTTCAGCCTGAGTGGGAGACCTCAGCACTACTTGGAGAATGTGGTGTTCATCTGGCAAAAGCAAATCAGGAAACCAAAGAATTCAATTTGAAGAATCCATTTTCTTAATATAGAGACCTCTGGAGACAATAGATGCTCTACCCTTAAACTTATCCACAAATAAATAAAACACAGACAGCCTTAATTTCTTGCTCTAGATATGGACTATTTTACAAATTGCTGATGCTGATAATGGGAGTCAAAGTGGTTTCCAGGGCCATCTGACATTAAAAATTGTATGTGTATATATATATATATATGTATGTGTGGTGTGTGTGTCACAGTGCACATGTGGAGGTCAGAGGACAACTTCGTAGAGTTGGTTCTCTCCTACCTTTGTAAGGTTTGAGGGATGGAACTCAGGTTGCCAGGTCTGCATGCCAAGTGCCTGTTGCTGATTTCCTTGCTAATGCTTCAATCAATTACATTTGGTGATTTAATCTACACTGATGTTTTCAACCCTGAGAATTTAATATGATATATATTGAATATATTTAACCCTCCCATTGCTTCCAACCAAATTTTGACACTACCTCTTTTTTTTTTTTTTTCCCTATCAGGTCCACTTTGGGTTGCTCAGCTAGTTTTAGTATTGAGGTCTGCTCTGGTGTGTGGTCACACTATCAAGGTCATCATCATTAAACAATGACCTGAATCTCCTTTTACTGGAAATCATTAAATGCTAACAGCTCCCCAGCTGGTGGTGGGATTACATATTCACTGTCACGCCCACTAGGCTGGAATTTTGTTTGGCTGAAGCTTGTGTAAATCTTGTGCACACTGTCACAATCACTTTGAGTTCATACGTACTTCTGTCTGGAAAACAATTTCCTTTAAATTATCCACCACCTTCGGCTCTTACAATCTTTCCCCTCCTCCACAAAGATCCCTGAGCCTTGAGATAATACATGAACGTTCAAGTTGGGGCTAAATACTGTACAGCCTTTTGTTCTCTGCACACCGCGCAGGTGGAGGTCAGTAGCAGTTTTCGAAAGAGTCTTACTGTGAGGCCCAAGCTGGTCTCAAACCCTTGACTATTTTCCCCTCAGCTCCCAGAGAACTAGTTTATAGGTGTGTATAAACCTATAAACTTCATGGCCAGCATCCAATATATTTATGTATGAACCCTTCGCTAGAGTCTTTAAAGACATTTGCTCAACTATGTTCATAATTTTTCATAATATTTATTCATAATAGCCAGAATCTGGAAACAACCTAGATGCCCCTCAACCAAGAAATGGATAAAGAAAATTGTGGTACGTTTACACAATGGAATACTACTCAGCAATTAAAAACAAGGAAATCATGAAATTTGCAGGCAAACGGATGGGACTAGAAAAGATCATCTTGAGTGAGGTAACCCAGAAACAGAAAGACATACATGGTATATACTTACTTATAAGCAGATATTGGCCATATAATATAGGATAAACATACTAATACTTATAGTACTAGAGCAGCTAAACAACATTGAGGACCCTGGGTAAGATGATCAATCCTCATTCAGAGGGGCAAACGGGATAGATATCAGAAGCAGGAGAAGAGAGGGAACAGGACAGGAGCCTACCACAGAGGACCTCTGAAAGACTCTACCCAGAAGGGTATCAAAGCAGATGCTGAGTCTCATAACCAAACCTTGGGCAGAGTACAGGGAATTTTATGGAAGAAGACGTAGAGGGGACAGGAGCTCCACAAGGAGAGCAACAGAGCCAAAAAATCTGGACTCAGAGGGTCCTGCAGAGACTGGTGAATCAACCAAGGACAATGCATGGAGAGGACCTACACTCCCTGCTCAGATAAAGCTCATGAACAGCTCAGTCTCTATGGGGATTCTCTAGTAAGAGGAGCAGGGGCAGCCACTGACACGACCTCAGTTGCCTGCTCTTTGATCACCTCCCCCTGGCCAGGTGGCCTTACTAGGCCACAGAGAAAGAGGATCCAGCCAGTCTTGATGAGACCTAATAGGCTAGGATCAGATAGTAGGGGAGGACCACCTCCCCTATCACTGGACTGGAGGAAGGTCATTGAGGGGGAAAGAGGGAGGGAGAGCAGGACCGGGAGGAGATGAGGAAGGGAGCTACAGCTGAGATACAAAGTGAATAAATTGTAATTAATAATACTAATAATGAAAAACTTTTAAAAAACAAACAAACAAACAAAAAACAAAGGCTTATGATGTGACTGAAATCGAAGAAATGATCTTTGTTAAATCCCGGCTCCAATAAACATGAAAAGACACTTTTAAAACAGAGAAATGCTGGGCTGAAGAGATGATGGCTCAGCTGCTTTTCCAGAGGACCTGGATTCAATTCCCTGTACCTACACAGCAGCTCACAACCACCAGCTACAGGGACAGGGGATCCAATACCCTTTGCTGGCACATGAGCACTAGATACACATGTGGTGTACAGGCACATATGTAGGCAAAGCACCCATACACACAGAATAAGTTAATATTAAAAAATAAAAAAATAGGCAGGTGTGGTGGCATACGCCTATGATCTCAGCACTCGGGAGGCAGAGGCAGAGGCAGAAAGATCTTTGTGAGTTCAAGGCCAACCTGGTCTACAAAGTGAATCCAGGACAGCCAAGGCTACACAGAGAAATCCTGTCTCAAACAAACAAACAAACAAACAAATTAAATACAGGAAAATTTAAATATACGTTAATTTATAAAAATTGCATTTATTCAGGTTTCTGCAGGACCAGAAAGCACCTTGGAATGGGCCACTGGCTCCACCGGGATCTGAGAGCACTATGCAACTAACTAACCTCCAGGCCCGGTGGTCTCAGAGTTCAGTGAGTGGCCTGAGGTCCAGTGTGCTCACAGTCCCCTGAGAAACTGGGGCTTTGGCTTCAGTGGTCTTTAACATTAGTGTGGGTATGAGATTTTGAATTCTGAGGTTCCAGTAGTCACTGCAGGGGTCTATACTACTGTGGCTCCCAGAGGTTACTTGGAGCCTACAGCTTTAGTCACAGCCTCCAGACAGAACCAGACTTCAGTGGGTCTGACATTAGCTGTTGGGGTGCCCAGATGATTCACAGAATTCAGGCAATCCCCACACCCATACTAATATATATATTAGAATTTATTCATTATATATCCCTATTGAAGGCCCTTCCCTTAAGTCCTCTCAGCTCCACCTTCCTCCCCTCTTCCCCACTCCCTTCCCCTAGTCCACTGAAATGGTGAACTCGATTGCCTGCTCTTTGATCTCTTGCCCCTGGTGATGCGGCCTTGCCAGGCCACAGAGGATGATCCAGGCAGTCCTGATGAGACTTGGTAAGTTATGGGCAGATGGCAGAGGAGGAGAACCCACACTAATCTTAAAGACCACTGAGATTCTGAATCTTCTGGCTGCCTTGGTTCTTTGTGTGCTGATCCACGCTTAGTCCTGTCGGTACAGAACTATGATGACATTACCTCAGCGACTACACTTAACACTTAATTTCTCCGGTCCACAGAGCTTAATTTCATGCAGACAACCCTCGGAAGAATCACAGAAAACACAGCAGAATAAACTCCAAAGGGGAGGAAGTCAAAACTGAAAGTCAAACATACTAAGAGATGCACACAACACAGAAAGACAAAGGTGCAACACAGACACCTTCAGCCAGCTCCCTAGTGAAGGAGAGGCAGACAGACGTCTAAGAAAGAATTCAGAGTCTTACTTTGTAAAAGACTAATGATCATATAGATGATTCAAACAGATGGGCAAATTAAGGAGAACACTTAGTGCTCTAGACTTCAACAACACAATCTCAAAATTTAATTTAACAGTAAATTGGAGGTAAAGTCCAAGACATAAAGGAAAAAATTGGCAAAAAGATTGAAAACTTAAAAAAATATGGAAATACCTTAAGTAAATAAGATGGTCAATCAAATAAAAAGCACAACAGATATCATCATGGACAGACAAGAACAAGTGAAAAAACAAATTTCAGAGATGGAGGACAAAGCTGAGAAAATAACACAAACATATGTATTATGGTGATAGGTACATAAAATGTAATTGGTAGTAAAGGTTTAAAATACTAAGTGAATCTTAGAGTCAGAAAAACTATCCTAACTGCATGGAAGTTCACTGAGATGTATAGTGTTTAGGACTGAACAAGTGTTTAGGTAGGTACACTAATGTAGCTACATGATGATTTTATTTGTGAGTTTATTACAATGACTTTTTTTTTGAGAGAGGGTATCACTATATAGCTCTGGTTGTCCTAGAACTCACAATATAGACGAAGCTGGCCTCAAACTCGCTGATCCACCTGCCTCTGCCTCCTGAGACTAAAAGTGCTGCTGGGACTAAAGGTGTGTACTATACTCCTGGCCCAATGAAGTGATTTTTAAATTAATTAATTACCTATTGCTGGTGTACATTTGGTCACATGTGCCACTTGGCATGTATGTGGAGGTCACATGAATTCGTGGGAGGTGGCTCTCTTCTATCATGTGAGGTCCTGGGACTAAACTCAGACTAACCAACAAGCGCCTTTACCAGAGGAGCTCTTGCTACACAATGTTAATTTAATGGTAAAAACAGACACACTAACTAACAAAACATGGTATGTGAAAGTCTTTTTAAAATATTCTAGAAAACTATTAAAGGATAAATTAAAGATTTTTAAAATCTAGCATTAGGAGCATCCTGCCCAATTCTGCTGCCGCTGCTCTGTTTGGACACCTCAGTCTTAAGTCTCAAGTGAGTCACCTTATTCGTCAGACAATCTGGTTCTGGCTGTTTCTGTGCCAGCCTCCATTTGTTTGACTACTTAATTGCTTTGGAAAAGAAAACAGTTTCTCTGGAGACTTTGCATCATAGGATGACAATGATACTTGCAAGACCTAGTTGTCCCAATCAATCCTGACTCAGGACAATCATGAAAAGTAGAGAGGAGAACACAGCCCTTGTCAGATTTGGTTACACAGAAAAACATGAAACTAGATGTAATCTTACTGAAAGGCATGGGTCACTTCTCAGCTATAATAAGGAGTTGACAACCAGTCACAGTAGACTTCTGTAGTCTGGGTTACACAGGAATGCCAGGCACAATGAAAGAATTTCTAGATTTTCCAAGTAAAAATATTTTTTTGGCATGAACTCAGAACCAAACATATATCCCAGGACTCTTGAAGATTATACAGAATTCTGTGGCTGGCGAGATGTCTTGACAATTAACAGCACTTAGTGCTCTTGCCGAGAATCTCAGTTTGGTTCCTGGTACCCTCGTCAAATAGCTCACTCACAGCTATAACTCCAGTTCCAGGGGACTAGATTCCTTCTCCTGGCTTCCAATGGCAACAATCACACATGTGTGGAACACATAAACTCATGCAGGCACTCCACCGCCAACACACACTCACACAAATCTTTTTTTTTTTTTTTTTTTTTTAAAGAGAACCATTAAGATGGCTTTGTAAGATACCCACTGGGGCTGCAAGACTGGCCCTGATTTCAGCATCCCAATGTCATTGCCAGTTCCTTCTCTTTCATTTTACTACCCAAACAATATGGATACCAAGAGGAAGCTGCTGTGTTTCATGGCATAATTCAAAAGAAAACTGACAGAACCTCTGAAAAATTTGTTTTTGCTTTTTGTGACACATGTATGTCCTTACATAACTTGTTTTGTTGTTCCTTTTCGTATGTGCTATAGACTGAACCCAGGGCTTTGAGCACACTATCACTAAGCTAGAGTCTTCCTTTTTTCTATAATCAGAAATGTATAGTTAATATCTTGATGCTTAAAGATCTTTATTGTTTGGTTGTATTATTTCTACAATGTTTCTCTTGTCAATTACCAGTAACAATGTATTTTGGAACGGAGATAAATTGGAAAAATAGTCCTTTAGTCTACTGACCTTGTCAGATGGTCTTTGCTAGGGGGATCTAGACAGACATGAAACATTAAGAGTACTTAATTTCCTCTGACATACATCTTTGTTTGGACCACATCTAGAACAGGAAAATTTGTCTCAAATTCTGTTAAAAAAAAAAAAAAAAGACTGTTTCAAGTAAATGACAAATTTGAAAAATGTGAGATTTTCTGAGAAGTATGTTGGAAATGGAAGTCTATTAAATATTCTGAGAAATATGGTGGATATAGGTTTTAACTAATGAGAAAAGGGTGCAAAAGAGGTTCATAGGTTGGCTTGTTTGCTTGTTTATTTCTGCACTGATGAGGACTGAACCATAAGATCATTATGGGCACTCATGCATGCTAAGTAAGCAAGCCAACACTGAGCTATATTAAAGCCTTCTATGTAATGCTTTTGATCTATATTGTTTAAATCAGCAGTCAGTCAGGAGCACATTACAACTGACTACTTTATTTCTGCCAGCTATAGCTTTCTTTCTTTCTCTTCAAGAAATCATGTCACGTGTCCTAGAGTTTCTGAAGAACTGGATTTTGATGATGACATCAGTGTGATGCCATGTGACATTTTGTTTACTGTAGTTCCTACGAATTGGCTGACAGCTGACTCTAGAGGTTTAATCATACCACATCTGTTGTTTTTGGGGAGAGAAAAAGAACTCCTGCATAATTGCACTGTGATACTTTGCCACGTCTGGCTATCTTTTTGAGATATTAACAACCACTGATGGTTAATACAAGGATTCCGTGATCTTATGAGGAGTAAAATGTGATGATAACCTCATTCCTTTTAGTCTTCATTCAGTACATACTTCAAACAAGAGAACCTATTTCCTAGTTGGCTCTCAAGTGGTACAGTTAAATATAAAACAGATAATCTATTCTTCTCCCTCACTGAGGAGTTAATGAGTAGGATCACAAGAAAACTCTAGCTATGAACAACTAGTTTTAAATTTCCTATCAAAATGCTCCATCTACCTGTATTGCAACAATTATATATTTCTTTAATACTAATGTAAGAAGCATATAACTTTATGTTTATTTATTTTTTTTAAGGTAGGGTCTATGCTCAGGTTAACCTCAAGTTCATGTTCCTCATGTCTCATCTTTGTAAGTACTGGGATAACAGGTCTGAATCACCATAACAGGGAAATAAATTCTTTTTTTTATATAAAGCCTGTCATGTATTTTTAGCAACTTGATAATGGTATTTGTTTATTGTTGAGGCATTGGGGATTGAACCCAGGGCCTAATGCATGGTGGATCAACACTAAGCCAAACCCCAGCTTGTGATGTTAATCTTAAAAACAGCTACATGCAAGAAGACCTGCACAAGGTCAATCTGGCCAACATTCCAGCATGGAGGGGAGACGTGTTGGAAAGCCCCAATCCATTGCTGAACAGCTACTAACAGGTGATGCTGCTGGGAGAGGGAGGGTCCCCTTTCTTTAACAGTATGGCCCCTGGTAGTTCAACCACACTACACTGGATGGTTTAATATCCATGAGTATGTGGGCCTTGCAAACTCGACTCAGTGGGTTGTTAAAAAAAAAAAAAAAGAAAGAAACTTTAGAAAAAGTGGAATGGGAATGGATTTGGGAGGAGCTGGGAGAGTATTGGGGTGAATATAATGGAAATCAAAACTACCTGTCATCCCAGAATTGCATGCATGCATGAAATTCTTAAAAAAAGTAATACAAGTAATATATTTAAACTAAAATAAAAAATACTTCATGATTCAGATTACAAATACTTTGGGCTGGACAATGCTTTCCTCATATTGCCATTGTTAAGTTTGGGATTAAGGCTACAAAAGATTCAAACTTATTTAACAGTGTATATTTGGTTTCCTATGCTACAAAAAAATTGTATAAGACTGGAGTTTTTATCTTTGTATGTTTAATAAAATCTGTATGACTCACTGATGTTTTATTGCTTACTTTCTAAAATCTTTGAAATCGAAAATCACACACATACACATAGGGGAAAGTTCATAAATGGTCAAGTACAGACTTTGGTTTGTTATCACAGAAGCAGTTTCACCTCCCATACATTACCTCAGCCTGACCCTGAGTTTTGCAAGCAGACTGATGAGTCAGTGGGAACAGTAAATACATGAAAATAACTGTAGCCCTTTGGAAGGAGCACCACTTAGCAGCTCTGGAAGATGCTGTTTTAAATCACATTTGGCAGGAAAAGTCTGAAAGATGTTATTATAAATTGAATTCATCAGGCAAAACAATTGAGCCAGTGTTCCCTGCCGGGCAAACCTACCCACAGGAGCTTCTTAGAAAGACCTGGGGGAGTGGTGGATTTCAGGTGTTAGCGGTTTGTATTTTGAAGTGCTGGAATTTGTTTATTGAGGCGCTGAGATTAGCCCAGTATCTGGTGCTTGCCACGTTAGTATTGTATCACTGAATTACATCCCCTGTCCTGAAAGGTGGGGCAATTTGTGAAAAAAAAAAAAAAATTACAAAATATAGTCTTTATCTACTTCAGTGCAAATTTAATTTTAAGTATACAGATTCTTACCTGTCTATTTTACTTGTGGAGGTCTTCCCCTACCTCCACTGCATAGATAACAAACTAGTCTCAGAGTGTGGAGCCTATCTCGGCTATTTCACAATTCAGGGGAGAAAAAAAAATTGAGACAAGGGCTCATGTATTCCAGGCTGGGCTTGTAATCTTGATCTTGCCTGTGTTTCCCACATGGTGGGATTACAGGAATGTGCTACCATGAGATGATAGATAAGACAGACAGGCAGAAAGCAAGCATGTATGCATGCCCAGTTTCTTCAATTCTCTAGAGCTTTTCTGTAAACAAACAAGTCATATCAAGTTCTTTCCCTACTGTGGACTTTCTGATAACACATTTTCCACAGCTGCTATTGTATATTCTAATAGCTAAAAACTCAGCAGTGTACAAATTCATTCATACCACCATACAATGCAACAATAAAGTTCTTTTTCTCACCCATAATTAAATAAGTACAAAACAAACTAGAAATGACATTTTACCTACTAGTAAATGTAAAAAAATATAGATTAATATCAATTTGGGCTAGAGAGCTGGCTCAGCAGGCCATCAAGCCTGACAAGCTGAGTTCAATGTCTACAACACAGAGAGGAAGCAGACACTGATGCCTGAAAGCTGTCGTCTGACCTCCACATACATGCTATGGCCGGCACATCAGTCCCATATAAAATAAGTAATTAAGCAAATAAATCTTCAAAAATAACATCAGATTTGGTAACAGAGAACCAAGCATTCCATACCCAGATCAGTGGGAGTTTATGGTAATTTATCGTGTTGAAAACGTATAAACCCTCTGAGAAAAGTTTGCCTACAAAAGTACTGATAACTTTCACTGCACAGATGCAAGTACAAGATGCTCATTGCAACATAATTTCTATTTTTAAAAAATGTATGCTTGCATGTTGTCTGTGTGCACATGCATACAGTGCATACACAGGCCAGAAGGCGGTGGTGGAGTCCCTGGATATGAAGTTATAGACGGTTGGGAGCTGCCATGTGAGCTGCTTGGAATTGAACTCAGGTCCTCAGAAAGAACAGCCAGTGTTCTTAACCAGATGAGCCATCTTCCTGCTCTTCAACATAATTTCTTTATCAGTGTTCTAGAGACAACATAAATGTTCATAAAGAGGGGGAAGTGGCTGAGTAAAGCTGCAGTGACTACAAAATCCCACTGCATTCTAAATAAAGGGATGAAGTAGATCTTTATGCACTGATGTGAGATACCAAGGCAAAACACTACGTGGTAAAAGGCCATCTGAGTAATACAACACCATTAACATAAAAAGGAAAAATCATATATAACATGAACTGGTATAAACAAAAAATTCTGAAATTCCTAATAAGCGGTCAAAATTAAGTACTTGGGGAAGTAGAGTTGAGGTGGTGGTGAGAAGGAACCCTTTAAAGGATTTGCTTTTTTAATGCTGGTCTTTTGTACTGCTTGGATTCCTTATTGCAGTGTTTACAGAAAGGAGTCCAAGTTGTAAATGTGTATTTTGAAATCTACAAGTTATGACAACTTATCAAAATCTTGTCCTAAAGGAAATCAATTCACCTCTATAACTTGCTTCATAGGTAAGGAACGGGACTATCATTTTTTATTTTATTTTATTTTTCTTTTTAGTTACATTTTGTTAACTCTGTGTCCCCGCTGTATCCCGCTCCCTCATTCCCTCCCCAACCCCACACTCCCTCCCTGGTCTCCTCCCTGCCCCTTTCCAAGTCCACTGATAGGGGAGGACCTCCTCCCCTTTCATTGGACCCTGTTTTATCAGATATCTTCAGGGCTGGCTGTAGAGTCCTCCTCTGTGGCCTAACAGGACTGCTCCTCCCCTGGGGGGGGGGAGTCAAGGAGCCTGACCTTGAGATCCTGTTAGAAATAGTCCTTGTTCCCCTTACTTTGGAAAACTACTTGGTTACTGAGCTACCACGGGCCACATCCGAGCAGAAGTTCTAGGTTATATCCATAGATGGTCCTTGGTTGAGTGTCAGGGACTATCATTTTTATGGTTATTAAAGGTCATGTTGCCTATGAAGGCTTTCAGTACTGACATTTTGTTATGTATTTACTTGTTTGTTTGTGGGCGGTGGTGGATGCACACATGCTGCACTGTGACGGTCAGAGGACAACCTGATAGAGCCGGTCCTCTCCTGCTATGGGGTCCCAGGACTCAAGCTCAGATTGTCAGGCAAGTGCTTAACCAGGTGAGCACCTCACAGCAACTGAATGGCTTCCAGCAATTAAAACGTGACTCAACACCAACACAAACAATAAAAGAGAAGACTATCTGTAAAGTCTAAGATATTACATAACATTTTAATCTTATTATGGAGTGTGTGTGCATGTGCCACACTGTAAGTGTGGAGGTAAGAGGACACTTTGTGGAGTTCCTTCTTTCCTTCCCTTTCCCCTGTACATAGGTCCTGAGGACCAAACTCAAGTCACCAGGCTTGTGTGGCAAGCATTTTTACTTGATTAGCTATCTCACTGACCCATTTTAATGTAAGGTTTTAAAAAAAATCTATTTTATTTTATATACATCAGTGCTTTGACTGCATGTATGTCTGTGTGAGAGTGTCAGATTCCCTGGAACAGGAATTCCAGACAGTTGAGCTGCCATGTGGGTTCTGGGAATTGAACCAGGGTACTCTGGAAGAACAGCCACTTTACCACTGAGCCATCGCTTTATCCCTTAATCTAACATTTAAATAATTACCGTGTGTGTGCATGATGTGTTTGTGGGCAAAACTGCCACAGCACATGTGTGGAGGATAATGTCTTCTTTTCAATATTATCCTGGAAAAAGAAGATCTAAGATTTTTTTTTTTTTGGTACAAACTATGTAAAATTACTTTCTGAGTTTTAGTAATTAATTACAAAAGCAGCTTCCTATAGCTTAGCAAGTTGGAAATAATCAGCGATAGACTTGAGGGGTGAAAAGCAAAATGAAAAAACAACAAAAAAGGGGAGTAAGTGATGTCTGTCAGTCCAAACAGGTAAGGTGACTTTAGAGAGTCACTCCTCAGAGCAATACTATACCTAACAGCTGGCTGTGCTCCCCTGTGACGGAGTTCTGATTCGGGTCTGAAAAACAAACAATTGAAAAGGATAGAAAAAAATGAATGACCAAAGCAAACAATTATTTCAAACTCAAGCAACAAAAGCCAAACAAGGTAATAAGCAAAAAATTAAAAAAAAAATAACATTAACAAAAGGGTAAAAAAAAAACAAAAAAAAAAAACAACCCAGAACGAACTATTGTAAAACAAGGATCACATTCATCAATACATTAAATACTAAGTTGTTACATGACCCAACAATTCCACAACCCCTGAAAACAGGGACTCAGACACATATATAACCAAGTTTCCAGTGGCATTATTCACAAGAGTCAAAGGCACAAACAGTCCAAGCTGTCCTCCAGCAGATGAAGGAGTAAATGAAATGTGGTACCCATGTAGGCTGGAGTCTTACCCGGCTATAAAAAGAACACTCTGTAAAACACAGATGGAACTTGAAAACACTATGCTAATAGGGAAAAGGCAGACACTAAGAACATATATTATATAATTACATTTTATACAATATTGATCAGACGCAGATTTATAGACAGAAAGATGAGGGGCTAGTGGGATTGGCTAAATGAAGTATGGGTATTATTGCTAAATGATTAGAGGTGCTATTTGTGTGATATGAAATTAAGGAAATGAAGTAAGGGCAGGGAAGCACTATAGATAACAATTGCCAGAAATACACACTTGAAAACTGACCAAAGTGGTAAACTTCTTGTTGCATACTTATAATAAAAAGTAAATAAAAAATCACCATGCAGATCTGACCAGGCAACAGTAGTTCATAAAGCAGAAGTAAATACTGCGAGGACCTGTGATACAAGTTTTATTTTCTGCAAACACTAAAAGGCAAGACATGACCAGAGGGTTTATTACCACTAGAATACTTTAATGTGAACTGAAAATAAAGTGATTAAGGATTACGTGAGCATATTTATTTATTTATTACAATTTATTCACTTTATATCCCAGCTGTAGCCCCCTCCATCTCCTCCTCCTAACACTGCCTTCCCTTCCTGTTCTCCCCCTATGCCCCTCCCCTAGTCCACTGATAGGGTAGGTCCTCCTTCCTTTCTATTTGACCCTAGCCTGTCAAGTCTCATCAGGCTGGCTTCATCATCTTCCTGGCCTGACAAGGCTGCCTCCCCCCCGACCTCCCAGAAGGAGGTGATCAGAGAGCTGGCCACTGAGTTCATGTCAGAGACAGCCTCTATACCCCTTACTAGGAAACTGAGCAGCCTATGGGCTTCCTTTGAACAGGGGTTCTAGGTCCTCTCCAAATATGGTCCTTGGTTGGAGTATCAGTCTCTGCAGACCTCCCTGGAACTAGGATTTTTGGCTCTGTAGGTCTCCTTGTGGAGTTCCTGTCCTCCCCAGATCTATCTCCCTCTTCTTCCATAAGGTTTCCTGCACTCTGCCCAAAGTTTGGCTATGAGTCTCAGTGTCTCCTTTGATACCCTGATGAGTAGAGTCTTTCAGAGGACCCCTGTGGAAGGTTCCTGTCCTGTTCTTTGTCTTCTACTTCCAATGTCTATCCTGTTTGCCCTTCTGAGTGAGGTTTCAGCATCTTCCCTAGGGTCCTCTTTGTTGTTTAGCTTCTTTAGGACTACAGATGTTAGTATGTTTATCCTATATTATATGGTTAATATCCACTTATAAGTGAAGTGAGTATATACCATATGTGTCTTTCTGCTTCAGGGTTACCTCACTCAGGATGATCTTTTCTAGTTCCCACCATCTGCCTGCAAATTTTATGATTTCCTTGTTTTTAATTGCTGAGTAGTATTCCACTGTATAAATGTAACACAATTTCTGCATCCATTTTTCAGTTGAGGGACAAAAGAAAACCACAACAACAACAAAACTGTTTCTGGAGCTCCACAAGGAGATCAACAAAGTAAAAAATCTGGGTCCATCCGTCCTGCAGAGATGGATGCACCAACAAAGGACCATGCATGCATGCATGGAGAGTACCTTGATCCCCTGCTGGGATGTAGCCCATAGGCAGCTCAGTCTTCACGTGGATTCCTAAGGTAAGGGGAACAGGGGCTGTCTTTGACATGAACTCTGTTGCCTGCTCTTTGATCACTCTTCCTTCTGACACAGCCTTGCCAGGCCACAAAAGAAAGAAGATCCAGGCAGGCCTGATGAGACTGCATAAGCTAGGGTCAGGTGGCAGGGGAGGAGGACTCCCCCTTTCAGTGGACTAGGGGAAGGGGATAGGGAGTAAGAGGGAGAGAGGGTGGAACTAGAAGGAGATGAGGGAGGGGGCTACAATTGGGATATAAAATGAATAAATTGTAAAAAAAAAATTAAACACACACACACACACACACACACACACACACATATCCTGTTTAATCAATAATCAGAAAGTGGTAACAACAAGCCAAGTTCCTAATGCAAGAGAGATTGACAATCACCACTCTTCCATTAACCACTTGCTTATTTTAAGGTTTTGAAAAGCATTAAGGGCTAAATATGGAAACGGCCCTAAGCTGTACTTTCTTCAAAGACTAAGTCTCTTGAGATGCTGATAATTGCATCTGGCTTCCTTGCAAGTATCTGAAAGAATAAAAATAAATTTAGAGCACAGGCTTGTGAACAATGAAGAAAAATTACAACTTTAATTTTACTAATTTCTAATTGAAGTTTCATATTTTCTCCAATTATTGTGTCAGCAAGAAGCTATTAAAAGTACCACTTTTTTTAGTTGAGCATTAATTCCTTTATGTACAACTAAGGCATGAGCTACATTGGCTAAATGATTATTCAGGGTCTGAGCAGTCTGCCCAGTATGACTCATGGCTAATGCCCCGGTGGTAGCTCCAACAGCCGCCAATGAGATGGTAGTAACAATGGTGGCTGTAGTTCCAAGATCCCTTTTCTGTCTGATTGACCTCGTGCAGGAGCAAATTGATACCCTATGGCAAATCGCTCAACTTGGCTGTCAATGAAAATATGCTGGACTTTGAGTCACTAGCATATAACATGAGAATTTTTCCTGTGCTGCAAATCTGTCTAAACAATTGTCGAGCTATATTTTAGGTAATTGGACTGGAGAATTCGATACTACGATGGAGCAGCTGAGAGTGGCCATTGTCACAGTAAATTCTACCAGAGTGGACGCAGGACTAGCCACAGGATTATCATCATAGATTGCTGCAACCATGAATCATCTGAAGGAATGGGCGGGCATGGGAGCGTTAGCAGGCCTTCTGGTGTTGGTCTCCTTGGTTTGCCTGTGGTATATATACAAGATTAGAGTCTCACAACAGTGTGATGCAGCCATGATCATTCAGGCCTTTACAGCCATTGAAGCAGGACATTCTCCCCAAGCATGGTTGGATACCATAAAAAACTAAAATGTTACGCTCAGAATGCAGGCTAAGCACTGCACTCAGGGTCAGCCACTTTGGACCCAGAGAAGAGCATGTCTGATTGCATGCGGGTTGATGCCCCAGGTCCCGCCTCTGAGAAAAAGGTATCGGACGGGTCTGATGCTCTTTGGGTGGATGACACCTAAATGAACATCGGTACAAAGTCCCAATTTATTTCTAATATCAGAGATCAGACCTCTACTCTTGCCTGATGCGTCTAAAACAAAAAGGGGGAACTGTAGAGAGCTGCGGAATGCTATGCCTTAAAGATGGAGCTGGTTTCTGCCTTCCACCTTCCCGATGGTGAGTGCTCTCTGTCACGAACAATTCCACATTTGGTTAAGGCTGAGGATCTGGCTTGCTTCCATGTATGTGGACCTATCTGCATTGCCCACGTGGCACGTGGGTTGGCTACCCAGAGGCTATTTAAGCTGTGGGCTGGCTTTCCCCAGGGTCCGAGGATTGTTCAAGGTTCCTGAATAAACTGCACTGAAAAAAAAAAAAGTACCACTTTTTTTTTGCCAGTGATAAATATTACATTTTTAATATAATTTTATTAATTATTATATGAAATTCAAATAATACTCTCATGTTTCATATATTCATGTCTTATGTAATTAAACATAACATTTTAAAGACACTAGGGATAGCGACATAGTTCGTTATAGAGTGAGTTTGATTTCCAGTATTTCAGTAAGTAATAATAAAAAACAGCACCAAGATAGAAAGAGTAAACAAGAACTCTTTTTTTAAAGGTTTATTTATTTATTTAATGTAGATGAATGTTCTATCTGCATGTACACCTGCACACCAGAAGAGGACATTAGATCCCAGTATAGATGGTTATGAGCCACCATGTGGTTGCTGGGAATTGAACTCAGGACCTCTGGAAGAGCAGACAGTGCTCTTAGCCACTGAGCCACCTCTCTGGCTGAGTTCAATTCCATCAAAACCATCTGTAATGGAATCTGCTTCCCTCTTCTGGTGTGCATGAAAACAGAGTATTCATATACATAAAATAAATCTTTAAATTTTTTTCTAAAAAAAAAAGAAAGGAAGTAGAAAATGGATTACTAGGGAAGAAATAAAGAGGATAGAGGAAGAACTCTGATCATAAGGGAGAATATGATCTAATGAAATACCATCTACATATGTGAGAATGCATTAACAAAACATATGGTTCATACAATTAATAAACATGACTGAAATGAATGAAAAATAAAGCAGTGGCAGTGTTTGGGAGGATTAACTAATTTGAAAAAGTCTACAAATCAAGTGCTGTCATAATAATCACCAGCTGTGGTAGCGTGCTTGTGTTAGTGCACTTGGGAGGCTGAGAATAAAGTATGTAAGTTTGAGACCTTTGTTGGCTACCCAGTGAGACCTGTTTCCCCAAGACAAAAGAACAGGAATGCTGTCAAACAGCATCACATGCTCCAGAGATTTTTGTGTGAAGAATCAGTCATCACAGATTTCATGTGTCTTTTAAAAGTTGCCATCACCTCCCACCCAGCCTTAAGTATGCAGCACTCTGATAAATGGCAGGCATCAACTGAGGCAAGCTCTTCCACCAGTGAAGAGATTGTAGCTTATGAAAGGTTCAGATGATCATGAGCTATGTGTATTGTTTAGGGAGGAGTATTATGCACACTTCATAGAAACTGCAGCATATTATGAATGCAAGTAAGGAACAAAAAAGTACAAATTATATGACTTACTTTATTGCTGTGGTCTGGAATAAAGGTAATGGTATATCTATTCTCAGCCATGAGAATAGCTGTAGGTAAAGAAATTCTCAACAGAAAATTAGAACAGAATTGTTTCATGGGCAGTGGTAAAGTAGTGAGGCTCCTAGAAAAATATCTATAAGTGAGCACCACCCACAGACATTTTCCTCTCTGCTGCCGAAGGTACATGACAGATTGAATCCTTGTCTTCTTTCAGATTTCTCTTTTTTTCATTTTTCATACGATATATTTTGATCATATTCTTTCCTCTCTCCCAAGTCCTCCCAGATCCTCCCAATCTCCCTACCCATTCATGTTCTTGCTCCCTCCCCTTTTCCATCCCTTTCTCTCTCAAAAACAAAAAAAGGAAAAGAAAACCCCAAAAGACAGAAAATAAAAAACCAAAAAAGCATACACATAAACACATACACACACACACAGACACACACACACACAAACAAACAAAAACCATGTAGTCTGATTTATGTTAATCAACTACTCCTGAGCATGAGGCCTGCCCAAGGAGTTTGCTTAATCTACCCAGCCCCACACTGGCGAGAAAAATGGATTTCCTTTCTCCTGGCAGGTGTCAATTGCAGATAGCTTTTTGGTTAGAGTGGGACTTTGAGTCCTCCTCTTAGTGCCCCTCTCAGCTCCTTTTTGTCCGGCTTGAATCTGTACAGTCCTTGTGTGTGCTTTCACTCAGATGAGAAGATCTATTTTTAAAAGCTAGATACTCACATGCGAATGTGCTGCCCCAAATGTCACTGACTAGACAAGTTTGGAATTTTTATTTTCCAGAAATCAATGAGAAAATTCTCTGAAAATGTAACTGAACTATAAATGACCATTCAGCATTTAAAACTTTAATTATGGAAATAAGGTGTCTACTTTATATCTTCCTTGATGACAGTGTATAGAAACCAGAGTTTGTTAAGAGTTCTTAACCATGAGTAGGTAATATCTTAAGAAACCACTCTTTGCTCACAAAAAAAAAAGCAAAATTTTTTTGCTCCACAAAAAAGCAATTTCTTATTCATTAATGGTTTGTCAAGTTCTCTATCTCTACTTCTATTCTTTGCTTTCTGCTGCTCCTATATCCGGCTACTTCCTCAGTTAAGTTTCAAACCTCAAACATGAGGGGAGGAACCAACTACTTCCACCTCCTGTTAGTGATGATGCACTGATCTGCCACAGGCCATAAACATTCTGAAAGGTAAACCCTACCAGAAGGTTTTTTATGTACTTTGCTCAGAAGTCTCAGAGGAATCACTTTGTACAACAGCTACCATGTTAAGAAATGTATTTCTTAAGAAGACCTGAAAGTCAGAATTATTCTTTGATTTACAGGCTGCAGGATGAATATCATGTTAAGCAGGCATGCAAACTATTTTAATC
Organism: Meriones unguiculatus; assembly: GCF_030254825.1. NCBI lineage: Eukaryota > Metazoa > Chordata > Mammalia > Rodentia > Muridae > Meriones > Meriones unguiculatus. Next base: position 29,070,388 of record NC_083365.1, read on the forward strand.
TTGCCTATCTCCATCAGAGTTCTTTTTTTCATTAATTTATTTAACCACTTTACAGCTTGATCACAGGCCCCTCCTTCCTCTCCTCCCAGTTCCACTCTCACACCTCCTCCCCCATCTCTCCTCCCCCATCTCTCCTTCTCTTCTCAGAGAAGGGGAGCTACTCCCCCCCCTCCCCCCGCCATGGGTATCAACCCACCCTGGCACATCCATCTGAGTTTGTAAGTGATCAGGAACATAACTGTTAGTTTAAAAGGAACCTGTTTCCCCCCCCCCCCCCTTAGGATTAGGTCTCAACAGTAGGCTGAAAATACCCAGTAAATTAAATTGAAACAAATACACTGCTTATATAGAGTATAAGCAGGATACATATAAGTGGGATACATTAAATTCTCCTCCCTAGCTACAGCTCCAGTTGGCATCTTCTTCAGGGTGTGCTGTCTACACTGTATTGTGTAGCCTGTTAACAATCATCTTCGCTACATCTTCTATACAGTTTGCTTCAGCTTGTGTATTTAGAAGCTGACACTTCACTGTGGACTTTTATGTTAAGGGGACAGCTTCATTCCTTAAACCATACAAGCAACCTCTGCTCACTTCAAGCTTTTCTTCTGTGCCCTCCTTTCCTCTTTTAGCTAAGTTAGGGTCTTTCATCTATCTAGACCAGTAAGGCCTTTAAACCCCTATTGGCAACAAAGATATTTTGTTTTCTTATGATTTGTGTCACTGGAATTCTTCATTTACTGTAAGAACTTTTCTTTCATATGTCACTTTTTTACCCTTCCAAAAAATAAAAGGTTCCTGTCCTCATACAGATATGTGGAGATAAATGAAAGAAAATTAATAATTAAGATAACTTCAGTCAATCCCCAGCACTGAAAAAGAAAAATTGTAATTTCACTTTAGAAGTTTTATATATGGAGAGTAAAGAAGGGTAACTGGAGAGGCTACGCTGATATGCTGGGCAAACCTTTCTGAGGTGGTAACCATTAATAAAGAGCTGATACAGAGGGGCAAAAGAGAAATGTTGAACAGGAAGGAGAGAACTGGGTAAGGAGAGTAAAGGGCAGGACTGCAAAAGGTAAAAGAGGGAGTAGGGAAGGGAAAAAGAATGCTAAACACACTTTGAACAATCATATAGAAACCTACTACTGCAGAAGTTTTCTAAAATACATCTAGAGACATACATAAAAAGTTAAAACAGTTACCCTGCAACTGGGCAACAAATAAAAGCCTGGTCTCTGAAGTGAGTTACTTTCTTTGGAGTTGCTGTCCAGTAAAGTCCCATAGACAATAACGACCCCCCCCCCAAAAAAAAAAACAAAACAAAACAAAAAAAAAAAAAACAACATTACAGGCTACTGCCACTGCTTTTGGTTGCCCTCCAGAACTTGATGAGTGAAACAGTACTGCTCAATGTATCACATATTTAAGTCATAGAATATGGGGAAGTCACGCTGGTTAGTTGGCTAGTTCTCACAGTGCTAGAGATGGTGCATGTTACCAGAAGAGAAAAATAATCACTAATCATACCCAGTACAATGATGACTGACTTGACAAGAACTGCCCACTGGTACTACATTGGCATGTCATCATGGGAGTAACCAATCACTCTGACTGAATCTAAGGCCGCTCCCCAAGATAAAACCTACACTTGGCACCATTAAAGGACCAAGAACCTGTGACTAGACAGACCATAGATCATAGAACCTACTACTATTATTCTAGTAAATGGACACAATATTAGATCAATTCCTAATGACTTATATCAATAGATCAATGCATTTCTCAATGAGAAGCTTCTATCTGCAGTAGATGGTGACTAACTGGCCATGGCATACAGAAAAAGAGACATAATTAAAATAACAAAAATAAAATATTTAAAAAATAAAGGCCTGGAGCCAGTTCTGATGAGACCTGATAAGCTCATAGGTAGATATTAGCTCATAGATAGGGTCATAGATAAAGCTCATAGATAGGGTCAGATGGAAGGGGAGGAGGACCTCCCTTATCTGTGGACTTAGCAAGGGGCATGAGAGGAAATGAGGGAGGGAGGGTGGGTTTGGGAAGGAATGAGGGAGGGCTACAGCTAGGCTACAAAGTGAAAAAACTGTAATTAATATAAAAAAAAATTTAATTAAAAAAATAAAGGCCCGTATAAAAAGGCATGCCAATCTTGAAAATGACTGCTTGAGGCAGAGGAATAGCTGCCGAAAGGCCGTATAAAATGGGAATAAACTTGGTACCATTGAGAACATGTAATGTGCTAAAGTGTAGTGAGTAGCATAGTGGCTACGAGGTCAGGAAATTAGGTAGTAGTTACACCCAAGCTCCTGAAGACCATGATAATTATTGTCACTTTTACTCTGAACAAGGGTCTCGAGTAACTGGAAGGTTTTAAATAGCCACACAACATGCCTGGTTAGCTTTTTAAAAAAAGGTAGGCTGGTGGTTGGATTATAAAGAGAGAAAGAACAGAAATAGGGGGCTGGAGAAATGTCTCAGCTGTTAAGAATGCTTGCTGCTCTTGTGAAGAACCTGGGTTCACACCTTAGCACCTATAATGGTAGGCTCACAACTGCCTATCACTCTGGTTCCAGAGTCAGGGAGTGACAGAACATGGTTAAAGAGATGAGTACAGGCAGTGAGGAAAGAACACAGATCACATAAGGCATTCCAGGACACAATCAGGACTTTTAAGTTACTTCAACTATTACAGGAAGCCACTGGAAGGCTTTATGTCTCCACAGGATCATACAGCTGTTATCGAGAACAGACTGCATGACAAGTAAGGAGGCGCAGGAAGTACAGTCAGAAAGCTAAGACAATCCGATAAAAGAAAATGGCACCCTGAATAACGTCAAAAAGTAGTGAAGATGATGAGCAGTGGTTATGAGGACCACAGAAGGCTGAGAAAGGGCAAGTAACCTAGCTCAAGAGGTCAGCTTTCAGTTGTTTCTCAAAGCAGCTGGGAAAGTCTGTGTAACCACAGGTTGGTGGGATGGTTCTCTTTGGTTAGGTGTGAGATTTCCCAGCAGATAGTAAATAGATTAAGAATTATCAGGCCACAGAGGAAGACAATGCAGCCAGTCCTGATGAGACCTGATAGGCTGGGGTCAGATGGAAGGTGAAGGGGACCTCCCCTATCAGTGGACTGGGGGAGAACAGGGAGAGAGGGGTGAGATTTTGGGAGGTGACCAGTGAGGGGGCTACAGCTGGGACACAAAGTGATTAAATTGTAATTACTAAAAAAATTAATTAAAAAAAGAAAAATTCATTTAATGAGAAGCAATTCAAATGTTGATTGCTGAATAGATAAACTAAGTATCATATATATCTACAATTAAATATTTGACCTTTAAAAGGAAGATAATTTTGACACAAACTACAGGAAAGATGAGTCTTGAGAACAATGTGCTAATGCAAGAGCTCAGTCACATAGACATAAAGGCAAGCAACCATATGAATCTACATGTCTGAAGATTTAAAGTAATCAAATTCAGGAACAGGAATGATGGTTGCTAAGCGGTGTAGGAAGGAAAGTGGGGAGTTGTACAATGACTCACACATTCAAGTGTTCTGAAGCTCTTTTGTAGAACAATGCAAATACACGTAATACAATTGACCTGTACATTTAAAAACCATGAGCTGGGCATGGTGGATTATATCCCTATAATTCTAGATTGGAAGCAGGAGAATCTCCATGTTTGAAGAATCTTGTGTTATACATGATGAGAGTCTATATCCAAGAGACAAAATAAATAAATGTAAAAATGAATTAAGATTTATGTTACACTGTCACAATCCAGAAAAGAATAGATGATGATGAATAGAAGATTTTTTGCTTTGGGGGTTGTTTTTTGACAGTGGGTACTGGTGGGTTAGGATTAAGACAGATACTATGAAACCCAGGCTAGCCTCACAACCTCCTGCCTCAGCCTCCTGAGTGCTGGGATCACCTTATAGTTTTGATAAACAGACTGTGATTTTCATTTACAGCATTCACAAGTCTAAAATAAGGGCTCAGCTTTGTTACTTTTAGTATTTTCTCTGTTCATTAGTTTTTCAGCAGCCCTGTCTCCCAAGTCACAAGACAGTATGGGCTCACGACATGCTTCAAAAAGGATGACGCATCATGCAGTTTAAATATAAAGCCGTCTAATGCAGCTACAAACATTACTAATGCTATTTCCAGTATTTCTGGGAAGAAAAAGCTGAGGGAGCAAACTTAACAACTGTCAATGTAAGACCATGATTAACTTGGAAAATTATGATATAGGGTTTTAAGGATAGCATATAGATAAAATGGAACCTGTTAAAATATAGGACTTCCACCCATTGCTATCAGGACTGACATTTAAATTAAAAAGCTAGTGAAAACAGAGATTGTAAAAAAAAAAAATTTATTCACAGGGCTGGTGATATGATTCAGCAGGCTAAGATTTGCTGCCAAACTTGAAGGCCTGAGTTCCATTCCTGGAACCCACATCAAAGTGGTTGTTCTCTGACCTCCACTGTTACAGTGTATGCTTGTACATGAACAATTTAAGTGTATAAACTTATAAATGTCTACTGATCAATCATTTGATAGTTATACAACTTTGCTGACTGAATTTCCTCTCATTTTTTATCACCCAATTCATACCTATTAGGCACATGCCTACCATTTCCAATTTTCGTTAATGACACCAATAAATAATAATGAGAAAACATTTGTATCCTTTTAAAACTCTGATATCACCCCACTCTTTCACAGATCTCGTTTGCTGCTCATTTAAATAAATTTTTGCTGACTTGCATAAGTAATTCATGTTATCTCTCAGAGATGCTCTACTATCTCTTTATCAGTTTGTGCAATGTTAAATGAGATGATCCACTTATGATATAAATATGAATAACATGACATTTTTTTAATCAAATATATATTTTGTACAAAAATAACAGCACTGGTTATCCATAGCAGTTATTATAATACATATATGACAAGATACCCAAACACCTTTTCTGTGTTTTTTATCTACAACATCTCCCATCCCATGCTGTGGCTACTCTTACTATCTCAATATAATGAAATCAATAAGATCAATATAATGAAAATAGTGAAGAAACTAAGGAGGATACTAGAAGATGGAAAGACTTACCTTACTCATGGACTGGCAGGATTAGGGTTGTGAAAATGACCAGGTGGTGGTGGTGCACATCTTTAATCCTAACACTTGAGAGGCAGAGGCAGGCAGATCTCTGTGAGTTCGAGGACAGCGTGGTCTACAGAGTGAGTTTCAGGAGAGCCAAAGCTACACAGAGAAACCCTTCCTTGAAAAACCAAACAAAAGAAAGTTTTTGTGTGTGAAAAGGCCATCCTACCTAAAGAGGTCTACAGATTCAATGCAATCCCATCAAAAATTCTAATAATATTCTTTACAGAAATTGAGAAGTCATTCTTAAATTTCATGTGAAAATAAAGATCCAGAATAGCCAAAACAACAAATTGGAGGTATCACTATCCCAGATTTCAAGTTGTATTACAGACATACAGTAATAAAACCAGCATGTTACCCATAAAAACAGCCGTGTTGACCAATGAAATAAGATTAAGGACCCACATACAAACTCACACTCTTACAGCTACCTAATATTTTACAAAGAAGTCACAATACCCACTGGAGAAAGGCATCTTCAACAAATGGTGTTGCTCAAACTTGTTTGCTACATTTGAATGAAACTCCTTAACATGCACTCTGCCTAAAACTCAATTCCAAATGTACCAAGTACTTCAACATATGGCCTCATACACTGAATCTGATGCACAAAAAGGAGGAAATGTGTCAGGATTCTGATTGATGCAGGAAAAAGACTTTCTGGACAAGTTCAATGTTTTGTAGTCATTAAGACCAACAATTAAAAAATGGAGCTTCATGAAGCTAAAAAAAATTATACAATAAAGGACACCATTATTTGAATGAAGAGGAAATCTACAGAATGGGGAAAAAAGTCTTTACCAGCTATCCACAGGGCAGAGGGTTCATATCTAGATTATATATCTATAAACTCAAAAAACTGAAACAACAAACAGCACAATTAAAACTTAAGCAGAAAGTTCTCAAAAGATGAAACATCTGAAAAAACTTTTAAATTAAAAAAATGATGACAAATGCTGACATGGATGTAGGGGAATAAGAACTTATTTACTGCTGAGGAGAATGAAAACTAGTGAAGCAACTGTGAGAATCAGTATCAAGGTTCCTCAAAATTCTGAAAATAGATCTACCACAAGATCCAGCTATACCACTCTTGGTCACATACCCAAGGGACTCCCTAACCTACTGCAGAGACACTTGCTTACCCATGTCATTACTGTTCTATTCACAAGAGTCAGAAAAGAGAAACAGCCTAGACCAACTATGGACAATGAAATGTGGTGTATTTATACAGTAGAATAGTAAGCAGTTATTAACAAAATAATTATGAGATTCACAGGTAGTTATATGGAGCTGGAAGCAAGCATTTTGAGTGAGGTTCCCCAGGAACAGAATGACAAATGTCACTTTTTCTCTCACTTTTGGATATTAGCTTTGAGTCTTCAGATGTGTGTTTCATTTGGAATAGCAGAGAGGTCAGAAAATTACTAACAGGGAGAGAGGCTTTCAAGGAGAAGAGAGAGAATATACTGATATAAAGGGTTCTAAGAGAATTATGGAACAAAAAGGGATAAATTGGGAAAAGAAAGGGCAGAGAAGAAGAAAACTGGGAGGGAGAAATAACACCAAAGGCTTTTCAAAAGAGTCGTATTAGAACCTACTACCATAGAAGTTTCCTAAAATATATCTAGACGCTTACATAAAAGGAGTTAAACATAAATGGGACAATACCCCTACTACATACTAGAAGCTAACAAATAAAAAGCCAAGTCTCAGGAATGGGTTGCTTCTTTTGGAGTTGATGGTCATTTAGGTGCCATAGATCCTTAAATATACCAGGCTACTGCCCACATTCTTGGTTATCCTCCAGAGTTTAGTGCCAGGATACTACTGCGGAAGACACCACATGCAGAGCCATAGAACATAGTGAGATTAAGCTGGTACTGACTTGAAAGCTTCATCCCTACTAGCTAGTTTTTCATAGTGTGAGGAAGTACTATGCACACTACCAGAGGAGAAAAGCCGTCATTAGTCATACCCAGGCATGAATCCTGCCAATTACAACAATGACTGGCCTGGCAAGAAATGCCCAATGGCGCAATAGTGGCATGATCATCATGGAAGTAACAACCACTTTCTGACTGGACCTAAGGCTGCTCCACAAGATGAAACCTGAGAACAGTACTGGACCATGAACCTGTGACTAAACAGACCATACATTATAAAAGAGACTGCTATTATTCTGCTTAATGAACAAAATATTAAAGCAATTCCTAATGACTTATGATTATAGCCATAGATCAATGTATCTCTCAACCCTCATCTGAGAAGCTTCTATCTGCAGTAGATTCTTCTTGCACTAGATGGTGACTAATGAAAAGACCCACAACTGGGCAAGGTGCAGAGCATAAGAGATTATATTATGATCAGCCCTAAATGGAACATAAATACTGCATCCTCTTCTCCAAAAGCTCAGGTATAATTTCAGAGTTGGAAAGAACGTAAGCAGCAGAGGCCGCAGATGATTACAAAAAGTGTTTTTTGGCCATAAGCAGGGCAGCTGGGCTTATGAATTCACAGTAGTTGAGATAGGATGTACATGATTTGTACAAGGCCAAACCAAACCAAATCTCAACATGGAAAGAGAAGCTGGGCATAAAGTTTCAGAGCAGAGTTGAAACTGACAATTATTAGCTGCTGAGATAGGAAGGGTCACTTTTCTCTAGTAGTGTAGCCCCTGATTAGTTGACCATACACTAACTGAAGGACACACAGCCAAGAATATTGTGGCAGCACAAATTGGCTTTGATGGGGAAGGAAAAAGGATACAAAGGAAGGGAAGAGGAGGCGGATCTGGGAAAAGTTGGAGGAGAGTGGGTGAATATGATCAAAACGTATGACATTCTCAAACAACTAATAAAAATATTTCAAGCAGCTAGATTATAAAATAATTAATAATAATAATAAAATTTGAACCTAAATTATGACTTTCCTATTACATTATTCTGGTTATAAATCTATGTATAAGAATGGTTACTAATGTAGGTAACTTAATCACTAAGAGAGGAAATAAATAAGGGTAAAGGCCAACACATGAAGCTTTGATGAATATTACAAGTCATATAAGAAGCTACCTAATATGTAGGAGGAACTGTGGCAACAGTGCCCACAGAATGCCACGTGGTACCTACTGTTACCAAGTTCAAATACACTGTGTACTTAGATCATCTAAGAGAGCCTTATCCCCATCCAAAGAGCACAGTAGAACACAGGGAAAAGAGGAAGCTCATGAGGTCATGGAATCCAATCCAGAGCCAGAGGGAGGAACAGAAGAGTTAGGAAGCACCAACAACAACTGCACAGAGGAAAGTGCTTCTGTGTGGTCACCAAGCTATTGCACCTGTGTTAATACTTCCCATTACTTCTATAAGAACACAAATCTTCATATATATTAATTTAAATACGAAGAAGCATTTAAAATTTTATTAAATTCATTTTATAGTGGAGATCTTGATCATTGTTACCTGCGATCTTTAGGCTTCAGGATGTGATTACACTTTCTTGCCCCCATCTTGACATTATTAGATCAGTAAACTAAGAATTGAGACACCTTGTCAAATACAATTTTAATGTGTTAGAATATCTTTAAATATCTCTTTAGAACTTACTAATCTTTTCTTAGAGCCTACGGTTGGCAACGATATCTAACAAGATTAATAATACTTGTACTGTGTCTATTTTTAATTTATACTGTATTCATGGCACACAAGCTGATATTTCACTTTGTGACACATCTTTTTTTTGTTAAAAGAAGTCATGAATAATAAAAAAGTCATGAAAGCTGTGACTCAATCTAAGTAAAAACAATAAATAAAATGTGAGGATAAGCTGGGTGCGGTGGTACACACCTGTGATCCCAGTGCTCAGGGAGGCAGAGGCAGGCGGATCTCTGTGAGTTCGAAGCCAGCTTGGTCTACAAAGTGAGTCCAGGACAGCCAAGGCTATCCAGAGATACCCTGTCTTGAAAAACAAATGACAAATATGATGATAATTCATAAAGCTGGAATGACTGTAAATGTAGTTCCTGAATGACTGGATCTAGGGAAATTTTCTTACTAGCAAGGAAGAATTATGACCATTTTCCTAAGAAAATAGTTGAGACAGCTGCAATCTTATGCCCAGGGTGGTGCAACCAATGAAACTAAGGTAACCATGACAGAGCCAGGCTCCAGCGCTTTCTGTCACCTCCTTTGTGGTCAGTGGTGCAAAGGTGCAGGTAGGGAAGGATGAACTGCAGCAGTGTGAACTGTAGATACGATTTTTAAAAACCCTAAAAACAACAAGGGTTCTAAAACCAGAGAAAAAACAAGCACGGCACATGTCTGGGAGATTGGGGAGGTTTGGATCACATTAGGAAAAGTCTTGCACACAAAAACAAAAAGGAAAAGGGCTGAAAAATTCCAAGTGAAACTCAAAGTGAAAGCAACATTTTAGGAAACGGTATATCAGATGAGCACTAGATCTGTTAGACTGGCAGGTTCATCACTCATTCTGGGTCACTGTAATTCATTCATACTAACAGCCCCTCTGCTGCACAGGGGTGGTACATGCCAACAACAAGCATACAACAAACCCAACATCTATAAGGTGTTCTCCAGGACAGCAGCAAGAGTTATTATTCTGAAATTAGGTTTCACTGTGCTGTCCAAGATGGTACTGAATTCTTGAACACAACTGATGGTCCCACCTCAACCTGCCTAGTAGCTTAGATTAGTTGGCACACAGTCACTACAAATTCAACAAGAAGCTGGGAACAGAGGTGTCTTAGGCTTTCTGTTACTGGGACAAAACATCACAACCAAAAAGCAATGTGGGGAGGAAAGGACGTACTTCTCTGGACAGCCTGTAGTCCAGCATCCTGGGAAGTTAGGGCAGGGACTCAAAGCATGAACCTAGAGGGAGGAACTGATGCAGAGGCCACAAAGGGGCACTGTTTACTGGCTTGTTCCTTACAGCTTGCTCCACTTGTTTTTTCATACTCACCTGAACCACCTGCCTGGGGTGGCACCACCCACAAAAGGCTGAGCCCTCCAACATCAATCATTAAATAAGAAAATGCTTTACAGGCTTGACTATAGGCCAATTTTAAGGGCAATTTCTCAGCTGGGAGCAGTGGTGCACACCTGTAATCCCAGCAACCAGGCATGCAGATCTCTGTAAATTCGAGGCCAGCCTGGTCTAAAGAGCAAGCTCCAGGACAGCCAACGTGGCACAGAGAAAGCTTGTCTCAAAAAAACAAAAACACATACAGACAAACAGAGATTTCCCCTTCCCGGATATGTTCAGGTTTGTGTCAAGTTGACAAAACCAACCAGGACAAGTGGCATACCTGTAATCTCAGCAATATGGGAAGATGAGGCAGGAGGATTACAGATTTGAGGCCAGTATGGGCTGCATAGTGAGACTATTTTGGTATTGCTTTTAAAAGGTGGCTTTAGAAATATAAGCATGTACATAGTATCTACAAAGCTACAAGCGTATTAAGAAGGGAGCTGGAGAGATGATTTAGGGAGTACTGACTGCTTTTCCAGAGGACTCAGGTTCAATTCCCAGCACCCACATGGCAATTCATAACTGTATGTAACTCCAAGATCTGACACCTTCATTCAGACATACATACATGCAAAACACCAATGCACATAAAATAGAAATTATTAAAAAAAAAAGAGGAGAAGGCAGCCAGGTGTGGTGGTGTATACCTTTAATCCCAGCACTTGGGAGGCAGAGGCAGGTGGATCTCTGAGTTCAAGGCCAACTTGGTCTACATAGTGAGTTTCAGTACAGTCAGAACTACACAGAGAAACCCTGTCTTGAAAAAAAACAAAAAGAAGTGGGGTGAGGGGAGAAGGTACAGTAGTATATTGGCTTTGTTATTTGGCCACTTGTGTGGCAAGCAGTGTAAGGGAGGAAGGTGTACCTCGGTAGTTTCAGCGTTAGCCCATCCCGGTGGGGAAGGTATGGTGGAGTTCATGGAGGCAGAAATGTGAAGCCGGGGCATCTTACAAGTCTTTGTACCAGAAAACAGAGAACTTGTGCCAGAAGTGAGGGAAGGCTATAACTCCTAAAGTCATGACCCCCAGTGACCCCCTCTACTATCCATGCATCCAAAACAAGGATTCCAGTCTTCCAAAAGAACAACACCAGCTCAGATGAAGCTTTCAAATATACAGGCCTGTGCACGACATTTCACATTCAAATCATGTGTGAGCCTTGTATGCACACCTAGGTTGAATTTCTAATATTGTAAAATGAACACACAAAACCACAGCATTGTCTGAGACTCAAGGAAAACTCAAGAGTTATGATCTGTTATAAAAATAAAAGAGAAGCGTTACATGCTTCTAACCAATGACGTAAATATTTCCATTCCAAAAGGAAGGAACAAGAAAGGGGAAAGGAAAGATTAGATCAAAAAAAAAAAAAATTGAGCAGGAAACTAACCTATAACACCACGTCCAGCATTTATGTCAAATGGTGACATCATTTGGGGACCAAGAGCCTTGAGTAGCATTTCCTCTTTTGGTCTACATTTGCAGTCCATGTGAGTTTTCTTGTGTTAGCTCCACTCTACATGCAGCTTTCCTTGGCATTTGTTCCAGAGCCCTGGAATATCCAACATCCTATAGTTCCCATGGCAACTTACTTTAAATGCTGACTACTCAGGGCCTTCGTGTAAGGGACTCAAGCCATACTACACATTGCCTGGCCTCATCAACTTTAGTTGAGGAGTCAAAGCACCTATGACCCCATGCCTACAAAACCAGCACACACGGATGGCACCAGGTTTGCCTGCCTATAAGAGCTGGGCTCCAGCACCATTCCAGTGGTCTTGCTGAGCCTGGGAAAACATACCCATAGGTGGTTCTGGTAGAAAAGGGAACTCCTGTTGTAATGCACTATGTTCAGACATTTTCATCACTCCTTTCAAATCAAAGTTTTTTTTTTTTTTCATTTTGACTCCCTAACCCAGAGCCTTTGGTGGATAGGGTCCTGCCCCCAGTGCCCCTTTCCTTAGAATTGTATTAAACTCCTGCACAATTACAGCTTCGCTGTCTGCACCGACCTTTCCATGACTGTTAATGTGTTCACTTCTTTCCTTCCCAAACTACAATTTTCATATCTTCTTGCTCCACGTTTTGAATTCCTTCTGCAATTTTACTACAAATGCCATACTCCAGCATATTTCTCTCACCAAATTAATTAGCCTATGACTTTTAAAGTCAGCCTCACTCAAAATTTCAGAACACACATGGCAAAATATAGCCTGATTCTCTGCTAGAACAAACATCAATGGTCTCTATCCCAAGAGTCTTTGTTTCCTTCTGAACCCTTTCATGAATGTTGTCTTTTTTTTTTAAGATTTATTTACTTATTGTGTATACAGTACTCTGTCTGCATGTACATCTTCATGCCAGAAGAGGGCACCAGCTCTCATTACAGATGGTTGTGAGCCACCATGTGGGTGCTGGGAATTGAACCCAGGTCCTCTGGAAGAACAGTCAGTGCTCTTAAGCTCTGAGCCATCTCTCCAGCCCCCATGAACATCATCTTTAATTGCCACATTGCTCTCCCCAATTTTCACAATCACCCACATTAAACTCTGCTTACAGCATTCAAGAGTTTCTCTATGCCACAGCTCCATTCTCTTCCATATTCTTCCTAATAACCAGCTCAAAAAACTACAAACTACGTGGTCAGATTTACTAAAGCAACAGCTCAACTTTCTAGCACTAATTTTCTGTAGTAGTGACTTTTGCATCACTGTGACCAAAGGTTGATTTTGTTTCATAGTTTCAGTTCATCGTGACAGGGAAGACATGATCAGTTTGTGGCAGTGGCAGTGTGCAGCTGGGGCTCCTCACACCATGGTGGACCAGAAAACAGAGAGTGAGAGCTAGAAGCAGGAGTTGGCTATAACCTTCAAAGGCTCATTCCCAGAGACCCATCATAATTCCCACTCCACAGGTTCCAAAACCTCCTAAAATAATGCCCCCAACTAGGAACCAAATGTTCAAATACCTGATCCTGGGGGAGTACATTTAAACTATACCAGGAGTTACAGGCATTAAAGACAATACTGTTAATATTTTTGATATTCTGATATTTTTTGATATTTTTGATATTTTGGTAGTCTTCATTGATTCCACGCCATAGACAAAAATAAGACAAATGTTCCTGCACCCACCTTTGTTTTCTAGAGCCTGCCAGCACCTGCCATCCTCCAGCAAATGAATGAACTTAAGCTCTTATGAGATGACAAAGAAAACAGCAAAGCTGGGCATGGTGTAACATGCCTTTAATCCCAGCACTCGGGAGGCAGAGTCAGGTGGATCTCTGTGAGTGCAAGGCCAGCCTGGTCTACAAAGTAAGTCTAGCACAGCCAAGGCTACAAAGAAAAACCATGTCTAAAAAAACAGTTGATTGGAACATGTAAATAAAGATGCCAAAGCAGTCTCTTGGTGCATACCTTTGTTTGTACCAGGTAATTGTTAGGCCAGTGAGATTGCCTAGTGGGTAAAGGTGCTTGCTTTCAAGCCTGATGGCCTGAGTTTAATTCCAGAGACCCATATGGTAAAAGATTATTCTTTCAAGTTGTACTCTGACCTTAATATACACCTGCACAGACTCCCACAAGTTGTACTTTGTGCCTCCCAACATTCACTGAAAATAAATTTTAAAATAACTTAATTGCTTAATATGTTTCTAGAGTTTTAAATACAGAAATTAAACTAGAAACAGTTACTATATATATATATATATGAAGTTTTTTTTTGTACATATCTACCAAAATACAGTTGGATTATTGTACTTTGATTTTCTGTGTTTAATACAGAGAAACGGAGGCTGGAAGATGACTTGGTGGGTAAGGGTGCTTGCTGCTCAAGTATGAGGATGTGACTTCGAACCCCAACACCCATTTAAAAAGGTAAGTGTGACATGTATCCTTGTAACTTCAGTGCTGTAGAAAGCTGAGACAGGGGGATTGCTAAAGTTTGCTGGCTGCAAGCCAAGTTCCAGGTTCTTTAAGAAATCCTGTCTCAAGGGAAGAAAGCAGAGAATAATGGAGGGCATCTGATATCCTCTGGCCTCCACACATGTGTGCTTTGTACAGTAAATCCACACACGTGTACACATCACACTGTACCATGAATCCATACACGTGTGTAAACATCACACACTGTTCCGTGAGTCCACATACATGTGTGCACACATCACACACTGTAGTGTAAATCCACATACATGTGTGTACACCTCAAACACACATACACTGAATAAATAAATAGAAATGGAATCTCATCTACATGACTTTTGAAGTTGGCTACTTGTATCTGGCATAATGCCTTGGAGATTTATTTTATTTTACTTTTTAATTTCGAGAAAGGGTATCTCTGTGTAGCCCTGGCTGTCCTGTAACTCACTCTGAGCAGGCTGACCTTGCACTCAGAGATCCTGAGTGCTAGAATTAAAGGCCTGTGCCACCACCTCCTGGCTTATCCTATTTTTTGCATGTTACTATAAAATAAGATGTAAATCACACTTTTCCTATGGTTTCAATGAGACTAGAGAAAAGGTGAGTGCTAGATACTTAACCCTGGACCCACCAGGACTGGACAGATGTGGCTAAGCAAAGGTGTTATGTGGGCAAGGCCTTCCTGTGTGGATTGGCATTATTACTGTGAGAACATTATTACTTGCTTGTTATAGCAAGGCGTTTGGTCCATGTCTTTCTACTCTTGATGAAGAGGAGACACTTTTATCTTTCCAGTTTCGGGAACCATGAACTAATTGATTTTTTTTTCTTTTATGGAAGTTTAATTTTCTTCCTTCCTTCCTTCCTTCCTTCCTTCCTTCCTTCCTTCCTTCCTCCCTCCCTCCTTCTTTCCTTCCTTCCTTCCTTCCTCCGTCCCTCTCTTTCCTTCCTTCCTTCCTCCATCCCTCCCTCCCTCCTTCCTTCCTTCCTTCCTTCTTTCCTTCCTTCCTTCCTCCGTCCCTCCCTCCTTCTTTCCTTCCTTCCTTCCTCCCTCCCTCCTTCCTCCCTTCTTTCCTCCCTCCTCCCTCCCTCTTTTCCTTCCTTCCTCCCTCCCTCCCTCCTTCCTTCCTCTGTCCCTCCCTCCTTCTTTCCTTCCTTCCTTCCTTCCTCTGTCCCTCCCTCCTTCCTTCTTTCCTTCCTTCCTTCCTTCGTCCCTCCCTCCTTCCTTCTTTCCTTCCTTCTTTCCTTCCTTCCTTCCTTCCTTCCTCCTTTTTTCCTTCCTCCCTCCCTCCTTTCCTTCCTTCCTTCCTCCTTTTTTCCTTCCTTCCTCCCTCTCTCCTTCTTTCCTTCCTTCCTTCCTTCCTTCCTTCCTTCCTTCCTTCCTTCTCCTCCTTTTCCTTCCTTCCTCCCTCCCACCTTTTTCCTTCCTTCCTTCCTCCCTCCCTCCTTCCCCCCTCCCTCCTTCCTTCCTTCCTCCCTCCTTCCTTCCTTCCTTCCTTCCTTCCTTCCTTCCTTCCTTCTTTTCCTTTTTGTCCAGGCAGTGATGGGGGCACATGTCTTTAATCCAGCCCTAGGGAAGCAGAGGCAGGTGGATCTTTGAGTTCAAGTTCAGCTTGATCTACAGATAAAATTCTATAGCCAGGGCTACCCAGAGAAAACCTGTCTCAAAAACAAAAACAAAACCAGCAAAAACAAACAAACAAACAAAAAAGCCTAACCAAAACAAACAAAAAATTGAGTCAGGTCTCACTCTTTAGCTCTGGTTGGAGCTGGAACTCATAGCAATCGTGACCTTCCTCTGCCTCTCATGTCTAGGACTATATGCAATACTGTTTTTAGGTTTAAGAGATGCTGCTGCTGCTGCTTCTCTATTTAGCTGGTCCAGTCAACTGTTAATTCTAAATGTTTTTTCTCCTGCCAGCTGCCTGGTTTCCCCAGATAGTTTGCCTTTCTTTGTCACCTCATAAAAGCTTAAGTTCATTTGCTGGAAGATGAAAAAAAAAAAAAAAAAAAAGGTGGGTGCTGTAAAGCATGCTTATAATCAGCTACTCAGGAGGCTGAGGGACTAGAAGAGAGGGAGGCCAGCCTGGTCAATGTAGCAAGACCTTCATTTAAAAAAGAAAGGAGAGGGAGGGAAGGACTGAGGGAGGGAAAGTGGTTTCTGCTTCTGCTGGTGGGCAGCACAAAAAACCACAAGCCTTGGCTGAGGCCAGGAAGAAGCCTCTCTGCTTTCTTTACATTGACCTTCTTGCCTCTGAGACAGAAAGATCCTAGGACCCTGGTTCTTCTTACTCCCCTGCAAGGGTCTCTACCAAGCCAAGGTCCTTTTTAGATTTTCCATTCTCAACATCATCTTGAGGCACTTGAGGTTCTCATGCAGTCCTTGAGGAACAAATCAATCCTGTGCCTACTGCCTCACTTGTATCCAAGAGTTCACTAGATTCAGGGCACTTCTGCTAAACAGAATTAGGAATGGACAGACAGTAGGGTGTGCAAATACCAACCTTTGAAGTGGGTGCATTTACCTGTAATATCCATACTCACAGGCTAGAGTACTCATAGGGTGCTTTACCTGTAATATCCATACTCATTGGCCAAGGCCAGACTGGGCTACATAACCAACAATTTTTGAAATTTAGGAAATAGTCACCTTTAAAACATATAGAACATGCTCTGAAAAGTACCATTCAGTAAAAGTAGTTTGGCTTATGGACTAATCCCCCAGACACTAAAATTTGGAAAAATACATATAGAAGAAACTTACTATCTTTAAACCAGATTTAAAAACATATTTAAACAAGAGTTTAAGGGAGACAGCTTGCTCCTAGAAGCTGTGAATGATTAAACAAAAACCTTAGTGTCCCTACTAAGTTGTCAGTCATGGGAGCCCCAGGAGTTCCCCCCAAATGAGAGGCTCCTGACATTCCTTTTGGCTGTCCACCCAGAACTATATAAAGACACTATTGCTGAAGACACTACACGCGTTTGTTGCATGATATGGAGAAATCAAGCTGGAGCTAAGCTGGAAGCTTCCTCCATGCTGACTCTCACAGTGCCAAAAGGTGCTATGCAGGGCACTCAGGGAGAAAAACACCAACAGTCTCGCCACCTGTAAACCCTACACAGCAAGATGTGCCTACGTGTGCAACAGCAGCATTACTGTTAGAAGTTAACCAAGCGCTCTCTTATTGATTTGGTAGCCTGTGATGCAGAAGAGAAATGATGCCTTATACTGTAAACCCTGTAACACACACACACACACACACACACACACACACACACACACACACACAGAATGGAGATCATCCACCCTCGAGAGGAACTGCACATTGTTTTCTAGCTAAACTGACAAAACAACAAACTGCCTGACAATAAATAACGGATGAATGTTCAGCCCTAAACAAGACTTTTATGCCATTCTTTGTGAGGCTCAGGGGGACTTGCAGAAGCAGTAGAATCTAAGAGCTGGAAGACAGAAAGAAGGGCTACAACAAGCCATCCTCTGGGAAAGACATAACCATCACAATCTCAAACTCAAAGCAGCTGAGGATGCCTACAAAAGTACAAGCCTGTTACAGGTACAGATGAAGGAATGGCTCAGGGGACCTCACTCTCCAGTGATGAATTACTTGTTACTAATAGATTCAGGGAGAGAGGGACTCATTGCATTCAGTTGTGATCCCACCAGGCTCTAAGAATAGTTCTAAGACAATCCTCACACAGATGGCTCCTGTTAAATTTGGTGGGACACAAAATCAAACCAAAACTCAAGATTCTGGGAAAGGGATTAGGAGGAGCGAGAGAGGGTGTCAGGAATAGGAGGGGTATAACAGAGAGTAGGGAGAGTAATCACAATACATTATATATATATATATATATATATATATATATATATATACATATACATATACATATATGTATATATATATATGAATGTAGAATGTATGTATGTATGTACGTGCATACATATGTGTATGTTGCCCAGGTTGACTTCTAACTCTTGGGTTCAAATGATCCTCTTGCCTCAGCCTTCTAAGTTGTTGAGACTACTGGCTGGCAACAATTTATCCTTCTAATTAAATATTTAAAGATTCTCTGTGATGTTTACACATTTATTGATTGTCTTGTTTTCAACTACTGTCTTGAATGTTAAGTTCTAACAAAAAAAAAAATCCAAAAATAGTGAATATAGTAAAGAGAGTTAGAATCAAAGGATATTGACAAGAATGGATAAATATAAAAATAATTATGCTACATAAAGACAATACATACCCAATATTTTATCCATATAACATTCTCATAAATGAAAACAAGTGGAGAGTGACAAAAAAAAACAAAACAAAACTAGCTGTCACTTGCAAACCAGGAAATTAGGTAAAGTGGGTTGTAAAGGGCACAGGAAAATTTTCATGGGCAATGAAAATGTTTATTATCTTGATTATGGTGACTGTTTCATAAGCACATGCATGTGTGAAAACTCATTAAATAATACATACATGCAGCTAATTTTATGTCTACTATACCTCAACGAAACATTAAAAGAAATAATGATGGGGAAAATAGTTCCAACATTTTTTAAAAGGGTTAATATTTCAAATAATAATAATTATTAAAAAAAAAAAACAAGAAAGGGGCTTGAGAAATGGTTCAGAGGTTAAGAGCACTGGCTATTCTATCAAAGGTCCTGAGTTCAATTCCCAGCAATCACATGGTGGCTCACAGCCATCTATAAGGAGATCTGGTGCGCTGGTGTGCAGGCACACATGCAGACAGAATACTGTATATTTATACAGTATTTATAAATAAATAAATCTTTTTTAAAAACACCAAGAGAGAAGAGATATCAACAGGAAAATTTACTGTAGTTTTTGCAGTTTGAAATTTCCTGCAATAAAAAATACTTTTCTAAAAATATTAAGACTATCTCCCATCCTCTCACAATTCACAATACAACTAAAGAAATTAACATTTAACTACAAGGTCAAATATGGTAGTGCATTCCTATAACCCCAGCACCTGGAGGCCAAAGAAGGCGGACCACAAGTTTGAAACCCAGCCCTCTGCAAATCAATCAATCAATCAATCAATCAACCAATCAAATAAAACACATAGGTTTAATCACAAGCAACTACAAGTTGAGACACAGAGTGGCAGTCTGAGTGCTGACAGATACTGGTAAGTAGAATAATAAATGCCAGGGGTGACTAGGCATGACATCCAGACATGCCATCCAGAGGAAATAGAGATGAATGGGGCCTGGAGCTCAGTGCAGTTGTGTGTAATTTTTTATAGTATGCAGAAAATGAAAACAGAAGTTCAGAAAAAAAGCAAAGTGGAGTAAAAGCAAGGAGGGAAGAGAAACACTAGAGACAACATTTTAGACTCTTGCCCGAGAGCTGACATTTCTAACAGCAGGATCTTCTTCCACAATAGGTTCTGCTGTAGTGGGATGAACACAGGAATGGGAATAAGGGGACCCACTTCATTATATGGGGCTTACTGGATTAAAAAATCATTCATGTTATTTATGTGCCATATTTAATTTCTATCATCTCCAGGTATAGCTATGAGAATTTTCCTTTAAACAGGATTATTTTTCTATTATTTTATTTAAATAAAAAGCACCTACTAATTTCAGTAGTACAAGTAAGTTTTTTTTTAAATTTTTTTATTTTTTTTGAGACAGGGCTACTCTGTGTAGCTTTGGCTGTCCTGGACTCACTTTGGAGATCAGGCTGGCCTTGAACTCACTGAGATCTGCCAGCCTCTGTCTTCCTGAGTGCTGGGATTACAGGTGTGTGCCACCGTGCCCAGCTTCTTTCTTTCTTGTTTTTGAAACAGGTCTCACCGTGTCTCAGACTCACCCTGAACTTGTAATGGCTCTCCCACCCCTGCTGTATACTGCAGCATCAGCCAATTAAAGTTACACTAAAAGTCAGTGACTTTACATTGTCCACATCCTACCAGTAACCCTTAGTCCCTAAGGCTCCATCTCACTGTTAAGTGTGTGTCTTCCTACAAATGTGAGGGGTAGAGAGATACTCTAACATCCAGAATAAGCCAAGTTTCCTGCTTGCTCAGCTTTCTCAATTTCTGGTATCACTTAGAGGAATATAGTACATTTGGAAATATTCCATACCAAATAAAAGACCAATGCAACACATGCAAAGTTTGACGAGGAACAAACTTTCATTTATTTTTGAGGAATTCGTGTTACAAAAGAAATAAGAGCCTTAGAATTAGTAGCTAAGAGAATAAAGCAGCCTAGGAGTAGAAAAGTTTTTAAGTGTTTGATTATCATCACACACACAAACACACACATATGTATGTGGGAATGGAGAGTGGAAAGGGAAGGGAAAATGATGCAGTTGTGTTTTAATATATATTAAATAAAAATTTAAAGTATATTTTAAATATACGGGAGGGCAGACAGTATGGTGCAGGGGAGGCAGGCTTTGCTGCTGTACAGACCCATTTGAGTTCTGCAGCTGCCACTTATATAGCCCAAATTTCTTGACACATTTTCCTGCTGACATGGTGCAATGGTTGCCTGTACTGGTTGTTGTGGGAATTAAGTCGGTATTGTTAAGTGCCTGTTTAACACTGGCTCAACTACTCACCTGGCTTAGCAATGGCTATATTACTATAATGCTGATGACATTTTATATGTAAAGTTTCTTCCTCTTGCAACCTGTCAGACCCAAGAAATACTAGTTTCCTTAGAGTTTGCCAGTTGATAATATCCATTCTCTGTATATCCAAATTTGAACTAAAATCTGAAAATGTTTCAAATTTTAAACCTCATGGCAAATTTGGACATATGGTGTAAGTTTTCAAGTTGTGTAATATGCTAAATTATATATATGTACTTTATTCCAAACTAAATATTGAGTATAGAATATAAACTCAATAAGCAATATTTAAAATCAATTGAGTATACTGGGGGGAGTTAATTTTGAGATGGGCTCTCAGGATGCAGGCTCTTACCTCAGCCTTGAAAGGACTCTGATTCTAGGCATGCACCTCCACACCCACTTGTATGTGCATTTTTATAGAGGTTTTATCTTTATAGGGTTCAATCTGTTCCAATCTAGTATGTCTCTTGTGAGGCCAAAGCAGCAGACAGTAAATGAGGGTTGGGATACACCGCAGGAAAATCTGGGAGTGAGAAATCCCAACAAACCAATGAAGCAGTGTACAAAGAGCTGGCAAACTTTCAAGGCTGAGACTGTAACATGTCAAATACACAGTGTTTCAAGATGTAATAAGCAGTAGGGAAACACATTCAGATGTATAGTCCTTTCCCCCTTTTCATGTTCTGTGTATGTGTGCTGTGCATGTCTATGCATGTTTGTTTTTTGCATGTCTGTGGACATGCATGTAGAGGCCTAAGACTGCAAGGCTGCTGAGCCAAATCCAGAACCCACCAATGCAACTAGTCTTGCTGGCCAGCATGCTCTGGAGATCTCAACTTTCTGAGGCTGGAATGACAGGCATGCTGACATGCTCAGCAGGTATATGAACTCTATTCTTCATACTTGCAGAGCAAACACTTCAACCACTGAGCCACCTCCCCAGCTCCAAAATCTGTATTCTTACTTTTAGGTACAAAAATCATGACAAGGTAGTTGAAAAGACATTTGAGGGACAGGTAAAGTCTTTCTTACAATTCTGGAATACTGAGTGTAGTATAGGAGGCAGAAAAATATGTCTCACCCAGCCAGTTCCAAAGGTAACTTTGAACCCAGATTTCACTACATACAGATTTGTTTCTGTTTTCAGGGTTTGTAAATTTCTCATGTGAACAGAAAAAAAATAAAATTAAAAAAATTATTTTGAGACAGGGTCTTACTGGTGCAGAATGGTCTGAGACTTGATATGTAGATAAAGCTATCCTTGAACTCACAGAGCGCCCTCCGCTTCTGCCTCTGCCTCCTGAGTGCTGGATTAAAGTGCTGAGGCAGAGGTCTTGCTATGTAACCAAGGCTGGGGATACAGGTGTATGCCAGGATATCTCACTGAAAATCTTCACTCCAGAAAACAATCTATATAGAGAATATGCAGTTGTCTACTTCTACCAATTTTCATTTTAGTCAATAAGAATACGTAGTCAAAAGCCGCTGTTTAAAGATTAGTTCATGGATAACAAATACAACTAATGTGCAGCTAACAGTTACATCTTGTGAGTTACGGAGATTTACTCTTCACTTAACAGAACTCTCACAGCATGCTTTTCTACCAGGTTGTGTCCTACTGTGTCCATAGTCTGTTGCTGTTTGCTAACAACAGAGGGTGTCTTCTCTACTTCCATTGGTCCACTTCTGAAACTTCCCTTAGAGCTGTATTTGCATCCTACTGAACTCTCCAATCTGCTACCTGTGTCCAGTGAGGCACACGAGGCACACCAGCAATCCACATTTGCCTAATCCAGAGCTGCCATAAGCTGATTTGAGGAGCAAGGAGATTTAGAGCAATTATTTAATTAAAATATTTAAATAAAGAAATGAATGTAGCATGCGTATCTGATTAAGAAAATGCAATGAAGAGTTAAGATCTGTAACAGTCCTATTAGATAATTTACTTTTTTAAAAATTTTATTTGAGAAAGAGCCTCACTTTATAGCTCAGTCTGGCTTCAAACTCATTATCCTCCTGCTTGAGCCTGGGATTACAGGCTTGTGTTACTATACCTGAACAAACAAACAAACAAACAAAATGTGAGTGTGTTTAATAATCTTCCTCTCAAACCCTGTGGGCCAAGCACATTAGGACTTAGCAAAATGATGCAATGGGGAGCATAGGAAACTGGACAGTACCTCCAGTTTAGATCATGTGGCCCATGGCAAATACTGGCACTGGCCTGGAAGGGATATCCCATAGAGGAAGATGAAATTGATTGCACTTTGATAACCAGTCTCCATTTACCTTCCTCGGTCACCTCTTCTTTAACAAATGCCTTGTAATTGCCCTCAAATGCTGTTTCTCACAGTGCTGAACTCTCTCCTAATATTTTCAAATTGTTCCTGATTTTCTCTACATTTCTCCGTAGGAATCAGTTGGATCCCCTACTCAGATACATATCTAGGAGGCTCTCCAGGCAGTTTAGTATCCTTCCAACATCAGTTATCCAAACCTGTTCCTTTTTCTCAATGAACCATTGATCACAGGGTAAGAGAAATAGGTGTTCCTATCTGTAAGTGTGATAGCGAATAGAATTATCTATCCAATGCAGTCTTTCCGGCCACCCTGTGAAGGAGGCATTGGTTTCACCAATGAGGAGAGAAGCTAAACAACTTGCTGAAAGTCACTCAGGCACTAATTATTACAAATTGTCACTACTACTAATTAGTAGTAATTGGTAGGTCTGGGATTCATAGCCAGATCCCTGACTCTAAAGCCATTTTACTGCCTTTGGTAAAATTTACAGCTTTGGAACATTAGGAGGAAAACCCAACAGGTAGCTAAAGTTTGGCGAATTGAAAAGGCTGAGCACGCCAGGTCAGCATAGTGCTGGCTAAGCACTTAGGACCCTGAGGCACAAATGATCTGACAGTCTGTCCTCAGGCTGCTCACCGTCAGTCTGGTGGTGGCAGGAGGACAGAGGGCAGCAAGGGCGGCAGCGCTCCTTCCACAGGCATGCTGCCAAGAAGACAGCACAGGCAAGAAAGGACTGTCTCACAGAAATCCGAGCTTCTGCTTTCCTTCTGAAACTCAAGCAGGCTCTACTGACCTCTAGTACCTCACGCAGCAATGCCTACTACACTTATTTTATTATGTTCAGTTGTATGAAAATGTCCTTGCATAACCCAATGGCATGTACAATATACTTACACTAATGACAATAAAATACATTTAAAGTTATTTTACTTAAAAATTAGTTTGGATTAGCTCCATTTTCATATTTCTACTTTATCTCAAATTATTTTATAGTTCAAACAAATATATTAACAATAATATTTAAAAATGATCTTCTGTGCTTGGTACTACATAGTTTTCTTGCTACACAGATGCAGAGGGAGAAATAAAGAGGGGGAGGACTTACATAAGTGGCCAGGGTTTGAATAATCAAATAAAACAACAGACTAGCTGGTATCTTTATTAGGACATATTCATTGTACAATATAGTTTCACTGAGTCAGTGTGTCTTTCTTTCCTTCTTTCTTTTAACTCAGGAGAGCAAGGAGCTAGAACTCACTACATTTCAAGCAATGTGCCAAGGCCAGGAGAGAAAGAAACTTTCAATAACAAGTATAATTTTTTCCTTCTTTTCTTCTAACTTAACCCTACAGTAAAGACAGTTTAGATTACGTTCCCACTAGTTGTTCACTTGTTAAATATTAGTTTATTGAGTGGATACTTTCTGGGATGTTTGGAAAACACCAAAATAAAGAGCCTAATTAAGTCCGAGTTGACTTATTTCTCTTGTTTCTTCCTTTTTCAGTCCAGTTTTATACAATAAAATATAATAAGCCTAATAATGTCACATTATTAATAAAGCTGTGTTCCATCAAAATTTTATAGCTTTCTAGGTGGCTGTTAATAGAATGAATGATTTAATTATTCTGCTTTAGACCCTCTTACCAAAAAGCAAATTTCTCCAAATAATGAGACTAGCAAAGGTGAAATAATCAAATAAAGATAAGAGATTAAAAAAAAATCAGGGCAAAGAAGTGACAGATGAGATACTTCACTAGCATTCTGTAACATTATTGAAGATAGGAGACTAAATGCTAAAGGAACTGACAATATCAGCAAATGAGATAGGGCAAAATCAAATACACCCAGGTCTGAGAAAAGCTACCTCTTCTGAGCTGAAGCCATAGAAAATCAGGTTTAAATTCAAGGTAACTTAAAGTAAGTTTCACAGGTCACTGCTAAGCAGCAAAGCGAAAATAACCTACAAAGAATTTCCATAAAGTATCTTCTTTACTATCTCCTGATAAGTTCTTTCACTACAGGGATGAGAATAAATAAATGGAACACTTTTCTTAAAACTCAAACAAAACGAGTCTCTCCATCTCTAAGTTAAAGTTCCCTAATATCAAATATCTCAAATATTACCAACAGCTGCTTGCCACAAGGAAGACCTACAGAGGAATTGTGAGTTTGCCTTCTTTTCTCACATTCAGAGAGTTGCTGACGATTTACAAGTAAAAAAGAAGAAGAAGAAGAAGAAGAAGAAGAAGAAGAAGAAGAAGAAGAAGATTCAAAGTGAATTTAACACCACAGCATTAACTAAGACTTTAATTGCATGTTTAAAAATCCCAAACCACAATTCCCCGGGAAAGTAAAACTGTCAACACTGAAAGGCCACAACAGAGATAAGCACATTCATCAAATAATTTTATTAAACCCATGCTATGCTGTTCAACACATGACCATCTAGTGCACTTTTTCTTTCATTAAAGAGTTATTAGAACACTTGTTACTGATTTGTTGTTTACCTGGTAAATGGAAACAGAATTCTGAATAACCGCAGGCTTGCAAGTAAAAAGTCCACATAACAAAACTATTGAACCATGCTCTTTTTGTATATATTACATAAACGGCTAAGATTAAAAGGCCACTTATCCGTTTGGTTCGAAGTCTTTTCTAGATAGAATCTAAGCCGCCTAAGTGAAAACTGAATTCTAAATTCTGCATAAATGACTTCTACGGTGTCTTTCTTTTTGCTTGAAAACTCTTTTCATACATTGCCACCGATTCGATTTCACCTGTTGGTAATGGACACAGAAAACTCTTTGTGGAGGGAAAAACAAACTGCTTCGTGGGGAAAAAAAAAAAAAGACACGTTATCAGATATACGGTGAATGAAACAACTGAAAAACACGCCTTTTCTCCACCATCATCTGTAAGCAACAGTTTGAAGACTGATAACCAAGTTAGTACTTCCCTCCCGAAAACTAGTCTGTGGGTCCCCAACAAGCACAGGACTCACCCAGCTCTTGGGGATCCTGAATCCAGGCTTTTACTTCTGCGGAGCTGGGCTCCGGAGAGACAGGGCCCGCAGCCCCCTCCTCTGGGTCCTCCACCTTGGTCACCGTGAAGTGCGGCATTGTTCTTCCCGACCCTCGCGCTCTCAGAGTTTAAATTTCCTTCCCGTTTCCCTGTCTCCCTCCACACTCAGACACAGACTAGGGAGACAGTGGCTGGGAATCGGGAAGTACTGAGCCCACGTGACCACAGCCCCAAGGGAGTGGGGCGCTCGAAGACACGCCTTCCGCCGTGTTTATCATTCTCTTAAAAGGCTTAAGCACTCCACCCCTAGCTTATTGTTATTAACCTGTAGACCGCCAACTGTCTAGGCTGTTTCTCGAGCAGCAGAAAGCTGAAGCCCGGCAGTAATTTATCAAGAGCTGTCCACCATGTGTCTCCCACTTGTTTACTTAATTTATTGCCACCTCTCTGGACTCCATCATCTCAAACCTCTGTCCTCTTACTTCATATGAGAAAGATTAGGGAACAGTGTATTTCATAAACTATCCTCTCTAATGAAGACTGGCACTGTGACAGCTCAGGAAACAAAAGATAGGTTGTTGGGTTTCTGTTGTTGCTTAAGTTCAAAGTATATGGGAAAACCTGTGAGTCAATGAAAAGGCTTTTCTCCTGTTTCAGGTGAAACATCTTTTTGGAGTATTTAATGACACACATATTTTATAAACAACAGTTTTAAATGCCCAGATGCATGCAGTGACATCCAAGAAGAGAAACTAATTTTATCAAACGCACAAATTTGTTTAAAAGAGAAAACTCTTAAGTTTTAAAATGGTGTGTAAAGGACATATAGAACCCCAAAGAGAACAAACTGTTTGAAAGAAAAAAAGATCCTTGATTGAGATGTTTGTAGTTCTGTTAGCAAACATTTAACATATTTAATTCCACAGTAATATTGAAT
Organism: Meriones unguiculatus; assembly: GCF_030254825.1. Lineage (NCBI taxonomy): Eukaryota > Metazoa > Chordata > Mammalia > Rodentia > Muridae > Meriones > Meriones unguiculatus. Next base: position 29,097,448 of record NC_083365.1, read on the forward strand.
AGCTATATCAAGTGCTCAGCTCACTACACAAGCAGCGATAACTAAAGTAAGCCCTATGTTAATTTCCATGCTGCTGCTGTAATAGCAAGGCTTTGTCATCAGAAATGTCTTCTACCTGACAAGCAAGGCTGAACAAAATGTACTAAAGAGAGACGAAAGTGTGTGATCCTCTTTCATTCAAAGACACACATTATTAAAGAGGAACCAACCCAGTAGTCAGACCCACTATGTACTAGAAAGAGGACCAACCCAGTAGTCAGACCCACTATGTACTAGAAACTCCTCATTCACTCACAGCAGAAACATCCAGTTACAAAAGATGCCTAAAGTCATGGTGCATGTAAAAGGTAAAGCAAACTTTAAAATACTGAAAGCCCTATGAGGCAACATAAATTATATTAAAAAGAAAGTTCACAAGTACTTAACTTTTACTTCATGTGTTCCTAATAGTCCTGGTTTGCATGCTTGGCTGCACATCATAATCACCTGGGGACCTTTTAAAACACTGGTGTTTGGATTCCATCTCAGATATTCATACTTAACTGCTTTGGAATAGAGCCTGGGCCATAATAAGATTTTTAAAAGTCCCTTCACAGTGTTCCAATGTGCAACCAAGGTTTAAATAGAAGATTGCTAAAGAGGTTGGTTTATCACTTGAGAAGTATGCACATGTCTCTTTAAGCATATTTTCTTTAGGTCTGTAGGGTTTTAGTATGTTTATCCTATATTATATGACTAATATCCGCTTTGAGTATATACCATGTGAATCTTTCTCCTTCTGGGTTACCTCACTCAGGATAATCTTTTCTAATTCCATCCATTTGCCTGCAAATTTCATGATTTCCTTGTTTTTAATAGCGGAGTAGTATTCTATTGTGTAAATTTACCACAATTTCTGTATCCATTCTTCAGCTGAGGGACATCTAGGTTGTTTTCCAGATTCTGGCTATTATGAATAAAGCTGCTATGACCATAGTTGAGCAAATATCCTTAAGGACCCTAGCGAATCCCATTTTTAATTATCATTTAGAAAGGCAAACAGGATAGACACCAGAAGCAGTAGAACAGAGGAAACAGGATGGGAGCCTACCACAGACGTCCTCTGAAGACTCCACCCAGCAAGGGCAAAGCAGAGGCAGAAACACAAGGCTGAACTTTGGACAGAGCAGAGGGAGTCTTATGGAAGAAGTGGGAGATGGAAAGACCCAGAGGGGACAGGAGCCCCACAATGAGACCAACAAAGACAAAAAAGCTGGGCCCAGAAGGGACTGCAGAGACTGATGCATCAACCAAACACCATGCACAGAGAGGACATAGACCTCCCTGCTCAATTGTAGCCCATAGACAGCTCAGTGAACGTGGTTGCCTGCTCCTTGATCACTTCTCTCTGGTGGGATGACCTAGCCAGCCCACAAAGGAAGAGGATCCAGACAGTCCTGATGGGACCTGATAGGCTAGGGTCAGACAGTAGGGGAAGAGGACTTCCCCTATCAGTGGACTACAGGAGAGGGATAGGGGAGAAAAAGGGAGGGAGTGGAACCAGGAGGAGATGGGGGGTGGCTACAACCAGGATACAAAGTGAATAAATTGTGTGTGTGTGTATATATATATATATATATGTAATATTTTCATCTCTCCTCTCTCTCTCTCTCTTTCTCCTTCTCTCGCTTCCCCCACTCCTCTGTATCTTTTAAGACAGGCCCTCACAATGTATCCCTGGCTACCGAAAGATCCACCTGCCTCTGACTCCCAGTGCTGGGAATCAAGGTATGCGCCACATCACTTGGCTTATTTATATCTAGTTGTATCTTTGGAATAAATTGGCAGATGTTTTCTCCATATATTTGTAACTCAGCTACTCCACTGATTTATTTGAAGGAACTTATTTGAAGCACCAGACTGTCAAAGGTTTCACTCTTACATTCAGAGTTCAACATTTATTAATACCTTTGGCACCAGTAAATTTTCTGATTGGAATGCTGCCTTTCACTTCATCTTAGGAATAGCTGAACTGAGGTGAACAGAAACAATGTTTACAAATGTTTGCATAGCTTTTGTGTGTAAGACAAGATCCAAAGGCTGGAGAGACAGCTTAGCAGTTAAGAGAACATTCTGCTCTTAAAGAAGATCAAGTTTAAATTCCTGCACCTACATCAGGCAGCTCACTACTGCCTATAACTCCAGCCCCAGGGAATCTGATGCCTCTGTTCTCATGTATACATATGTGCACACATGCGTATGCCAGTGGACACACACATACACTCAAAAGTAAATCTTAAAAAAAAAAAAAAAACCCTAACTCTAAATGTTATCCTTTCACCCTCCTCCTCTCTAAAAATCCACCAAACTAAACAAGTAGGAATGTGACAAATTCCTGTTATTCTAGGATAGGAGTAATTTATTTACCAACTCAGTGCTTTGTACCAGAGAGGTCAGCAATTTTACAGTTCTATCCTAGCATGAACTGTAGATAAAAGTGCAGGCCATAGAGAACTGAAGAAAAGTAATGCTTAAGATATGACTGATGTGAACAGAGTAATTACAAAAAGGTGGGGTGTCATGAAGATACTTAAATACTCATACTTCCACTGAGAAGACTAACTGGGCAAGAATGTGGAATGGAAGGACTTTCATGCATTGTTGTTAAGGCTGTTAATGGGGATAACTATGGGAAAGAGCCAGGCAGTTGCCCCATCACTCAGAAACCCCACAATGAAACATTTACTCCAAGCAGTCAAAGTGTGCTCTCACAAAATGTTCATATTCCTAATATACCCAAAGTGGAAACACCTCACACATACAGTCTCAAGAAAACAAAACAAAACAAAACAAAACAAAAACCTATAGGGTCAAAGTATACGTCCTATTGAAGAATTTAAAAATGAACACCTGATAGACACAATATGAATGTGTTTGCAATGTTTGCATTGTAAACACATAACAATGAATGTGTTTAAAACAGACAAAACTGAGCCGGGCGTGGTGGTGCACGCCTGTCCAGCACTCTAGGAGGCAGAGGCAGGCAGATCTTTGCCTGGTCTACAAAGCGAGCCCAGTACAGCCAAGGCTACACAGAGAAACCCTGTCTTGGGTGTGTGTGGGAGGGGAGACAAAACTAGTCTAGAATACAAAAAAATCAGATGAAATCAGCCTAAGTGTTTAAGAGTAGATAAATAGATTTTTTAAAATGGGTTTAAGAAAAATGGTACAAGCAGAAATCATCATGTTAAGCAAAATAAAGTATGCTCAGAATGACAAACATTATACTTTACATTGTATGTAGAATTTAGACTTAAAGATGGGACTACTGAGGGTTGCAGGGAAAGGGAGAGGGTGATGAGAAAAGGATCAGAGTACATAATGTACATGAATGAAAATTTTAGACTAGAACCTATTGCTGTGCATGATGAATTCATGCTAATGGCTTTTCTAGTTAGTGCAATGGTTTGTCTCTGGAAAGGTGGAGATTGACTGGTCTCAAACACGGTAAAACTTTATGGAATGATGATAATGATCTTGCTAGGGCTTTCGCGTGTGCAATTTTTCAAATTCAGCTAATTCACTTGGAATGTCTGGTTGCACTTCACTGTATGAGAAGTTTACTTCAAAAGAAAGAGAGCACTGAGCAAGTTCTAAGCTCTAATTAATAATACAAATTTTTCAAATTTGTGAGGAAGTGAACTGATATCTCAATTTACCTTGAAATGCAAGACCTTGGATATAAAGTATACACAGACCCCTTAAACTCAACAATAAAAAGACAAGACTTATGATTAAAACAAAAATTGACAAAGGAAAATAAACAAATAGCTAAGAAACATTTCAAAAAGTGCTTGGTGTCAGGGATCATCAGGGAGATACAGATGAAATGAAAAAAGACTGTTGAAAAAAAATGGACAGCAGAAAAAAATACCTTGGGAAAAGATCTGGGAGCTTTTTATAAATCCAAAATACATTTTTACCACATGACCCGAAAATCCTCTTGGTATTTTTAAACAAGTTGCTAAAAGATGTGTTTACAAAAAATTTAAAAAGTCAAGTATGTTTACAGCAGCTTTCTTCACAAGAGCCCAAATAGGAAGCAGCCCAGGTTATCTATAAAGCAATAGGATAAACACTTTAGTTGATTCAGAAAGTGAACTGTTACTCAACAATGGATAGGAATAAACTGGTAAGATCAACACCACGACAGTAGGGATTATGCATTATAGACAACACAAACGATACACTGAAGCATTTTGATTCCTACAACTTTAAAATGCTTCAAAAGTAGATTAATGATGGGGAAGATACCATATGGATAAAAATTATGAGTGCATTGCACAAGTCCTTTAAGTTTTCCATACATTTGAACATTTTCATAATGAAATATTAGGAAATACAATGGAAGGTGAATTTCAGCATTAGTCACTGTGGGGTCAAGTTTCTTTTCACACACAGATTGGAGAGTTGCATAAAGGCTTTGCTTGTGCTTCAGTAGTAGAGCCTTAAATATTGAGAGTTGTTGTGCAGGTCTGAACTATTTACATTTTCACATTTTAAAAATGTGTGGCATTTAAAAATAATAAGATAACAAGGCCAGGCCAGGGGCCTTTATACAAATGGAACATTTTTAATGGCATTACTCCCACAGTGTTTCCTATATTAGGCCCAAAATGTACATGTTTCCTTTGCTAATTAGTTACAGTAAAACATTTTATTTTTAACTATATCTTTAAATTGTCAGAATAGTCATTCTTCAGAAGAATGAGACTACTTGGAGCAATTATTTTGAAATTATAACTTACCATGCCACCCCATGCAATCATGTATTTTTAGGCTGAACTTACAATTCATGATAACCAGTGTTTTGTCTGATTCAAGCCATTTATTTAAAAAAATAAAAATAAAGTTGAGTTAGACTTAGTGAAAAGACTGGATAAAGGAAAAGTCAGCAAAAAAATTATTTTCCCAGGGATTATCAAATTGGAACACATTTTATTCTATCCAACAAATCATGTATTACCTTGATTCCTGGAAACTGACAGTTGTATCACATATTAATAACCTAAAGCTTTATAGTCTTTATATTTTTTGAGACAGGATCTCACTATGTAGTTCCTGGACTCACTCTGTCGACCTGGCTGGTCTTAAACTCACAGAAATCTGCCTGCCTCCTGAGTGCTGGGATTAAAGGTGTGTTCTGTCTAGCTATTGTGTAAGCTTCTAAAATGTCAATTTCTTACCTTGCTTCCTCAGACAGGGAATAAAGAGCTCATGACCCAGCACTGTCTGCATACCACACTCTGAATGGCTGTTTTACAGAAGATAATGAGCAGTTCAGTACTTAAATTTACAGTTACTGCTATTGCTGGAGCTGCTAAATATACTCTCATTCTCCAGGAAAAGATGCATCTACACTTTCCCCATGTATCAGCAAACCCTTTTACCTATTTTCTACTGAGAAACTGAGTAACGGTTTAAAATAACAAAAAGATAGACTGGAAAGATGGCTCAGTGGTTAAGAACACTGTTGTTCTTGCAGAGAAACTGAATTCAACTCCAGCATTCATATGGAGCTCATAAACTTCTGTAATTCCAGTTCCAGGGGATCTAATGCCCTCTTCTGACCTCTGAAGGCTCCAGGTACCCATGTGGTGCACATACATACATGTAGGAGAAACACTCATTCACATAAAATTAAATATCTAAAAAATGTTGATCTAAATTGTAAAAATTCTAAGTTATAACTCACGTATCATACAAGTACAGAAAGAATGAATGAATTACTTTTGCAAAGACCAGGTATTCTAGATAATAAGAACATACTTAAACACTTAAAACTATGAAAATGGGGGGTGGGGTGGATAGCTCAGAAGTTAGGAGCACTGGCTACTCTTCTAGAGGTCCTGAGTTCAATTCCCAGCAACCACGTGGTGCCTCACAACCATCTATAACGAGATCTGGTGCCCTCTTCTGGTGTGCACGTGTACATACAGACAGAACATTGTATTAATGAATAAATAAATCTTTTTTAAAAACTATGAAAACAGATTTGTATGAAACAGTAGTGGTGGTTAGTATTTACTCAACTTTGAAAGCCTGAAAGATAATAGAAAAAAACACATTCCTTCCTGGTGGATTCATACTATTTTAGAGAACAGATGCAGAGAGTCCTCTGGGTGAAGCCTTAAGACTATCAAAGAATCATGCATTTATTCTGTACTATTGGAATGCCCACTAAGTACCAGAAATGGGAATGAAACAGTGGAAGACATTGCTCCCTCCCCTGCAGGAGTGTGCAGTCCTGTTAGCCAATGAAGTCTAAACTGTCAGAACAATACACAAGCTAGGAAAGACCCAGGAGAGTATAACATCCCACCACTTTGCTCCACTACTTCCTCAGGACCTTGTCATTTTTCTATCACTAAATGGCTGGCAGGTTAAAAATGCATTTCTACTGATTATGAAAAGTCTATAGAATGTAAACATGACACTAAGCAACATACTATCAAAACTACAAACACAGTCTTAAAACATGAGGAAAGAGCAATGAAAACACAACCCCAAACAAAACCGCCCTTGCTAACTAAATAACCAACCATGCTCTGTGGTGCCACCTGTTGACCCCAGGGCCTTGCCTATGCTATATTAGTGTCTTCTCCAGCTCGGGACCATCCTTGTTAATTTAATTTCTACTTTAAAGAACAAATAATTTTATAATCACTGCTTTCTTTCTGCCCCCCCCCCCCCCAGTCCATTTACAAAAAGATTTACTGAGCCGGGCATGGTGGTAGTCAATGCCTGTAATCCAGGAATTCAGAAGGTTGACAGAATTCATAAGGATCCAGCACTTAAGGCCAATCTGGGCTATATAGCAAGACTGACTGCCTCAAAAATACAAACAAAAACAAAATTAAAAAAAAATTAAAGCCAGGCCTGGTGGCGCATGCCTGTAATCCCAGCACGTTGAGAGGTAGAAGCAGGTGGATCTCTGTGAGTTTGAGGCCAGCCTGACTACAAAGCAAGTCCAGGACAGGCAAGGCCACACAGAGAAACCCTGTTTAAAAAAAATTTAATTAAATTAATTAATTAAAATAAAGAGCCAGGCATGGCAGTGCACTCCTTTAATTTGGGAGGCAAGCAGATCTTTGTGAGTTCGAGGCCAGCCTAGTCTACAAGGTGAGTCCAGGACAGCGAGGGCTATTACACAGAGAAACCCTGTCTTGAAAAACAAAAACAAAAACAAAACAACAACAAAAAATATAAGAAAGAAGCCAGGTGGTGGTGGTGCTCACCTTTAATTCCAGTACTCAGGAGACAGAGGCAATTGGATCTCTGCCTCATTTATAGAGCCAGTTCTAGGACAGCAAAGGCTACACAAAGAAACCCTGTCTGGATAAACCAAAAAAAAGAGTTAAAAAATAAAGAATAAAGAAAAAAGGTAAAAAATTCACTAAGACTCTATTCAAAATATGAATATTCACTAACTGTGCTGATGGACCAATGTAAAGTGGTCAATAACTCAGCGGTACTATACTGTGCTAGACATGGACACATCACTGTGTATGTAACAATGAAATATACATTTTTTTAGGCCAAGTTTCTTTTAAGAAACATGGACTCTAGCAACCCAAAGATGTATGGCCTTCTGTTTGTGGTTTTCCTCTGAATGTCAGACAACATAATGTCCTAGAGCATAAAAACTATATTTCTTTCATTACTATACTACATTACTATAAACTAATATTTAATAAACATTCTGGCAGGGCCAACCTATTTAAAGACAAAAATACTACTTCTGGAATCACACAGTACTGCTGGGCTCAGATCACTATTTTTTAATGATTGGCATAAGCTTTGCCAGACTACTTATCTGATGCCTCAGTTTATCTCCTGAACAAGAAAAAGTTAATCTTAGCACAGAAAAAAAAAATCTTGGTGAAAATTTGTTTTTCAGGAAAGGAAACAATTAACCTTATCTAATATGGAAGGATGTTAATCCTGGTTCCTACTTGTGCTTAGCATCTTAAGTGAAATATAGCAAATTGCTAACCTAAAAAAAAAAAATCATGTCTTCTACATGTATCTTAGGATGTAACTAGCCACTTGTGAAGAAAATATGCATTATTTATATGTTTAAGCAAGAAAATAAATACAGATAACCTCAAAGCAAAATGAATTCCAACTGAATTCAGTTTCTCATAATCCCTTGAGATAAAAAGTACATGTGTATGCACTCACAAGTTTTAACTTAATAGTGTATGTTTTTCTTTAAATAGCAATATGAAACATGAACAGCTCTTTGTCAAAGTGAAGGCAAACCTAACTGGTAAGAGGGAAGAAATTCAAATGTCATTTAGCCCAAACCTTAAATCTAATAACTGATTATGAGAGCAAACAGATAAAAGCTATCAACTGGCTTTTATGTACGGACTTCTCAAGGTCGCTAGAAACGTAACAAGGATTATCAAATACAGCAATGAAAATGAAAACCAAAAGCTGCCATTGACTAATTTGGCAAGGAACCTAGAGGCTGGAATGCAGCTAACTCCTGACTAAAAGAAGATTTTAAAAAAAGGACTAAAATGAGTAAAAATTAAACATAAGGGGTGAGTGAGGTGGCAAAGAAGGTTACAGGCAGTTGCCTCAAAGCCCAACTACCTGGGTTCAATCTCCAGGAACCATATGCTGGAAGAAAATCACCTTCCCAAGGTTGTCCTCAACCTCCACATGTGGCCTATGGTGCACACTTACATGTCCCCCCCCCCCCACCACTTAAAAAATAAAATATGCACTTTGGTAGTAGAGGTAAGATGTTAATAAATTTGAGACCAACTAAAGCTACAGACTTACCCAGACCAACCTTTGGTACATACAAAGACACTCAACAAACTTTAAATGCATGGCTGGAGATGTTCTCAGTGGCAGAGCATGGAAGGCCATGTAGTTAGCATGGGAACATGCCCTGGATTCAGTCCCTAACTACACACAGACATGTTCACGTGTGGACATACACATACACATACACAGACACTCATGGTGCAGAAGGGATAAAGTGTTTTAAAAACAAGAAATGTTAAGATATGACAAATATATACCTTAGGACTAAGCAAAATATTTATTAACCAACCATTGAACTACCATCTGGGTAAAGTGTTCATGTATATGCCTGCATGTTATACACATGTGGTTTTGTGTTCATGCCTTCATATGTAATTAAGAATTCTAGCCAGGTGATGGTGGCATATGTTTTTAATACCAGCACTCGGGAGGCAGAGGCAGGCCAATCTCCAGAATGAGTTTAAGGACAGCCAGAGCTACACAGAAAAATCCTGTTTCAAAACAAAACAAAAGACTCTATACAATACACTAAAGCAATAATCAGAGAGTGTTAATAAAAATACCTTGTTTTCCTATTCATGTGTAAAACTATTAAAACAATATTTTGTTTAACATTTAACAAAAATGCTTTTGTTATTCCAACAATGAGCACTTCATATCACCTGTGAAGACACACTGCCAAAAAAAACTAATATGCATATAATTAGATTTATTCTTAGGTGTACACTATGCATAAAGGCATCAGGCCAAAAGAGCAAGGACAGTGAGGGCTGAATGCAAGCTTGCTCTTCTCCAGTGAAACCATAAGCTTACATCCATAATGGCTCAGGGCATAAAGGTGGTACTTTGTTAGAATTTGTGCAAAGTGCCTGGTAGTCCAGAAATGTTTACTAATCACAAAGAGAGAGAGAGAGAGAGAGAGAGAGAGAGAGAGAGAGAGAGAAAAGCCATGATCCAACAGTATATAGGGTAATATTTTCCTGACAGGTCACTATAAGTTGCCTTAAACAGCAGCACTGTAATATCCTAATAGGTCATTACAGCATTCCCCTTACATAGTTTTAAAACTGGCTTTTTTTTTTTTTTTTTTTTAACAAAAGCATAACTTTTGTAAGGTACCAGACCTCCAAGACTATCCTCCTCCCCTTATGCTTTTCCATTAGTAAAGGTGACATCAGGATATATTGTATGAGAAAATAATCTATTTTCAATAAGAAAAATTATGAGACTCTGAAGCCATTGATATGCCACTAAGAGGAAAAGCTTGTGAGTGTACAGAGGAAAGCCTCAGTGAGACATGAAGAGAGCACTAGAGATGGGAGATCTCTAGTTGATACAAGCACTGTACCAATCAATGGCACTTAATCCATGGACAGAGTATTCCAGGACTGCTTCTAGAATAGAAAATACTCCCTAGTAAACCACTTAATATTTCAAACCTTTTTTGGGGGAGTGGGAGAGAGTGGCCCTGTGTCAAGCCAAGAGCCTGGGAATGCTAAGCAAACTCTCTACCATGAAGCTGTATCCCCTGATCTTGCTTTTTCTGCCTATGATGCCCAGGCGGATCTCGAACTTGTCATTTTTCTGCCTCTGACTTCCGAGTGCAAAACTCAACCTTTTAAAGTTTTTATTTATAGCACAAAAGCTGAGAAAATAGTGAAATGGCTCTTCACGCTCTTTTTACAACAGTAAATAATAAACATTTTTCCAAGCTTTTCTTTTTCTCTTCATGTATATGGGAGGGAATTAAGGGAGCCACTTCACATGACCACATTATCATAAGCAGACCTAACAAAATTAGTAATTCCTTAATTTTTTAATACCATGTATTTCAAATTACCTCAATAATTGTGATTTGCATCTGTTTTTGAGGCCGTATCTCACCGTGTTGCTCAGGTTGGTGGCCTATTTGTAAGCACAACTGATCCCTCTACCTCACTGTCCTGAGTACTGGGACTATAGATGTACACTATCCTACCCAGTCCCCATTATCTCAGAAGTGTCTTTTCATAGTTTTTCTGGTCACTGTAGAAGCCAAACCAAACTTACACACTGCATTTGATTGGAATAGCTCATTTTAATCTATAAAAGTTTCCTTCTTTATCACTCTTCTTCTCCCCTGTGCCATTTATGTTTTGAAAAATCTAGTTATTAAATAAAATTTCTCATATTCTGAATTTGGCTGATTGTTTTGTGGTACAGAGTAGCAGTAGTATATTATCAAGTTTTAAAATAAGCCATACCAAGTTTGTTTCTTCAGTCTATTCATCAATCACACATCCCATGTCTATGATTTGTCTTGAGAATTCTACTAGCCTTAGGCACCAAGGTACCTAAAAAGTATGCCATAAGCAAGGAGGAGGCAGAATGCTATATATTTTAATGTTAATATGGGATACAAAGATGAGGAGGAAAACAGTTGTAGCCTTAAAGCAAAATGTTTTGGAAGGCCAGGGAGATGGATCAGTCACAAAGCTCTTGCTAAGCATTCATGAGGACAGGAGCTTAGATTCCCCAGCACCCATGTAAAGAGTTGGTGCAGCACCGTATGCCAATCATAACACTGTGGAGGCAGAGGCAGGGTGATCCTGGGGCCCTGCTGGCTACGCAACTGGCCTAGCTGAACAGATGAGCCCCAGGTTCAATGAAAGATCCTGCTTTTAAAAGTACGGTAAAGAGTGGCTGAGGAAGACAATGTTTCCTCTGGGCTCCACACACCCATACATATCTCTGGCCCATGCCTGCACATAAACATATAGACCCACACAAAGATTTTGAATATGTGATACTAAAATGTCTGAGCAACTTGAGATCCTTTCATAAAAATAATAAATAAATTTGGCAGAAGAGAAAATTATGATCTTTTATTCCATATTTTTAATTTTAACAGTGTATATAATCCAATGTAAGGTTTATCAAGAGGTGGAAAGCAGTTAGATCAGGAATTAACATATAATACTGCCATAAAAGAAAAAGACTAGTTAAGGGTTAGTTAATTCTAGAACTATAAGTTTTACCAAGTCTATCTTGTCTCAAGACATTAGAACAAACAAAATTGAGGAACTATAACTATGCTGGCTTCCGGAACACTTAAGGTCAGGAGGAACAGTATTTCCTGAGACCAGAAATGGTAAGTCACTCTAATTTTCACAAGCCAGTGGCCAAGGCCATGTTTTGTTCAACTTCAGTAGAATAGAATTTTTAAGACTCTTAAAGATTCTTAAGGGAAAAACTTTTTTTTCTTTTAATATAAAGATTACACTGGTCAGAATGTGGCATAAAAGTGGCAGTTCTCAAACTTTACCTGAATCTGAAAAAAATCTTATTTCTCTTTGCATCACCCCTTCCCCCTAAATCAAATGAAAACTTTTAACATAAGCCAGCCTGGTTAGTTCAAGGTCAAGTACGGAAAGTGGTCAACATGAGCAAAAGTGGCTTCTATATGTCCTGACTACAAAAACCCAATACAATACACAAAATAGTTTTATCTGAAGCTCAGCAGTGAAATAAGGTGGGAATCAGGCACTAGAAGCCTCTTTGCAAGTTCTGTTCAGCGGAACAGCCCCTCCTTGAGGGTAACTCAGCTACTTTGAAGAACCTAGAGAATCATAACTGTAAAAAACAATTTTCTGATGCACAGCTAAGTCGTTGGAAGAGGCCACTAAGACACAAGCCTTAAAAGCTGACTCAAGAGTCAGAGCCCAAAGCTCTCTAAAAAGCACATATCCAGCCTGTTCAATTTTACAGTTTTGGAGTTTCTGTGTTGTAAGCGATCTGAGTCTCTGTTATTTGTCTTTAACCAAAAATTAGGTATAAGACAGAAATGAGAAACTCAAATATACATTTCCTTGCCCTCTTTGCCAGATGCCTTCCCACGCCAAATGACTACTGCAGTGACCTACTACAGTAGTTATTATTCCCAGACGCCTAAGCATCACAGGAAAGGGGGCCTTAATTCCTGGTGATTATTACAAAACAGAGCAGGATGGTTACCCTGCATGAACAACCCCGGGGTCGCAGCATCCTGTTCTCTGTGTCTCTACTTACCCTCGGTAACTTCCTGGGGGTTAGAAGTCCGGTCACTGGAAGGATCTAGGGCAACAGTAGCCAGAGAAGTGGTGGCCCCAGACAGTTCACTCATAGGCTCACTACGGCTTGTCTCTGGCACACTTTCTCGGGAACTAAATCTCACTCGGGAACTAGATCGAGAGCTGAGGTCCGGGCTGGTGTCTGACAAACCCGGGATGTCATCAATCTTTGTTGGTGTCACCATGAACCGAACTGAAGACATCTTGGTGGTGGTTTCTGGAGGATGCATTTTTTTTTTTCCTTTTTGACAAAGAAAAAAGCAGAGGCTCACAAAAACTCTTCCTCCTACGCTAGCTACTTTTGATTGCAAAAATAGAAAACTTAAAAAAAAAAACAAAACCAATTATCTTGATTTACATCCCACAAAGACTCAATTAAGAATCAATCCTTCTTAGAATTCAAGCCAACTGTTTTATAAAGTAACTGAAAAATAATTTTTGAGAAACAAAATGAGAACAAAACGATGCTAATCCTGTGTAATTCGATTCCTTCAGAATCCTAGCTATCCTCCCCTGGTCCAGGGCTGAGGGCTCCGTGCCATGTTCCACAGCAGCTGGTGACGCCTCTCTCTGCTCAACCCCCGGGTCCTGATGAGGTAGTTAGTCCTTTATCTGCTGAGTGTCCCACCGTTCTAGCTGAGGAAAGAGCATGCAGGCCCACCCTTATCAGAATATAGCGTGGATCAATCAGATTGCGAAAGGGTGTGCACCGGCCACCTGTTGTGTATCAGGTGAATACCCCACAGGTCTGGCTGGGAGGAGATGTGTGCTGAGCCACCCGATGTTTTTGAGGTCGATAATCCACTTGGGTCTGGTGAAAGAGATGCGCATGCATAACGGGAAAAATACCCCCACACTACAGGATGGAGAAAGAGGAGAGCAACCAGAGGATGCCGGGGCAGAGTCGATTCCTGCCTCCCAGAGGTCCGGTCCTAGCAGAGGAGCTGGAGGCGGCGGCTAGTGGATCAGGGAAGCTCCTACAGCAGCTCCGGGTCGTGGCAGGTCGTCGCGAGTCCCTCGAGCCACGACCGCTCGCGGTGTTTGCTCTGCGTGTGACAGGACGCGCTTTCCCCCCCGGCCCGGCGCGGGTGGCGTCTCGCCGGCTTTCCTTGGCTCTCAGCCGAGAAGCCCGCCAGGCAGGCTGGTCCCGGCTAGGAAGGAGGTCGCAGGTGCGGGATCCCGCGCCAGCTGATGCGGGTGCGCGCGCAGCTCTTGTTTACTAGCCGCTAACTGTTTCCGAGCCGCGACGCGCGGGAGGACCCCTCCCCGGCAGACGCCCGAGGCCGTTACGTGACCTCGCCGCCCCCAGCCCCGGGCGCGGCGGGCTGTGCCCGCGCCGCCGCAGCCCTCCCCTTCCCGCCCCACTCGTTCCTCATTCGAGGTTAACCGTCCGGAGAAGTCTGGGGAGCAGCTGGAGGGCGGCGCCGTCCCGCGGGCACCAGCAGCCCCACCCGGAGTCTGCAGCGCCGAGACAGAGGGAACGCGCCTGCGCGGGCCGGCGGCTCTCACAGAGCATGACGGGAACTGCAGTCCGCCTCGGGGTCTGCACGCGTGTGGCGGGATGCTTTTTCCTGGGTCACCTGTGCTGTACTTCAGTATGCAGCTCAGAGGCAATCAATGCCCAATGACCCCGAAACCACAAGGGCCATCTCTAACTAGAATATCTCTGGAAACCTTAATTTTCTGGTACCCATTGCTCCCATCACCGTATCTATTTACCCTAGATGTGACCTCTGTAAAATTTCAGAAATCTTTTCTAAAACACTAGCGTATTTCCATCTTCAATGTAGACTACATTCCCCCTTCTTGTTCCTGTCCTTTTGAAAATCGCAAGCCAGGCTTAATCGTCCATTAAAGAGAACTATACAGACACGGAGAAGACATTTCGCTTCATTTCCAGTGTTTGACCTACTTTACTGTCACTAGAATGTTTAATGCATGGAATTTAATAAATTTTAGTTCAACAATGTTTTGTTTTGAAACTTCCTGTAAGTTTGATCAAAATGCATAAACTAGCTGGAGCACCTCCCTTGGTTCCTCCTAGGTGCAAATAGTTAATGGCCAGGGGGCTAGAGAGACCACTCAGTGATTAAGAGAATTTACTGCTCTTGCAGAAGACCCCAATTCGGTTCCCAGTTCTCACATGTGGCTCATAAAACCTGTAACTCCAGTTCTAGAAGATCCGACCTCTGCTGGCACTGGACAGAAGTGGTACACTTACATACACATAAAACATTTAAAAAACTTAAGTCATGGATCAGAAATGTCTTAAATCCTGGGTCTGGAAATCCCCTTTGATCAAATGACAATTCCCAGTTTAGTTAAATTGTCTGGGTATAAAATTAAATTCCAACTAAAATGTAAAATTGTATTAACTTTTGATAGAGGTAGGTCTTTTGGACAGACATATCCAAAACCCTATTCTATCACCAGTGGGAGTGAGGGTAAGGTTAAAAAACGTTTTTGTTTTGTTTTTAAGCACTTACCTTTTAAAGTGTGCACATGTAAAAGAGTCCTTCTATATCTGGGTCCCAGGGATTGAACCCAGGTCTGCAAGCTTGGCAGTGATGTACCTTTGCTGGCCAAAATACCTTTTATGACCTTTGGAGACAAAGTGAGATAGTACATGCAGCACAGGATATCTTCAAACTCTCTATGTAGCAGAGGATGACTTTCAATTTCTGACCTGCCTTCGCCTCCCCAAGTGCTGGAATTGTACAGGGAGTACCACCAAACCTGATCTTCTGTATGGCTTTGTGCATGTCTGAGAAACTCTCAAACCTACTGTGCTATGGACAGCCTCAGCTGTCATGGACAATGCTAAAAACTATATTCATGAATGAGATAAGAAACAAAATTACTTGAAAGGAAATATAGACCTACTACTTGAAAGTTACCTTCTGTTAAGGTTGATACAAGTCAGATGATTTTTTTTTTTTTTTTTTGCTTTCTTAACAGTCAACAGCAATCCTGAACTTTCTACCTAGTGACTATTCAGCAAGACTGTAGAATACAGTAGCCATAAAGAAAGCCTAAAATTAGTGGCACTGGGGCTAGAGAGACTGCTCAGCTAAGGACCCCTGCAGGTTTCATTCCCAGCACCCATGTGGCACTAATAAGCAAAGCACCCCTAACTTCAGATCCCAGAGATCCACTGCCTTCTTTTGTCTCTCTGGGCATCTGAAACAAATGTGGTACACATACAAACACACATACAAATAATAATAAAAAAATACCCATTTAAAAAAATTAGTGGCAGTAAGCATAAACACATTCAGATCCAGTCAAGGAATGAGAAGACTTTAGATAGTGAGCAGGTTAACTTGACAAGGAGAGGAAAAGGCCAACCAGCCTCTTGAATGCCCGAATACAATTTTACATCACTGACACTCTAATATGAAATACTTTGATGAAAGATCTCTTAGGTTAGGCATGCCTCTAGAGAAAACCTTTAATCATAGCACTAGGGAGGCAGAGGAGGGTGGATCTCTTGAGTTCAAGGCCAGCCTGGTCTACAAGATTCCTGAAAATGAGGTACTAATCACTTAGGCTGCTGAGCACGGTGGTACTCGCCTTTAATCCGAGCCTTTGGGAAGCAGCAGGCACATTTCTCTATGCATTCAAGGCAACTCTGGTTTACATAGTCAATTTTAGACTACATAGTAAGACCCTGCCTCAAAAATAATCACTTATTGCCTGTAATCCCAGCACTCTCACTCTGGAAGGCAGAGCCAGGTAGACATCTATGAGTTCAAGGCCAGCCTGGTCTACAAAGTGAAGTCCAGGACAGCCAAGACTACACAGAGAAACCCTGTCTTGGAAAAACAAAACAAATCACTTAAGCCTGTCCCATGGTAGTAGCTGAAGTCCTAAAACTTCTATTTCTCAAAGAAAAATTTACACACATACATATAAAAAAAAAACAAAACAGTAGATTGGAAAACAAGAAAATCCTTTCCACATTGCTGCTAGCTGCCAAAGAGAATATAGATGTAGGAGTATATATGCAAGCTAACTACAAAGAAGAGTAGGTATATTTCCTGAACAGTTAAGTTTGGTCAATGACAGTCCCACTTATGACAGAAACACACATGTGTATTTATTAAGATGCTCCACCACCACTTGAGGACTGGAGAGATGGCTCAGAGGATAAGAGCACTGTCTGCTCCTTCAGAGATCCTGAGTTCAATTCCCAGCAACCACATGGTGGCTCACAACCATCTATACTGAAATCTGATGCTCTCTTCTGGCATGCAGGCACACATGCAGAGAGGACATTCATACATAAAAGAAATGAATTAAAAAAAAATCTTTTTTAAAAAAAAATGCTTTACCACCACCCCTTTAAATGAGAAAAACAGAACTAGAAAAGTTGATGCCTTTACTTCTCATAGAAAGTGGGGAAACAGTACCATTTTCCTAACTTCCAATCCAGTCTTTGTGCCTTTATTATTCTTTGGAGAATTCAGAATGTTAGAGGGGCTACAATTTACTTTAGATAGTTTTTTGTTTTTTTTTTTCCCAGCGACTGCTGACCACTGTAGGAGTCTTTCTCAGCCTTTCTTCCCCAACATCCCAACAGTTAGTGCACAGGTCTCCTGCTACAGTAAGGATTTACCCATTTTTTTTCAAGTGGCCTTGTACTAACAACGGTACTAATCCCCCTCTATCTTTTCCTCCAACAACACACAAAATGAACTTTTAAGTTATTGTATCTTTAATAACCGGGCAGTAAGTCAAAACATGAAGGAAAAAAAAAGTTAAGACTGTTCCTTTTATGGGCGATGCCCATCACTATCGAATCAACCACGTAGTTAAGATAAGATAGCATTCCAAACAGCAGGGGAAGGCTTCGCGGCTCAGGATTGAGACATTTGATTGCTGATAATCGGCCGGGGGGGCGGGCAGCACAAGAGATTAACGAACCCTCAGAGGACAGGTCGCGGTTGCTGGGTCATCAGCACTTTGAAGCGTCTCTTGATGGTGATTCGGTGTCTGGAGTATTTGTCGTCTGGGGAGAACCGAGCAGGATGAGCAGAGCAAGTCTGTTGTCCCATAGGGTCAAATTTCTGCTCAAGAAAAGAAACAAAATGATCTCAATATATGAGTGGTGTGACAGGAAGGGGACAAGAAAACGGGAAACCTGAAGCTAGAAGACGTGATGGTCAGAACAAGAAACCGCGCACTGCTACCACGTTTTGGACTCCACATGGCTTCACGAACCGGACTGCGCAAGCCGGTTCAAACCGCTTCTCCCACCTAAATTTCTCGTCCTCCTGATATACAGATGTTTCACCCCCTTACCTTTAGCGTATAGACGCGATCGCCCTGCTCGTTGAGGTAATACTGGAGAAACATGACTGCACCGCAGCAGACAGACGCCAACCAATATACAGCCAGCCGCCTTTCCCCGAGAGCACCGCCTCAACTGTATTCGCCAACATCCTTCCGGTCTGGCCGGAAGTCTTTCTAAGGCATGCCGGGAAATGTAGTCCATTTCTCCAGTCATATCCAGGCGACCAGAAGGGGGCATAGTAGAGCAAGACTTGGTTGGCCTTGAACTCCAGCTAGCAGCAACCTTGCAGAGTTAAGATCCATGGACTTGACCACTCTGTGCCAGGCACTGCCAGGCGTTACAAAAGTGGGGATGGATTTGGGTTGAATGTTGATGCATCCAGTCCTATCTTTAAGCTCAAGTTGCACACCCATTTCATAGGCACCAGTTTTCTAGTTCCTGGAGAAACAAGGGCTCCAGGATTCTCCCTCTCCTATCTATATCCTACGGACGAAGTAGGGTGTTTTTTTTTTTTTTCGACCCCCTACTTTTACATCCGGTTCCCCGCCCATTTCAAAATATTGGCGGTAAAGAGTGCATGATGGGTATTCGATATTATGCAAAGCGAAAAGAACGTAAAAGTTTTTCTTATGAAACTGGTGGATGTTGTTTTAGAGGTCGAACCAAGATTCAAACTAGGGACTCGACCACAAATTCGGCTCTTTCTTATATGGTGAGTAGCGGATAATAGCACAGTAAGGTACCCCTTCTTTCCAGTTTTTAAAAGAATGAAAAGTCTTATAAGAATCTAGTTTAAAGAAATAAAAAACTAAAATCAAGATATTGCAAAATGATCATTGCAGCACTATTTATAGGAGCAAAAATATTGGAGCGTATTAAGTTTGTAGCCAGAAAAACTTACGTTTTTTTTGTTTGTTTGTTTGTTTTTTTAAGTAATGAATGTAGTTGGTTTGCTTGCCGTTGCATAAGATATATTTAAAAAACAAACAAACGAAAACAGCGAGTTTAACACGAGATTGTAACCCCAGAAGTCGGGAAGCTACGGCGGAAGGATCCCCAACATCCAGGAAATTCAAGGCCGGCCTGGTCAGTAATCCAAGTAGTGACACCCTGTTTTAAACCGAGAAACGAAGAGAGAGAGAGAGAGAGAGAGAGATTGAGAGAGAGAGAGAGAGAGAGAGAGAGAGAGAGAGAGAGTGTGTGTGTGTGTGTGTGTGTGTGTGTGTGTGTGTGAGATTGTGCCAGGAGCAGGAATGTATAAGAAAGTTAATATTGGTGTCTTCGGCATGGAGGACTTGGTTACAGGGAAATGAATAGGAAGAGTGTTTGGTGAGGTATATTTTATTTTGCATAGGCTGGATTTTTTGTTTGTTTGTTTGTTCTGTGTGGATTTTGTTGTTATTGTTGTCTATTGTTTCTCTTTCTCTCTCTCTCTCTCACACACACACAATGAATTTTAGTAGTTTTCACTTTCCCATGCCCCTTTCTCATCCCCTTTTATCTCCCCCTCAAAACTTTTCCTAGTCTGACTTTTGGGACATGCTAATATATTAATTTAAATTTAAAAAACCAATTTAATGAAAAAAAACTTTATGGTCATTTTAAGGCAGGGGTTGTGCACTCAAGATGCTATGGCCAGGAGTCTTCAGTGTGAACCTAAGCTCCCTAGCCAGACTATCTCAAAATTAAAAAGGGACTGGGAAGATGGCTCAGTGGTTAAGAATGTTTGAATCTCTTGCAGAAGACCCAGGTTCAGTCCCCAGCACCCACATGGCAACTTACAACTGGCTGCAACTCCAGTTCCAGAGGCTTTGACTCCCTCTTCTGGCTTCTGTGGGCATCAGGCATACACTCAGCTGCATAGTCGTGCATTCAGGCAAATATCCACACACACACAAAATAAAACTGCATAAACCCTTTAAAAACTATTAAAGATTCTTTCTCCTCCTCTTCATCCTCTTCCTCCTCCTCCTTCTAAGGTACTGGTCTTTAATACCATTACTCAGGAGGTAGAGGGCAGGCAGATCTCTGTTGCGTTCTGAGCCAGCTAGGGCTATACAGAGTGAGACCTTGTCTCAAAATTAAATAAATAATTGATTGAAAAAAAATTTTTTATTAAGGTTTTCAGCAAATGGAAAAAGCTGTGGCTTCCATGAATTGCAGAGCTGTTGGGACTGGACTGTTGGGGTTTTTACAGAAAAAAAATATTATTATTTTTTTCAGATAGTTAGTTCCGCCTTGTAGCCCAGGCTATTCTCAAAGTCTAGCCCCTTAGCCTCCTGAGTCCTACAATCACAAGTGGGGCGGCGGCTTTTCAAGAGGGTGGCGCTCACGCCACAGCAGTTGAACACTCTGGATCAATTTCAAGCGTGTAGTTTTCTTAATCCTCCACTCTACAAGCTGTGAATTTGGCTCAGAAAATAAGAGGCATCACTGAAACAAGCCAAAGGTCTACCAGCAGTCTGTTGTTAATAGGAAGTCAGTTGCAGAACTGCAGAAACCGAAGGGTGCAGGATTAGCTCTGCTGTTGAAGACTAGAAGAAGAAACCAAAAGTGAAAACTACAGTATGATGTTGGGAATCCGAGAAACAACATACAAATTGCCCTAAAAGAAGACTCCCAGCCATCAAGTTAATTTAGACGGGATTTTCTAGTTTTTGCTTACCTCCTAGAACTCGCCGTGTAATATGTCCCCCATTCTCACCACACAATCAATATTCCCTCTCCTCCCCCACTACAGAATGCCTGAGTTTAAGATTCTAATTCTGTTTTGACTCATTCTTTACCCTACCTTCATTGGGTTTTACAGAAAGAACTAGGTTACTGCCTGGATCCTGGACTCAACTGTTTTGTTCTGGAGCCACTGTTGGTGTACCTAAACCTCCGATAATGGCGTCAGATGGAAGTAAGACTGGGCATTGTGACGTGTAGAGTATGTGCCACATGTTCATGCCTCTGGGGTGTCAGATTTTGCCCCTTTACCCAGGAATAAAATTATTTAGGACAACCTATAGGAATCTAAGACATCAGACCCTACACAGGCCTTAGAGAACCCGGGGAAGCCGATTTTTTTACCATTAAGAATTGGGAAGAGCATCCTTGGAAATGAACCGAAGTATGTCAGAAGTAACACGCTGAATATTGGGATTGGATACCAATTGCCAATTTGATTGCCATGAAGAGGGGCCTCTTTAACATCCCTGGGGGGGGGGGAGCAGAGTTTATGTCTATATGGGTTGTGTTGGCAAGGTTTCAGGGGAAGGCCCAAGATCCATGCATCCTCTGGCAACTAGTGCCTGCTCTAGGACTTTGCCATGAGAAGGCAGGGCTGAGTCTCTTGATTTTGTGAGGGAAAGTAGCCTAAAGGTTGGAGGAGTGGGATTGGGCCAGGACAACAGCCTTACTCAGAAAGCTAAAACTCCTCAGGAGGGTTTTATTCACTTATGAGCCAGTGAACAGGGCTAGAGATTTTGCAAAACTGCTTGTGCCCAGGGCCTGATGGCTCCTATTAGCCACAGAGGTGGCTTCTTTTCAGTTCAGGCAGCAGGCTTTTCCTTCTTTTTCTTTAATTGTAGTTTATTATGCACGTATCTGGAAGTTTGGGAGTCTAAGATCAAGGTTCCATCTAATTAGTGTTCTAAGGAGGGAACCTCCATGGAGGATTTCTGAGCATGTGCTCATGTGCTCTTTCTCTGTAAATATTTGATTATTGAAATTGAACTTGGGTCCTTGCTAGACAAGCATTTTGTGAGCCACATCTGCAGTCCTCACTTCACTTTTTAGTTTGAGGCAAGGTCTCACAAAGTTGCTCAGGCTGCCTTTGAACTCCCTCTGTAACCCAGGCTGGTCTTAAACTTGTGGTCATCCGCCAGAGTGGTTGTATTTACAAACCTGCACATATTTTTAAGTAAATTTATTTATTTTTGTTAGGGGCAGTCTTTCTTGATTTTCAGGCTGGAGGAGACAGATCATCTTAGCCACAGTGAGATGCTCAGTTTTCTTTCCTGTTGTGGCGCTCAGACCTTAGGAACATTTCACTGTGTGCAGAACTTGGTGGTATAACCCAGCCCTCTGCTGTATGGTTCAGAAGACTGTGAAGATTAGTTTGTTCCTATTTCACGTCTCCTTTGTGGTCACGAAGTGGAGTCTGAGTGGTGCTGGTTTGTTAGTGGAATATTTTTTAAAGGGATAATAATAGCATGAAATTAGGCCAGTTGGGTTCTGTTTTTATCATTACAGTCATGCGGGATACAGGCTCTGTTTAATGAAACACACATATGTGTGCTTATTCCCCTCCCCTGCACCCCCACTCTGCCTGACCAGCATTCAGATAGCTGATTCCCTGCAGGAACTATGTGCTAGATTTCCTTCTTAGTTAGCTCCAGCTCAATGCTTTGTTCTTCATGAGCCTTAAATTTCTAACATTAAGCAGCAAGACTAGCCAGTGTGATGGCTCATGCCTGTATTCTTAGCACTCGGGGAGGCAGAGGCAGGCAGATCTCTGTGAATTTGAGTCCAGCCTAGTTTACAAAGCGAGTCCAGGACAGCCCAGACTACATAGAGAAACCCTGTCTTGATTAACCGAAGAAAAAGGAGGTAGAGGAGGAGGAGGAGGAGGAGAGGAAGAAGAGGAAGAGGAAGGAGAGGAAGAAAGAAAAGAAGAAGAGGGGAAGGGAAAGAGGAAGAAGAAGAAGAAGAAGAAGAAGAAGAAGAAGAAGAAGAAGAAAAGAACCATAGCTAGTCAGCACTGCCCAATTTCAGTTTTTCCATAGTTACTAAATGCACTGGAAATCTCTCTCCAAGGTCCTCCTCTCACTATTTCTTGGCCCTTATCTAACTAATCCCTCCCAGGTATTCCTGGCTGTTGCATTATGAAGTTTCTGGGAGGCAGGAATCTAGGCTACCATACCCTGTCCTGGGGATTGTGCTTTTGTGTATGGCATCAGGAGCCACAGAGCAGCTGGAAGCAGGTGGCTTCTCTATCTTGTAGACTAGGTAGGGGTTAGTAGATGTTCATGAATGTTGAGTGGGACTATTTTTGGAGAAATGAACTTCATGAGTCCTAGAGTCACAGAGCCTGTTCATAAACTGCATCTTTTGTTGTTTGAGGAGATTATTGGGAGCAAGAGCAATAGGAAAAGGAGGAGAGGGATGGACTAGTGTCTGTGAAGCTGTTCCCTTCTCAAGGGCCCATGAATGCTTCTCAAGAGCCTGGAACTTCCCCTGTACTCAGCATGCTTGCAGACTGCTTTTCCTGCAGTACGGGTGTCAATCCTATTTCACATCTTCTTGATCTTGATCCACCTATGGCAAGGGAGGTCTACAGGAGTGTTTTGAGAGAAGTGTTTTAGAGGCAGTGATGAGCTTGTTCTTTGTGGAACGTGCAGGTCTATGCTCTCTGCATCTCATTGAGAGGGAGCAGCTTCCCTAGCCCAGTAAAGAACTACCTGGGAGACATTTACAAACATACCCATCCATGTCCCTTTCTTCATGTGTTGAGAGTCACTACTCTGACTCTTTAGGGACTAAAAGGAAGTCAAATGGCCTAACTCCTTGTCTTCTTCCTATTCCCTTCTCTTCTTTCTCTCAACAGCCTCTCCATTACCAGGACCAGATATGCCCATGAAACCTAGTGCTGGCCTGTCCCCTTTCACTACCCTTCCCTTTGCCCCACCTACTCCTGCCCCACCAGACCAACCCCTCTGGGAGCCATCACCACAGCCCCCCATGCCTCCTGCCTTTCCTCCAGGCAATCCTCTGCTCCTTTCTGCTTTCCCTAGCCCATTGCTGGTGACAGGAGAAGGAGGCTCTGGCCCCAGTGTGGCCGGAACAGGTCAAGTCATTGTCAAAGTCAAAACAGAAATGGGGCCAGCTGAACCTTCTCAAACTCAGAATCTTATAGTTACTCAGACGGCCCTAAACTGGATTACCTCCGGTGCTCCCTGTGGGGTCCAGGAGGGGCCTCCTCCACCTCCTCGGTATGTGACACCCTCTAACCTGAAGACCATCCTGCCTGCTGTGGCTGTTGGAGTGAGCCAGGAGGGCCCTGCAGGACTTCCTCTGCAGGTTCTACCACCAGCTGCCCAACTGGCTCCCATTGTACCCCTGGAAAAGTCCTGGCCAGGAATACAAGCAGCAACCACGGAAGGAGGTCCTGTGGCTGCCCGGAAGCCTTTCCAAGGTGACCTTGCCTATGCTTCCAAGGGTGTTTATGAGAACTATCGTCGCTGGCAGCGCTACAAAGTCTTGGCCCGGACTCACCTATCCCAGAGTCCTGATGCTGAAGCTCTTTCCTGCTTTCTTATGTAAGTGTGTGTGTGTGTGTGTGTGTGTGTGTGTGTGTGTTCTGAGCTGGAGTACATCTAAGACTGAGTTTTCCTAGGGCTTTTAGAGAGGATTTTGGTATAGATACAGAGGTTTCAGATACTCTAGAATTGTTGAAGGCAGATGTGAGAGTGAGAAGACACTGCTAAGACATTCTTCTGGCTTATGAGAAATGTTCAGGTACTGTTTTGTTTTTGTTTTTTTTGTTTTTGGTGTTGTTGTTGTTTTTCAAAGAACACCTACAACTCCGTGAAGTCAGGCAAACATTTTACGCTAATCCTGAGAAGAGTGAGAAACTTCCTGTCATAAAGCAGGAAGCAGAGATTGTCCTGTAGGTCCCTGACTCCAAATGTCAGGGCCCTTCCCTGCCTGCCCTCTGCCACTGATGAGCTGGGACGGGGTGGGCTGGGCCCTGACTAATTCCTGTGGGGTGGGGAAGATGGCATTTGGCCAGGCCAAGACCTTAGTGTGTGAACCCTACCTTACTGAGGGGTCAAGGTGAACTCTGGAGGGGAGGGCACACAATTGGCTCCACACAACACTAGAGTAGGACATATATCACCTTTGCCCTCAGTTTCCTCATGAGGAAAGGGGGTGATTATACCCACCTGCAGGGGCTGACCAGAAGATTAAAGGTGCTTGGCAAAGTGCCTGGCATAGAAAATGAATCATTTAAATGGTCACTCTTTTATTATTACTATAAAAAGGCAATCTTAAAGAGGAAGTGAGCGCACAAAAGGCCAAAATATCCCTCCCTTAGAGTGTGTGTATGTTTAGCCAAGAAGCCTGGAGTTACAGGCTGTCTTTTTTTTGTTTTGTTTTGTTTTTGTTTATAAATCAGTCATTAGTCATCTGGGAACTTTTCTCCATTTCCCAACCAGACTGCATATCTCTCAGCTGCAGACCATTGAGTAAACACTCTCTCTTTTTTTTTTTAACCAGACTTTGAAAAACAAATTCATGCTCCCTTCCAGTGGAAGAACTTCTTCCATTCCTTGGAGCAAGTGATCAAGAGACACTCCCAAGGTCCTCAACAAATACCACCTTACTGAGTTCTTGGTTTCTTGAGATGACTCCTAAGTTCTTTCTCAAACCTGGTGACACAACTTCTAAATCTAGTCCCAGTATGAGCTCTCTCGAGATCTGCTTAGGATCCATCCCCTTTGGTTTCTGGCCAACTCCTGTTCTCCGTGCTTCCATGCTATGGGTAGGACCTCATGCCAAGCATGATCCAGACCCTGTACAACAGCTGCCTGGGAAGCTGATTAGATGCTCTGTCCTGGGACCTTGGCTTCTGCAATCCTTAGTGACATCAAGTTTTCCCGGTGGTACTGATACTCAGCTATGTTTAAGGACTTAGAGAAGCCAGAAAGGCTAAACTGAAGTCCTTACTTTAGTCTACACTCTTTTCTCTGGAGCTTCCCAGAGGTAGTGGTCCAATATTTTATTTGAAGATCTATGACAGCATTCTGGAGGCAATGAATGAAAACCCAACTGGGGGTGGGGGAAGAAGCTAGTCCCTAAACCAAAACCCCCAAACTACTACACATGCTCTAATTAGAGGTTTATGTTAGATTAGTTAAATAAGTCTTTGAAAATTCAACAGGTTCTGTGCCGAGTTAAATCCATTTTCTCTCTCTCTTTTTTTTTTTTTTTTTTGAGATACAGTTTCTCTGTGTAGCCCTGGTTGTCCTGGAACTTGCTCTGAAGACCAGGCTGGCCTTGAACTCACAGTGATCTTCCTGCTTCTGCCTCCTGAGTGCTAGGACTAAAGGCATGAGCTACCACTACCTGGCTGGGTTAAATCCATTTTTATAGTTACAAACTATAAAATGTTTCTTTTTTTTTTAGTGTCCAGTTAAGGCTAGCACCATGAGAATTAAAGGAGGGTGCCCTTGTTGATTTCAAAAGGTTGGGAGGAAGATCATTAGATTTTGTGTGCTTTGCACCTCTGGGTGGCAAGGGCGGCGTGAATGGCAAACAACTGGAGGGAGGGCTATGACAGAGCCTGAGGGGCTTCCTAGATTTGGTGAAAGATGGGTGATAGGGAGTGAGACGGCCACCAGAACAGGTGCAGGGCACACATTTACAGTCTGTCTGACCTAACGTGGTTTTAGCCCAGTGCTTCGATCCCTGGCCCGACTGAAGCCTACCATGACCCTGGAGGAGGGGCTGCCGAGGGCTCTGCAGGAGTGGGAACGCACCAGCAACTTTGACCGGATGATCTTTTATGAGATGGCAGAGAAGTGAGTTTGATGAATCTTCATTCACCCGTGCACGGGTAGGGGAGCGGTCGAGTGGTGGGGCAGGGCAGGTGTGTGTTGGGGCAGGTTGTCAGAAGGGGTCAGCAAGATGGTCAGCACATAAAGGTGTCCACCAGCAAGCCTGACAGCCAGAGTTTGATCCTCAGGGCCCTCATGAAGAAAGTAGAGAAAAGGGACTCCCAAAAGCTGTCCTCTGAGGTCTGCCCATGCACACTGTGCACACACACATACAAATGCCATCAAATAAATGGAATGCATTTAAAAATAGACAAAGGAGTGTCACAGGAGGCCACACAAGGGTCTTCTAGATTCTTGTGGCTTCTACCACCTGGACTCTGGGATTATTTTGCCCTGTCTGCTCTTAAAAGTGCCCTTGCCTCTGGTCCTTGGACCTATATGGGGCTTCCATACTGAAGGTGTTAGGGTAGATAGGATTGGGCCCCCTGCTTCTGAAAACTTGATGCTGAAAACCTCATCATGAAGGTACTTTAATTCACCAGGTAGCAAGTGGCTAATGGTGTGGAACTTCAGAATCACCTTTCCTTTCATATTTTTTGTTTGTTTTAAAAGATAGCACAGAACCCCCCCCCGCCCCCTGCCCCTGTCCCCCACCCCAGAAAGGGACCAATTCTGGAAAAGGTTGGCCAGAAGAAATCAGGGTATTGGACACCCAGACTGGTCTCCTGACTTTTTATCCCCCATCTCTACAGGATAGCCTTGCATAAAAAAATAACTTTGGTTAGCACACATGGCGCCAAGGCTGACATGAGCTCATTTGAGCTCAGGAGTTCAAAGCCAGCCTGGGGAATATATTGCAACAACTGGAGAAAGAATAATTTTTCTTCTAAGTGTACCTTTGTCCTACCCCACCCCCCAGTCTCTGTCTGAATCTGAACCTTTGGCTTCCTAGGTTTACCCTTTGGAGCCTGCTCCAGCCTTTGTACTCTGGTCTCTGCTTCCTGGTGGTCTCTGATTCAGGAATTCTGCCAACATTTTCAGTTGTAAAAGGGGCAGATGAGGGCATCAAGAGCAACCCTTTAGAGTATACCCTGAGACCATTGCATAGGCCAGACTGAAGTCACTAAGCTTATATGAAGTAGTGATTAATCAGGGCATTGGATGGGACAGTTATGGCACAGAAGTAGAGGATATTACTGTCCTGGGGAATTAGCCAAGCTCTATACAACCTCCTAAAATCATCTTCTCCAGCGACCATTGAAAGGGAAGGGACAATATGATAGCGTTTCCCAGAACTGTCATTAGGCTGTCATCTACCTGTCAGCAGCTTCCCCTGACTGCTCCAACAGTGTTAGCTGAAATGAAGGTGCTTGGTTTCTTGGCTGTGTGTGAGTGCTGCCTGGTATCTAGGTGACTGATGAACTGGGTTCTCCTCAGCACAGCCTGAGCCTTTTTTTTTTTTTTAAATGTTATTTTCATTAATGTTTTGCTGCATGTATGTTTCTGTGTGGGTGTCAGATCTTGGAGTTATAGACAGTTGTGAGCTGCCATGTGGGTGCTGGGATTTGAACCACTGAACCAGCTCTCCAGCTCTGCCTGTTCCTTCTTGACCCTTTGCAGATTCATGGAGTTTGAGGCTGAGGAAGAGACACAGATACAGAATGCACAGCTGATGAATGGGTCCCCGGGTCTGTCCCCTGTAGCCCCGTTGAAACTTGATCCTCCAGGGCCCCTGGTTCCAGAGGCTTGCCAGCAGCCAGGTAAGGCTATCCACAAACCAGATAAGATTAGGAAAGTTTTTTTTTTTTTTTTCTCTCACTTTCTTTCCCACAAGTGACAGTCTATGAACCTAACACAATGCCCTATAGGAAGCTGGGGTCTTGGCTACATTTGTCTTGAATTACCTATTGATCTTGGTCAAGTAAACTAACTACACTCTCATTTAGACTGTGCATGAACCCTATACTTTTTCAGCCTAAGAAATGGGGGTTGGATCAGGAGGCTTTTTGGAATGTCAAGGTGTGTGGAAAGATTTTAACACAGTGCTCTCTATTGTACCTTCCAGTTTTTATGTTTTCTCCACCCAAAGCTTGATCCCATTCTGGAACCATTTCTTGAACCTAGATTTTTTTTCCCCTCCAAGTATTACTGGGAAGTAGATACCAAAGCTGCTTTCTCACTCCCCATCTCTTCCTTCAGCGTACATTCCTAAGAAGGCAGCCTCTAAGTCACGGGCTCCCCGCCGGCGGCAGCGTAAGCCCCAACGGCCTCCAGTTCCTGAGGCACCCAAAGAGATCCCACCAGAAGCTGTACAAGAATATATTGACATCATGGAAGGGCTGATGGGGAGCCACGTGGACCCTGGGAAGACAGAGGAAGAGAGGCAACAGGAAGGTGCAGGGATGTTTCCAGACTCAAGTCTTCTGAACTACATTGATGAACTATGTTCTCAGGAAGTCTTTGTCTCCAAGGTAAGCTGGGTCTACATGGCTAACTTCTAATAAATACTTAGGGGCTGGGCACTATGGAATACCAACCTTCTGGGGTTCTGCACATGGCAGTAGGTTCCATTTTAGAATTTAGAAATGGGTAAGCGTGTATGAATACGTAGGTAGCCGGCGGTAGTGACTACCACCAATTTTTGTAACAAACTCCAGGGTGAAAGTGGGGGCATGGGCCTCGTGGCTTTGTCTCTAGAGCACCTGGCCCTACAGGTTACTTCACACCAAGATTCACACCATTCGTCTGTTTCCCAGGTAGAGGCCGTTATTCACCCACAATTTCTGGCAGATCTGCTGTCCCCAGAAGAGCAGAGAGATCCTTTGGCTTTAATTGAGGAGCTAGAGCAAGAAGAAGGACTTACTCTTGCCCAGGTAAAGTTGGGAGGCAGAGAATGAATGCCAGGAAAAGGAGCCTGCCTGATTTTATATAACTCTTTGATATCCTGATACTGTTTTATAGGATTTAGGTTTGGGTTCTGGATCTAGAGCAAGTAGGTAGGGGATTATGTGAACAAAGTATATGGGTGAGGAAAGGCTCTCAGCAAGGGAATAAAGCTCCAGAGCAGAAAGAGCTGCAGTACCTATCTTTGATGCTACCACTTAAACACTTGCTCTTCTTCCCCATGCTATGTACTGTCTCCTATCACCCACTCAGCCACCTCTTCTCCTAACCATGTATAGAACTGGCATTTGTCCATTCCTTTCCAGCTGGTCCAGAAACGACTCTTGGCCTTGGAAGAGGAAGATGCTCAGGAGCCTCCAAGTTGCAGTGGAGCTCAGTCAGACTCAAGTCCTTCTATTTCTGACGAAGATGAAGATGGGGGTCGGAGGTGTCGGCCCTCACCTGGGCTTCAGGGGGCTGCGGGCACTGTTCGCATTGGAAAATCTGCTTCTCCAGGCAAGCAGGCAAGAGAAATGCATGGTGGGCAGGAACGAGTGCTAGGTGGTTCAAGGGGGATCCACAAGGATGGAAACATGCTGCCATCCTCTAGCAGCTGGGACCCGCAGCTAGAACTCACAGCTCCACAGGGAATGCAAGAATCCTTGGGTATGGAGAGAAAAGGGTCTGGGAAGCTATATGCAGCTCATGACGGCCACCTAGGAGGTCCTGGGTATTCTGGGCACTATCCAGCAGCAGATAGGAATCCAGAGGCTTTACCTTTTTGTTGGCAAGAAGAGCCCCAACCCGTGAGAGCCTCCAGTTTGGATGTTGGAGTTATAGAGCCAGTTTCTATGCAAGGACTTGGGTTAGAAAAGCAGGCCTTAGGGTTGCAGATAGGACAAGAGATCGAGGGAGTTGGGGTGCTTACTCAAGGGAGAGAACCTTCAGCGGCGTCCCAGAAAGGCTCTTCAAGAGCCATGTGGGGAGATGACAGAGGTCCCGACATAGCTCAGAGTTATGATCAGAACCATTCCCCTGGAGCAACTGGCAACCTAGAGAGGGTTTCTCTCAGCCCAGGACTGTGGCTGAGCAGTGACATGGATGCTGTGAGTTTAGAGTTGCCCTTACAAATTGAAAGTGTCATAGATAGCATCCAAGATGAGGCAGGTATAACAGAGGACCAGGCACTGAGTTCCCGAAACAGTGTTTCTCCAGGCCCTAGAAAAACCACAGTGCCCGAGAATGTCGAGATCAGTGTGGTTCCCTGTGGAGGCACAGATGCGACAGCTCTTATAGAAAAGAGAAACTCCTGCAGCTTGCCAGGATCTCTGATGGCTGATGGCCCGGCTTTGAGGTCCAAAGAGAATCAAGAACTGAGTCCTGAGACTATACAGGATCCTAGTGATCTGTGGGCTGGAGGTTGCTCCCCACTGCTGGAAACACTTGACCCCTCCG
Organism: Meriones unguiculatus; assembly: GCF_030254825.1. NCBI lineage: Eukaryota > Metazoa > Chordata > Mammalia > Rodentia > Muridae > Meriones > Meriones unguiculatus. The sequence goes on from NC_083365.1 coordinate 29,128,539, forward strand.
CATTGGGGTCTTCAGAAGACACCCTGTTACCCACATGCCAAGGCAATCTCCTTATTCTTGGGACCCAGGATGCCTCCTCTTTCCCCCAGGCTAGCCAAGAGGCAGAGAGCAGAGATAATCTACTTTTTCCTCTTTTGGAAAACATAGAACAGGTCAATATACTCGATATTAGAAATGACAGTGGTCCCACCCCAGAGGTCAGCAAGGATTCCTTCTCATCAAATTTTAACTCTTATAATCTCCAAGGAGAGAGCAGGGAAGATACTGTCTCCTCCAAACCTACTGACCTAGATCCTTTACAAGACAATCAGGAATCTTATACACTTGAGGCCACCACATCAACATCTGGCCAGGGCCTGGGGAGTACTTCCCCTAGGTGGGGAACTAGGGATGCTTTTGTTCTGAGAGAAATCCCTACTGGAGAAACATACAACTCAGCAGATAGGGCAAAAGGAAGTGAGAAAGAGAAGGAGGAGGAAGATGAAGAACTATCAAACTTTGCCTATCTTTTGGCTTCGAAACTTAGCCTCTCTTCTGGAGGGTTTCCTTGTCATGCCTCTGGAGGTCAGGGAATCCCCAAAACATCCCACCACTCTGCTGAAGTAGATGACCTTGACCAACTTTCACCCCCTTCCAAGCCTGGGAAGCAGGTTTTAGTTGGGAGTCCAGCTGCTGCTGTAGAGAGATCCCAACTGGAAGCTCAGCTTGGTAGTTCCAGGCAGAAACCCCTAGCCCTGGGATTGGTGCAGCTCCCACAGCCTCGTAAAAGGCGGCGTGACAGTTTTGTCACAAGCAAAAGGAAGAAGAGGCGTCGTAACCAGTAGGAAGCAGAGGACCACCCTGCTCCGCCTAGCAGCACCCAAAAGTGGGTGCCCCAGCGTCTATTTTACTGCTGCTGCTCCTCAGTGGAGATGCAGCCCCAGCCTGATGCTGTGTTTGTTGTACAAGAAGCTGGAGGGCCTGGGGCAAAAGGTCAGACTGGCTAGTTTGCAGGGGGTCCTTTTAGTGGGAAGTAAAGGGAAAGGGCTTTGGGAAGTTATAAGGAAAAATAAAGATTGTTTTTGGTTGGAAAATGCTGTGCTCTTGTGTGTGAGCATCTTTGCTGCTACATGTAGCCACGTATTATAAAGGCAGATTCTGCAGTGTTTTGCTAAGAATCACTTTCATGACCAGATAGGTTCCAAAACAGTCTTCCCAAATGGTTATCCACTCCCCTCTTCCCAAGCCAGAACCTGGCATTAGCAGGTCTTTTCTGGGTATCCTATTGTCTGCCTCCTTCAAATCTACAGGGGAGTCAGGGGGGCACTTTTTGTAGGTCAGATTTGAGATCTGCGATTTTCTAATTTACTTTATCTGTGTCAAGACAGAGCACCTCGGGTGCTATGGGAGTAGGGTGTGTGTGAATGGCTTTTCTTCCTTTAATGGCTGGACACGAAGGGCCTTTTATGTCCTCAGGTCTTGTTACTTTAGGGGAAGTGCCACACGTTTGGTGTGACCTGGAGGATTCTGCTTTCCCGACACAGGGCTCTGCACCAAGTATGGGCGACAGAATAAACTCTCAGTGGGATTGCTAAATATGGAATGGTAGTAAGCTATATTTTCATCTTTAATGAGGACAGAACAAGAGGGAATGGGCTGAAAAAGAGGTTCATGAAGAAGTCAATTAAGTACGTGATGGTCACAGGAGGGGAAGATACAAAAATCACTGTATGATTTCCATGAAGGAAATACCCCAGTCCATTTATGAATGAGAGGATTCAGGTATGGCGAAGATCAATCTTTGGAAACTCCAATGAAAATCTGGCAACCAACCATTCATCTCTTTGCTTTCCAACTAATGATTCCACCCACGGGACCGAGCTTCATTTTTTTTTAATAGATATATATTTATATTTATATATAAAATAGTCTTTTACAAAAAACCCCCACCAAACAAAAAATTAAAATAAACTTAAAAAGAAACAAAGAATAATAACAAAAACAAAAAACCCCACAAAAAAACAAAACACCAAACAGGAGCAGAGATGGGGCTGAGGCATAGGGTAGGCCTCTGGTGCTGTCCTGAGAGCAGGGCTGGATTGGAAATGAGAAGAGGGGTGGGGATGGGGGTGGGGGGCTGAGGTCCTCAGTCATCCTTCTGCTTGGGGGCTTGCACAGTCCCATTGGCCAGGGCGGTGGGGCCTCTGGGGGATGAGGCATTTGGTATCTGGGAGGCGCTTTGAGGCTTGTGGGGGGGGCGCAGGTAGGTGCTGAAAAGCTTTCCGTACAGAGGGTCGTGGAGGGAGAAGTTCTGGAATTGACCTGAACAGGAATAAGAAACAGGAAATGGAAAAGTAAAACCACCTAAGAGGTAGACGGGGACACCTCTCCCTTCTCTTTCCTCAGAACTGGTACACACAGCCCGCTGCTCCGTCTGCCTTCTCTCCTCATCTGCCTGTTTCCTGCCTATTCTGCCTCTCAGAGCTTCTGCTTCCTTATACTGGCCATTAGCCCCTTCTCTGCCACCTCAGTGTTCAGAATGTATCCTGTTGCTGATCGTAACCCCATCATCCCTCCCGGGTGCCTGTGCAGGAGAGAAGGCAGGGAGGGACTCACAGAGGGAGAGACCTTGGCTGCATCCAGGCTGGCACAGCTCGGCATGCAAACTCGTGGCAGCAGGGCGGGGTGAACCCAGTAACAGGTGCAGGATGGTGCTGAAGCCATCTTTGTACAGCAGGCGGCCAGGTCCTTCTGTCTGTTCTTCAGCAAAGAGCTGGGAAGGCGGGAGGGAGAGAATGCCTATTAAGTTCCCTCCTTCAGACACTACCTCATAGCGACTGGGAAGCCTGTCTGATGAGCTGCACATAAGCCCTCCTGGACCTCTAGTGCCCACCCCCCTTTTTTTTTTTTTTTTTTTTTTTTGAGACAGGGTTATCTCTGTGTACCCTTAGCTGTCCTGGACATGATTTGTAGACCGTCTGTCCTCAAACTCATAGTAATCCACCTGTCTCTGCCTCCAAGTGCTGGGATTATAGGCATGTACCCAGGTTAGTGCAGCTTCTTTCAGGGTAACTGTATGACATTTAGCTTTTGCCTTCTTGTTTCCAACTAGGCCTCAGTAGGAGATGCTGGAGACAGGCAGTTTTAGGTAGTGTGTCACTAGGGAGGGCACAGAGCACGCGTTATCCAAGAACTACTGAGAACAGCACAATGTAACACCCTCCTGGGATGGAGCTGTGGGGTAAAGTGTATCAGCAATCTTCCCCACCGTCCATCCAAGGTACCTCAAAGGCCAGGCGAATCAGCTCCTCCAGGTTCCTGGCCCCATCCAGGGCTGCTAGTGCAAGAGCCACATTTCGGAAGTCCACCAAACCCTTGGCATCCTAGAGAGTGAAAAACCAGAGCAACGTGTGGACCATATACCTTCTTCCTCCCGCCCTCTGCTTTAGCTTCTCTGCAGCAGGCTTAGAAATGATGCTTGTGACCGCTCTGTTCAGACCCAAGCACCACACTCCCCAGGACTCCTGAGAGTTCTCAGGATGCAAGCTTCCTTCTGCTACCCTTTCCTGCTACAATAAGCTATACCAAACCATGCGGTGACAAAACCCTCCCATGGAGATCTAGGAATGTCAGCCAATCCCCCAGGAATTCTGAAGTTACCATCCATTCTGATATACCAGGAGAAAAATCCTGGTTTCCAAGCCAGACTAAGTGGCTTTCCTCACATCCAGCATATACAGGAGAACTGGTCCAACAGACTGAAAAGGGGGCCACTGGCCTAACTTTTTTTTTTTTTTTAGCTAAAAAATCCAAACAGGATATATGCTATACCAGGTCTATGGAGGACATGTTGGCTGAGATAGTCTGGCACAGTCTTTCCAATCTTAAGAAATCCACACAGTTCAAAACTGAAACTTCTTCAAAAAACATTGCTTTTCAATTTTTTTTTATTTCATGTGCATTGGTGTTCTACATGCATGTATGTATGTCTGCATGAGGATGTCAGATCTTCTGAAACTGGCGCTACAGGCAGTTGTGAGCTGCCATGTGGGTGCTGGGGATTGAACCTTGGACCTCTGGAAGAACAGCCAGTGTTCTTAACCACTGAGCCATTTCTCCAGTCCCAAAACTTAAAATTTTAGACAAGGTCTAACTATATCACCTAGGCTGGCCTTAAACTTATGATCTCTTTGTTCTGTTTCCTGAGCGCTGAGGATGTTGAGACCCAAAGCCTGTGTCTTAGCACAAAAAGGGCCCTTTGAGGGGTATAAAGAGCACCTGCCCAGTATAAAACCCTTATTGTATTCCTAGCACTTAAGAATAAAATACAACCAAGAGCTAGAATTATCATTTGATAGGGTACCTGGGTTATAATTCTGGAAATATAACCAGATAGAACCAAGACAGAACCAGGAACGAACACTAGGAGACCATCCCTAGATCCTGAGCTTGTTGGCTTGGAGGGCAAGCCATCTATTTTGCCTTGGGTTCTAGCTCCATTACCTGCTCAAAGTAGCTGAAAGCACCAGCCACTGTCTGAGGATCTGAGAGCTGTAGCTGCTGGGCAAATGCCTCTTGGCTGACCATTCGACTCCGGCCTGGCTCTGCCCCCATGTCCACACAGCCAGGGGACAGCCTGCAATGGAATCACTGACATCAGAGAGTTGACTCAGTTTCCTTTTGGATACACCATGCACCACCTTTCCCCCAGCCCTGGCCTCCTAGTGCAGGCTCAGCCACTGTCCCTTGGCCTCTTGAACTGAGGATGAAATCCAGCACAGAACTACTTCTTTCCCTCATTCCCTTTTCAGTTTCCCTATCTGGATTACTGCTTATATCCTCATCTTTAAGGTAACTTACCCAGCCTTCTGTAGTACCTTTCCCAGCTCCCAGAGTCGTGGTTCCAGTGCTACCTTCAGCTGGCCAACCACAATCACAGGTAAGCTCCCTACAAACTCACATTCTGTAGCTGGAATGCCCAGGGCCCTACAGGACAAAGAGATGGAGATCAAGAGGAAGCAGCAAAAGAAATTTCTGAGGCTTCCTTCTACTCTATCTGACTGAAATGGTCAGTCCCCTTTATCTTTTCTCACCTTGACCTCACAGCTGTCTCACAACACTTCCCCACCATCCCTTATCGTTGCTTCAAAACCTCCTGCCTCTCCTGTGGTACCTCTGCTCGGCATAACTGCTCCAGGAAATACTTTGCAGAACACCAGGAAATACTTGTAACACTCACTGTGCCATGACTCTCTGGACATTGTTGGCATAAAGGGTGGGGTCCTTACTCTCCTCAGGGCTGGGCTGATACACAGGGAGGAACTGAAACACAGACAGTCAGGGCTCTCCCATCAGGACCTGAAAGTCAGGAGTGGTTAATACCACTCTATTCTCCCCATCCCACCAAAGAGGGGGAGCACACCTCTACTTCCACGATGCTGCAAGGCTGAGAGGCTGTGAGCCAGAGAACTTTGAGCCTAAGAGAGGAGAGATGGGTATTTGCCACTGTTGAACTAAGCTGTTCCTCCTGAGTAAGGCAGTGAATGTTCTCTCAGTGATATGAAAAAAATGGGACTCCTTGCTCCAGTTAGCTGGGAGACTGTGAGAAGGGCCAGAAAGGTGATGGGCAGAGGCTAAAGCTGCAGGAACAAATCAGAGGGAGAGCTGCAGGCAAGGGGAAGTCTTGGGACCAAGGCAAAGGAACCAGCCTCCAACTTCACCCCTTCAAAAAAATCCACCCACAAACATGAAACACAGGACAGTAAATAAGAAGGAACTATGATAACGGCAGGGATGACTCAGGTAGGAGGTTAGGAGTACTGCCAAGTAATATGGGGCAGTCAGAGGCAACCTTCTCTAGAGTTCTCTTGGACCAGGAATGCTCTGATGGACATGACTGCCCAACCTCAACCCCAGAATACCAGAACTCACACGCCAGGGCCCCTCCACGCCCAGCTCGTGGTGTCCTATGGGAAAAGCAGAGGGAGGGGCAGGTTACTCTCCTTTCTGGAGACTGGCCAGTCCCTTAGCAGAGACCCCCAACCTCACCTCATGCTTCACCCCGAGACGCAGTCTTATCGCGCCACTGGCAGTTTCTACTTATTTCCATTTAGGAGGGATTCATGCTCCCTGATTCCACCCTTTCTTCCATGGAGACTCACCAGACTGTTGGGGTATCGGATGAGGACAGGCTGCACAGGCACCCCTGCGATGAAGGCTCCTAAATCCCATTTCCAACCCCACCCCCACAAGGCAGAAGTTAGTACAGGGAGGGAGCTAGACAGGACAAATCCCAAGTGACATGTGGCTTTGTTCTAAGAACTTTCTCTCTGACTCACCTGTCAGAGAGGTAGGAGGCTCCCTGTCACCATTACCCTTCCTCTCCTCCCCAACGCTCCTTCTCCCCCACGGCCTTATCGCCCACTGTCATTTAACTCACCTGGTTTGAACTTCAGCAGGGCCTTCTTATTGGAACAGGTGCCTTCAGGAAAAAATAGTACCTGGTGAAAATAGTGAATAGTGAAAAACAAAAACCCCACAAAGCACAGAGTGAGGGGCGGGGGAGGAAAGAACCACCATTGTGCACACAAGGTGAAGCTTGAAGCTTTCATAAACCCCCTTACCCACCTGAGGCCACTTGCCTCCTGAGGTAGCCCGCCTCCTGACCTCCTCAACCACTCTGCGTCGAGAAGCTGGGTCATGCCGGGATACTAGGATGGCTTGATTGAATCGAAGAAGGGCTGGGTCGGGAAGGTTACAAGGAGGAGTCACTTGGTTCTGTCCCTTAGGCACTGACATCTGGCAGCCTCAATTTCCTCAACAGTGTAAGATATTTCAACAACCCATTTATTGCTATGATCTATTTATTGAAGGCTGACTTTCTAGCACCATGCCTCTGGCTCTAGCCTTGAGAGTCTGAGATCAGTTGACAAACGGTGTTAATTTACATTTCATCTGCCAACAGTCAAGTAACCCTCCTAATTTTTCCTTCTGCGCTGGAACACTCTTTAGTGTTTCCAGTTCCGACTTTTTTTTTTTTTTTTGGCCCAGAGTTGTCATTTCTCCCCTGTACCTTCTTGGACTCTCTCACCTCCAATGACAGGCACAGAAAGATTCTCAGCTCGAGAGACAACCTTGGGCAGATCACAGGGTAGCAGAACAATTGGGTCAAAGAAAGTTGAGTGGGGGGCAGCAACCAGGACAGGGGCTTCAAGGCGAGAGGCCCTTTGGCCCCGAACGCGGATCCGAAGGAAGCCAAGCAGGAAAAATAGCAGGCGGCTCAGACCAAGAACCCCGTTGTGGCATACAGTCCTGCCGGGGCAAGGCTGGGGTTCAGTGGTGGGAGTTCTGACCCCCTTAATCCTGTCCCCCAACCAGCCACCTGGGAAAGGATATCCCTCTTACTCCCCCAAAACATGTTGGCCATAGAGTTGGAAGTATTTTATACATGCACTTAGATGTGAGGTCCTAAGGACCAAACCTGGGCTTGCTGATAGCTCATTTAGCAGTTTAGAACCTTCCCCAGGGTTAGGGGTGGAGATGGTGGGGTGGGGATTGGTGGAGCACAGCATATAACAGGGCTGAGAAATAATCTTAGGAGTTGGGTCCCACTTACTTTCTCCATCCTGTAATTGGTTCCTGAAGCTGCTCCTCAGTGAGACCTGCTACTTGGAGCCATGCGAAAGGCCAGAGGAGAAAGAGGACGATAAAAGCTAGAACCACTCGGATTGGGGCCAGCAGTACCCCCAGGAGGCAGAACTGCAGAAGGGTAGGAGAGAATGTCCCTTAGGGAAGGAAAAGGCTCATTGCACAGCAACCATCAAGGGGATGACTTGGGGGCAGATAGTTAACACCTTGTAGGTGATAGGGTAGAGGCAAAGGATCTGAGTGGGATGAAGAAGATACTAGTAAGGCCAGGAGGATAAAATACCACTAGGTGCCTTATCTTCTCACTCAGTTGATTCCCACCCCAAAGGTCACTGTCATAAAATGCATCTAGTACTTGGGAAGTATGTTAGGATTTAATGAGCTGGGAGGTGCTGGCACAGGCACTAGCCTCTAATCCCAGCACCCAGGAGGCAGATTTCTGTGAGTTCTAGGCCAGCCTGGTCTACAGACCAAATTCTAGGACAGCCAGGGCTATACACATTCAAACCCTATCTCACCCCTACCCCGCCAAAAAAAATGGAAAATGCGGTGAAGGTGTTTGTGTTTGATGTAAGTTAGAAACAGATCTTTATGTTTGATGTAGGTTTGAGACATATCTTCTTCCCCAACATCCCATCCCATTCCATAAATACTTCCTATGTCAAATAAAATCCGGTGCAGGGCTCTTTCCACACTTTGGGCCCAAGGAGCAGATGGTTGGAAACACAAAGATCCACTTTTCAAGCCTCAGGTCAATCTAGTCCTAGGGTAGTAGCGCAGAACAGCAACCCTAAGGTAGCGCTCAGCCCTATTCCGCAAGGTAAGGGTTGCCAAGTGTCAGGGTGACTCCAGAGGCTTCCTTAGGATTGAGCAGGTAAATAAACCTGCCCCCGGGGGCCAGCCTCAGGGGGAGGTGAACACAACAGAAACCTTGGACACTTCCTCCCCACACCACCTCCTGGCTACCCTAGGGTGGTGCGTCCCTCTACTTCCTGTAGACAACCCCCCTCCCAGCCTCCCTTCCCCCACCGGTAGGTGCTGCAGTGAGGTCTGGAGGGGGAGGGTGGTAGCGGAAAGAGGAGGTGTTGGAAGGGCACAAGGACGCAATCTCTGGGTCCAAACCGTTTCAATCGGAGCCCCGGAGAATCGAGAATAGCTAAGCACAACCCTGCCCCCACCCCGGGCTTTCCGTAGCCTCCAGCTCCATCCTAGCCCATCAACCTCTGAAGGATGTAATCCGCATTCCCCAGCGTCCTCCATCTCTCCTATCCTTGGGTCCCCTTCAGTCCTCCCTCCTCACCAACTCATTTCCTCCACACTTCTGAGCTCGTCTATAGCCTAAGCTCGAATCCTCACCAGGGCTTCTCGCCTACCCCCGGCCACCCTCACGTGTGCACTCCAGGACACCCTCTCCACAAGCTTCTCAGCCTCCTCCTCTCGCATCCCCTTGCCCATCTCAGCCTCGGTCCCTCACCACCCGGTCTCCCCATCCCAACCAGCCCTCCGCACGTCCCCTGCCCACACCTTACCTTAACCCTCTGGAGGCCGGAAAGGTGTAACTCGTGCACGAACGGGTTTGGGGACGCCGAGGGCCCGGAGGTGGGATCGAGGGGGGCCCAGGCCCCAGGACTTCCCTGGCTCATGGTGGGAAAAGGTGGAGCGAGGGCCGCGGCCCCCCACTCCCAGCCCGGGCCCCGCTCCCCGTCCGGCTCCGCAGAGCAGCACAGCTCGTGCGGTGGTGGCAGCGGAGGCGCTCTGGTCCCAGCCCCGCCTGGTGCCGGCCGAGGGGCGGGGAGCCGCGGCGCCGCCCGGGCCGCTCGCGTTGTCAGGGCGCCGGCCGCGGGGCGGGGCTTGCGGCTCCCGGTCGCCTCCACTCACCCGCATTCCCCGCTGCCCCTCGCGTCGTTGGGAGCGCGGAGCCCCGAGGACCTGGCTGCCCCTGGCCGAGGGTCTCGGGCTGGTAGCGGGGCGGCGAGGTGGGCGCGCAGCCCAGCGCCCTGGTCACCTTCCGGGCACTGCAGCCACCCTGCGAGCGCAAGTGGGGTGGAGCCTTGGGGTGCACCCCAGGGCAGGGTGTCCAGGCCCTTAGCTGCGGAAGGAGGCCAGGCCCCCCCGTGTCCCCGCCGCTCCTCGGCCCCGATTTCACCATCTCCGAGGCAGACCACCTCGTTCCTTCCCCGTCGGCTCGCCGCCATAGTGGAGCTTGCGCCCTCTCGCGGCCGTCCCGCGCGTCGCAGTTCTCGGCGTCCCCCGCGCGCCTGCATCCCTCGATGCTTAGCGGGCGTACGGTCCCCCAATCCGGCACAACCCGCCTGGGTGACAGATCGCGTTCTCAGCCTCTCTGCTGGCTTCCCTCTGGAATACGGGGGGCACCTAAATTCCTGTTACCTGCAAACCCCCAGTGCCCTAAAAAAGACACTGCACAGCAGCCTCGCTGATGGAGCACTGGGGAACTGAGCCAATTTTGAAACCCGTAGCTGCTAGCACTGTCAGATACCCAGTGCACAGGGAAAGGGGAGGTAAAGGGCTTGCTTATGAAAATAAACCGGGTTCAGTTCACCTTGCCTTCCGTCAGCAAAAACTGAGTGGGTGTTGAAGTAAGAAAACGAGGGGAGAGAAGTCAGGACTAAGGATGATTCGCTCCCCCTCGCTCCCCCACCCCTCATGCCTTCTGAGTTCTGAGTTAATGCCAAGATATTTTCGGAGGCCGAGATGAGAGTGATAAGGAGGGCTCACAAGTTCTGTTGAAAACAAAGAACACAAAACACGGAATTCCCAGCGCAAATCCACAGATAATTCCTGAACTTAAAAGGAGAACGGATGATTCTAGTTTCCTACATGCTCACCAGAAAAGGGAAAGTACAACTCTATTAATTGCCCTTGCCTTGATTTCAGTCTCAGGAATCAAACCCAGGTTATCAGATTTGGCGGAAGCAGCAAGCAGCCTTACGGGATGAGTCACTCTACAGATCTGCTCCGGGAATTTTAAGAAATAAAGTTCAGGGGCTAGGAGAGAAAGAGGACACCGAACGGGGGACCAGGTAGGAGCCAGAAGTCACGCTTGTCTAGATTCTGCCTCGGCGCCCTATAATTTTTACCGTTTTCAGCACTGACTGTATCCACAAGAAAAGGGGCAGCCGGCAGCGTCAGGGCGATAAAGGTAAGTTGAAGAAGTTAAGATTTACATCTGCTATATCTGAAAGTTTGTGTGTGCCGCCCCTCCCCCTCCTTCATCAATTGAAGGACCATCCGCAATGGTGATGGTTCCTTGGAGGTTAGACCTTTGTTGTGGCAAAACACCGACAGAAGCAGGAAGGGTTATTTATTGTGAGTCACAGCGAGGGCTCCAGTCCATCGCGTCAGGGAAGGCGAGGAGCGGGAGCGGGAGGCAGCTCCAGGTGCACCGAAGCAGAGAGAGGGAAGGCTGGTGCTCAGCTCTTTTCTTAATCCCCTTTTATTCACCGGCCCCAGCCTACGGAATGCTGCCACCTACATTCTTGGTGTGTCCTGGAGAACCTTTCTTCAGTTAAACCTTTCTGGAAACACCCTTACAGACATGCTCAGAGGTGATCCCTAAATTCTGTCAAATTGACCTTAAGGACTAACCAGCAGCAGGCAAGTTCCTTATGATCACAGCAGTACTTATAAGGGAAGGGAGGGAGGGGTATGGGGGGGGAAGAGAGAGGGAGAGAGAGCTAGAGCTCATGTCTGTGAGTAGTCCAGGCTGGCCTTGAACTTGAGATCCAACTGTTTCAGCTCCCAAATCCTGGGGTTTCAGGTATGTGTCATCGCATCTGGCCTAAAAGAGATAAAAATAAATAAATAATTTTAGAGAAAATTCTTTTCTATTCTTTATTTTACGTAGTACTTAAAAAGAAGGCAGGTTTTGTATAGCACATGATTCCCAAAGTAGTTCCACTATTTTTTTCTTGTTGTTTGTTCTGTTTTGCTTGAGACAAGGTTTCTCTGTGTAGCCTTGGCTGTTCTGGAACTCACTCTGTAGAACAGGCTGGCCCTGAACCCAGAGATCCACCTGCCTCTGCTTCCCAAGTGCTTGTGACTAGAGGTGTGTGCTACCACTGCCTGGCCTAGTTTCACTATTTTTATAATCTCATTTTTTTTTCAAGTTAAGGCAGTTCATAAATCATTAACATCATTTGATTTTTTTATACCTTTAGTATTTATTGTTAGATTTTTAAATTTTAATTTTTTTGTGAATGCATTTTTTTTTTTTTTTTTTTTTTTTTTTTTTTTTTTGCCTGCATGTGTGTGTGTGTGTACCACATGTGTGCCTGGTGCCTGAGGATGTTAGATTCCCTGCAGCTGGATTAATGGATGGCTGTGAATCACCACGTGGGTGCTGGTACCTGAACCCAGATCTACTACAAGAACAAGTGTTTTTAACCACGGATCCATCTCTCCAGCCCTCTGCCCTTAATATTTTAAACATAAAGTATCCAGTTTAGGAAGCTTCATTAAAATTAGGAACTCCCCTTACCCCACAGGGCACTTAAAATAATATACTAATTACTCTAAAGTTAATCATAACTATATACAATTAACTTTCAATGATATACAGTTTGGCCATGTGTCCATTTACAAACAAACAAAAAAATAAAACCCAAAACAACAATAACAAAAAACCAAAAGTAAATTCTCCCCAGGGCCTATGATCACTCCTGGCTGTAGGTTTCTGACCAGATATCCAGTGCTGGGCACATATTCCCTCCCAGAGTGAGCTGCCGATCTAATCAGAAAGCAGTTTGGTTATTCCTCAAACAGCCACGGTACTTACTATTGCATCAGTAAGTATGTCTTGCCTCGCAAATCAATATTGTTGCATGCAGCAGCCATGACTGGGTAAGAGCACTGAAGCTTTTTCTTCCCTCAGCAGCCTGTTTCAAACCTTCTAGCACTGTAAACACTAGCCAGCAGGAAGGTTTCCAGCTCAGTTTCAGTGTGATTTCTTGGTGCCTTGTAATCCAAATGTGTGGTGTCTTCCATAATAGGATCTTATGACTTCTGGGAATAGCACTATTCCCACTATTCAAACTCTTGCTTTATTTATTATTTTTTTTGAAACAGGGTTTCTCTGTGTTGCCTTGGCTGTTCTGGAACTCCATCTGTAGACCAGGCCTTGAACTAACAGAGATCTGCCTATCTCTCCCTTCTGAATGTTGGGATTAAAGGCATGTGCCACCACCTGCTCAAACTTTTCTCTCTCTCTCTCTCTCTTTTTTTTGGCGGGGTTTCTTTGTATAGCCTTGGCAACACAGAGCCTGGACTCACCTTGTAGCTATGTAGACCAGACTAGCCTCGAACTCACAAAGGTCCACCTGCCTCTGCCTCCCAAGTGCTGGGATCAAAGGCATGTGCCACCGCGGCCCAGCACTCAAACTTTTTTTCTTAAAGTATGTTTTTTAGTTAGCTTATAAAGTAGTAGGTTTCTATATGGCTTCTTTACTCATCCTTAGTTTGGGTATGTCCTTCCCTTCCCTCCATTTCCCCACCTCTTGTCCCTATTCCTATTTAATCTTTCTGAAAGTTCAGTGAAAAGGAAAGAAAGACAAACAAGAGATTGCGTGTTTTAAGACACCACAGGCCTTTATTTTGGGGGACTAGCCCTCAAGAATGGGACTCTCTGTAAGAATCAGAATCTGCTGTTAACTTACAACCACAGTTGGCCATTGCTAGGAGTGACCAGTTAGTCAGTTAAAGAATATTAGATGATGGATACTCATCTTTTCTGATTGGCTATTACTTGGGGACCACGTAATAGGGCAATAAATAATCTAGACAAACAAGTTAGTTTACTTTTGGAAACCAAATTGTTGTAGTTACTGGAATTGATACAGTTCAATCAAAATGGAAGAGTTTACAAAATGGTGTGGCCCTGGCTAATGCTTTCCATACCTTGAAGTTTTACTTTCAAGCCATATATATTTTACTCTTCAGCATCTTTTCTCATGGCTTCTTTCTTGCTTTCTAGTCTCTACAGTTTTTTTTTTAATGTTAATGGGTGACCTTTTTATTACCTTGTATGAAACACCTTAACAAGCAAGACTAGAGATTTATTATTCATAAGTTCAAGTAGCTATTACAATATTGAAAATCTGAATGGAGAAAGTGTTTTTTTTTTTTTTTTTTTTTTTTTTCCAATGCAGTTTATTCAGGAACCTTGAACAATCATCTGACCCTGGGGAAAGCCAGCCCACAGCTTAAATAGCCTCTGGGTAGCCAACCCCAGCATGCCACGTGGGCAATGCAGATAGGTCCACATACATGGAAGCAAGCCAGATCCTCAGCCTTAGCCAGATGTGGAGTTGTTCGTGACAGAGGCACTCACCATCAGGAAGGTGGAAGGCGGAAACCAGCTCCATCTTTAAGGCGCAGCATTACGCAGCTCTCTACAGTTCCCCCTTTTTGTTTTAGACGCATCAGGCAAGAGTAGAGGTCTGATCTCTGATATTAGAAATAAATTGGGACTTTGTACTGATGTTCATTTAGGTGTCATCCACCCAAAGAGCATCAGACCCGTCCGATACCTTGGAGAAAGTGTTTTTTATTCGGAGATAAAAGCGAAAATATGTGTGTGTGTATCTACCGACCTATGAATGTTTTGTCTCTTTGAGTGTGTTCTCTAGCCTTGGATCTTGGCTGTCCTGGACTCACTTTGTAGACCAGGATGGCCTCAAAATCACAGAGATTCACCTACCTCTGCCTTCCTGAGCGCTAGGATTACAGGTGTGCATCACCATACCTGGCTGCTTTTTTGGCTTTTGGAAACAAGATTCTTTGTGTGTGTAGCCTTGTCTATCCTGGAACTCACTATGTGGAACTCACTATGTAGACCAGGCTGTCCTCAAATTTACAGAGATCGATTTGCTTCTGCCTTTCAAGAGCTGGGATTAAAGGCATGAGCCATGGTATGACATGTGACATTTTTAAATAAAAGAGTCCATTTCAACAAAAACAGAAGGGCTGGGCTTTAGCTAAGTAAGAACACTTGCCTAACATGTTGGGAGAAGGAAGGAAAAGAGAAGGAGGAAGAGGAAGCAAACATCATTTTTTAACATGGTGTCTTAGTAAGGGTTTCTATTTCTGTGATAAAACATCATGCCCAGAGAGGCTTGGAGTATACATAATTTATTTCAAATTCATTTGCCTCTACTACGGCCTGCCTTCAGCAAAAATCCTTTAGATCAGTGTCTTAAATAGAGTTACTATTGCTGTCTGTGTTTCTGACCCAGTATACTCATGGAACCTGCCTGGTTACTTTTTCTTTCTGATAACTTGTCAAGTTCCCATATGTGTCTGTTTCTAAATTCTTTCATCTTTGAGACCAAATACCTTCAAATAAAGCTCTGTGCCTCCAGTGACAAATCTCTGTCCTTCGTTTGAGGCAGAGACTCTTATTTCATGCGAAAGTCCCCTTCATTAGTTTTCTACTGCTATATAATATGTTGTCATCAACTTGGTGGCTCAAGATTGTTAGGTCTCAAAGAAACTCTGGACAAGTCTCACTCAATACCGTGGCTCCTCCCGGCACGTCTCACCCTAGCCCCTACCCTGAACCTATCCCTGCCAGGGGTTGGGCTTCCATTTCCCTTCCCCCAGCCTGATCTCTACATAAACTCAACCATTTCAGTTACACAGGTCTCCTGGCCTGGGCCACCTCTCTTTGTTGGTGGCTTCTCTCTTGCTCTCCTCTCATGGTCTGGTTTAGTCTGCCTTCCAGTGTTCAGCCTAGTCTCTTCCCTATATGCGTTCTCCCTTATTTGTATAATAAAATTCTTCTACATACTTAAGGAGTACTCACGTCCTTCTTTCCTTCTTTTATTTCATTTTTTTTCAAAAACATCTTAAAATACCTTTATTTATGTGTTTTATTTTATGTGTGAGTGTTTTGCCTGCATTCATGTATGTGTACCACTTACATGCATTGCCTGCAGAGGCCAGAAGAGGGCATCAGATCTCCTGGAACTGGAGTTACAGATGTTTGTGAGCCACTGTGTGGTTGCCGGGAACTGAACCTGGTACTCTTAACTACCAGGCAGTTTCTCTGTCCTCATCAAAAATCATACCCTTTCAGCCAGGCAGTGGTGCACTCCCTTAATCCTAGCTCTCAGTGAAGCAGAGACAGGTGGATCTATGTGAGTTTGAGGTTGGCCTGGTCTACAAAGCGAGTCCAGGACAGCCACGGCTACATAGAGAAACCCTGTCTCAAAAATCCAAAACCAACCAACCAGTCAACCAAGCTTAAAAACAAAAAAAATGATACTTTTTTTTTATTGTCACAGTAACCTGGACAAGCTTAGTTAGGTCCTCTGTTCTAGTTGAAATCAAGATGTTAGCCAAATCATCACCCACTTGCATCCTTTAAGGGTGCCACACATGCTCTGTGTCACAACTTCTCTTCTACACTGTGCTCTGTGTATATCACCTGTATTTTTTTTTTCTGTGGAGATCACAAGGATCCCAGAGCTGAGAGTAGACTTCACGAGATCCCAGGACCATTAGCACAAAGTCTTAGCTTTTGTCTGAACTTATTAGGAAGAAGTTATATAAAGGAACTGAATACTATGAGACAGAAATCACAGTGCAAAGGGTGTGCCCATTGCATTCTGAGTCAGTGTAATTTGGAGTCCAAAATGAATGCTGTTCTCACAGTATGGAAAAGGTATTTGTTTCTCCTGAGTAAAAGTAAGACTGCTCTCTGTGTTCTTTTTAAAAGAACATCTCAAGCTCTGGATTACTTGAGCTCTACAAAATGCTTAAAGCATGACAAAGAGAACAATTAAGTTGGTCATGATGACTCATAATGAACTTCCCCAAAGAGAGTCATTTAAATTTGATCATGCCCAATAAATTTAAGTTTGTAAACAAGCTAGAGGAGCTGGGGGTGGAGAAAGCCATAGTCAAAGAGAGGAGAAAGCAAGTGACAGTCAGAGCTAGCATGTGTGTGAGCAGGTTGTTGGGAGAACTGCAGGAAACGTGGCTGGGGAGGTACATTGGGGACAGTATGTATATCTTTAAAAACATTCTACCTATAGACAAAGAGTAAACAAAAGCATGTTCAGTGAAGTCTTTAGTTGTGTAGGGTTTGCTGGATTGGGGAGAAATTGCCTGTGAAGGTCAAGTAGGAAGCACTGCCATGACTCACTGAGGAGTTTCTTAACTGGGGGGCTAAGTCTTAGGGAATGTGAGATGAGAGGAAAGAAAGCACATTCAGGAACTATTTCTCAGACGTAAATGAAAGGGCTTTGGGAACTGCTTCAATTTACTGGCTGGAGAAACTAGAGGAGGGCTACATTAAAAAGCTGCGAAGCTTTTCAATGGTATTCCTTTTGAAGGTAAAAAAATATCAAACCGGGCTTAGGGCACATGTAGTAAGCTGAGCTCCTTCAGAAGGAGAGGGTCACTTGAACCCAGGACTTTGAGACTAGCCTGGACAACACAGCAAGACTCTCTTGCTTGGTGATACATACCTATAATCTCAGCTCTCAGAGACAAGACTGTTACTGAAAGATTGAGGTCAACCTGGGGTAAATAGCAAGATAGAGATCACCCAGGACTGCACAGTGAGACCTAAACAAAACAAAGCAACCCCCCTTCCTCCCCCCCTCCCCCCCTCCCGTGGTGGTTTGAATGAGAACAGTCCCTGTAGGCTCTTTGGGAAGGGTTAGGAGTGTGGCCTTGTTGGGGGGAGTGTGTCATTGAGAGCAGGCCATTCTTATTGTGACTGTCTCCTACTTACGGATCCCGATGTTAGCTCCCCGCTGTTTTTACTGCCATGTCTTTGCTCTGGTAACCCTCAAGAGCCATAAGCTCAATCAAATGCTTTCTTGTACAAATTGCCTTGGTCATGTTTTTCTCAACATAGTATTTTTGTTGATCATTTGGGAATTTCACATAATGCATCCTGATCACACTCACTTTCCAGTCTGCCCATGTCCACCCCCCTACTCTTGTGCCCACCTCCCAAAAAAAGAAGAAAAAAAAAAATCAAGTTTAATTTGTGTTGCTCATCTAGTCACTGGAGCATGGTTGAGCTCCCAGTAGCCAGGCCCTTAAAGAGAATGGAGTCCTTTCCACCCTGCCCCACGAGAAGCCATCAATCAACTGTGAAGAGCTATACTTCAGCAACCCCATCTCAATTTTTAAGAGGTCTCTTCACTGGCTTCTTGTCTAGATTGGGAAGAGGTTGTCACAGAAGGCTTCGATCCCTCTCATTCTCATCTGAGTCTGAAGTCATCCATATTGCTGCAAAAGAAGCTTCCTTGCCCATTACAGGCAGCAGCAGTGTATGGATCATTGACTTCCACGTGACCTGATGGTGTCCATGGTCCATGCTGTGGCCAAGGGCCATGTTGATGTCTGTGCTGCCACTGGAGGCCCTATGGATGTCTGTGGTTTGTGTTACCTCTGAAGGTCATATGGATGTCCGTGGCCTGTGCTGCTGCTGAGGGCCCTGATGGTGTTCATGCTGCCGCCAGAGGGCTGTGTTGGTGTCTGTGGTCTGTGTTTCCACTCACTGCAGATCATACTGAGGTCTGTAGTCCGTGCTGCTCCCAGAGATAATGTGGATGCGCGTGGTCTGTGCTGCTCCCAGAAACCATGTGGTACTTGTTTTGTCACAGCACAAACACAAACAAGACAATTGACAGGAGAAGGGGAGGGAGGGAGAGAGAACTTTAATACCGGATGGAGTAAACTTCCATGAAAGCTCTCTTTTTGGGCATGGGGTAAGGAGAGAGGATGGGGGAAAGAAGAGGAGGAGGAGAAGGAGGAGGAGGAGGAGGAAGAAGAAGAGCCAATACAAGCAAAGTATGACAATCTATGTGTATGAAAGTATCATAAAGAAACTCATCTCTTTTTTAACCCTTACTAACAAAAGTTAATGACAGAATATAATCTCAAACTCAGGGATGGAGGAAGCTATTTTGGAGAAATCTGTGTGTGTGGCAGGTGGATTGAAATTAGAAGCATGTCTCCCATATACCTTTGGGATCATGTGCATTTTCTGTTTATTCCAGAGATAAGTGTTATAACAAAAAAAGAAATTTCCTGAGAAACTGTTGAGTTGATTTTAAAATTTAGTCAAAAATACGAAGTGAATCCTATGTAATAGGCTTCATTTTAGGAATAAACACAAGGACAAACTTGACAGCCCTTGTGGTTTGGGATTTGGAATGTAGCCTCCTCCTCCCACACCACTTTTAATATATTTATGCTGAACTGTTTGTTTGAAATCTCAATAATGGAAGATGATCACTTAATAGCAATCTCGATTCTTTTTAGGGGGATGAACTGGTTGGACTTCTCCTTGTGTTAATTATAGTACATCTTTTTCTGCCTTCATTCTAGGTCTCTACAGGCATGCTTGTAGAAGTTTGAGTTTGGAGAAAAACATCTGTTACGTTTCATTCTCAGCACCTTTAAGAATCTTTAACATGACCTTGGGATGAGAGTTGGAGCATTAAAGAAGGAACATCTGTACAAGGGTACATGAGAGCTGGAGAGGGGAGAGCATTCCTCTCTGTGGCTCTAGGTGTGTTGTATGCTGTGTATATCTGTTTAATCAGTGTCTTCCACTGTTTGAGCAACTCAGATTAAAAAACGAAAATAGTAGTGACTGTTGTAAATTCTCGATCATCCTTTGTTTCTCCATGACTCGCCTCAAACCAGAGGCCTGAAATAATGGTCCCTGATCTGTTTCCCTGAATGCTGAGTTTTCCACTCGCAGTGAACTCTGTAAAATACTCCAACAGTAAAGAACACACGGTCTTTCCTATTTAAGAGGTGCTGCTGTTGTCTGGGCCTTCTTCTGATGTGCGCTAATATTTACTGGGGAGGATGATATGAGTATGCATGGCTACGGTGAAGGATGGTAGGAACAGCCTTGAACTTGGCACTGCAACCCTGTTCGTGGGGGTGTCGTTCAGTAGCTCCTTTGCTTGAAGCAGGCGCCCGCCCACCCTCCCTCACACCCCTGTCTAATTTCAGCTGCCTCTGAAGCCATTCCCTCCTACTGCTTCTTTGTCCTGAGGGTTCCTGTTTTCTGGCGTTAAAAGAGCTCTGCTTCATGGCCTCTTCTTTTTATTTCAGAAATTGCTATTCGTGTTTTTTATGAAAGACCCAAGAACAAACAACAGAGCATGGGGAAAAACTGGGTCTGGGACTGTGTATGACAAGGGAAATTAGGATGTGGGGAGAGGCAATGCAGAGACCCGTTTGGACATTAATTATGTTCATAGGGACCAGCTCAGTACCTGGCATGGAGTAACTACTTCATAATTACTAATTGAAAGATAAGTCATATTTACTGATTTTTATGCCATGTTTCACAAAAATATATGTTTGCTCATAATCACAGAGCAAACAGAATACAAAACTCAGAACCAAGGAAAATATAAATAAGGATGAGTAAGTAAGTTAAGAGGTGGATTAAAAAAGTTGTCATAAGAATCAGGGTTTTTTTTTTTTTTTGTTTTTTGTGTTTTGTTTTTTGGCAAGTGCTCTACCACTGAGCTAAATCTCCAACCCCCAGGACCAGGTTTACTGAGGCATAGTCTACTGTGCAATATTTTTGATGAAAATTTTTTTATTATCATGTGGCTAGACAGATGGCTCTGTGGTTAAGGGTGTTTACTGCTATTGCAGAGAATCTGAGTTAAATTCCTAGACCCCACATTGGACAGCTCCTTTAACTCCCTTAACTCCAATTCCAGAGGAACTTGGTGTCTCTGACTGCTGAGGTACCTACACTCACATGCATGTACACCAACAGATAGCACACACACACACACACACACACACACACACTCCACAACACAATAACAATAATTTTTATTTTTCCTATTACATTCATTCATTTATTCTGTGATGGCATGCATGTAGAGGCCAGGACACAGCTTATGAGGGTTCATTCTGTTCTACTCTGTGGGTCCCAGGGGTTAAACTCAGGTCATCAGACTTGGCAGTAGTTGACTTTAACCACTGAGACATGTTGCTAGCTCATACCCTGTCATCTTCAAATTTATCTTTTCTACAGAAAGTCATGGTAAATTTTAATATACCAAAGAATTCTAGGTGTTCTCTCAGTTCCCTCTAAGAGCCACATCTTTCATAACCACATGCTTTCACAGGGTAGTAACCAACCTTGTTGGACTGTATGTGTGGTTCTTAGTTATTTTATCACATTTATAGACTTGGGAGCCAAGGAATTGAACTTGCGTCCTCTGAAATAGCAGTATACATTGTTAATCACTGAGCCAACCCTCCAGCACCATAAAAAACAGAACAAAACAAAAAACAACCAACATTTTTAGTAAATAAAACCTTTTAGAGTAGATTCTGCATTAGTAAAGTTGGCTTGTAGAACAATTGAAGGTTTTTAAACCCATCCCTTAACTTACTTCCTCATCCTTCTTTATATTTTCCCAGTCCCACCCAAGCCAGGATGCAGAATTATCTGTCTTTCTAAAGCTCTCTTTGTTCTTCTTTTCCGTAGTCACAGCTGTCTTCCCCTCCCACGACACCTAATCCTGGCAGCCACTAGCTGGGTTAGCCTGTTTTTCATCACTGGAATTTGTCATATTAAAAGTGTTGTGTGAATAGATCATACAGATAGGGCTATGTCTAAGCCTCCTGACTTGATTTTTGCTTAGTGGAACGCTTTCCAGAGCTATGTATTTCAGTACCGCATTTCTTTCTTTTTTTAAATTAACCTTTAGTGGTCCATGAAATGGGCTTGCCACAGTTTATTTAACTATGCACAGGTTAATGGACATGTTGGTTGCTACCAGGTCTTAGTGATTATGAACAAAGCCATGGTGCTTGCATACAGGCTTTTGTATAGAGGTAAAATTTCAATTCTCTAGTATTTATACATACCAGGGATATAATGGCTGGTGTTTGTGGTAGTTATTTGTTTTTCTGTTATTTTGAGACAGGCTCTGTGTATGTAGTACAGGTTGTTCTAAACAAAAATGAAAATTTCAACTGTTTTATTTTATCAATAAAGACTCCGGAGCTAAGTGCTGGGGTGAAAACCTGCTACCTCAGAGAGGCAGAGAAAACAGCCCGCTGACCTTCCTTCTTAGTTCAGGTCCAGATGAAACAAAACAAAACACCCAAAAGGCTCACTAGCTGAACTGACAGCGCAGGAGGAAAAGGGCAAAAAACCCAAAGCCAAAGGCTCAAAGCCCCAAAAGCCAAAGAGCTGAGGAGCTGAAACCTAAGCTAAAGACAGAGCTAGGGGGAGATACAAAGACCTGAAGGAGACAACAGAAGAGGAGCAACAGAACCAAAACATGGGCGGGGGGGGGGGGGGGGGAGCCTTGCAGAGACTGATAGCCCAGCCAAGGACCATGCACGGAGAGGACCTAAAACACCTGCTAAGATGTAGCCCATAGACTTATTCTTCAAGTGGGTTTCCTAGCAAGGGGAGCAAGGGTTGTCTCTGGCATAAACTCAGTGGCAGGCTCCCTGATCACCTCCCCCTGAGGGGGGAGCAGCCTTGCCAGGTCACAGAGAAAGACAATGCAGCCAGTCCTGATGAGACCTGAGAGACTAGGGTCAGATAGAAGGGGAGGAGGTCCTCCCTTATCAGTGGACTTGGAGAGGGTCATAGTGGGAGAAGACAGGGGAGGGTGGTATTGGAAGGAGAAAAGGGAGGGGGCCACAGCCGGGACACAAAGTGAATAAATTGTAATAAATAATAATAATAAATGTCAATAAAGCCCTTTCTACTTGACGATGTCTTTACTACCCCTCAACTCAAAGTTCCTCCTACTCTTTAATCCTTTTCAGCTGGTTTCTTGCCTTTTTTTTTTTTTTTTTTTTTTTTGGTTTTTTGAGACAAGGTTTTTCTGTGTAGCTTTGACTGTCCTGAACTTGCTTTCTAGACCAGGCTGAGCCTTAGACTCACAGAGATCCACCTGCCTCTGCTCCCCTCCCTGAGTGCTGGGATTCAAGGTGCAAGCCACCACGCTCACCCTTTTTTGTTTGTTTGTTTGTTTGTTTGTTTTTTTAGTATGTTGTGATGTTAATTGCATTGCTCTACTGGCTAGAGATAATCATCTTTCATTGACTTTCAGTAGTTTCCCTGAAGATTTCTTCTCACTGAACAATAAAAATCAAATGAGACCACATTTTACGGTTTTTAAAAATTTATTCATTTTTTATTAATTACAGTTTATTTACTTGTATCCCAGCTGTAGCCCCCTCCCTCACTCCCTCCCAATCCCACTCTCCCTTCCTCATCTCCTCCCATGCCTCTCTCCAAGTCCACTGATAGGGGAGGTCCTCCTCTCCTTCCCTCTGACCCTAGCCTATCAGGTTTCATCAGGATTGGCTGCATTGTCTTCCTCTGTGGCCTGGGAAGGCTGCTCCCCCATCAGGGGGAGGTGATCAAAGAGCCAGCCACTGAGTTCATGTCAGAGACAGCCCCTGTTCCCTTTACTATATCACCCACTTGGAGCCTGAGCTGCCATGGGCTACATCTGTGCAGGGGTTCTAGGTTATCTCCTTGCAAGATTCTTGGTTGGAGTATCAGTCTCAGAAAAGGTCCCTGGGACCAGATTTCTTGCTTCTGTTGGTCTCCTTGTGGGGCTCCTGTCCCCTCCAGGTCTTCCTGTCTCCCCCTTCTTTCATAAGATTCCCTGCACTCTGCCTAAAGTTTGGCTATGAGTCTCAGCATCTGCTTTGATACCCTGCTGGGTAGAGTCTTTCAGAGGCCCTCTGTGGTAGGTTTCTTTCCTGTTGCCTGTTTTCTCCCTCTTCCGAAATCTGTCCTGTTTGTCTTTCTATGTGAGGATTGATCATCTTACCCAGGGTCCTCCTTCTTGCTTAGCTTCCTTAGGTGTACAGATTTTAGTATGTTTATTCTATATTATATGTCCACTATCCACTTATAAGTGAGTCTATACCATGTGTGTCTTTCTGCTTCTGGGATACCTCACTAAGGATGGTATTTGCTAGATCCCACCATTTACCTGCAAATTTCATGATTTCCTTGTTTTTAATTGCAGAGTAGTATTCCATTGTCTTCTTTTTACACAATGGACCTAACAGAATCATACCAGACTTCTCAACAGAAACTATGAAAGCCAGAGGCCCTGGAAAGATATCATGTAGACCCTAAGAGAACACAGATGTCAGCCCAGGTTACTATACCCAGGAAAACTCTCAGTCATCATAGATGAAGAAAACAAAATATTCAACCACAAAAACAAATTTAAACAATACCTACTCACAAATCCCACCACAGACACTGAGGAAATTCAAACAATCATTACGTCTTACTACAAAATCCTATATCCCACAAAATTTGAAAATCTAAATGAGATGGACACTTTTCTTGACAGATTCCATTTACCAAAATTAAATCAAGACTGGGTAAATACTAAAGAAGTTAGAAAGCCAAAAATCAAGTAATCCAATTAAAAAAAATGGGGTATGGAGCTAAACAGAGAATTCTCTGTAGAGGAATATAGAATGGCAGAGAAACACTTACAGAGATGCTCAACATCCTTAGCCATCAGGGAGATACAAATCAAAACGACCCTGAAATTTCACCTTACACCCATCAAAATGGCTAAAATCAAAAACTCAAATGACAACACATGCTGGAGAGGTTGTGGAGAAAGGGGAACTCTCCTCCATTGCTGGTGGGAATGTAAAATTGTACAACCACTTTGGAAGTCAATCTGGCGCTTTCTCAGACAATTAGGAATAGTGCTTCCTCAAGACCCAGCTATACCACTTCTAGGCATATACCCAAAATTTGCTCAAGTCCACAGCAAGAACATTTACTCAACCATGTTTGTAGCAGCTTTATTTGAAATAGCCAGAACCTGGAAACAACCCAGATGTCCATCAACGAAGGAATGGATGCAGAAATTGTGATCTTTTTACACAATGGAATACTACTCAGCAATCAAAAACGCGAAAATCATGAAATTTGCAAGCAAATGATGGGCTCTAGAAAAGATCATTCTGAGTGAGGTATCCCAGAAGGAGAAAGACACAAATGGTATATACTCACTTATATAGACATATAAGATATGATAAACATAATGAAATCTATACGCTTAAAGAAGATAAACAAGAAAGAGGACTCAGGGTAAGATGATCAATCCTCACTTAGAAAGACAAATAGGAGGTGTATTGGACATAGGAGAAAACAAGTAACATGACAGGAGCCTACCGCAGAGGGCCTCTGAAGGACTCTCCCTAGCAGTGTATCAAAGCAGATACTAAGACTCATAACCAAACCTTCGGCAGAGTGCAGGGAACCATATGAAAGAAGGGGAAGTTGGTATGATGTGGAAAGGACAAGGACCAAATATATCTGGGCAGAAGGTCTTTTCTGAGACTGACACTCCACCAAAGACCATGGATGGATATAACCTAAAATCTCTGCTCAGATGTAGCCCATGGTAGCTCAGTAACCAATTGGTTTCCCATAGTAAGGGGAACAGGGACTATTTCTGACAGGAACTCAATGGCTGGCTCTTTGACCTCCCCATCCCCCAAGGGAGGAGCAGTCCTGCTGGGCCACAGAGGAGAACTTTGCAGCCAGTCCTGAAGATACCTGATAAAACAGAGTCAGATGAAAGGGGAGGAGGTCCTCCCCAATCCATGGACTTGGAAAGGGGCAGGGAGGAGCTGAGGGAGGGAGGGTGAGATTGGGAGGGAATGAGGGAGCGGGATACAGCTGGGATACAGTTAATAAAATGTAAGTAACAATAATTTTTTTTAAAAATATTGGGTAAATAGATTAAATAGTCCTATATCCCCCAAGGTAATAGAAACAGTCATTAAAAGTCTCCCTTCCAAAAAAGTCCAGGTCCAGATGGTTTCAGCCCAGAATTCTATTAGACCTTCAAAGAAGAGCTAACTCCAGTTCTCTT
The DNA here is from genome assembly GCF_030254825.1 of Meriones unguiculatus. NCBI lineage: Eukaryota > Metazoa > Chordata > Mammalia > Rodentia > Muridae > Meriones > Meriones unguiculatus. The sequence continues at coordinate 29,154,083 of NC_083365.1, forward strand.
CAAACTATTCCACAAAATAGAAACATTACTAAACTCACTCTATGAAGCCACAGTCACCCTGATACCTAAGCCACACAAATAGCCAACAAAAAAGAGAGAACTTCAGACCTATCACTCTTATGAACATTGATGCAAAAATACTCAATAAAATATTTGCAAACCGAATCCAAGAACTCATAAAAGATATCATCCACCATGACCAAGTAGACTTCATCGCAGGTATACAGGGGTGGTTCAATATATGGAAATCCATCAACATAATCCACCATAATTAACAAACTGAAGGAGAAAAACCATATGATTATCTCCTTAGATGCCCAAAAAACATTTCACAAAATCCAACATCCATTCCTGTTTAAAATCTTAGAGAGATCAGGGATACAAGGCACATACCTAAACAAAGTAAAGATAATATATAGCAAGCCTATAGCCAACATCAAACTGAATGAATGGAGAGAAACTTAAATCAGTCCCACTGAAATCAGGGACAAGGCAAGGCTGCCCACTCTCTCCATATCTCTTCAACATAGTTCTGGAACTCCTTGCTAGAGCAATAAGACAGTTGAAGGCGATCAAGGGGATACAAACTGGAAAGGAAGAAGTCAAATTATCACTATTTGCATATGATATGATAGTGTATGTGAGTGACCCCAAAAACTCTACCAGAGAACTCCTACAGCTGATAAAAACCTTCCTTCTCTGCCTTTTTGTCTTTTGTATATGGGTGGGCTACTGATTTTTTGAGTTAATTTTGTATCCAGCCACTTTGCTGAAGGTGTTTATCAGCTGAAGGAGTTTGGTAGAATTTTTGGGGACACTCAGGTATACTATCATATCATCTGCAAATAGTGATACTTTGACTTTTTCCTTTCCAATTTGTATCCTCTTGATCTCCTTTAGTTGTCTTATTGCTCTAGCTAGGTCTTCAAGTACTATGTTGTGAGTAGATATTGTTTAAATTTGTTTTTGTGGTTGAATATTTTGTTTTCTTCATCTATGATGACTGAGAGTTTTCCTGGGTATAGTAACCTGGGCTGACATCTGTGTTCTCTTAGGGTCTACATGATATCTTTCCAGGGCCTCTGGCTTTCATAGTTTCTGTTGAGAAGTCTGGTATGATTCTGTTAGGTCTATCTTTATATGTTACTTGTCCTTTTTCCCTTGCTGCTTTTATTATTTTTTCTTTGTCCTGTAGATTTAGTGTTTTGACTATTATGTGATGTGAGAAGTTTCTTTTCTGTTGTAGTCTATTTGATGTTATTTAGGTCTCTTGTGTGTTTATGGACATCTCTGTCTTTAAGTTGGGAAAACTTATGATTCTATGATTTTCTTGAAAATATTTTCTGGACCTTGGAGCCTGGAATCTTCTTTTTCGTCTATTCCTATTATTCTAAGATTTAGTCTTTTCATGGTGTCCTTGATTTCTTGGATGTTTTGTATTTGGTACTTTTCCGATTTTACTTTTTCTTTGAGAGGTGAATCCACTTCTGCAATTGTATCTTCAGTGCCTGAGATTCTCTCTTCCATCTCTTGTATTCTGTTGGTGATGCTTACCTTTGTGGTTCCTGATCTTTTCTCCAAGTTCTCCAGCTCCAGGGTTTTCTGTGTTTGTATTTTGTTTATTGATTCTAATTCTGTTTTCATGTCTTGCACCACTTCCTTCATCTATTTGAATGTGAATTCCTGTCTTTCCATGCTGGACTCTATTTTTTTGTTTGCTTCCTCTTTTATATGCCACTACTTGTGTCTCTACACGTGTCTCTATTTGTTTGGCTGCATTTGCCTGTATTTTTTATTTTTTTTGAGAGCCTTGTTCACTTTCTCTCTATCTGCCTCTACTTGTGCCTCTATTTGTTTGGCTGTATTTGCCTGTATTTTTTGAGTGCTTTGTTCACTGTGCCTCTAATAACTGGGTAAGCATAGACTTGAGGTCATTCTCCTGTGTTTCTGATGAATTAGAATATCCATTGAATTTTGGGGTTGCTGGTGAAGCCATGATGTCCTAAATTTCGTTAGATGTGTTCTTATGCCAACCTCTAACCATCTGCTTATCTGTAACCTTCACTGTTTGTTTCTGGACTCTACTTCAGACCTGGTCCATCTGTCTCTGGAGTATTCTTCAGGAAGATGAGAGAGGTCCACCAGTTGAGAGTGGATGTTGGTGTTTCAGCTGTCGCTAAGGGAGGAAGTTCACATGTGTGCAAGCGCAGGCATCTTCATGGAAGTGTGCCTTGAAGGACACAGTGCTAAAAAGCATGTAGATGCCTGGAAAGGTGGAGCTTAAGCACAGGATGGCATGTGGGTGCTGGTGCTGATTCCCTGAATACCTCAGTGGCCTACATGCTTATCCTACTATCTTCCTGGTATTCAGATCTATCTGGGCTCCAGGAATTGTTTGCCTGGACTCCTCTGGTAGACCCACAGAATGGGGCTTTCAATGTTGAGAACACTGTCCCTAGGATCCCTATGTTGCCCACTGTGGGGGTGTGTCTGTCTGCTAGTGTAGACTGGATCTGGGGCTCTGCATTCACTCACTTGAAGGTACACTCACTTGTTTGCAGGCTTAATGGGAAAGGACAGGGGTTCCCCCTGTTCTTTACTCTCAGATTTGGGCTCACAGGGGCAAATGAGAGTGTAGGAGATCTGTCAGCTCAGTGGTGTCCACTGTTTGGCTGCCGGACAGGGAGACTGTACTTGGGTCAGCCACCTCTGCTCTCTCAGTCACTGAGCACTGGAGGCTCCTGCTTAGGCTGGAGGCCTGTATGCTGCTGCAGACCGGGGAGGCCTCTACCACCGCTGCCTCTGCTGTCTCAATTCCCGAGCATGGAGGCTCCTGCTTGGGCTAGTCGACAACCTGCTGCAGCTGCAGATCTCGGAGGCCTGTACAGCCGCCCACCACAGCTGGGAGGCCCATACTGCCACTCTATCTGCCATCTCATTCACCAAGCACAGACGTTTGTGCTTGGGGCAACCACTGCCGCCTCCGCAGAGCAGGGAGGCCTGTGCTTGGGGCAAGGTCCTCAGAGATGTCCGTGGGTGACTTGGATCCAAACTGTCCCAGCTCCCGGGTTGTCCCCTCTTGCTCAGAAAGCCTCAGTGTCGATGTTCAGCTCAGTGTCAGCTGCACCTCCACTCACCCATTTCGGAGTTTTGGATCCTGTGCCCCTCAGATAGGGTGCGTGCTGGTCGCCACCGTCTTGGACTCCACGTTTTACTTTTTCTGCTTGGCTCTAATTAACATCCTTCTTCATTTTCCTCCTGCCAGCATCTCACACCTATCAGGAAGAGGCCCTCCCACCCCCAGCTCTCATCCTTTCTTTTTCTTTCTTCTTTTTTCCTTTTGGTTTGGTTTTTTTGAGACAAGGTTTCTCTGTGTAGCCTTGACTGTCATGGACTCCCTTTGTAGACCAGGCTGGTCTCGAACTCACAGATATCCACCTGCTTCTTCCTCCCAGAGCACTGGGATTACAGTCATGTGACACCTCACCTGGCTCATCCTTTCTGATAGGAGACATGGAGGTGCTTTTGTTCACAGATAAGCACTAGAGAAAACAAGAATGTAAAACATGCAGGGTTGTCTCTTTAAAGGGAGAGTTGTATAACCTGTTTTATGCCCCGAAGGCCAGGAGTGGAGGTGTTTAATAGCCTGGTAATCTTTATGCTTTTTGTATGACTGAAACTGAACCAGATCCTTCCCAATACCCTTAGATGTGATATGAAATAAATCTAGAGAACCTATCTTTATGAAAGACATCACATGTACTTTACAAAGAGTTTTGATGTAGTCATACCTTAAGCTTTATTGTGCACACGGGATTGAGTTAATTATCACCAGAAAACCTTTTCTTCCAAATTGTGCTATACTTAAATATCCTAAAATCAACTGCTCAGTGTCAAATTTATGAATTTTTGATTCAACACTGGCTACTGAGTCATATTGAACCACTTCCTCACTTGCATTGATACACTGTTGGCTATAGTGTTACCAGAGATCATTCCCATTCTTTCGGAAGCCCTCCCACTTCCATATCTCTGTCTTTTCTGTTTGTGTTCTTTCTGATTTCTATCTTTAGACACACAGGGTGCTATTGTTCAGGATGACCTAGGTCTCATCAACCAACGTGATAGTATCAGGTGTTGGGGTTACTGTGACAAAGCCTGGGAAAGGTGTCAAGCTCTTTTCCTGTAGCAAACACGGACACTTCAGCTATCTAGAATCATGAAGACGGAGATCCAAAGGCATCCTGTTTCCTAACTGCCTGGGTTTCTTAGTGGAGAAGTAAGGTGGACCATCTCTTCATACAATTTTTATGTATTTTCTTTTTATTAATATTTTTCACTTATGAAGTTTGTTGTTGGTTTTTGAGATAGAGTCTTAGTTTAGGTTGCCTCCAAACTAACTGTATAACTCAAGCTGGGCTCAAACTCTTAATCCTCCTGCCTCCACTTCTCATATTCTAGGACTGTAAGCATGTGCTTTCAAGTGTAATTAGTTGGTAACATTTTTATCTGTGCACACGATGGTACTTTGATCAGTTTCACCCCATTCTCCCTTTCTTCTTTTGTCTCCTCCTCTCCACCCTTTTCCTCCCTTCCTCTTTCCTCCACCTATTCTTTTATGTTATATAAATTTAAATCTAAATTCACATAGTGATGCAAGACTTGAAGCTTTATGAGCTCCAGCCCTTCTGCAGCTGATGTTGTCTTCTTCCTCTTGTACACAAGCCACACCGAAGACTCAAAAGCAGCCACCACAAAGACCAGGCATAGACCCCAACTCTGAAGCCCCAGCCCCAGGGTTTTCCCACAATCCTCTCTCGTCTCCTCCTTCACTGTGATCTTCATTGCAACTGAACCAGCCACTCTCCTTGGTCATTCAGGTCTTGTAGCCCCCATTCTAATGGGGCAAGACACCCTCAGGCTGGTGTCCATGCTAAGGGGTTCCTATATAGGGTGCAGGTCAGAGAGAGATTCCCACGATGGAGGTTGAAGGCCCAAACATGTGATGCCAATGATGCCTTCCACACCGAGCTGCAGGTCATCCTCACTTCTGGGAACTCAGGTATCTTCTTGAAGCCCACTCAGGAAGACAAGACCTTTAGAATCTTCCACACAGTTGTCCTTGACAAGAGCCTGTTAAGACTTCAAATGACATCTGTTCTCTAGAATCTCTGGACTCTTATAGTTGAGGTTTGAGTTGCAGATGGAACACTATCCAGGTGTGGGTTGTATTGTACATTGGAAAGGATGGGAATAGAAAGAACAGACTTTACATCATACTAGAAATCTCAGAAGCCCCTAGTGTAGTTTTCTCCTTGAGTCTTACAGCCCCAAATCTTCTGGAGGGAATGGGGCTTCCACTCAGCAGTGATTTCTCTGTCCCTTTGTACTTCTTTCCTCCACCTTTTTCTTTTTTTATTTTAAAATTTTATTATCATTATTATCATTTATTACAATTTATTCAATTTGTATCCTGGCTGTGGAATCCTCTCTCGTCTCCTCCAAATCCCATCCTCCCTGCCCCTTGCCCCCTCCCCCTCCCTTAGTACACTGACAGAGTCCACTGTTTGACCCTAGCCTATCAGGTCTCTTCTTAACAGAGAAGCTTCAACCCAGAGCTTGGCTCCCCTCTGTGCCTCCATGTCTGATAAGTCACAATTCACTTTTGGTTGAGCACTTTAGACTCCCTTTCTCATTCCCTCAAGTTGAGAACACTGAGAAGACTCTAGTCTCTACCTCACACATCCAGGAAAACCCTCACATCCTTTTTTGTCTGTTCACATTGACTCTTTTTTTTGTTTGTTTGTTTGTGGCCCCTGAGGCTCTTCCCTATCGTTTTCTGTGTCAAAAGTGAAGAATAGCATTGCCCACGTGGCACGCTGGGGTTGGCTACCCAGAGGCTACTAAAGCTGTGGGCTGGCTTTCCCCAGGGTCAGATGATTGTTCAAGGTTCCTGAATAAACTGCATTGAAAAAAAAAAGTGAAGAATGGCCTGATCATCCAAAACATGTTGAGGGAAGACCTACAGAGATCTGTCTTGGGACATCAGTGTGAGGCTGTCAAGAAGAGGTAGGACCCCTTTGACTATGCTGAATTGTTCAGAAAAGCTGGTCTGTCCAAGGACAGCTGAACAAGGGACAGTCCCTCCACAGCCAGTACCATTTCCCCATCAGCAGGAGGAAAGTTGACTCTCAACTTCAAAGTTGCACCTTCTGTCTTGTTACTAGCCATGGTCTGTCTAAGGGTTTGGAGGTAGCTTGATGAGAAGAGAGTACAGACAAACCATGGTTTGCTTTGCTCATTAAAAGGCTCATATGGACAAGGGTCAAAATGGGAACTTTATTTATATTATTTGTAAGTAAAAATTTAATTGTTGGGCCATGGTAGCACATGCCTTTAATCCCAGCATTTGGGAGGCATAGGCAGGTGGATCTCTGAGCTCAAGGCCATCTTGGTCTACAGAGCAAGTTCCAAGAGAGCCAGGGCTACACAGGGAAATCCTGTCTCAGGCAAAAAGAAAAGAAAACAAAATCGCCCAACCAACCAACCAACCAAATATAAAAACAAAACAAAACAAAACACCAAACCAAACCAAAAAAACAAAATATTTATTTTTAAAAATAATGTTTACCCATACTACAATCCACAGACCCAAAGAAGCTAACTAATAAGGAGGGCCCAAGGGAGGGTGCCAGAATGTCATTCAGATAGAATAGAAAGCAGAAGTACCTAAAGAAGATAAACAAGAAAGAGGACCCAGGGTACGATGATCAAGCCTCACTTAGAAAGACAAATGGGATGGACATTGGATGTAGGAGCAAACAAGTAACAGGACAGGAGCCTATCACAGAGGGCCTCTGAAAGACTCTACCTAGCAGTGTATCAAAGAAGATATTAAGACTCATAAGCAAACCTTCAGCAGAGTGCAGGGAATAAAAAAAAAAGGGGGGGGGGAGTTAATATGACCTGGAGAGGACAGGAGTTCCACAAGGACCAAATATATCTGGGCACAGGGGTCTTTTATGAGACTGTTTCTCCAAACCAGGACCATGTATGGATGCAACCTAGAGCCTCTGCTCAGATGTAGCCCTTGGTAGCTCAGTATCCAAGTGGGTACCCTAATAAGGGGAACAAGAACTGTTTCTGACATGAACTCAATGGGCTCTTTGACCTCCCCACCTCCCAAGGGAAGAGTAGTCCTGCTAGGCCACAGAGGAGGACTTTGCAGCCAGACCTGAAGACACCAGATAAACCAGTATCAGATGAAAGGGGAGGAGGTTCTCCCCTATCAGTGGACTTGGAAAAGGGCAGGGAGGAGATGAAGGGTGGGAGGGTGGGATTGGGAGGGAAAGAGGGAGTGGGATACAGCAGGATACAAAGTTAACAAACTGTAACTAATATTAAAAAAATAAAAATTAAAAAAAATTCACCTCATCAGAAAACAAAAAAAAAAAAAAAAAAAAAAAAAAGAAAGAAAGGAGAAGCAGACAAACAGAGGGCACTGGCAGGAGATGGAATGGGGAGGGACAATAGAGTGGGGATCAGATGTGGGGAGAACAGGGTGGGAAGTGAGAGGGCTGGGAACAACAAGGGAAACTGAGGGGGAACATCTTTTTATCAAGCTGGAGGCCTGTGAGAGGGCAGGCTCCTGGGAGGATATGGGTGTGCCTCCAGCTGAGACTCCTAACAGGGGCGTCATGGAGACTGAAGTCACCACCTCCCAGCCAGGCAGGACTAGTGTACAGAGGGGAACAACAACCCATCCACAAAACCTTTGACCCAAAATCTACCCCGTCTACAAGAAGTGAGTGGATAAAGAGGGAACAAACATTGAGGGATGGTCCAACCAATGACTGGCCCAACCTGAGACCCACCCCATAGTAGAGAGCGAGCCCCTGACACTGTTAATGATGCTCTGCTATGCTTGCAGACAAGAGCCTAACTTGACTGTCCTCTGGGACGTTCCAGCCAGCAGTGGATCCAGACAGATGCTGGGCCTTGTAGCTAAGTATGGGGCAGAGCTCCAGGGGTCCTGTGGAAGCAGCGGAGGGTGAGAGAAATGAAAGGACCTGGAGGGGGACAGGAACCTTATGGAAGACCGATAGAGACAACTAACCCAGTCCCATGGAGGCTTACAGAGAATGAGACATCAACTAAGGAGCATGCATGGTCTGGACCTAGGCCCCTGCACATATGTGACTGATTGGCAGCTTGGTCTTCACGTGGGTTGCCTGATAAGTGGCGGTGGGGAAACTGTTTCCAACATGGACTCTATTGCCTGCTTTTGGATCACTTCCCCTTGGCATGGCTGCTTTGTCTGGCCTCACTGGATGAGGATATCCAGTGAGGATATGATATGATATCAGTCCTGATATGACTAGATGTGCTGGGGAGGGTTGATACGAGGGAAGGGGGGATCCCTTTTCCTGGGAGGAAAGGGAAGGGAGAAGGGAGAACAAGGAGGAGGAGGGACTAGGAGGAGAGGAGGGAGGGGTCACCTTTGGAATGTAAAGTAAATAAACTGAAGTAAAATAAAAAATAATGTTAACTATTTGATAGCTTTATACAATGTATTTTGATAATACTAACCCTTCTACAAATCAGCCCAGATTATTTATTTTTGTGTGTGAGTGCGTATGGTGTAGGTATACGATACATGTGTGCATGTGTACATGCGTGTGAATGTGTGTACTCATGTAAGAGTTTGGAGGCCAGCATAGGATGTCGGGTATCCTGTTCTATTACTCTTCACTTATTCTCTTGGAGCAGGTTCTCTCACTGATCATGGAACTAGGCTGGCGACTAGAAAGCCCCAGGGATCTTCCTGTCTCCGCCTCCTACCTTCACCCAGGGTTGGGGTTACAGGTGTGTGCGCAACCATGACCAACTTACGTGGGTGCCAAGGGTTTGAACTCAGTTCTTGTGTGAGCACTAAGTGCTTTTACCAGCTGAGCTCCTTTTCATGTATCAGCTAATTTACCTCCCACAAGAAAATTTACACTACTTATTCTCAACAACTTATAATTTCTGGATGGCTTTGAGGTGACTGTGATAGGGCATCAGGGGAGGTGGTTGGGAGGATCTCTCATTCTTTCCGAGTGACACTCCCTTCCCGAGGATGAACATTCATTCTCTCTTAATTGGGTGTTGAAATGGGTGATGGGTAAGTCTGTAAGGAGAAAACAAGCATTCTTTAGGCACTCAGGTAGCATGGGCTCTTGCCTGTGTCTCCAGACACTAGGTGTATAGGTCTTGACTCCACATTGTAAAGTTTGTAAAGGCCCAACTCTGCCTGGGAGAGTCTTACTTGAGTGTCAGTGTTGGAAGCTTATTCTGCTCTCCTGCCTCTGAGCAGCATCCTCAGATTCCAACCTTGTCAGCACCAACTGCCCTTTATTTATTTATTTTTTTATTGTCTGTCATCACTGGCTAGAAGGAAGGAAGGAAGGAAAGAAAGAAGGAAGGTCGGAAGGAAGGAAGGGTATGAATTTTGGAGGATCTCAGCACCATCATTGCTCTTTATATAAAAAAAAATTGAGGGGGCTAAAAATACTCAACAAAATATTCACAAACTGAATTCAAGAGCACATAAAAAACATCATCTGCTGTGATCAAGCAGGCTTCATCCCAGGGATGGAGGGATGGTTCAGCATATGAAAATTCATCAATGTAAACCATCATATAAACAAACTGAAAGAAAAAAAAAACCACATTATCTTTTTGCTTGATGCTGGAAAAGGCTTTGACAAAAATTCAATGCTATTTCATGAAAAATGTCTTGGAGAGATCAGGGATACAAGGCATACGCCTAAACACAATAAAGGCAATATACAGCAAGCCAATAGCTTGCTAAACTAAATGGGAGAGAAGTTTAAAGCACTTCCACTAAAATCAGGGACAAGTCAAGGCTGCCCATTCTCTCCACATCTATTTAATAAAGTACTTGAAGTTTTAGCTAGAGCAATAAGACAACTAAAAGAGATCGACGGGATATAAGTTGGAAAGGAAGAAGTAAAAATATCACTATTTACAGGTGATATGATAGTATACATAAGTGACCCCCAAAATTCTTCCGGAGTACTCCTACAGACTATTTCAAGTTTTTCTTTTCTTTTTTTTTTTTTTTTGCCATTTGGCCTCCTTTTTTTTTTTTTTTTTCAATGCAGTTTATTCAGGAACCTTGAACAATCCTCGGACCCTGGGGAAAGCCAGCCCACAGCTTAAATAGCCTCTGGGTAGCCAACCCAGGCGTGCCACGTGGGCAATGCAGATAGGTCCACATACACGGAAGCAAGCCAGATCCTCAGCCTCAGCCAAATGTGGAGTTGTTTGTGTCAAGTTTTTCTTAGGGGAAAAACCGAACAACAAAAACCCAAACACCTTGTTGACTGGTTATTCACCAAAGATACACTAGGTGGCAGTCACACTCTGTTACAATCAAACCCGTAGTTGTACTACGGAAGAATGAAGTCCAGGGAAATGGCCCCACTGAAACCAGTAGGCAGCTAACCTGTTTTCCACGATGTTGCAGGAAACCATGCTGCTTAGGTCATTCTGTCCTTGTTGGACCCCACTGGAGTAGGAAGGGTCTGCAGCGCTGAAGCAAACGCACTAGGGACAGGGAAGTTCGATGAGGACAAGGAAGCCTCTATACAATAATTGCCAGGGAGTCATTATCCCTGATTGTCAGACAACGTGTGCGGACTGAAGGGGTTTAGGAGAGGAACGCTGAACAGTCTTACGTCCCCTCATGGCGGTGATAGCTATTTGGGCTTGGTGCGGGAATGACTGAGCTGCATGCAAGATAAGCATGTGCCTAGCCACGCTTCGCTCCGATGCTGTGTGGGTGCTAAGCCTGTCCTGGCCCGAATGTAGTATTTCTTGAGCTACAGTGTGCTCATGGGATCAAACGTTCACTGCTTTCTTTCAATGATATCCGAATTCCAATAGCAAACAGGTCTTTTTTTAAATTTTTTTGGCTAAGAATAAATTTATTTGTAATAATGTATTTACTTTTAAAATAAATTACAGTTTATTCACTTTGTATCCCTGCTGTAGCCTCCTCCCTCCTCCCCTCCAAATCTCATCCTCCTTCCCTCATCTCCTCCCATGTCCCTCCACAAGTCCTCCTCCCCTTCCCTCTGATCCCAGCCTATCAGGTCTCATCAGGCTGTATTGTCTTCCTCTGTGGCCTGGGAAGGCTGCTCCCCCATTAGGGGGAGGTGATCAAAGAGTCTGCCACTGATTTCATGTCAGAGACAGTTCCTGTTCCCCTTTCTAGGGAACCCACTTGGACACTGAGCTGCCATGGGCTACATCTGTGCAGGGGTTATAGTTAACCTCCATGCATGGTCCTTGGTTGGAGTATCAGTCTCACAAAAGACCCCTGTGCCCAGATAATTTGGTTATGTTGCTCTCCTTGTGGAGCTCCTGAACACTCCAGGTCTTCCTATCTCCCCCTTCTTTCATAAGATTCCCTGCACTCTGCCCAAAGTTTGGCTATGAGTCTCAAGCAAATATGTCTTAATTGAAGAAATACTGCACCGGGAGATGACTCCTCACCAACGCTTCTGTCCTGAGACTCCTCACCAGGACCGATAGGATGCCATACTGGGCAGAGCGACTTTTCCTGCCAGTGTTACTCTATCGATTTGCATTCTGGAGGTCTCTATTGCAGAACTACAGACTCAGACCATCACCACCTTCACCCCGAACAGTAACTATGCCCGGCTTCTGTCGGGAGGCCTGGGTTTGTAGGTCATTTGGCATCTCCAGAGCTGTCCAGGAATGTGGTGTTGTGCTATTCAAAAGTAATGTGGCCAAGACAATGAAGGGCTTTCAGCATTTCTTGGCCAACCTACAGGGCATGGCCCTGCTTCAAAACACTTGTTGAGGCAGCCAGAAGCCAAACAGATAGCAAAGAAGACAGCACGGCAGCTACAGAGAAGGCCAAGGGGCTAGCCAACAAGGAGGCCACCAAGCAGCAGCAGCAGCAGCAGCAGCAGCAGCAGCAGCAGCAGCAGCAGCAGCAGCAGCAGCTTGTGTAGCCCGCTAGCCAGTGCTGCTGTCTTCCTTTCCCTTCTCCCCACTGTACTTGATTATTAAAAAATCAACCTTTAGCCTCTCTGCAGTCTGGCTGTTGGGCTCAGCATCTACAGTACACCAGGCTCAATGTCCGCTCAGCCCACCATACTTGTTACCCCAATGGTCAGCTGATGACAAGGACAGAGAGGTACAGTGACTTGCCCAAGGCTACAAGCAGGGCATTGGTGAAGTGGTACCACACCAGAGACTGTATGCTCCACAAGGGCCGGCTCCTTGTTTTATTCTTGTATGTGTTCCAAGTACACCAAACAATATTTAGCACATAACAGGCACTCAGTAAACACTTGATTTGATTGCTCCCTGAAAAGAAAATGTTGAACACTCTTTTATATATATCTTTTGATATATATAGTGTCCCTTCCCTTCTTCCTTCCTTCCCTTCTTCCTTCCTTCCTTCCTCCCTCCCTCCGTCCCTCCTTCCCACCTTCTCCCTCCCACCCTCTCTCTTTCTTTCTTTTCTTTGTTGGAGTGTTGTTTTGTCCTTGTATATTCAAATACTATTTCTGTTCCAGCAGAGATCTGCTTACAGAACAGACTTTGATATTGTTATTTTTTGCCTGCATCCTATTTTGTAAACATGCACTTCCCTCACTTTTTGATAAAGAGCTGAATGAACAGTAGCTGTGACAGGGATGCCGGGATGGAAGCTCATGTCAGTCACCAGCTGGACTCAGAGGAAGTAACCAGAGCAGGAACTAGAGACTAAGATGGACAGGGAACAGGCCATAGACCAGTATAGTCAGGTTAAAATAGCTGAGTATCTGCCTAGTTATAGTGCCATAATAATATTATAATAAATATAAAAGATCTCCGGGTCATTATTCAGTGTTGGCTGGCTGTCTCAAAGAAACTCATGTTAATCTTCTTTCTTTCTTTCTTTCTTTCTTTCTTTCTTTCTTTCTTTCTTTCTTTCTTTCTTTCTCTCTCTCTCTCTCTCTCTCTCTCTTTCTTTCTTTCTTTCTTCCTCTCTCTTTCTCCTTTTATTTTGTGTAGCTTTGGTTTTCTAGAACTAGCTCTGTAGATCAGGCTGGCCTCCAACACAGAGATTTTCTTGCCTCTGCCTCCTCAGTGCTGGGAGTAAAGCTATGGACCACCACTGTCCTGCAGGTTGCTTTGCTAAGATATTTGTACTTTTTCTCTATGTAACACCTAGATTATCTTCTTCCTCTTCTTTTTTTGTTAGTTGGTTTTCCGATATAGTGTCTCTGTATAGCTCTGGCTATCCTGGAACTCACTCTATAGACCAGGCTGGGCTGGAACTCAGAGATTTACTTGCCTCTGCCACCTGAATGCTAGGATCAAAGGCATGCACCACCATCCCCTGGCTGGATTTTCATGTACTATATTTTCCCCCTTTCCTACCTCCTTCCAGAACCTCCCCATACCCCTACCAACATGACTTTATGTTCTTACTGTCTCTCTCTTTTTTGAAACCTCCATAAAACATAGAAACAAAAATCAAAACAAGCAAGCAAAATACCAAAAACAAAGCAAAACAAAAAAAAAATACAGAAACAAAACAAAACAAACTAAAGTCCACAAAACCAAACAAAACGAGGTGAAGTTCACTTGTGTTTGTCAAGTACTCCTGCACATGAGGTCTAGCGTATGGTTGATATACCCAGATATACTCCATTATGGAAAACAGATTTTTCTTTGGGCATCAGTTGCAAATAACTTCTTGGTTAGCGGTAGGCCTCTATGTCAGCTTGTCAGTGCTGGGACCCTGTTTAGCTTCCACCTGTGCAGGTCTTTTGTACACTCATTACCACAGTCTCTGTGAATTCATATGTACATCAAGCCTGTTCTGTCGGGAAGACGCTGTTTCCTTAGAGTCATCCATCACCTCTGGCTCTTACAGTCTTGTGACCTTCTCTTCACAGATACGTAAACCCTGAGGTAAGAGGTTTGATGAATACATACCATTTAGAAATTAGAGATTCAAAGTCTCTCATTCTCTGTACATTGTTCAGTTGTGGGTGTCTGTGTTAATTCCCCTCTGCTTCAATAAAAGAATTCTCTGGTGAGGGTTGAGTGAGGCTCTGATTATATATTAGTATATATATAATTAGAGGTCTGAGTATATCATTAGAGGTCATTTTAGCAGAAAAATAGTATTAGCTTTTTTTTTTTCCTAGACCGATGACCTAGATAGTCCTAAGTTCTTGAACACTTTAGTAATGTCAGGCCTGGGTTCTAACTCACAGAGTGGGCCTTAAATCCAAAGAAAAGAAGTGGTTGGTTACCGCTGTAGCATTTGTGCCACAGTTGAATCAGTATACCTTGCAGGCAGGTCTCTGTTGTAGGTTGTAGGGATTGTAGCTGAGTGATATTGATCGCCACCTTTCTCCTTCAGTAGAGTGTAGAACACCTTCACCCTTTTCCTTCAGTGGAATGTGGAGAAACTTCCAGCACCATGAGCATTAGTCAATAGGGGTAAAACACCTAATGAGGCGCCTGCTTGACTGCTCTGTGTTCCGTGACGTATATGATTGTTGTCTTCAGCAATAGGGGCTTACATTCAGTTTGTAGAGAGCAACCACTAGCCTTGGGAACAGCCCGAATTGTTGCAAGGGATGGTGGTTATGGGACCCCTTTGACCAACAATCAAGAAGATGTAGCATTCCTGGTACTGCAGGTTTTACTTGGAGGCATAAAATATCTAGTTGGAAAATTCTCTTCACTATTACATGGTAACTCCATTTAGATTTTTAAATATATGTATATATTTTAGGAATCTTTTACAGTAGTAGGTTTCTACATTTTTTTAATGGCCTGTGTTCTCTATTCCTTCTAGTATTCCTTCTTATCCATCTACTCTTTAGTTAATCCTCATGTTCTAGTTTCCTCTTTACCTCTCTGTAATATTACATTCTGCTTTTACTTCTTTGGGAGATTATTTCTTACCCCTAGTCACTTACTAGGTACCTAGTCTCTGTGGTTATATGGATTGTAGCATGGATATCAAAGGCTTTTAAGTTAACAAGCATATATAAAAGAAAATGTACAATATTCATCTTTTTGTGGGTTATCTCACCCAGGGTGATTTTTTCTGCATCTGTCCATTTACACACATATTTTATAATTTTATTTTTGTTAATGGCTTAATAATATTTTATTGTGAAAATACCACATTTTCATTACCCATTCATCAGATGATGGATATCTAGAATGTTTCCAATTTCTGGCTATTATGAGTAGAACAGCAATGAATATAAAGAACAAGTATTTCTGGAGTAAGGTGTAGAGTCCTTTGGGTATATACCAAGGGTGGTATAGGTGGATATTGAGATAGATCTATTCTCAGCTTCCTGAGGAACCACTACACTGATTTCCATAATGGAGGCATAAGTTTGCAATCCCACCAGCAACAAAGTGTTCTCCTTTCCCTACCTCCTTGCCATCTTGTGCTGTCATTTGTTTTAGGATGAAATCTCAAAGTAGTTTTAATTTTCATTTCCCTGAAGCTAAGGATGTTTAAGTGTTTATCAGATATGTGTGTTTAGTATTTGGAGAACTCTCTAGTTAGATCTGTACACTGTTTTTTAATTGGGTTATTTGTTTTCTTGATGTTCAGTTTTTTTTTTGTTGTTGTTCTTTCTGTATTCTGGATACTAACACTCTATCAGATGTATAAGTGGTAAAGATATATTTCTATTTTGAAGGGTGCTACTTTGCTGTAATAATCATGACCTTTGCTGTACACAAGCTTTTTAACTTCAGGAGGTCCCACTTATTAAATGTTCCTCTAATGCCTGTGGTATCAGTGTTAAACTCAGAAAGTTCTTTCCTGTGCCAATGAGTTCAAGCCTATCTCCACTTTCTCTTTTTATCAGATTCAGGACTTCTGCTCTTTTTTTTTTCTTTTTTTTTTAAATTTTATTTTTTTTTCTTATCAGTTACATTTTATTAACTCTGTATCCCAGCTGTGTCCCGCTCCCTCTTTCCCTCCCAATCCCACCTTCCCTCCCTGATCTCCACCGTGCCCCTTTCCACGTCCACTGATGGGGGGGACCTCCTCCCCATTCATCCGATTCTGTTTTATCAGGTATCTTCAGGACTGGCTTCGAAGCCCTCCTCTGTGGCCTAACAGGACTGCTCCTCCCTTGGGGGGTGAGGAGGTCAAAGAGCCAGTCATTGAGTTCCTGTTAGAAATAGTCTTTGTTCCCCTTACTATGGGAAACCAATTGGTTACTGAGCTACCACAGGCTACATCTGAGCAGAGGTTCTAGGTTATATCCATACATGGTCCTTGGTTGAATGTCAGTCTCAGAAAAGACCTTGTGCCCAGATATATTTGGTCCTTGTGGAGCTCCTATCCTTTCCCCATCATACTAACTCCCCTTCTTTCCTATGATTCCCTGTACTCTGCCGAAGGTTTGGTCATGAGTCTTTGCTTTGAAAACACTGCTAGTTAGAGTTTTTCAGATGCGCTCAGTAGACTCTTGTCATACATTCAATGCACATCCCATCTGTCTTTCTAAACGAGGATTGATCATCTTACCCCATGTCCGCTCAATTGATTATCTTTTTTAGGTGTATAGATTTCATTATGTTTATCATATCTTATAGGTCTATATAAGTGAGTATATACCATGTTTGTCTTTCTCCTTCTGGGATATTTCACTCAGAATGATCTTTTCTAGATCCCACCATTTGCCTGCAAATTTAATGATTTCCTCCTTTTTGATTGCTGAGTAGTATTCCATTGTGTAAGAATACCACAATTTCTGTACCCATTCCTCCGTTGATGGACATCTGGGTTGTTTCCAGGTTCTGGCTATTACAAATAAAGCTGCTATAAACATGGTTGAGCAAGTTTTGTGTACTTGAGCAAAGTTTGGGTATATACCTAGCAGTGGTATAGCTGGGTCTTGAGGAAGCACTATTCCTAATTGTTTTAGAAAGCGCCAGATAGATTTCCAGAGTGGTTGTACAAGTTTACATTCCCACCATCAATGGAGGAGGGTTCCCCTTTCTCCACAACCTCTCCAGCATGTGTTGTCACTTGAGTTTTTCATCTTGGCCATTCTGATGGGTGTAAGGTGAAATCTCAGGGTCGTTTTGATTTGCATTTCCCTAATGGCTAATGAGGTTGAGCATTTCTTTAAGTGTTTCTCTGCCATTCGATATTCCTCTGTTGAGAATTCTCTGTTTAGCTCTGCTCCCCATTTTTAATGGGATTACTTGGTTTGCTGCTTTTCAGCTTCTTTAGTTCTTTGTATATACTGGATATTCATCCTCTGTCAGATAAAGGGTTGGTGAAGATTCTTTCCCAATCTGTAGGCAGTTGTTTTGTTTTGATGACGCTGTCCTTTGCTTTACAGAAGCTTTTCAGTTTCATGAGGTCCCACGTATTGATTGTTGCTCTTAGAGCCTGTGCTGTTGGTGTTCTGTTCAGGAAGTTGTCTCTTGTGCCAATGAGTTCTAGGCTGTTCTCCGCTTTTTCTTCTAACAGATTTAGAGTATCTGGTTTTATGTTGAGGTCTTTGATCCACTTGGACTTTAGTTTTGTGCAGGGTGATAAATATGGATCTATTTTTATTTTTCTGCATGTAGACATCCAGTTGGACCAGCACCATTTGTTGAAGATGCTGTCTTTTTTCCATTGAATGGTTTTGGCATCTTTGTCAAAAATCGAGTATTCATAGGTGTGCGGGTTTATTTCTGGGTCTTCTATTCGGTTCCATTGATCCTCCTTCCTGTTTTTATGCCAATACCATGCAGTTTTTATTACTATTTCTCTGTAGTACAGCTTGAGATCGGGGATGGAGATACTTCCAGATGATCTGTTGTTGTACAGGATTGTTTTGGAGATTCTGGGTTTTTTGTTTCTCCATATGAAGCTGAGAATCTTTTTTTCTTTATTTTATTTTATTTTATTTTTATTTTTATTTTTTTATCAGTTACATTTTATTAACTCTGTATCCCAGCTGTGTCCCGATCCCTCATTCCCTCCCAGTCCCTCCCTCCCTTCCTCATCTCCACCATGCCCCTTTCCAAGTCCACTGATAGGGGGGACCTCCTCCCCATTCATCTGATCCTGTTTTATCAGGTATCTTCAGGACTGGCTGCAAAGCCCTCCTCTGTGGCCTAACAGGACTGCTCCCCCCTTGGGGGGTGGGGAGACCAAAGAGCCAGTCATTGAGTTCCTGTTAGAAATAGTCCTTGTTCCCCTCACTTTGGGAAACCAATTTGTTACTGACCTACCACAGGCTACATCTGAGTGGAGAATCTTTTTTTCAAGGTCTGTAAAGAATTGAGTTGGTATTTTGATGGGAATTTCATTGAATCCGTAGATTGCTTTTGGCAGGATGGCCATTTTCACAATGTTAATCTTACCAATCCATGAGCACGGGAGATCTTTCCATCTTCTGGATCTTCTTCAATTTCTTCCTTCAGAGACTTGAAGTTTTTCTCAAACAGGTCTTCAATGTGCTTGGTTAGTGTCACTCCAAGGTACTTATGTTATTAGTGGCTATTGTGAAGGGTGTTGTTTCCCTAATTTCTTTCTGAGCCCTTTTGTCTTTGGTATACAGGAGGGCTTCTGATTTTTTTGAGTTGATTTTGTATCCTGCCACTTTGCTGAAGGTGTATATCAGCTGGAGGAATTCTCTGGTTGAATTTTTGGTGTCGCTCATGTATACTATCATATCATCTGCAAATAGTGACACTTTGACCTCTTCCTTTCTGATTTGTATCCCTTTGATCTCCTTTAGTTGTCTTATTGCTCTGGCTAGGCCTTCAAGTACTATGTTGAAGAGGTATGGAGAGAGTGGGCAGCCTTGTCTTGCTCCTGATTTCAGTGGGATTGATTTAAGTTTCTCTCCATTGAGTCTGATGTTGGCTATAGGCTTGCTGAATATTGCCTTTACTATGTTTAGATATGTGCCTTGTATCCCTGATCTCTCCAAGACTTTAAACATGAATGGGTGTTGGACTTTGTCAAATGCTTTTTCAGCATCTAAGGAGATAATCATGTGGTGTTTTTCCTTCAGTTTGTTTATGTGGTGGATTACATTGATGGATTTCCATATGTTGAACCACCCTTGCATGCCTGGGATGAAGCCTACTTGGTCATGGTGGATGATATCTTTAATGTGTTCTTGGATTCGGTTTGCAAGTATTTTATTGAGTATTTTTGCATCAATGTTCATAAGAGAGATAGGTCTGAAGTTTTCTTTTTTTGTTGGGTCTTTGTGTGGTTTAGGTATCAGGGTCAATGTCGCTTCATAGAATGAGTTTGGTAATGTACCTTCTGTTTCTATTTTGTGGAATAGTTTGAGGAGAATTGGTGTTAGCACTTCTTTGAAGGTCTGGTAGAATTCTGCGCTGAAACCATCTGGCCCAGGGCTTTTTTTGGAGAGGAGACTGTGAATGACTGCTTCAATTTCCTTGGGGGATATAGGGCTATTCAGTCTTTCTACCTGATCTTGACTTAATGTTGGAAGATGGAATCTATCAAGAAAATTGTCCATTTCATTTAGATTTTCAAATTTTGTGGCATATAGGCTTTTGTAGTATGACCTAATGATTGTTTGAATTTCCTCAGTGTCTGTAGTCACCCTTTTCATTTCTGATTTTGCTGATTTGGATAGATTCTCTCTGCTTTTTAGTTAGTTTGTCTAAGGGTTTATCTATCTTGTTGATTTTCTCAAAGAAACAGCTTTTTGTTTCATTGATTCTTTGAATAGTTTTATTTGTTTCTAGTTGATTGATTTCAGCCCTGAGTTTGATTATTTCCAGCCGTCTGCTCCTCTTGGGTGTATCTGCTTCTTTTTTTTCTAGGGTTTTTAGTTGGGCCATTAAGTTGTTTGTATATGATGTTACGAATTTCTTCTTGCAGGCACTTAGTGCTATAAATTTTCCTCTGAGCACTGCTTTCAATGTGTCTCATAAATTTGGGTATGTTGTGCCTTCCTTTTCATTGAATTCTAGGAAGTCTTTAATTTCTTTCTTTATTTCTTCCTTACCCCAGCTGTCATTGAGTAGTAAGTTGTTCAGTTTCCATGTGCGTGTCGGCTTTTTGTTATTTCTGTTGTTGTTGAGGTCCAGCTTTAATCCATGGTAGTCAGATAGAATACAAGGGATTATTTCAATCTTTTTGTATCTGTTGAGTCTTGCTTTATGACCCACTATATGGTCTATTTTGGAGAAGGTTCCATGCGGTGCTGAAAAGAAGGTATACTCTTTTGAGTTTGGGTGAAAAGATCTGTAGATGTCTATTAGGTCCATTTGATTTAGGGACTCTGTAAGTGTTTTTATGTCCCTATTTGTTTTCTGTCTAGTTGATCTGTCCCTTGGTGAGAGTGGAGTGTTGAAGTCTTCCACTATTAAGGTATTAGGATCAATGTGTGATTTAAGCTTTAATATTGTTTCATTTACGAATGTAGGTGCTCTTGTATTTGGGGCATAGATACTCAAAATTGTGATGTCCTCTTGGTGGATTTTTCCTTTGATGAGAATATAGTGGCCCTCCTTATCTTTTTTGATTAACTTGGGTTGCAAATCTATTTTATTAGGTATTAGGATGGCTGCTCCAGCTTGTTTTCTGGAACCATTTGCTTGCAAAACATTTTTCCAGCCCTTTACTCTGAAGTAGTGTTTATCTTTGTTGCATAGGTGTGTTTCTTGGATGCAACAGAATGTTGGATTCTGTTTCCGCAACCATTCTGTTAGTCTGTGTCTTTTTATTGGGGAGTTGAGTCCATTGATGTTGATAGATACTAGTGACCAACAATTGTTACTTACTTTTGATGTGGGGTTGGTGGTGTCACTGAGTTTCATTGCTTGTATTATTTTCATTTTTTTAGTTGTGTAGTTATCTATTTCCTCTATTTCCTTAGATGTAGTTGTTTTCTTTGGTTTGGAGTTTCCCTTCTAGTAACTTCTGTAGAGCTGGGTTACTATGTAGATATTGTTTAAATTTGGTTTTGTCATGGAATATTTTGAATTCTCTGTCTATGTTGATTGAAAGTTTTGCTGGGTATAGTAGTCTGGGTTGGAATCTGTGGCCCTTTAAGGACTGTATGATTTCTGTCCAGGCCCTTCTGGCTTTTATAGTTTCTGGTGAGAAATCTGGTGTGATTCTGATAGGTCTACCTTCATATGTTACTTGGCCTTTTTCCCTTGCTGTTTTCAGAATTTTTTTCTTTGTTCTGTAGGTTCAGTGTTTTGACTATGATGTAACATGAAGAATTTCTTTTCTGGTCTAGTCTACTTGGTGTTCTGTAGGCCTCTTGTATGTTTATGGCCATATCCTTCTTTAAGTTGGGAAAGTTTTCTTCTGTAGTTTTCTTGAAAATATTTTCCGGACCTTTGAGCCTGATGTCTTCTTTTTCTCCTACTCCTATTATTCTTAGATTTTGTCTTTTCATGGTGTCCTTGATTTCTTGGATGTTTTGTGTTTGGAAGTTTTCTGATTTTATTTTTTTCTTTGAGAGACGTGTCAATTTCCGCAATTGTATCTTTGGCTCCTGAGATTCTTTCTTCCATCTCTTGTATTCTGTTGGTGATGCTTACCTTTGTAGTTCCTGATCTTTTCTCTATGTTCTCTAGCTCCTGGTTTTTCTCTATTTGTGTTTTCTTTATTGATTCTAATTCTGTTTTCATGTCTTGCACCATTTCCTTCATCTGTTTGAATGTGGAGTCCTGCTTTTCATTGACAGCTTCTGTTTTTTTTTTTTTTTTGTCCGTTTCCTCTCTATGTATCACTAATCGTGCCTCTACTTCTTTGGCTATAATTGCCTGTATTTCTATGAGAGCTTTGTTTATTTCTTCTTTATTTGCCTTCATTTGTGTGGACATTTCTTTGAGAGCTTTGTTCATTTCTTCTTTGTTTGCCTCAATTTTCATGGTCATTTCTCTGAGAGCTCGATTTGTTTCCTCTTGGTTCGTCTCGATTTCTTTGGTTATTTCTCTGAGGGCTTTGTTCATTTCATCTTTATGGGCCTCTAATAGCTGGAGAAGCATAGTTTTGAGGTCATTTTCTTGTATATCTAGTGAATTGAAGTGTCCATTGTTTTGTGGTGAGGTCCTTATGTCCTGATTTTTGTTGGGAGTGTTCTTACGTCTGCCTCTAGCCATCTGGTTATTTATAACCCTTACTGTTTGTTCCTCGAGTTGGTAGTTTGGGCTATGATCGTCTCTTTCTGTTTTCTGGACTGTTTTTTCAGGAAGATGAGAGAGGTTCACTGGTTTGGGAGTATGAGTTGTGGTTTCAGTTTTGCCTAAGTAAGGAATGTGACGCTGGCGCTATTCGCGTGAGCTTTTAGTGGGCACAGTGTGCATGCGCGGATTCTCTGACTATTCCAGTGGCCTGCAGGCCACTATTATGCAGTTCTGTCTGAGATCCAGGGATTGTTTGCCTGGATTACACTGGTGGACCCACAAGGCAGAGGCTTCAATGTTGGGGTCGCTATCCCAAGAATCCCTATGAGGCCCACACTAGGGGTGTGGGTGGCAGGGATCTCGTCTGGCTGCTTGTGTGGAGAGGCCCTGGGTCTGGGGCAAACTCTCCCTAGAAGGCTCACTTACTCTCTTGCAGGACCAGTTGGAATGCACAGGGGTTCCCCTTGCTCTCTACTCTCTGATTTGGTCCTGCTGTGGAAAATGTGCGGGTAGGCTAACAGTCAGCTCTGTGACACTGTGGCCGCATAACTCGGTGTCCCCCTTTCCTGTGTGCTGCCTCTCTGTCCTTTCCTTCTGCCAGGAGGGGTTATGTTGACTGGTCCCGGGGTAGCATGGGAAAGAGTTAGGTTGAGTGTTCTCAATCCCAGATCCCAGACCAGATCTCTCTGCCAGAAGCAGCCTGGTGGAAGAACCTATGTTTGCTGATCCCGAGAGAGTACCAGGTAGGGTTGAGTGTCCTCAGATCCAGAGCTTGGGTTTCTCTGCTAGGGGCTGCTGGGTGAGCTGGAGAGGGGGTGCTGTGTCTTGTGGCAGGCTGCCTCTCTGTCCATCCCCTCTGACCTTCCCCTCCGTTAGGGCAAGCTTATGGCAGTGCTCTCAGGGGAGTGCCAGAAGGGGTTGTGGCTTCTCAGTCCGATCCTGAGCCGGGGTTTCTCTGCCAGGGGTTGGGGGCGGGGGGCGCCGGTGATAGGTCTTGGTGCTAGACCTTATTGCACTGGACCCGTGAAAATCTCAGGACGTGTTGAATGACCACAGTCCCAGATCCCAAGCTGAAGTTTGTTTTCTAGGAGCAGCTGGCAGCACTGGGGTCCCGGCACTGTGAAGCCGCTGTGTGCCTCTTTATCCTTTCGCTCTGCCATGGCAGGGTTATGGTGGCGTTTGGGGGAGTGCCCGAAAGGATTGGGTTTTCTCAGCCCCGATCTCAGGTTGGGGTACAGACAATGTGGTCTGTGGCAGATTCTGCTGGACGCCTCCAGCCTCCTCTGAAGAGGGAGTAGGGATTTTAGCTGGGTGTGCAGCTGCTCTCTGCGCGCGTAGGGGGAGCTCAGTTGTGATGGCGGCGGGTACCCACGGTCAGCGAGACCTTCCAGGGAAAGACTGGGTGACCCGTGATCAGTCTCGCAACTTTGCTTCCCCATGGGTTTTTTTTGAGACTGGGACCCCCAGTCTCTGGCACGTTGTGCCCACCAATCAGCCTGGGAAAGTGATTGGAACACTCAGGCTTTCGGCTCCAGCCCAGAGACCCAAAGCCCGAGTTACCTGGGATTTCTTCCGGGTTCTGGCTGGGCAGCCGAGAGTGGACCTGACCGATTCGCATGC
Organism: Meriones unguiculatus; assembly: GCF_030254825.1. NCBI lineage: Eukaryota > Metazoa > Chordata > Mammalia > Rodentia > Muridae > Meriones > Meriones unguiculatus. Next base: position 29,177,918 of record NC_083365.1, read on the forward strand.
CGTGGGAGCCTCCCCTCACCTGGGAAACACGATTGCTGTTGTTTTGGTCTCCTGATCACTGCACTGCGTGTGTTGTCCTGCTTCTCAGATACAGTGATCTCCCAGCGCCGCCATCTTGGCCCCTCCCAAATAAAAGTATTTTAATGAACCTTTGGACTTCATTTTGCCATAAGCCCCAAGGTAGAAAACAACCCAGTAAGGCTTGTGTATTCATGAGGGACAATATCTTCTCCTAGGTGACCTATTAGCTACTTTCCTGATGTAGCCATGGGAAAATCGGTCTAAGAGGCATTCTGCATGGCTTGAAGCCACACTGGCCTTTCTTTTCTTATTTTTTATTGGTCGCCATTTTCTTTCTGCTGATGACTGTATTACTAAACAGCTGTATGTTTCTTGCCTTTGAGTCAAGTCAAACAGAGCCACAAGGTAGGTGTAAGCCTTCTGGAGATTCAGTCATTTCCAGCCTGCTAGAAAACAGGTGAGTGAGAAGATGGGCTGCATTTCAGTGAACAGGATTTTCTCTGTTTTAAAAAAATGGTTTATTTATGTGTAATTGTATATACACATACGTATGTATATGTGTGTGTGTGTGTGTGTGTGTGTGTGTGTGCACATGTAGACATCAGAGGACATCGGAAAGAGTTGTTTTTCTGCTTCTATCATGTTGGTCCTGGGCATAAAACTCAAGTCATTCTGCTTGGTGGCAAGTATCTCACTTAACCTGCTGAGCCATCCTGCTGGCCCACAGTCAAGATTTTCTGATAACTAACACTGCAGTTTGAAATCACTGAGTAGAGTAGAAGAGGTATGGGGACAGTTGAGTATGGTAGCTGAAAATACTCTGTTGAGAACAAAGGCTGGTATTTAAGATTAGGAACCATGCTGTGAGAATTAGGCCATGAGTTAGGAGCACACAGGAGAACAAATAGTTTTGGATGTTTGGAATTTGCTGTGGATTCAGAGTAGTTTGGCAGTAAACTTCTAGATTTGATTTGTTCTTGGCTACAGAAGACAACTTTGTAGACCAAACACAAGGACACGAATCAGGCAGTGTGCCCTAAAGAAGCAGAAATTAACCAGTTATAAAAAAGGAATGAAGAGAACAAATCAGAACATTTACTCATGTAAAATGTTATATTTTCATCAACTTTCTTGATTGGACCCTTGTGTTTCAGAAACATTTTAAGAGCCTTAATTTCTAGTTTGGATGATTTTACTTATTTATGACTCATTCAGTGAGGACTACTACAGCCTCTACTGTGTTCCCACTTCTGCGCTGGATGGTGAACATTCATGGTTTCCTTCTGGAGCTTGGGCTTGGTCTGGGAGCAAGAAACAGAGGGCTGTAGTCTGAGTGCATAGGGAGAGCCAGATAGAAGGCTAACAAGAGGAGGGGTGCTCTTCAGGGAACTGGTGCATTGGAAGAGGAATGGAAAATGTGGCCGTCTGAATTAATGGCCTGTCAATTCCTGTGCACCAGGGTTCGTTCAAATGCTCTCTGAGAATGAACTCATGACATGTCTCTGTGTGATTAGCTTTTCCTTTTAGAGACTTCTGCTGGGTGTGTGGGTAGAGCCCATTCAAATTGTAAAGTTACAAGTGAATTCAAATGCTTTTTTCCCCTCCGTATTTTTATATCTGCAAATGTTAATCTTCACTCTCAGAACATGAGCATGTTTTGTCTTCTTTTTTACACTTTTCCTTTTATCAGTACGGTTTTCTCCCTTCTTGTTCTCTTTCTCAGCTTCCCCCATCCTTGAAGAATACATGAAATTTTATGAAAGAAGGGGATGATAGAAAGACCTGGAGGGGATAGGAGCTCCAAAAAAAGACCAACAGAGCCAACAAACCAAACCAAACCAAACCAAACCAAAGCAAACCAAACCAAACCAAAACAACAACAACAAAAAAACAGCCCTGGGGGCCCTGGAGAGAATGATACCCCAACCGATGACCATGAATGGATAGTACCTAAAATCTTGGTTCAGATGTAGCCCATAGTTTCCAAGTGGGGTCCCTAATAAGGAAAGCAGGGGCCTTCTCTGGCATGGAGTGGCAGGCTATCTGATCACCTCCCCCTGGGGGTATGTGCAGCCTTGCCAGTCCATAGAGGAAGAAAATGCAGCCAGTCCTGATGAGACCTGATAGGCTAGGGTCAGATAGAAGGGGAGGAAGACCTCCCCATCAGTGGACTAGGGGAGGGACATAGGGGAAGAAAAGGGAAGGAGGGGATGAAGAAGGGGGCCACAGTTGGGATACAGTTGTAATAAATTGTAATAATAATAGTAATAATAATAATAAAATAATAATAAATAAAAAGACAGCTTCATGTAGATCAGACACTTGAATTTTTTACAAAGCCAAGGATGACCTTGGATTTCTCAACTTCCTGCCTTTGCTTCCAGCTTCTAGGATTACAGATATATGCCACCAGATCTGGTTTAGTGAGTAGCAGATTCAGGGCCAGGGCCTTGTGCATGCTAAGCAAACATTCTTCCATCTGAGTTATTCCCCATTACTGTTTTCTTATATGTCTCCTTTATCTTCATCACTCATAATTATCTGATTTGAAACAATCATTCAATATCGAGAAGGAATGAATTTGAATTAATTTAGCAAATACATATCTACTTTCTAGAACTGACAGTTCTACCTAGCTATATATCCTGTGATCTGTGGATGAAGGCACAGATGAACTATTCAGGAAAGCCATTTTCTAGTGCTTGGAAATATAGGAAATATATTATACACAATAAACTCTACATACCACAAGTAAAAGACATCAAAAAGAATTATGGGAGGGGAAAGGATATCTATCTATCTATCTATCTATCTATCTATCTATCTATCTATCTATCTATCTACTATCTATCTATATATCTATATCCTATAATATATATGTATATGTATGTATATATGTATATTTTTTTCTAGCTAGGAGAATTGAGAAGGCTTTATACAGGTTCATCTGGGGGCTCTGACAATTATCCAATATTCAGAAGAGATGAAATAAATATTTTGGAGGAGGCAGAAGTTTTAACAAAAAAGAGTTTTAACAGAAAAGGCAATTTGGAGCTTTTGCTGAAGGTAATTGTTAACTGCTTACATGGGGCTGCTGACTGGAGGGCCCCAGGTAGCTCGATTTTCCTTTAGCCAAGGGGGAATAGTCAGCCATCTGGAAATGATCTGAGCAGTAAAGAGATCTAACTAGGGTTTTTAGGATATTAACGTGCTGGACAGCGGGCTGGGGAGCAGAAACAACTGGGGCTACACTGGATTTCTCAGGGCCCTCTTGTTTCCCACCTTGGATAGCTGATCCTTCCTGTGTATCCTTTGCCACCTCTAGTCTCCTAGGTTGTTCCACAGTTTTAATTTTTGGACCTTACCTGGCTGTCTATGTCCTGCTCAATCCCAACCAGATTCCAAATAAATAATTAAAAATTTTGTCTTTCTTTTCTCTCTAATGTCCCAAATAGAATATACCTAGTGACCTTTTACTTGGTGTTTAGATTTACCCTTCTTTATTTCATACTGACATGATTAAAGGAAACAAAAGACAGCAAGCAACAGAAAATTTTATATATCTGGTTGAAAACCTAAAATTATTGGCAGTGGAGGTGCTAGAAGACTGACCTTCTGTGGCCAGGCAGTTCAAATTCACTGGTTACTATCCCAGTGTGATTTTTGTTGCAACAAAAGGTATATATAACATTTTTAATAATATTTAAAAATTGTATTTATTATAATTTATTCACTTTGTATCCCAGCTGTAGCCCCTTCCCTCAGCCCCTCCCAATCCCATCCTTTGTCTGTGTTCTCCTCTCATGCCCCTTCCCCAGTCCACTGGTAGGGAAGGTCCTCCTCCCTTTCCATCTGACACCAGCCTATCAGGTTTCATCAGGACTGGCTGCATTGTCTTTTTCTGTGGTCAGGTAAGGCTGCCCCCTTCCAGGGGAGATGATCAAAGAGCCAGCCACTAAGTTTATGTCAGAGACAGTCCCTGTTCCCCTTACTAGGGAACCCATTTAGAGACTAAGCTGCCATGGACTACATCTGTGCATGGATTCTGGTTATCTCTAAGCATGGTCCTTGGTTGGAGTATCAGTCTCAGAAAAGACCCCTGTGCCCAGATTTTTGGGTTCTGTTGCTCTCCTTGTGGAGCTCCTGTTCCCTCCAGGTCTTTTATCTCTCCCTTCTTTCATAAGATTCCCTGTACTCTTCACAAAGTTTGGCTATGAGTCTCAGCATCTGTTCTATCCATTTATGGTAGTTAAAATTTTTGCTGGGCATAATACGTGGGGATCACTTCTGTGGTCTTCCAGTGTGTGTAATATATCTGTCTGGGTCTTTCTTGCTTTTATAGTTTCTGGTGAGCCGTAAGGTTTAATTCTGATAGGTTTGCCTTTATATGTGACTTGGCCTTTTTCCCTTGCGGCTTTTAATATTGTTTCTTTGTGCTGAAAATTTAGTGTTTTGGTTATTGTATGATGGAAAGATTTTTTTCTGGTCCAGTCTATGTGGTGTTCTATAAGCTTCTTGTATGTGTATAGGCATCTCTTTCTTTAGATTGGGGAAGTTTTCTGTGATTTTATGAAAAAAAATATTCTGGACCTTGGAGCTTGGAGTGTTCTTCTATTCCTATTATTCTTAGTTTTGGTCTTTTCATAGTATTCCATATTTCTCAGATGTTTTGTGTTAGGAACTTTTTAGATTTAACATTTTTTTTGACTGATATAGATTTCTTCAATCGTATTTTCTACACCTGATATTCTCTCTTCTATCTCCTGTATTCTGTTGATGATGTTTTCATCTGCAGTTCCTGTTCTCTTCCCTAGGTTTTCCATCTCCAGAATTGCCTCAGATTGTGTTGTCCTTATTGTTTCTATTTCCATTTTTAGGTCTTATTCATTTCCTTCTCCTGTTTGATTGTGGTTTCCTGTATTTCTTTAAGGGGTTTATTCAATTCTTTCACCTGTTTGATTGCATTTTCCTGCCTTTCTTTGAGGGATTTATTATTATTTTTTATTTTTAAGGCCTCTATCATTTTCCTAACCTCAGATTTAAGATTATTTTCTTGTGCTTCCAGTGTGATAGCATACTTAGAGCTTGCTGTGGTAGGAATAGCTGGGTTTTGGTGGTGTCATATGGCCCTGGGTTTTTTTTTTTTCCTGGGTTTTGTTGTTGGTGTTTTTGTGCTGACTTTGTGGTCTCTGATGGTAGTAGTTCTCTGGGGTTGTAGGTAGAGCTGGTAGTCTCAGATGGCTGCTGTCTTCTGGTTTTCCTGTTTATACCTGATCTGTTTTTTTCTGTTGCTTCCTGATTTCTGCTGGTCTTCAGGGCCAAGAACTGGGTGGGTCCTGGGAAATGGAGCAGGCCCTGGAACTGGAATGTGGGGTGAATTGGAGAAGTGGATCACAGAGCCCTGTGGCAGACCTTGCCACTATTGCTGACAGGCTTTGGCAGGCCAGCAGATCGGGAGAAGTCTGGTCTCCACGGCCCACAAATTCAGCTATTATTTTTTACTTCACTGTGAATGACACACCTTCCATTTTCATAAAATAATTTCATACCTTGAAATCTGGGACTCTGGGAGCTCCTGTTCTTTGATGCAATTTTTCTGCCTTTATCACTCCTTTTGTTCCTTTTCCAGGCTCTCAGTCTTGAACATTTCCCTCTTTTCTCTAGATACATAATTTAGCTTGATCAATTGGTTTTATACAGATGAGATCTAAATTCTCCTTTTATCTTACCTTCCTCTTAAAATGCTGCAATACTTAAGGTAAAGGCCCCTCTGCACCAACCTAAAAACTTCAAATAAGCTGAGCAAGGAGGCAAGACCTTTAATTCCAGCACTCAGAGGTAGGGGAATCTCTGAGTTCAAGGCCAGACTGGTCTACATAGTAAGTTCCAGGCTAGCCAAGGTTACATAGTAGGACCTTGTCTCAAAAAACCAAACTAAAACACAAATTACCCACCCAAACCTCCCACCCATCCACCCACCCACCCAACCAACAAAGCAATCTAGCAAACAAAACTCCAAATAACTTCTCCTCTACTTGGGAGACTTTCATATTTTTTAGCTCAGCTTTTGGAGCCCTCTGAAATCACTTACATTTTTATGTCTTGTCTTCCTTCTACACAACATTACAATAAAGTCCAGAAAGTATTTTTGATTCTGAACTACTTACTGAATGTTACTTCTCTCTATCTTTTCATGTTTCCTTTCTCTAGAATGTCTACATCTATTATTCTCTCTCTTACTATTATTTAATAATTTGTGATGTATATTCTTTGCCACCTCCCATAAAAACCCAATACCAGTGCCAGTGCATATTAAGGACAATAATATGGGTTGCAGAGGATCCAGGTTTGAGTTCCAGCACCAACATGGCGTCTCACAGCTGCCTGTGATGCCAATTCCAGGGGATCTCGTGCCCTCTTCTGGTCTCCATGGGTACTGCATGCATGTAGTATATGTATGTACATAACATGCAAGCAAAAAGACTCATACACAGAAGATAAAAATAAATACATCCAAGAAATAAACTCATTACATTTATCAACTGGACTACAGAATAGTATTTTCAGCACCTCAGAAAGCCGTCATGCCCTTGTATTTTTATCCTTCTCTCTTCTAGGTTTAAGAATATTGTGTAAGTTGGGTGATGGTAGTTCACTTCTTTAATCCCAGCACTTGAAAGGCAGGTGGATCTCTGAGTTTGAGGCCAGCCTAATCTACAAAAATAGTTCCAGGACAGTCTAAAGAAACCTTATTTTTTTCTTTTTTTTTCTTTTAATATTTATTATGTATTACAATATGTTCACTTTGTATCCTGGCTGTAGCCCCCTCCCTCATCTCCTCCCAGTCTCATCCTCCTTCCCTCTTCTCCCTCTATGTCCCTCCCCTAGTCCACTGATACGGGAGGTCCTCCTCCCCTTCCATCTGACCCTAGTCTATCAGGTCTTATCAGGATTGGTTGCAATGTCTTCCTCTGTGGAGTGGTAAGGCTTTCCCACCCTCAGGGGTAGGTGATGAAAGAGCCAGCCACTTAGTTCATGTCAGAGACAGTCCTTCTTCCCCTTACTAGAGTGTTGGGAGCGGTGACCCAGCGGCCTGCTTTGATATTTAAATCTCAGCGGAGAGATGGCTTTTAGGAGGCCTTTACTAATGGCAGAGGAGAACTTGCAAGTCCATCTCCTTTTGTTTGTGACAACAGGAGGGATAGCTTGTGAGGATTACACCTCTTCCTCAGGCTCCTTGTGCAGATTAACCTGTTGTTCTGAGATGTTTTACTGGCTAAAAGTAACTACTCAAAAAATAAAGTGGTCAAAAGGCTGGAGGCAGAGGAGGCAGAGTCTTGAGACTGGCTGCTGGCACTGCTTGCTGCAGTTGTCTGCCTTTTGCAAAAGCTGTCGAGTCTGGACCTTAAAAAGTTTCCTGTGTGCTGTGTGTTTATTTTATTAATTTTAATCCTCACAGCCAACTCAAGAACCGTTCGACTCTGCCCGGCTGGCTCTGGCACTAGAGAACACTCTTGGATATTGAGCTGCCATGGGCTACATCTATGCAGGAGTTCTAGGTTATCTCCATGCATGGTCCTTGGTTGCAGTATCAGTCTCAGAAAAGATTCCTGGGCCCAGATTTTTTGGATCTGTCAGTTTCTGTGTTGAGCTCCTCTCCCCTTTTGGTCTTTCTATCTCCCCTTTCTTATATAAGATTCCTGGTACTCTGCCCAAAGTTTGGCTATGAGTCTCAGCATCTTCTCTAATACCCTGCAGGTAGAGTCTTTCAGAGGCCCTCTGTGGTAGGCTCCTGTCCTATTCCCTGTTTTCTCCCTCTTCCACTGTCTATCCCATTTGCCTTTCTGAATGAGGATTGAGCATTTTACTCAGGGTCCTCCTTCTTGCTTAGCTTCTTTAGGTGTACAGAAAACAATCCTCTACAATAAAAGATCTTCTGGAGTTATCTCCCCTGCCTTTTATCTGACCCTAGCCTATCAGGAGGAGGACCTCCCTCATCAGTGGATTGGGAATGGGACATAGGAAGAGAAGAGGGAGGGAGGGCGGGATTGGGTGAGAATGAAGGAGGGTGCTACAGCTGGGAAACAAAGTGAATCAATTGTAATAAATAAAAAAAAATAAATGAAAAATTTTTTCTTGGACAATTTAATACAAGTATATAATATATTTTGTTCATGTTCACTTATCATTACATCTTCTGATCATCCCTGTGCCTACCGAACCCTTCTTTTCTGTAACAATTCTCCTTTTGTCCTATTGTTGTTTGTTTCCATTATTTTTAGCATTGCACTGAGTTTAATTAAGGTTGTTTACCTTAGCATGGTAATAGAATTCTTCACAGGATCTACAGCCATCTAACAGAGCTTCAACCTTCAATGAGTTTTGACCTGAGTCATCTTTAAAATTTATATTTCTGCTTACCAAACCATTTAAGAAGGAAATAACTGCTATCAGAAGTCTTCAGTGGAGTCTTGCTTTTGATAAGTATTTGTGTGTTTAGATATTATTCTATGAAATTGTGTTGATACCTTAAGGTTTGTTTTTAGAATCATAAATATATGGGCTAAATGTTCTTATTCTCATGCCTTAGTACTCACTTCAGTCCTTTAGATTCTTGAATATATCTATTAGGAATTAGCAGTGAACATACATGTATTTCATTTAAATATGTGCTGACATCTATTTTTTTTGTAGCATCTATTAATCATGTGTTATTTTCTTCTGTCATTATTAGTTATGGGATTATACTCCAAAGGTAAAGTAAATTTTTCATCAAATGAGTACCATGTTCATAATTAAAAATGATTATAGTTATAGTATCTGCTAGTTTTGTTTTTTAATTGGAAATAGATACATCTCAACCACAGTGTCTCCTCTTTCCACTTCTTCCAGTTCCTACTTCCTTTCTCCACCAGTTTAACCCCTCCCTCCATTACCTCTTCAGAAAAGAGCAGGCCTCCAAAAGATGATAATCAAACATGACAAAACAAGGTACAACAAGACAAGGCAGAGGTCATCATCATATCATAGCTGGACAAAACAACCCAATAAGAGGAAAAGGGTCCCAGGAGCAGAAAATAGAATCACAGATACACCTGATCCCACTGTTAGGAGTCCCACAAAACACCAAGCTAACAGCCTTGACACAGGCAGAAGACCTGGCGCAGACCATGTAGGCCCTGTGCTTGCCATTTGGTCTCTGTGAGCCCTGCTTAGTTGATTTGGTGGGCTATGTTTTCTTGTTTTAACATACTTTAAAACTGATTCTTCGAGAAAACGATAATAAAGCTGAGCATGATGGCTCATGCTAGTAATCACATGCACTCAGGTATTAAGCAGGAGTGTCTTGAGTTTGAGGTAAGTCTGGACTGTGTAGAGAGTTTTTCGTCAGTATGGACTACAGTGAGACCTCTTTTTTTTTTTTTAATCAAAACCAAACAACACAACAAAACAAACAACAAAAGATGAATATAATCAGAATCCTAAGTAGACAAGTCCAATGTTAGGTGATGGAGTTTTAAAGAAAGTAAAAGGTGAAATTGGTTAGATATGAAAGATATTTTCAAATATTTGAAAGGTTGGCATATGAAATATATTTTATTACTTCTTCTTGACTTCACATTGTAAAAGTAGACCTATGATTAGAAGTTAATGAAAACAGACTTTTCATTAGATGGAAATATTTTGTAATACACCTGTCAAAGCATAGGTATTTTAAACCAGGAACTAGTCTGGGCCACATCAAGACCGATCATGGATGACCACCTACAAGGAATTATACAGAGGACATTTCTGCTAATGAATGTTTTCAGTTTGTTTCTTTCTTCCATGGACACCTATGCTACAAATTTGAGTCTTCATATGCTCTGGTATTAAGATCTAAACAATCTTCTGGTTGTCCTTGTATACTCTAGAATTTGCTTTCGAGTTCTGGCTTGTTTGTGTTTGCTCAACTTTACACTGGCCCTCTCTTCTTTTCTGCCTGTGTTGTAGACTTCAAGATGCAGCATTAAAGCCTACGAAGTTAAAGATTGCTGAGTGAGCTGCTATGTTAGTGTGAGGTCAGCTTGCCATAACAGCCCCCTCAGTTTTTATTTCCTAGAGGTCGTGTGGCTCTGATGACACCCTGACTGATCAATGAAGTAATTCTGCCTTCTTATTCTCCTGTTCTTTCAGGAAAATCTGGAGCCAGTAACAACAGAGACCATGGGGAAAGAAAATCATTCAGTGGTGTCTGAGATTGTGCTGTTGGGATTTGGCAGTTCCTTGGAGATATGCCTTGTCCTCTTCCTCATATTCTCTGTGTTCTATTTGGCAGGCATTTTAGGAAATTTCTTAGTTGTTCTCACAGTGATCTCTGACCCCCATTTGCACTCTCCCATGTACTTCCTGCTAGCCAACCTCTCCTTTATTGACATGTGGGTTTCCTCCATTACAGTTCCCAAGATGATTTCTGATCTTTTAAAGGAGAGAAAAGTCATCTCCCTTCAAGGCTGCATTGCTCAGATGTTCTTCATTCATGTTACTGGAGGGACAGAGATGGTGCTGCTCATAGTCATGGCCTATGACCGTTACATCGCTATCTGTAAGCCCCTTCACTACTTGACCATCATGAACCGAAGGACATGCATTTTATTCTTAGTTTTGACCTGGACTATCGGAGTCACACATTCACTGATCCAAATTGTGTTTGTCACAAACCTGCAGTTCTGTGGCCACAGAGAAGTGGACAGCTTTTACTGTGATCTTCCCCGGTTTATTAAGCTTGCCTGCACAGTGACATACAGGCTGGATCTCATGGTCACTGCCAACAGCGGCTTCATCTCTCTAGGAACATTTTTCATCTTGATGATCTCCTATACCTTTATCCTGGTCACTGTTTGGCAGCATTCTCCTGGAGGCTCATTGAAGGCTCTCTCTACATTGTCAGCTCACGTCACAGTGGTAGTATTATTTTTTGGTCCATGCATTTTTGTGTATTCATGGCCTTTTCTCACAGTGCCTGTAGATAAATTCCTTTTCATTTTTGATGTAATAATCACCCCATTTCTGAACCCTATAATCTATACTTTTAGGAACAAAGAGATGAAGGTAGCAATGAAGAGGATACTCAGCCAAATGCTGAGTTCCCAGAAGCTGTTTTAAGAGTGTGGCATCAACAAAGACAAGTGTCTTTAACATTCCCCAAGTTACAGACAATAATCTAAAGACGGGCAGCTCATACAGGTTTTATTCACTAGACAAATTAACAGCACACAAGATTTTCTTGATGTACTTACTGCTCATAACCACAGAAGATGTGTTCTTTCTAATGCAATGTGTTAGAATAAAATGTATTAGTGTGAAACTCTTTATTTTTCTACCCTCTCCTTGATAAAGAGGGCTCTGACTGATCTGTTACATGGTAACATTATACGCTTGGAGAAAGCACTTTTCTTTTTAGATTTTTGTGCACAATAAAAACTTTTCTGAAAATATGAGAAAATTTGCAATTATTACAAATTATTACAATTATTTTAGAAAATATGTTTTTGACTGAAATAGAATTACATCACTTTCCTCCTCTTTTCCTTCCTCTAGCCGCTCCCAGGTGCCTTTCTTTTCAAACTCCTTTCACCATCTCTAGGGAATAGCATTGTTTTCTTTGATTAGTATTGATATGTGTGTGTGTGTGTGTGTGTATGCATGTATGTATAAGCATAACTTTATATACAATTGGCTGAATCAATTTTTCTGACTTTTTAAAATTTGAGACTCTGGGTAAGACATTGTGGATGCAGCTGTGATAGATGAGAAAACCAATGAGCATGGGGGATGCTCAAGCAATAGTGTATGACTTACTCTTCAATGTATATTGCCCGTGCATAAGAAAAGGTAAACAAGTAATGATCTTAAAATTACAATTTTTTTTTTTATTTTTGAGAAAGGGTCTCTTTTCACACCTCTGGCTGTCCTGGAGTTCACTGTGTAGACCAGGCTGTCCCCAAACTCACAGAGATCCACCTATCTTTGCCTCCTGAATGCTGCATTGAAAGGTGTATGCCACCACATCCAGTCCTTAAAATTATTATTATTTTTTTTGTTTACCATAATACCAACCTGAAATGGAATTATTGCATTACAGCTTCTTATGTATATCAGCCAGTGTTTATGGTAAGTACAGAATAAGCCTTACAATCACTTCACTCCCTTTATAAACTGTGTTCCAGCCGTGTCGGGGCAGCGGCTTAGGACGAAAGAGATCTGGTAAGGAGCAAGGATGGTGCTAAACTTACAACTTCCATGTGCTTTCCCCTGATTGCATGGCTATAATTTACCTGTCATTTCTAAGAGACACAGTCTCACAGCAGACTTCCTGTTCCTCTGGTTCTTGCCATCTTTCCACCCTTTCTTCTGTGATGTTCTCTGAGCCTTGGGTGCAGAAGCTGTGTTGTAGATGCACCCACTGGAGCTGCGCACTCCAAAATTAATTGTTCTTTGCATTATGACCAGTTGTGGCCTTCTTTAACGGTCTCCATCGACTGAAAAGAGAAGCTTCTTTGATACACTTAACTGTAGGTATAAGGACAAGTTTTAGAGTGTAGTAAGGAATTATGATAGGCCTAGTAAAGTGGTAGTAGTAGGCTCTTCTCTAAGATCTAAGATGACCTCAGTAGCCCTGTATGGTTGAATAGGTTTTATAGCACCTGATATGGTTTCCCTCCTTTTGAGTGGGCTTTTAGTCCAGTTAGACAGCTGTTGGTTATTTCCAAGATATGAGTGCACCTTTAGGGATATCTCAACATGCTGGTCATTGCTATAGTTAATAGGTATCACAGCTGATTAGGATCATTGGTTGTTTCCCCTCATTTGGCAGCTTGCCTATCACCTCTGGCACTATGAAAGGTAGAATACAGAAAGGAAATTGTCAGGTTAGATCCAGTTCTTCTGAGTCTTGTGTCAAACATGTATGACATCTTCAGCAATAAAGACTTACCTTCAATCTCTGAAGGGCAGCCTAGGACAACAGCAATAGAATATCCAAGTATAAAGGATTCATGTTCCTTTTTATGGTCAGACTGCACATTATAAACAATTTTCTAAATTTTCTGTCACAAAATGTAGAATGTAATATGTATTCAATGTATTTTTATCAACTAAATTTCTATTTGTATAATTATGTAAGTTGATCACTTTGATAATTTATTCTAGCATAGTGAAGTGAACCACTGAAGAGCTGTGTATGATGCTTCATGCCTATAATGCCAACACATGGAAGGCAGAGGCATGAAAGAAACTGCTGTGTGTCTAGGTCAGTGGTTCTCAACCTTCTTAATGCTGTGACCCTTTAATACAGCTCTTTATGTTGTGGTGACCCCCAACCATAAAATTATTGTCATTGCTACTTCATAAGTATAATTTTGGTACCATTATGAATCATAATGTAAATATTTTTGGAGATATAGGCTTGCTGAAGGGGTTGTAAACCACAGGTTGAGGAACAATGATTTAAGTCAAAAGGGAGTTTAATACATTTTAACCCCTCCTTCAGGAAGGATGCTAAACTTTATGTGTGAAGAGGTTAAAAAGTCTGAGTTAGTGAGATTAGAAGTCATATATTGTGGATCTCATATATCTATATCACTAAATCAAAACAGATACTATCTGAGAAATTACTGCTAGAATCACAGGTTTATTTGAGGAATCATGTTGACATCACATAAAACTTCTGGCATTCCTTTCAGATACTTATTTTATTCACTTACTTAAAAAAATGATTGCAAGGGCTGGAGAGATGGCTCAGTGATTAAGAGCACTTGCTGTTCTTCCAGAGGTCCTGAGTTCAATTGTCAGTAACCACATGTTGGAACACAATCATCTATGATGTGATCTGATGCCCTCTTCTGGTATGCAAATGCACGTGCAGACAGAGCACTCATATACATAAAATAATAGTTCTACAACAAGACCCAGCTATAGCACTCTTGGGCATTTACTCAAAAGACGCTCCACCCTACACCATACATACCATGCATAGTTGACATTTCCTCAACTATGTTTGTAGCAGCTTTGTTTGTAATAGCCAAAAACTGGAAACAGCCTAGATGTTCCTCAACCAGAGAATGGATACAGAAATTATTGTACATTTGCACAATAGAATACCACTCAGCTATCAAAAACTAATCACGAAATTTGCAGGCAAAAGGATGGAACTAGAAAAGATCATCCTAAGTGAGGTAACCCAACCTCAAAAGACTCACATTGGTATGTACTCACTTATAAGTGGATATTAGATTTATAGTACAAGACAACCATACTATAATCCACAGACCTAAAGAAGCTAAGTAACAAGGAGGACCCAAGGGAGGGCACTGAAAAGTAAACAAATCTTAAAAAAAAAATCAATCAAAAAATGATTGCAAGAATTGAGATTGGTTAAAAACAGGAAATCATGAACTTTGCAGGCAAATGGGTGGGATCTAGACAAGATCATCCTGAGTGAGGTATCCCAGAAGCAGAAAGATACACATGGTATATTCTCACTCATATAGACATATAATATAGGATAAACCTACTAAAATCTGTACACCTAAAGAAACTAATCAAGAGGGAGGACTCTTGTTAAATGCTAAATTCCTATCTAGAAAGTCAAAGAGGCTGGGCATCAGAAGAAGGAGAAAAGAGGGAGCAAGTCAGGAGCCTGACACAGAGGACCTCTGAAAAGCTCTCCCCTGTGGACTATCAATGTAGCTACTGAGACTTATGGGCAACCTTTGGGCAGAGTGCAGGGAATCTTAGGAAAGAAGTGGAAAACAGTAAAATCTGGAGAGGACAGGAACTCCACAAAGGAGAGCAACAGAACCAAAAAATCTAAGCACAGGGGTCTTTCCTGAGTCTGCTATTTCAACCAAGGACTATGCATGGAGATAACCCAAGACCCCTGCACAGATGTAGCCCTTGGCAGTTCAGTATCCAAGTGGGTTCCATTGTAATAGGAACAGGGACTATCTCTGACATGAACTGATTGGCCTGCTCTTTAATTACCGCCCCCTGAGGGGGAAGGAGTGTAAGACATGGGGTCTCACAGCTCAGGATTTTAAGATCGCGCCCTTCCCAGAAACTCTCACACACCATGCAACTCATTGCAAAAGCAAGAGGTTTAATTTAACCATTGCGCAATGGGGTCACCCTGCCAGTCAGCAAAGAGTGGCCCCGGGAGACAAAGGCTTTAGGTTTTTAAAAGAAAAATTGCGGGAAATTTGAAGTTGCAGTTTTGGCAATTTAGGATTGGATGAGGAAGCTATAAAGTAAGATAATTGGTTAGTCTTAGGTGCTCAAGCTTGGCCAGTCCTGCCAAGTGTGGATGCAGCTGCAATTGAACGTGGGGTGGTTTGCTCATCCTTGAAGATTTGGCTGGAGTGCAGGAGCTAGTCAGAAGAAGGATTGAGGCCATCTGGGTTCGTTGCTAAGAAACACTATCTTGAAGACAGGGTCTGGTCGTTCTTTTTGCTGAGTGAAGGTTATTGCTTGCTTCCTTTTTTTTTTTTTAATATCTGTCCTCACAGATAGGGTCACATTCCTCCATTTTCTGGAAAGGTACTAAGAGGCTTTAGCTTGACCTGGACCTAAAACTCAAAACTATAGGCTTTAGAAGATATATAGGTTACAAGGTTAGCCTAACCCTTTCAGCAGCATTACCAGGCCACAGAAGAAGACAACGCAGCCACTCCTGATGAGACCTAATTGACTAGGATCAGAAGGAAGGAAAAGAAGTCCTCCCCTATCAGTGGACTTGGGGAGGGGCATGCATGCAGAGGGTGGAGGAAGGGAGGGATTGGGACGGGAGGAGGGAAGGAACCACAGGGGGGATACAAAGTGATTAAAGTGTAATCAATAAAGAAAAAAAAAAACAAGAACAAAAGGTTTACATTTTGGTGGCTCTTTTTCTTGGACTTTTATTGTATTTTCCTATTCTTGTTTTGGCTTACCTAAATATGTGTATGTAGAAAATAAATATTAAGTAGGCATTTCTGTATCTGTTTTGTATACATATGGGTGTTCAGATGATTTCACTCAAAAATAACTAGAATCTGGGTGTAAAGGTTTGTGAATTCAGCACTTAAAAAGCCAAAGCAAGATTACAATTGAGGCACATCTAAGCTACTTAGTAAAATCCTGACTAAAAAAGAAAACAAAGTAGTTGAAAAGTATTTTAATGTTATATGTTTATATGAGTGAGTATATACTGTGTGTGTCTTTCTGCTTCTAGGCAGCTCCCTCAGGATAATCCTTTCTAGGTTCCACCATTTACCTGTAAATTTCATGATTGCCTTATTTTTCATTGCTGAATAATATTCCATTGTGGATGTACCACAATTTCAGTATCCATTCTTCAGTTGAGGGGCATCTGGGTTGTTTCCAGCTTCTGCCTATTACAAATAAAGCTGCTACAAACAGGGTTGAGCAAATGTCCTTATTGTGTACTGGAGCCTCTTTGGATATATGCCTAGGAGTGGTATGGCTGGATCTTGAGGAAGAGCTATTCCTAGTTGTCTGAGAAAGCACCAGATTGATTTCCAGAGTGGTTGTACAAGTTTACATTCCCACCAGCAGTGGTGGAGGGTTTCCCTTTCTCCACAACCTCTCCAGCATGTGTTGTCACTTGAGTTTTTCATCTTGGTCATTCTGATGGGTGTAAGGTGAAATCTCAGGGTCGTTTTGATTTGCATTTCCCTAATGGCTAATGACATTGAGCATTTTTCTTTAAGTGTTTCTCTGCCATCCGATATTCCTCTACAGAGAATTCTTTCTCTGTTTAGCTCTGTTCCCCATTTTTTAATTGGATTACTTCATTTGTTGCTTTTCTGCTTCTTTAGTTCTTTATATATACTGGATATGAGTCCTCTGTCAGATAAATGGTTGGTGAAGATCCTTTCCCAATCTGTAGGCAGTCATTTTGTTTTGATGATGGTGTCCTTTGCTTTACAGAAGCTTTTCAGTTTCATGAGGTCCCATTTATTGATTGTTGCTCTTAGAGCCTGTGCTGTTGGTGTTCTGTTCAGGAAGTTGTCTCCTGTGCCAATGAGTTCTAGGGTATTCCCCACTCTTTTTTCTAACCGATTTAATGTGTCTGGTTTTATGTTGAGGTCTTTGATCCACTTGGACTTTAGTTTTGTGCAGAGTGATAAGTATGGATCTATTTTCATTTTTCTACATGTAGACATAAACCTACTAAAAACTGTACATCTAAAGAAACTAATCAAGCGAGAGGCCCCTGACTAAAATGCTCAATCCCCATCCTGAAAGGCAAAGAGTTTGGACATCAGAAGAAGACGAAAACAGGAAACAATCTAGGAACCTGCCACAGAGGGCCTCCAAAGCTCTGCCCTGCAGAGTATCAAAGCAGATGCTGAGCCTGATGGGCAACTGTCGGGCAGAGTGCATGGAACCTTTATATAAGAAGTGGGAAATAGTAAGAGCTGGAGAGGACGGGAAGCACACAAGGAGAGCAACAGAACCAGAAAATTTGAACACAGGGAACTTTCAGAGACTCATACTCTAACCAAGCACTATTCATGGAGATAACCTAGAACCCCTGCACAGATGTAGCACATGACAGTTCAGTGTCCAAATGGGTTCCATAGTAATGGGAAGAGGAGCAGCGTTACCAGGCCACAGAAGATGACAATGCAGCCACTCATGATGTGATCTGATAGACTAAGATCAGAAGGAAGGAGAAGAGGACCTCCCCTATCAGTGGACTTGGGGAGGGGCATGGGTGAAGAAGGGAGAGGGAGGGTGGAATCGAAAGGGGAGGAGGGAGGGGCTAATGGGGGGATACGAAGTGAATAAAGTGTAATTAATAATAATAATAATAAAAGTCTACTGAAAAAAAAAAGAAAAGTATTTTAATGAACCTTAGGACTTTATTTTGCCATAAGCCCCAAGGTAGAAAACAACCCAGTAAGGCTTGTGTATTCATGAGGGACAATCTCTTTCCCTAGGTGACCTATTAGCTACTTTCTATGTAGCTATGGGAAAATCGGTCTAAGAGGCATTCTGTATGGCTTGAAGCCACACTGGCCTTTCTTTTCTTATTTTTTATTTGTTGCCATTTTCTTTCTGCTGATGACTGTATTACTAAACAGCTGTATGTTTCCTGCCTTTGAGTCATGTCAAACAGAGCAACAAGGCAGGTGTAAGCGTTCTGGAGATTCGGTCATTTCCAGCCTGCTAAAAAACAGGTGAGTGAGAAGATGGGCTGCATTTCAGTGAACAGGATTTTCTCTGTTTAAAAAAAAATGGTTAATTTATGTGTAATTGTATATACACATACACATGTATATGTGTGTGTGAGTGCACATGTAGACATCAGAGGACATCGGCAAGAGTTGTTTTTCTGCTTCTATCATGTTGGTCCTGGGCATAAAACTCAAGTCATTCTGCTTGGTGGCAAGTATCTCACTTAACCTGCTGAGCCATCCTGCTGGCCCACAGTCAAGATTTTCTGATAACTAACACTGCAGTTTGAAATCACTGAGTAGAGTAGAAGAGGTATGGGGACAGTTGAGGATGGTAGCTGAAAATACTCTGTTGAGAACAAAGGCTGGTATTTAAGATTAGGAACCATGCTGTGAGAATTAGGCCATGAGTTAGGAGCACACAGGAGAACAAATAGTTTTGGATGTTTGGAATTTGCTGTGGATTCAGAGTAGTTTGGCAGTAAACTTCTAGATTTGATTTGTTCTTGGCTACAGAAGACAACTTTGTAGACCAAACACAAGGACACGAATCAGGCAGTGTGCCCTAAAGAAGCAGAAATTAACCAGTTATAAAAAAGGAATGAAGAGAACAAATCAGAACATTTACTCATGTAAAATGTTATATTTTCATCAACTTTCTTGATTGGACCCTTGTGTTTCAGAAACATTTTAAGAGCCTTAATTTTTAGTTTGGATGATTTTACTTATTTATGACTCATTCAGTGAGGACTACTACAGCCTCTACTGTGTTCCTACTTCTGCGCTGGATGGTGAACATTCATGGTTTCCTTCTGGAGCTTGGGCTTGGTCTGGGAGCAAGAAACAGAGGGCTGTAGTCTGAGTGCATAGGGAGAGCCAGATAGAAGGCTAACAAGAGGAGGGGTGCTCTTCAGGGAACTGGTGCATTGGAAGAGGAATGGAAAATCTGGCCGTCTGAATTAATGGCCTGTCAATTCCTATGCACCCGGGTTTGTTCAAATGCTCTCTGAGAATGAACTCATGACATGTCTCTGTGTGATTAGCTTTTCCTTTTAGAGACTTCTGCTGGGTGTGTGGGTAGAGCCCATTCAAATTGTAAAGTTACAAATGAATTTAAATGCTTTTTTCCCCTCTGTATTTTTGTATCTGCAAATGTTAATCTTCACTCTCAGAACATGAGGTTTTTTTGTCTTCTTTTTTACACTTTTCCTTTTATCAGTATGGTTTTCTCCCTTCTTGTTCTCTTTCTCAGCTTCCCCCATCCTTGAAGAATACATGAAATTTTATGAAAGAAGGGGATGATAGAAAGACCTGGAGGGGACAGGAGCTCCAAAAAAAGACCAACAGAGCCAACAAACCAAACCAAAGCAAACCAAAGCAAACCAAACCAAACCAAAACAACAACAAAAAAACTGAGCCCTGGAGGCCCTGAAGAGAATAATACCCCAACCAATGACCATGAATGGATAGGACCTAAAACCTTGGTTCAGATGTAGCCCATAGACTCAGTCTCCAAGTGGGGTCCCTAATAAGGAAAGCAGGGGCTTCCTCTGGCATGGAGTGGCAGGCTATCTGATCACCTCCCCCTGGGGGTGTGTGTGCAGCCTTGCCAGTCCATAGAGGAAGAAAATGCAGCCAGTCCTGATGTGACTTGATAGGCTAGGGTCAGATAGAAGGGGAAGAGTACCACCGCTATCAGTGGACTAGGGGAGGGACATAGGGGAAGAAAAGGGAAGGAGGGGATGAAGGAGGGGGCCACAGTTGGGATACAGTTGTAATAAATTGTAATAATAATAATAATAATAATAATAAAATAATAATAATAAATAAAAAAGACAGCTTCATGTAGATCAGACACTTGAATTTTTTACAAAGCCAAGGATGACCTTGGATTTCTCAACTTCCTGCCTTTGCTTCCAGCTTCTAGGATTACAGATATATGCCACCAGATCTGGTTTAGTGAGTAGCAGATTCAGGGCCAGGGCCTTGTGCATGCTAAGCAAACATTCTTCCATCTGAGTTATTCCCCATTACTGTTTTTTTATATGTCTCCTTTATCTTCATCACTCATAATTATCTGATTTGAAACAATCATTCAATATCTAGAAGGAATGAATTTGAATTAATTTAGCAAATACATATCTACTTTCTAGAACTGACAGTTCTACCTAGCTATATATCCTGTGATCTGTGGATGAAGGCACAGATGAACTATTCAGGAAAGCCATTTTCTAGTGCTTGGAAATATAGGAAATATATTATACACAATAAACTCTACATACCACAAGTAAAAGACATCAAAAAGAATTATGGGAGGGGGAAGGATATATATATATTACACAAAATACATATGTATATGTATGTATACATGTATATTTTTTTCTAGCTAGGAGAATTGAGAAGGCTTTATACAGGTTCATCTGGGGGCTCTGACAATTATCCAATATTTCAGAAGAGACGAGATAAATATTTTAGGAGGAGGCAGAAGTTTTAACAAAAAAGGAAAAAGGCAGTTTTGAGCTTTTGCTGAAGGTAATTGTTAACTGCTTACATGGGGCTGCTGACTGGAGGGCCCCAGGCAGCTTGATTTTCCTTTAGCCAAGGGGGAATAGTCAGCTATCTGGGAATGATCTGAGCAGTAAAGAGATCTAACTAGGGTTTTCAGGATATTAACATGCTGGACAGCGGGCTGGGGAGCAGAAACAACTGGGGCTACACTGTATTTCTCAGGGTCCTCTGTTTCCCACCTTGGATAGCTGATCCTTCCTGTGTATCCTTTGCCACCTCTAGTCTCCTGGGTTGTTCCACAGTTTTAATTTTTGGACCTTACCTGGCTCTCTATGTCCTGCTCAATCTCAACCAGATTCCAAATAAATAATTAAAAATTTTGTCTTTCTTTTCTCTCTAATGTCCCAAATAGAATATACCTAGTGGCCTTTTACTTGGTGTTTAGATTTATCCTTCCCTTATTTTATACTGACATGATCAAAGGAAACAAAAGACAGCAAGCAACAGCAAATTTTATATATCTGGTTGAAAACCTAAAATTATTGACAGTGGAGGTGCTAGAAGACTGACCTTTTGTGATCAGGCAGTTCAAACCACCTGTTACTATCCCAGTGTGCTTTTTGTTTCAACAAAAGGTATATATAATATTTTTAATAATATTTAAAAAATTGTATTTATTATAATTTATTCACTTTGTATCCCAGCTGTAGCCCCTTCCCTCAGCCCCTCCCAATCCCATCCTTTGTCTGTGTTCTCCTCTCATGCCCCTTCCCCAGTCCACTGGTAGGGAAGGTCCTCCTCCCTTTCCATCTGACACCAGCCTATCAGGTTTCATCAGGACTGGCTGCATTGTCTTTTTCTGTGGTCAGGTAAGGCTGCTCCCTTCCAGGGGAGATGATCAAAGAGCCAGCCACTGAATTTATGTCAGAGACAGCCCCTGTTCTCCTTACTAGGGAACCCATTTAGAGACTAAGCTGCCATGGACTACATCTGTGCATGGATTCTGGTTGTCTCTAAGCATGGTCCTTGGTTGGAGTATCAGTCTCAGAAAAGACCCCTGTGCCCAGATTTTTGGGTTCTGTTGCTCTCCTTGTGGAGCTCCTGTTCCCTCCAGGTCTTTCATCTCTCCCTTCTTTCATAAGATTCCCTGTACTCTTCACAAAGCTTGGCTATGAGTCTCAGCATCTGTTCTATCCATTTATGGTAGTTAAAATTTTTGCTGGGCATAATACGTGGGGATCACTTCTGTGGTCTTCCAGTGTGTGTAATATATCTGTCTGGGTCTTTCTTGCTTTTATAGTTTCTGGTGAGCCGTAAGGTTTAATTCTGATAGGTTTGCCTTTATATGTGACTTGGCCTTTTTCCCTTGCGGCTTTTAATATTGTTTCTTTGTGCTGAACATTTAGTGTTTTGATTATTATATGATGGAAAGATTTTTTTCTGGTCCAGTCTATGTGGTGTTCTATAAGCTTCTTGTATGTTTATAGGCATCTCTTTCTTTAGATTGGGGAAGTTTTCTGTGATAAAAAATATTCTGGACCTTGGAGCTTGGAGTGTTCTTCTATTCCTATTATTCTTAGTTTTGGTCTTTTCATAGTATTCCATATTTCTCAGATGTTTTGTGTTAGGAACTTTTTATATTTAACATTTTTTTTTGACTGATATAGATTTCTTCAATCGTATTTTCTACACCTGATATTCTCTCTTCTATCTCCTGTATTCTGTTGATGATGTTTTCATCTGCAGTTCCTGTTCTCTTCCCTAGGTTTTCCATCTCCAGAATTGCCTCAGATTGTGTTGTCCTTATTGTTTCTATTTCCATTTTTAGGTCATATTCATTTCCTTCTCCTGTTTGATTGTCGTTTCCTGTATTTCTTTAAGGGGTTTATTCAATTTCTTCACCTGTTTGATTGCATTTTCCTGCCTTTCTTTGAGGAATTTATTATTATTTTTTATTTTTAGGGCCTCTATCATTTTCATAACCTCAGATTTAAGATTATTTTCTTGTGCTTCCAGTGTGATAGTATCCTTAGAGCTTGCTGTGGTAGGAATAGCTGGGTTTTGGTGGTGTCATATGGCCCTGGGTTTTTTTTTTTCCCTGGGTTTTGTTGTTGGTGTTTTTGTGCTGGCTTTGTGGTCTCTGATGGTAGTAGTTCTCTGGGGTTGTAGGTAGAGCTGGTAGTCTCAGATGGCTGCTGTTCTCTGGTTTTCCTGTTTATACCTGATCTGTTCTTTTCTGTTGCTTCCTGATCTCCGCTGGTCTTCAGGGCCAAGAACTGGGTGGGTCCTGGGAAATGGAGCAGGCCCTGGAACTGGAATGTGGGGTGAATTGGAGAAGTGGATCACAGAGCCCTGTGGCAGACCTTGCCACTATTGCTGGCAGGCTTTGGCAGGCCAGCAGATCGGGAGGAGTTTGGTCTCCAGGGCCTACAAATTCAGCTATTATTTTTTACTTCACTGTGAATGACACACCTTCCATTTTCATAAAATAATTTCATACCTTGAAATCTGGGACTCTGAGAGCTCCTGTTCTTTGATGCAATTTTTCTGCCTTTATCACTCCTTTTGTTCCTTTTCCAGGCTCTCAGTCTGGAACATTTCACTCTTTTCTCTAGATACATAATTTAGCTTGATCAATTGTTTTTATACAGATGAGATCTAAATTCTCCTTTTATCTTACCTTCCTCTTAAAATGCTGCAATACTTAAGGTAAAGGCCCCTCTGCCCCAACCTAAAAACTTCAAATAAGCTGAGCAAGGAGGCAAGACCTTTAATTCCAGCACTCAGAGGTAGGGGAATCTCTGAGTTCAAGGCCAGACTGGTCTACATAGTAAGTTCCAGGCTAGCCAAGGTTACATAGTAGGACCTTGTCTCAAAAAACCAAACCAAAATACAAATTACCCACCCAAACCTCCCACCCAACCACCTACCCACCCCACCAACAAAGCAACCTAGCAAACAAAACTCCAAATAACTTCTCCTCTACTTGGGAGACTTTCATATTTTTTAGCTCAGCTTTTGGAGCCCTCTGAAATCACTTACATTTTTATGTCTTGTCTTCCTTCTACACAACATTACAATAAAGTCCAGAAAGTATTTTTGATTCTGAACTACTTACTGAATCTTCTATATCTTTCATGTTTCCTTTCTCTAGAATGTCTACATCTATTATTCTCTCTCTTACTATTATTTAAAAATTTGTGATGTATATTCTTTGCCACCTCCCATAAAAACCCAATACCAGTGCCAGTGCATATTAAGGATAATAATATGGGTTGCAGAGGATCCAGGTTTGAGTTCCAGCACCAGCATGGCGTCTCACAGCTGCCTGTGATGCCAATTCCAGGGGATCTGGTGCCCTCTTCTGGTCTCCATGGGTACCGCATGCATGTAGTGTATGGATGTACATAACATGCAAGCAAAAAGACTCATACACAGAAGATAAAAATAAATACATCCAAGAAATGAACTCATTACATTTATCAACTAGACTACAGAATAGTATTTTCAGCACCTCAGAAAGCCGTCATGCGCTTGTATTTTTATCCTTCTCTCTCTAGGGTTAAGAATATTGTGTTAGTTGGGTGATGGTGGCTCACTTCTTTAATCCCAGCACTTGAAAGGCAGGTGGATCTCTGAGTTTGAGGCCAGCCTAGTCTACAAAAATAGGTCCAGGACAGTCTAAGGCTACAAAAAAGAAACCCTATCTTTTTTTTTTAAATATTTATTATGTATTACAATAGGTTCACTTTGTATCTTGGCTGTAGCCCCCTCCCTCATCTCCTCCAAGTCTCATCCTCCTTCCCTCTTCTCCGTCTATGCCTCTCCCCTAGTCCACTGATACGGGAGGTCCTCCTCCCATTCCATCTGAGCCTAGTCTATCTGCTGTTATCAGGACTGGCTGCATTGTCTTCCTCTGTGGAGTGGTAAGGCTGCCCCACCCTCAGGGGGAGGTGATCAAAGAGCAGGCCATCAGTTCATGTCAGAGACAGTCCCTGTTCCCCCTACTAGGAAACACACTTGGACATTGAGCTGCCATGGGCTACATCTGTGCAGGATTTCTAGGTTATCTCCATGCATGGTTCTTGGTTGCAGTATCAGTCTCAGAAAAGATGCCTGGGCCTAGAGTTTTTGGTTCTGTTGGTTTCCATGTGGAGCTCTTCTCCCCTCTAGGTCTTTCTATCTGCCCTTTCTTATATAAGATTCCTGGCACTCTGCCCAAAGTTTGGCTATGAGTCTCAGCATCTTCTCTAATACCCTGCAGGTAGAGTCTTTCAATGGCCCTCTGTGGTAAGCTCCTGTCCTATTCCCTGTTTTCTCTCTCTTCCACTGTCTATCCCATTTGCCTTTCTGAATGAGGATTGAGCATTTTACTCAGGGTCCTCCTTCTTGCTTAGTTTCTTTAGGTGTACAGAAAACAATCCTCTACAATAAAAGATCTTCTGGAGGTATCTCCCCTGCCTTTTATCTGACCCTAGCTTATCAGGAGGAGGACCTCCCTCATCAGTGGATTGGGAATGGGACATAGGAAGAGAAGAGGGAGGGAGGGCGGGATTGGGTGAGAATGAAGGAGGGTGCTACAGCTGGGAAACAAAGTGAATCAATTGTAATAAATAAAAAAAAATAAATGAAAAATTTTTTCTTGGACAATTTAATACAAGTATATAATATATTTTGGTCATGTTCACTTACCATTACATCTTCTGATCATTCCTGTGCCTACCGAACCCTTCTGTTCTGTAACAATTCTCCTTTTGTCCTATTGTTGTTTGTTTCCATTATTTTTAGCATTGCACTGAGTTTAATTAAGGTTGTTTACCTTAGCATGGTAATAGAATTCTTCACAGGATCTACAGCCATCTAACAGAGCTTCAACCTTCAATGAGTTTTGACCTGAGTCATCTTTCAAATTTTTATTTCTGCTTACCAAACCATTTAAGAAGGAAATAAATGCTATCAGAAGTCTTCAGTGGAGTCTTGCTTTTGATAAGTATTTGTGTGTTTAGATATTATTCTATGAAATTGTGTTGATACCTTAAAGTTTGTTTTTAGAATCATAAATATAAGGGCTAAATGTTCTTATTCTCATGCCTTAGTACTCACTTCAGTCCTTTAGATTCTTGAATATATCTATTAGGAATTAGCAGTGAACATACATGTATTTCATTTAAATATGTGCTGACATCTATTTTTTTTGTAGCATCTATTAATCATGTGTTATTTTCTTCTGTCATTATTAGCTATGGGATTATACTCCGAAGCTAAAGTAAATTTTTCATCAAATGAGTACTATGTTCATAATTAAAAATGAATATAGTTATAGTATTTGCTAGTTTTGTTTTATCATACTTTATTTTTTAATTGGAAATAGATACATCTCAACCACAGTGTCTCCTCTTTCCACTTCTTCCAGTTCCTACTTCCTTTCTCCTCCAGTTTCACCCCTCTCTCCATTTCCTCTTTAGAAAAGAGCAGGCCTCCAAAAGACGATAATCAAACATGACAAAACAAGGTACAACAAGACAAGGCAGAGGTCATCATCATATCATAGCTGGACAAAACAACCCAATAGGAGGAAAAGGGTTTCAGGAGCAGAAAATAGAGTCACAGATACACCTGATCCCACTGTTAGGAGTCCCACAAAACACCAAGCTAACAGCCTTGACACAGGCAGAAGACCTGTCACAGACCATGTAGGCCCTGTGCTTGCCGTTTGGTCTCTGTGAGCCCTGCTTAGTTGATTTGGTGGGCTATGTTCTCTTGTTTTAGCATACTTTAAAACTGATTCTTCGAGAAAACTATAATAAAGCTGAGCATGATGGCTCATGCTAGTAATCACACGCACTCAGGTATTAATACTCAGGTATTAAGTAGGAGGGTCTTGAGTTTGATGTAAGTCTGGACTATGTAGAGAGTTTTTGGTCAGTATGGACTACACTGAGACCTCTTTAAAAAAATCAAAACCAAACAACACAACAAAACAAACAACAAAAGATAAATATAATCAGAATCCTAAGTAGACAAGTCCAATGTTAGGTGATGGAGTTTTAAAGAAAATGAAAGTGAAATTGGTTAGATATGAAAGATATTTTCAAATATTTGAAAGGTTGGCATATGAAATATATTTTATTACTTCTTGACTTCACATTGCAAAAGTAGACCTATGATTAGAAGTTAATGAAAACAGACTTCTCACTAGATGGAAATATTTTGTAATACACCTGTCAAAGCATAGGTATTTTAAACCAGGAGCTAGTCTGGGCCACATCAAGACCCATCATGGATGACCACCTACAAGGAATTATACAGAGGACATTTCTGCTAATGAATGTTTTCAGTTTGTTTCTTTCTTCCATGGACACCTATGCTACAAATTTGAGTGTTCATATGCTCTGGTATTAAGATCTAAACAATCTTCTGGTTGTCCTTGTAGACTCTAGAATTTGCTTTCGAGTTCTGGCTTGTTCATATTTGCTCAACTTTACACTGGATCTCTCTTCTTTTCTGCCTTTGTTGTAGACTTCAAGATGCATCATTAAAGCCTACGAAGTTAAAGATTGCTGAGTGAGCTGCTATGTTAGTGTGAGGTCAACTTGCCATAACAGCCCCCTCAGTTTTTACTTCCTAGAGGTCGTGTGGCTCTGATGACACCCTGACTGATCAATGAAGTAATTCTGCCTTCTTATTCTCCTGTTCTTTCAGGAAAATCTGGAGCCAGTAACAACAGAGACCATGGGGAAAGAAAATCATTCAGTGGTGTCTGAGATTGTGCTGTTGGGATTTGGCAGTTCTTTGGAGATATGCCTTGTCCTCTTCCTCATATTCTCTGTGTTCTATTTGGCAGGCATTTTAGGAAATTTCTTAGTTGTACTCACAGTGATCTCTGACCCCCATTTGCACTCTCCCATGTACTTCCTGCTAGCCAACCTCTCCTTTATTGACATGTGGGTTTCCTCCGTTACAGTTCCCAAGATGATTTCTGATCTTTTAAAGGAGAGAAAAGTCATCTCCCTTCAAGGCTGCATTGCTCAGATGTTCTTCATTCATGTTACTGGAGGGACAGAGATGGTGCTGCTCATAGTCATGGCCTATGACCGTTACATCGCTATCTGTAAGCCCCTTCACTACTTGACCATCATGAACCGCAGGACATGCATTTTATTCTTAGTTTTGACCTGGACTATCGGAGTCACACATTCACTGATCCAAATTGTGTTTGTCACAAACCTGCAGTTCTGTGGCCACAGAGAAGTGGACAGCTTTTACTGTGATCTTCCCCGGTTTATTAAGCTTGCCTGCACAGTGACATACAGGCTGGATCTCATGGTCACTGCCAACAGCGGCTTCATCTCTCTAGGAACATTTTTCATCTTGATGATCTCCTATGCCTTTATCCTGGTCACTGTTTGGCAGCATTCTCCTGGAGGCTCATTGAAGGCTCTCTCTACATTGTCAGCTCATGTCACAGTGGTAGTATTATTTTTTGGTCCATGCATTTTTGTGTATTCATGGCCTTTTCTCACAGTGCCTGTAGATAAATTCCTTGCCATTTTTGATGTGATAATCACCCCATTTCTGAACCCTATAATCTATACTTTTAGGAACAAAGAGATGAAGGTAGCAATGAAGAGGATACTCAGCCAAATGCTGAGTTCCCAGAAGCTGTTTTAAGAGTGTGGCATCAACAAAGACAAGTGTCTTTAACATTCCCCAAGTTACAGACAATAATCTAAAGACGGGCAGCTCGTACAGGTTTTATTCACTAGACAAATTAACAGCACACAAGATTTTCTTGATGTACTTGCTGCTCAAAACCACAGAAGATGTATTCTTTCTTATGCAATGTGTTAGAATAAAATGTATTAGTGTGAAACTCTTTATTTTTCTACCCTCTCCTTGATAAAGAGGGTTCTGACTGCTCTGTTACATGATACCATTATACGCTTGGAGAAAGCACTTTTCTTTTTAGATTTTTGTGCACAATAAAAACTTTTCTGAAAATATGAGAAAATTTGCAATTATTACAAATTTTTAGAAAATATGTTTTTCACTGAAATAGAATTACATCACTTTTCCCCTCCTTTTCCTTCCTCTCGCCCCTCCCAAGTGCCCTTCTTTTCAAACTCCTTTCATCATGTCTAGCCAATAACATCGTTTTCTTTGCTTACTATTGATATATATGTGTGTGTTTGTGTGTGTGTATGTATGTATGTATGTATAAGCATAACTTTATATACAATTGGTTGAATCCATTTTCCTGACTTTTTAAAATTTGAGACTCTGGGTAAGACATTGTGGATGCAGCTGTGATAGATGAGAAAACCAATGAGCATGGGGGATGCTCAAGCAATAGTGTATGACTTACTCTTCAATGTATATTGCCCGTGCATAAGAAAAGGTAAACATGTAATGATCTTAAAATTACCATTTTTTTAAAAATTTTTGAGAAAGGGTCTCTTTTCACACCTCTGGCTGTCCTGGAGTTCACTGTGTAGACCAGGCTGTCCCCAAACTCAGAGATCCACCTATCTTTGCCTCCTGAATGCTGCAGTGAAAGGTGTATGCCACCACATCCAGTCCTTAAAATTATTATTTTTTTATGTTTACCATAATACCATCCTGAAATGGAATTATTGCTTTACAGCTTCTTTTGTATATCAGCCAGTGTTTATGGTAAATACAGATTAAGCCTTAAAATCACTTCACTCCCTTTATAAACTGTGTTCCAGCAGTGTCGGGGCAGCGGCTTAGGACGAAAGAGATCTGGTAAGGAACAAGGATGGTGCTAAACTTACAACTTCCATGTGCTTGTCCCTGAATGCATGGCTATAATTTACCTGTCATTTCTAAGAGACACAGTCTCACAGCAGACTTCCTGTTCCTCTGGTTCTTGCCATCTTTCCACCCTCTCTTCTGTGATGTTCTCTGAGCCTTGGGTGCAGAAGCTGTGTTGTAGATGCACCCACTGGAGCTGCGCACTCCAAAATTAATTGTTCTTTGCATTATGACCAGTTGTGGCCTTCTTTAATGGTCTCCATCGACTGAAAAGAGAAGCTTCTTTGATACACTTAACTGTGGATATAAGGACATGTTTTAGAGTGCAGTAAGGAATTATGATAGGCCTCGTAAAGTGGTAGTTGTAGGCTCTTCTCTAAGATCTAAGATGACCTCAGTAGCCCTGTATGGTTGAATAGGTTTTATAGCACCTGATATGGTTTCCCTCCTTTTGAGTGGGCTTTTAGTCCAGTTAGACAGCTGCTGGTTATTTCCAAGACATGAGTGCATCTTTAGGGATATCTCAACATGCTGTTCATTGCTATAGTTAATAGGTATCACAGCTGATTAGGATCATTGGTTGTTTCCCCTCATTTGGCAGCTTGCCTATCACCTCGGGCACTATGAAAGGTAGAATACAGAAAGGAAGTTGTCAGGTTAGATCCAGTTCTTCTGAGTCTTGTGTCAAACATGTATGACATCTTCAGCAATAAAGACTTACCTTCAATCTCTGAAGGGCAGCCTAGGACAACAGCAATAGAATATCCAAGTATAAAGGATTCATGTTCCTTTTTATGGTCAGACTGCACATTATAAACACTTTTCTAAATTTTCTGTCACAAAATGTAGAATGTAATATGTATTCAATGTATTTTTATTAACTAATTTCTATTTGTATAATTATGTAAGTTGATCACTTTGATAATTTATTCTAGCATACTGAAGTGAACCACTGAAGAGCTGTGTATGATGCTTCATGCCTATAATGCCAACACATGGAAGGCAGAGGCATGACAGAAACTGCTGTGTGTCTAGGTCAGTGGTTCTCAACCTTCTTAATGCTGTGACCCTTTAATACAGCTCTTTATGTTGTGGTGACCCCCAACCATAAAATTATTGTCATTGCTACTTCATAAGTATAATTTTGGTACCATTATGAATCCTAATGTAAATATTTTTGGAGATATAGGCTTGCTGAAGGGGTTGCAAACCACAGGTTGAGAAACAATGATTTAAGTCAAAAGGGAGTTTAATACATTTCAACCCCTCCTTCATGAAGGATGCTAAACTTTATGTGTGAAGAGGTTAAAAAGTCTGAGTTAGTGAGATTAGAAGTCATATATTGTGGATCTCATATATTTATATCACTAAATCAAAACAGATACTATCTGAGAAATTACTGCTAGAATCACAGGTTTATTTGAGGAATCATGTTGACATCACATAAAACTTCTGGCATTTCTTTCAAATACTTATTTTATTCACTTACTTAAAAAAATGATTGCAAGGGCTGGAGAGATGGCTCAGTGATTAAGAGCACTGGCTGTTCTTCCAGAGGTCCTGAGTTCAATTCTCAGTAACCACATGTTGGAACACAATCATCTATGATGTGTTCACCATACATCTATGATGTATGTACACCATACATACCATGCATAGTTGACATTTGCTCAACTATGTTTGTAGCAGTTTTGTTTGTAATAGCCAAAAACTGGAAACAGCCTAGATGTTCCTCAACCAGGGAATGGATACAGAAATTATTGTACATTTACACAATAGAATACCACTCAGCTATCAAAAACTAATCACGAAATTTGCAGGCAAAAGGATGGAACTAGAAAAGATCATCCTAAGTGAGGTAACCCAACCTCAAAAGACTCACATTGGTATGTACTCACTTATAAGTGGATATTAGACCTATAGTACAAGATAACCATACTACAATCCACAGACCTAAAGAAGCTAAGTAACAAGGAGGACCCAAGGGAGGGCACTGAAAAGTAAACAAATCTTAAAAAAAATCAATCAAAAAATGATTGCAAGAATTGAGATTGGTTAAAAACAAGGAAATCATGAACTTTGCAGGCAAATCGTTGGGATCTAGAAGAGATCATTATGAGTGAGGTATCCCAGAAGCAGAAAGACACATGTGGTATATTCTCACTTATAAGTGGATACTAGACCTATATGATAGGATAAAGATACTAAAATATGTACACCTAAAGAAGATAAACAAGAAAGAGGATCTGGGGTAAGATGATCAATCTTCACTTAGAAAGACAAATGGGATGGACATTGGAAATAGGCAAAAACAAGTAACAGGACAGGAGCCTACCACAGAGGGCCCCTGAAAGACTCTACCTAGCAGTGTATCAAATCAGAGGTTGAGACTTATAACCAAACCTTGTGCAGAGTGCTGGGAATCATATGAAAGAAGGGGGAGTTATTATGACCTGGAGAGGGAAGGAGCTCCACAAGGACCAAATATATCTGGGCACAGGGGTCTTTTCTGAGACTGATTCTCCAACCAAGGACCATGCATGAATATAACCTAGAACCCCTGCCCAGATGTAACCCATGGCAACTCAGTATCCAAGTAGTTTCCCTAACTATGGGAACAGGGACTATTTCTGACATAAACTCAATGGCTGGCTCTTTGTTCCTCCCCCGAGGGAGGAACAGCCTTGCTAGGCCACAGAGGAGGACATTGCAGCCAGTCCTGAAGAGACCTGATAAGCTAGGATCAGATGGAAGGGGGGAGGACCTCCCCATCAGTGGACTTAGAGAGGGGCAGGGAGTAGATGAGGGAGGGAGGGTGAGATTGGGAGGGAATGAGGTAGGGATTACAGTTGGAATACAAAGTGAATAAACTATAACTAATATAAAAAATAAACATTTAATTAAAAATATTAAAATTTCTCTAAAATAAATGAACCTTAAAAACAAAACAAAACAAAAAAAAAGGAAAAAAGAAAAATAAAGAATTGGGATTGAATTTGTTAGATGTGCAAAATTAGGTATCTCATTTGTTGTCTCCAAGTCTTTTATTATTTTTATTTTAAAAGAAATTTATTACATTTATTATACATATGTTAGTGTATGTAAGTGCGCATGTGACATGGTGAATGTTGGTAGTCAGAGGACAACTTTTGGGGTCAGGTCTCCCCTGTCACCACTGGAACCCAGAGATTGAAGTCAGGATGAACTCAGGTCTTCTAGTATGGCATCAAGTGCCTGAACCTGCTGAGCCATCTCCGTGGCCTTTTAGTCATTTTTCAAAAAAATTCTTTGTGTTGGAAGAGAGTCTTGTGCACCGTGTTTTCAGATGTTGATTCCAGTGCCCTGGTCATGGATTTGGTGCCATGATGCCCTGCCCTGGGCATCATTATAAATGTCGAATCATCTCCTGTATCCATGTGATGTAAGGAATGTTCCCTATTTATCCCCAGTTGGTTAATAAAGATGTTGAAGCCTGTTACTGGGCAGAAGAGAGGTAGGTGGGGCTTAGGTTCCTGGGCTTGGGGTCTCAGAGAGGAAAGAGGAGAAAAAAAGTTACCATGAAGCAGGGTGGGCAATGAGCATGTAGCCATGAGGACAGATTGATGGAATAGAAGAGCCGAGACAGGACAACATATTGGCAAGTAACTTGGGATGTGTAGCTTAGAGATAACAAAATAGCTTAGAGGGTTGCTATCTGCCCTGCTCCAGTAATTTAGGCTTATAAAATAAATCATGGTCTTTTTTTTTTTTTTTCAATGCAGTTTATTCAGGAACCTTGAACAATCCTCGGACCCTGGGGAAAGCCAGCCCACAGCATAAATAGCCTCTGGGTAGCCAACCCAGGCGTGCCACGTGGGCAATGCAGATAGGTCCACATACATGGAAGCAAGCCAGATCCTCAGCCTTAGCCAAATGTGGAATTGTTCGTGACAGAGAGCACTCACCATCGGGAAGGTGGAAGGCGGAAACCAGCTCCATCTTTAAGGCATAGCATTCCGCAGCTCTCTACAGTTCCCCCTTTTTATTTTAGACGCATCAGGCAAGAGTAGAGGTCTGATCTCTGATATTAAAAATAAATTGGGACTTTGTACCGATGTTCATTTAGGTGTCATCCACCCAAAGAGCATCAGACCTGTCCGATACCTTTTTCTCAGAGGCGGGACCTGGGGCATCAACACGCATGCAATCAGACATGCTCTTCTCTGGGTCCAAAGTGGCTGACCCTGAGTGCAGTGCTTAGCCTCGCATCCTGAGCGTATCATTTTAGCTTTTTATGGTATCCAACCATGCTTGGGGAGAATGTCCTGCTTCAATGGCTGTAAAGGCCTGAATGATCATGGCTGCATCACACTGTTGTGAGACTCTAATCTTGCATATATACCACAGGCAAACCAAGGAGACCAACACCAGAAGGCCTGCTAACGCTCCCATGCCCGCCCATTCCTTCAGATGATTCATGGCTGCAGCAATCCATGTTGATAATCCTGTGGCTAGTCCTGCGTCCACTCTGGTAGAATTTACTGTGACAATGGCCACTCTCAGCTGCTCCATCATAGTATCGAATTCTCCAGTCCAATTACCTAAAATATAGCTCGACAATTGTTTAGACAGATTTGCAGCACAGGAAAAATTCTCATGTTGTATGCTAGTGACACAAAGTCCAGCATACTTTCATTGACAGCCAGGTTGAGCGATTTGCCATAGGGTATCAATTTGCTCCTGCAAGAGGTCAATCCTCTGATTGAACACCATCAAGCTTCCTTTTAGTTGAGCATTAATTCCTTTATGTACAACTAAGGCATGAGCTACATTGGCTAAATGATTATTCAGGGTCTGAGCAGTCTGCCCAGTATGACTCATGGCTAATGCCCTGGTGGTAGCTCCAACAGCCGCCAAAGAGATGGTAGTAACAATGGTGGCTGTAGTTCCAAGATCCCTTTTCTGTCTGAAGAGAGTCATAGCGTGAGGGGCATCAATGGGCACAGGCACCCAGTGAGGCATGCGAGTAACCAGGGCATACCTAAATTTACTAGCATTCCAGCGTTGGGCAAAAAAGCAAGTATCATTACCACAACTACTTGGCTCTATCTGGCTAATAATGAATAAAAATGGGGGATATAGACAAACAGGTGTGGGCTTATAGGAAATTTTGTGAGAAGCCTTCTGTGTCAATTCTTTTGGAGGAATTTTCTTTTCTTAAGGAAAAACCATTGCTTTATTAATCCAATGTTATATTTTTGGTGCATCTTATTTGGGGCTTAGAATCTAAGCTGACCTGAAAGAAAGTACTGGGTAGAGGCACTCAATCCCCCTGAATCCTGGCTTAGCAGTAACGGCAGCCCAGTATAGCATGGCAACACAAGCTGCATAGAGCCAGGACAACAGAGCAGTTTCAGCTTGTACTACCAGCGATGACTTCTTCCAAGCACAGCATGGTTAAAAGTGTGCAAGAGATGAGAGAGCCTACCACTGAGTTCATGCAGGAGACATCCTCTGCTCCCCTTAGAAGGGAACCCACTTGGAGACTGAGTCTATGGGCTACATCTGAGCAGGGTTTTTAGGTCTCCATGCATGGTCCTTGGTTGGGGTATCAGTCTCTGCAGTGCCAGGCCACAGAGGAAGACAATAGAGCCAGTTCTGATGAGACTTGATAGGCTAGGATCAGATAGAAGGGGAAGAGGACCTCCCCTATCAGAGGACTAGGGGAGGGACATAGGAAGAGAAGAGGGAGGAAGGGTGGGATTGGGAGAGATGAGGGAAGGGGCCACAGCCAGGATACAAAGTGAATAAATTGTAATAATAATACTAATAATATTAATAATTGAAATTAAGAAAAAGTGCACAAGAGAGGGGGCATTCTCTCACAGAACAGACCACACCAGGGGAAGACTACACATCAGCCTGGAGTTTAGAACCGCCATTTTTAAATTGGATTGTTTGATTTGCTGATATTTAATTTCTTTTTAAAAATTTTTATTAATTTTCTTTTTTAAATCTATTTTACATCCTAAGGGTGCCCCTCCCTCCTCTCCTCCCAGCCCCTCCTTTTCCCCTTTCTTTCTCCCTTTCTCCCTAGAAAAGGTCAGCTTCCTTCTCCTCCCCCCATATCAGCCTTCCCTAGCACACCAAATCACATTAGGACTGAACATATCTTCATTCCCTGAGGCCAGGCAAGGTAGCTCTGCCAAGGAGAAGTTATCTAAAAGCAGACAATAGAGTCCTTTTTAGAATCACCCCTCCCGACACCTCACCAGGCAACCCATATGAAGACCAAGCAGCCCATCGACTACATGTGTGCTGAGGACCTAGGTCCAGATTATGCATGCTACTTAGCTAATGTCTCAGTCTCTGTGAGAACCCACGGGACTCAGTTGTCTCTGTTGGTCTTCTTGTGGGGTTCTTGTTCCCTCTAGGTCCTTCCATCTTTTCCCCAATACTTCAACAAGACCCTTGGAGCTCCACCCCATGCTTGACTGCAAGTCCCAGCATCTGTCCTGATCCGCTGCTGGCTGGAGTCTCCCTGACTACAGTCAAGTTAGGCTCCTGTTTGCAAGCATAAGCAGAGCATCATTAATAGTGTCAGGGTCTGTCTCTCTACCATTGGGTGGGTCTCAGGTTGGGCCAATTATTGGCTGGACTTTCCCTCAATCTTTGTTCCATTGTTATTCCTGAACTTCTTATAGGCAGGGTTTTAGATCACAGGTTTTGTCAGTTTGTTGTTGTTGTTCTCCTCCTTCCACTAGTCTTACCTGGCTAGGAGGTGGTCACTTCAGTCTTTCTGATACCCCCTGTTATGAGTCTCAGCTAGAGTCACACTCACGTCCCCCCCAGGAGCCCACCCTGTCACAGGCCTCCAGCTTGACAAAGAGATGTTCCCCCTCAGTTTTCTTTCTTATTCCCAGCCCTCTCACCTCCCATTCCATTCTCTGCACATCTGATCCCCATTCTTGTATTCCTCCCCATTCCATCACCTACCCCAGTTTCCCTCTTCCTCCACTTCTACTGTTTCCCCTTCTGAGTGACATCCTGGCACCCTCATTTGGGCTCTCCTTGTTACTTAGCTTCTTTGGGTCTGTGGATTGCAGTATGGTTATCCTGCACTATAGGTCTAATATCCGTTTATAAGTGAGCACATACCATGTGTGTCTTTCTGGGTCTGACTTACCTTACTTAAGATGATCTTTTCTAGTTCCATCCATTTGCCCGCAAATTTCATGATTTCCTTGTTTTTAATAGCCGAACAGTATTCCATTGTGTAAATGTACCACAATTTTAAAGGCAATATACAGCAAGCCAAAAGCCAACATCAAGTTAAATGGAGAGAAATTTAAAGAGTTCCTGCTAAAATCCGGGAGAAGACAAGGCTGCCCACTCTTACCATATCTCTTAAATATAGCACTTGAAGTTCTAGCTAGATCAATAAGACAGGTAAAGGAGATCAAGGGGGTAGAAATTGGAAGAGAAGAAGTCAAAATCTCGCTGTTTGCATGAGATGATAATATAGGTAGGTGACGCCCAAGATTCTACCAGAGAACTCCTAAGTCTGATAAACACCTTGAGCAAAGTGTCTGGATAAAAAATTAACTCAGAAAAGTCAGTAGCCCTCCTTTAAACAAGGAACAAAAGGGCTGAGAAAGAAATTAAAGAAACAACACCTTTCAACAAATAATATAAAATATCTTGTTATTTAATTTCCTAAGTTCTTTATATGTTTTGAATATTAGCCCTCTGTTTGATGTAAGGTTGGTGAAGATCTTTTCCCAATCTGTAGGCTGCCATTTTATTCTATTGACAGTGTCCTTTGACTTACAGAAGCTTTTCGGTTTCCTGAGGTCCCATTTATTATTTGTTGATCTCAGAGCCTGTGCAATTGGTGTTCTGTTCAGGAAGTTGTCTCCTATGCCAGTGAGTTCCAGATTTTTCCCCACTTTGTCTTCAAATAGGTTTAGGGACTATGGTTTTATGTCAACGTCTTTGATCCACTTGGACTTGAGGACTTGAGTTTTGTGCAGGATGATAAGTTAGACCAGCACCATTTGTTGAAGATGCTTTTTTTTCTTTGTATGGTTTTGGCTTCTTTGTAAAAAGTCAAGTGCCCGTAGGAATGTGGGTTTATTTCTGGGTCACACTGGACATTTTGAGCTCTAAGGATTTTAGCCTTACAATTTCTTTGCAAATGGTCAAATTCACCACAATTAAAGCACTAGGTATTTTGAATCAGGGACCTCTAGCTATAGCTTGTCCTATGACATTGGCATGATGCTCATGAGAGCCAATATCAGTCATATTCCTTATTTATTTGTCCATTGGTGCTGCTCACATACCAGAAGTTGTCCTCTGACCACAAACATTCACCATATACATGCACACTTACAAACACTCACATATATATATATATGTACACTTAATATATATATTAAATGTAATAAATTTCTTTTCAAATAAAATTAATAAAGGACTTGGAGGGTGATGTGCCAGTTTCTGCCTCCCATATCTCCACAAGCATAAGCAATTAAGCGGTGAGAAGTTATCATAACTTCATTACCCTATGAAGGAAGTGTCAATTAATAAGCTTCTTTCTAATCTTTAGTAACCATGTTAGATAATTAGCTATTCAAGTTTTAAACAAAACAAAATTTTTTATACATACTTGACTGACATAATTTTTTATTTACTGATTTGAAAAAGAGCCACACAGGTAGGATTTGCTGAAGGAGGCAGAGACAGGAGGATCATGAATTTGAGGCCAGCCTGGGCTACACACTCCAACGAAGGACCATGCGTGGAGATAACCTAGAACGTCTGCTCAGATGTAGCCCATGGCAGCTCAGTGTCCAAGTGGGTTCCCTAATAAGGGGAGCAGGGGCTATCTCTGACATGAACTCAGTGGCTGGCTCTTTGATGATCTCCCCCTGGGGGGTGCAGCCTTACCAGGCCACAGAAGAAGACATTGAGGCCAGTCCTGATGAGACCTGATAGACTAGGGTTAGATGGAAGGGGAGGAGGACCTCCCCTATCATTGGACTAGGGGAGGGGCATAGAAGGAGAAAAGGGAGGGTGGGTGGGATGAGGCTACAGCTGGGATACAAAGTGAAGAAATTGAAATAAATAAAAAAAGAGAAAGAGCCATAATGATTTATTTATGTGACTTATACAGAATGAACATCAGCCCAATCACATTGCCCCAAGAAAGAGACAATTAATCCACAGCACATCAATCATGGGAAAATCAGTATATTTTGTACAATTAATGTAAAAAATACACATTGCAGAGATTAGGAAAAATATACACAGGAAGTTGGCGTTTTCAGATGAGGCACTAAGACTGAGCATTAGTTAACAATCATCAAGAGAATATGGCATATATTGAGACTGGAGAGTTGGCTCAGAGGTTAAGAACTCTTGCTGTTCTGCAGGAGGCCCTGAGTTTGGTTCCTAGCACCCATATCAGGCAGCTCACTGCAGTCTGTAACTATAGCTTCTTTTCTTGCCTTTGTGGGCATCTGCACATGTATGGTGTGTGCACACACACATACATAAAAAAAAAATAAATATTAAAGAAGTTTTATACAGACAGAGAAACAGACAAATTGGATGAAATAAGTTTCAGAAATTGAATCCAATATACACAGTCATTTAATATACAGCATATGTTATTTCAATTCAAAGAAAAGGAATGGAGCAAATTGCTCTTCATCCAAGGAAGACCAGATAGAGTTATTACCTTGTGGCAAAAAAACTTCAAGATGACTAAGTGTTGGTAATTTAAGGGGGGGGGGACCATTTACTTAAGTGTACAGAGGACTGCATGCACGCTTGTGTTGTAGATTTTGGTTGAGAGGCTCTGAGAACGCCATTCTAGACAAGAGAATACTGTTCAGTTCACAGCTTTCCTTTTCCCCATAATCAAAGCAATGGTTTAAAATTCACCTTTCATAGGGCCTGAGCAAAAGAAACTATGGAAGCGAAGACGTTATGACTATTGTTAGTGTTAGCATATAGGCAGCCTGCCTCTAGGTTGCTTAGCAACCTATGATGTCATCATTTTTTGCTGCTTCCAGGGCCCTGAGGATAAAAGGATCCTCCCCCCTCCTCGCTTCCTCCCCCCTCTCTTCCTCTCTGCCTTGCTTTTTCTTCTCTTCTCATCCCCTCACCCCATCCTCCTTTCTCTTTTCTCCTACACTCTCCCACTCTTCTTCTGTCTCTCTCTCTCTTTCTCTCTTCCCACCTCTGTAAAATAAGTCTTTTCATACCAGATCTGTTGTTCATGGCATTTTAAAACATATTACTACCACTACTTCATGTCAAATGAAAATGACTCTTACAGGGAGGGAGGGATGGAAGGGAGATGTACAGCTCCGCAAGAAAACCTGAAAGGGTGAAATGTGAGCATTGATTCAAACGCACAGCAATTCTGAAAATGGAAGGGCACTGACCTAGTAGGCAGCATCAAGGGTTTTTTGAACCTGGGTCTCCCTGATGAATTTATAACTGTTTCCCCCACCTCACTCCCAGGCCCCTGGGAAAGTTCCATCAAGTCCTCATTTAAAATGAATTCGTTATTTTTAACGTTTATAAATTAAGGATATTGGAACAAATGATGTTGGTCAATCAACTCTAACTTTTAATTCTAATATTGTACACACAAGTCTAATAATTTTTTAGACCATAAGACAGTGGACTATGATAAAGAGGTGAAACACACAGAGACTGGAGTAATGGAGAGCAAACAGGATAAAACAAAGAAAATTAAAGTCAAAGGAGGTAGTGAGCAGATTAAAAATCACATGTCTGTGCAATCTCTTTGTCTACTACAAAAAATTGATAAAATATTATTCTTTGATCTAGGGTATGAAATTTCCCTAGATCCTGGACTTTCAAGATATTAAATGATAAAGGACACTAAATTGATCTTAATACTCTGATGTACAGAGTATCAATCATTATCACCTTTCCTAATAGTGTAACCTATGCCTCAGTTTAATAGCAGATTTCTGGGCATGTAGCATTGTGTAAATCTTGGGACTGTCTCTGATATTTTATGGGACCATCTTTGCAATGAACATCCATAGTTCCAGCACTACAGTCAAAGCATTTATGACATTTTCCTGTAATGCCTAAGATAGCTCCACAGTCGCCCCATGGCTACTTTCATGTCTTTGTTCCTGAAGGTATAAATGACTGGATTCAAAACGGGAGTGATAAATGCATCGAAAATAGCAAGGTATTTGTCAAGGTGTGATGTTGGTGAAGGCCATGTATAGAAAAACATCAGTGGCCCAAAGTACAAGATGACCACAGTGACATGCGCTGAAAGAGTAGAAAGGGCCTTAAACAATCCACCAGGAGAATGCTTCCAAACAGTGAACAGGATATAAATATAGGAGATGACCAGTAGGAAAAAGGAGCCCACAGATATGAGTCCACTATTGACAGTGACCATGAGCTCAAGATCTTGAGTGTTTGTGCAGGCAAGTTGGAGGAGTCGAGGGAGGTCACAGTAAAAGCTGTCCAATGTATTAGGACCACAGAAAGGCAAGCCTACCACAAACACTAACTGCACCACTGAGTGAATAAGGCCAATGATCCAGGAAATAACTAAAAAAATCAGACACACCCGGGGGTTCATGATGATCAGGTAATGCAGAGGCTTACATATGGCTACATATCTGTCAAAAGCCATGGCAATGAGCAGCACCATCTCAGTGCCCCCAACTGCATGGCTGAAGAAGATCTGGGTTATACATCCCCAAAAGGAGATGGTTTTGTTTTTCTTGAAAATGTCACAGATCATCTTAGGAGCATTAATTGAGCAGAATATCATATCAATGACGGAGAGATTAGCCAAGAAGAAATACAGGGGGGAGTTTAGATGAGCGTCCAAGGTTACGGTGAGGACAATAACAAGGTTGCCAACCATGCTTGCAAAGTAGAACAACATGGTGAAGAAAAAAAGGAAAAGCTGGACCTCCCATATGTTAGTGATCCCGAGGAACACGAACTCTGATACCACAGAGCGATTCATTCCATACATTGCTTCGGATGTCAGAATTAGCATTCGTATCTGCTGAGGGAAGAATGAGAACGAGAACAATTTATCTAGACAAGAGTTAGCCTTTGAGAAAGAAAGCCTGTAACTATGGAAGTGATTATTGCATTAACATTATACACAGCAAAATAAACTTCATCACATGTACACTAGCTTTCACCTCCATGGTTCAGTTAATTTCCAGAAGGCATCGTAGTTCTCAAAGCTAGCCACTACTACTAAATCAATTTCATCTCTAGACTGTTGTCTTCTCTGCTGTTGCTTAATATTAAATGGATATTTTCTATTTCCTCTTGTTCAGGATATTCTACCTGGATGACAAAAAAGGTCATTTTTAAATTCCTTTGACCATGATTTCTTATGGATTGATGTAATTTCAGCCATTCATACGAGCCATCTAACAACGCTCATGCATAATTTACTGCTTTCAAGGTCTCTACACTGCTAATTTTACTACTTAATTAAACTTAAGGCTCTTCTTTCTTCCACTTCCAAAATTTCTGTCATTGTATTTGTGCGTTACATAAAGCCTAATTCTCAGACTCCAGGTAAACATGCCCTTCTTTGTGAAATCACAGTCTGATGGAGGCTTCACATACTCCATTTTGTTCTGGCTAGTTTTTAATGTCAACTTGACACAGGACGGAGTAATCTGAGAGGAGGAAACCTTAACTGAGAAAATGCCTCCATAATATCAAAGAACAGACAAGCCTGTAGGGCATTTTCTTAATTAGTGATTCATTTGGGAGGGCCCAGTCCATTGTGAGTGCTGCCACTCCTGAGCGAGTGGTCCTGGCTTCTATCACGAGGCGGTCGAACAAATCATGACCAAGTCAGTAAGCAGTACTCCTCCAAGGCCTCTGCATCAGCTTCTGCCTCCTGGTTCCTGATGTGTTTGAGCTCCTGTCCTGACTTTCTTTGATGATGAATAGTGACGTGGAAGTGTAAGCAAAATAAGCTCTTTCCTCCCTAACTTGCTTTTGATCACTGTGTTTTATTATAGCAATAGCAACCTTAACTAAGACAGCTCTTAGCAGTTCACTTTCTTATTCATAATTGTATAACTACCCATCTCTTGAACTGAAATGTACCTTTTTATTTTTTATTATTTTATTTTTTTTTACTGGAGGTGTTGCTCAGTAGTAGAGTGCTTTCTTAGCATGCCTGAGGTTTAATTTTGATTTCGAGGACTGCAAAATAAAACACCAAATATATAAGATTTGATATAAGAATCATGTTTGGTTCACATGTGTGGTTTGTACTACCATCACGTCACTGACAAAGACTCACAAAGCCAGATGACAAGTGCTGAATGAAGGAATAAATTCATGGGACTGAGGGCTGACATTAGAGTTGAGACAGATTGTAAGTCAGTTGGCTTCAAACCAACAGTATGTAAATAGTATGCCAATTAGGGACTATCACAAGATCCCAAAGTTATTCCTGTATTTGTTTAACCACACAGAGAAATAGTTACATGGAAAAAAAATTCCGTTGTAAAACTTGTTATGAGGCTTTAATAACTCATTTAAAAGGTCAATTAAGAAGTAAATAATACGTTTCAAAATGGAAAAAGTCACTTTACTCTATAATCATTATTCACTCTCAGTGAAATCTGTTTCTGGTCTAAAGGGTGGTGTAGCTGAGACAAGGATACTCACCGCATACTCACTTGACCCCCCAAACAGGAATCACGCCACGCAAAATTTGTATATTTTCAGAATGAACTTGAATTGGGTAAATGAATGGCAAATAAGATATCGGGAAGAAAGAACCAAATTGTCCATGTGTGTACCTGGGGACAGGGTGACTGCTCAGTTATAATGAATACAAAGGCAACTAAAACAGTGTTCAGCTCCCAGCATGGGGAGGAGGAGGACAACTGAGTTCTGTAGGGATAAAGAATAGTCACTACAGGTAACTGAGACAGGAAGTATTTATCACTAAATATAAAATTTGACGCTAAGACTAAAATGTCTGGACTCTCACTAAATGTTCTTCACAATAAACAGCCTTTTAGATACCTTTTTATGTATGCACATATATATATATATATATATATATATATATATATATGTTTGTATGTACACACACACACACGCACACACACACACACACATATATATGTATTTAGGTATGTATTTATCACTTCTGGGGATTGAATTCCAGTCTTTATGCATGCTTTTAAAAAAAGTGTTTTACCATTGAACTATTTCCTCAGCTCCATAAATAGCTTTTGTATTGCTTTCTGATTTCTGTTGTAAGAAATTGTCACAAATTTCGTGGCTTGAAACAGCTGTTTTGCCCCCAGCCTACTGCCCCAGCCCCTGTTCCACTCACCTGCTCCCTCATCCTCACCTAATTCACATAGCTGCAGTTTTAAAATCAGCAAAGCTGACACGAGTCTTTCGAGATAAAATTGAAGTAGCACCAGAGATTTATTCTTTCCGAATATTCCCGAAGAGAATCTGTTTCCTTGTCATTTCCAGCTTCTGAAGAATGCTTGCATTTCTTAGTTCAGGGCCTCTTTTGGGCTATTCGAGCTGCACAATGC
The DNA here is from genome assembly GCF_030254825.1 of Meriones unguiculatus. NCBI lineage: Eukaryota > Metazoa > Chordata > Mammalia > Rodentia > Muridae > Meriones > Meriones unguiculatus. Next base: position 29,222,046 of record NC_083365.1, read on the forward strand.
CAACATCGACTTCTAATCCTCTTACCTCCTCTCTCACTCTGACTCTCCTGTTTTCTCTTGTAATGATCATTGGAGGTACATTGGACAGGTCAATGATATAATCTTAGATCTTAAAATTCTGTTATATTAAAATTCAGTTATATCCACAGAGTCACCTTTGCCATAAGATAATAATCACAGATCTGCATTTAGGACACAGGCATCTTGGGAGGACATTATTCTGTATGCAACACCCCTTTAATGGAATAATGAAAATCCTACACTGAAAACATATACAAACAAGCAACATTTTACAGACTAAGGAGATTGTATTCATGTAATATATATATATATATATGTATATATATATGTGTGTGTGTGTGTGTGTGTGTGTGTGTGTATTTGAATTGGAGAGAGAGCGTGTAGTAGTGCTACATGGGCGGGTCTGGAGGGAAGAAGGGGAATGATGAAATGATGTAAAATATATTATAATCTCAAAAAATAAAAGAATGAATTTATGATTCCTGCTCAAACTTTCATTCATGTGATGAGCTAGAAACTCATCAAAACTTCCCTAAAAAGGGAAGTTTAAAAGCCCCCCCCCAAATTCTTAGTGATTAATAAGAAAAATGCTTTTACTTAAAAAATTAGGCTTGAGAGAAATAAGCACAAAGAGAATATACTGTGAAGTAGGTGCATATGTAATGTCCAAACTGGAATTCGGATAGCAAAAAATGAAAAAGGAAGCCAAAAAAGCAAACCCAAAACCCTGCATACCATGCTATACACCTGTACTCTCATAACTTGGGAGGCGGAGGCAGGAGGCTTGCTACTAGTTTGAACCCAGCCTGTGCACCATTGTGAATTACAGCGAGCTGGGTAGCATGGGAGATTGAAAAAAAGGCAGATCACAATGGCCAAAGAAATTGTTCATGAATTTATAAGGACAGGATCAGAATTAGGATATTTTTGGAGTTATTTAAAGACAAAAGATATGATGTTCCTTCTAAAATTTATGCAAAGATAAAGCCTAGGTAGAGGGCAATTGCATATTTTAGGCTAGTTAAAGATAATGAGAAAAGGATTAGATGGGAAGATTAGAATAAGAAAGAGAAAAGGGAAATTAGATGATTGAATGTAGAAGGAGACGAAGTTGGCCAGTGAGGCTGAAAATTATAATAGAGGAAGAAATGACCGAAGGGAAGTCTGAGGGTGCTCTGTCAAAGACAGCAGCACCCCCCTAAATAATTCCCTGCCAGGATTCACCAGCAGCGGTGAGTCATTTTAGGCTAGCACATTGCAGTCCTCAGTCTTGCATTAGCTGTTGAAATAAGGAAACCCCATCAAGCTATTATGGATGAGTTTCCACAAGGCATTCCTGAAATATTAGCCTGAGGTGTTATTCATGCAAGGATGAGAGTTTTGTGGATGAAAAATATAATTTCCTTAAACCTGAGTCATTAGCCAAGGAGGATTAGCTTAGATCTGCGGCTGCGGGAGAGGATAAAAGAGGAGAAAGTCTAGGTAGGAGAAAGACAGTTTGCAGGAATGGCCACTAGACAGGAAAAAAAAAAAAAAAAGGAGAAATAGGACTGAAGACACAGTTTTCCTTTTCAGAATCCCCTCAATGTCAAAGAAGATAAACTATCAGGAACAGTAGTATTAGCATATTTAGTAACTTACTCAGTTTTTGCCTTCCAGTTTTCAGACTTCCTGTGTAGCAAGTATCCACCTCAGAGAGTTAGTCACTTAAAGACTTCCAGAGCGGGACACTTGGCTCTGAGTGCTTCATCATGTTTACACGCTCCTGGAGTGAGCGTGTCCTCTTCTGTGACTATCGCTTGTCAGGGGTATTCTGCTTTGTGGTCACTAGTTCTGTCTTCACTTATGGAATTGAACAACACTGTAGAACAGGTTAATAATAACTTGACATTTGTAAAAATTGAAAAAAAAATGTGACATTCACATCGAGTGAAGAAATTACCGAACCAGAGGACTAAAATACGTTCTGAGTCTCTTCCTTTTATTTTTCTGTCTGGGACATATCATGTTTTCTTCAGTTTCTTACAAGGCTTGAAAATTAGTTTATTTCCTGTTTTGTTAGTTTTATTAATATAGTAATCCTGAAGCTCTTCTTTGTGAAAAGGAAATCGTTCGTCCTCTTAACAGAGCTGATGAATGCTTGTTCTCCTGCTGTAGGTATGGAGAATGTACCCATGAATGAATGCTCATTTCTGCTATGGACTCAAAGAACTTGCCCATGGGTGTTTCAGAACTTAATATTCTCGAAGTTAGTAAAAACAAATAAAATCACTTCTCTGTACCTTTAAGTTTTTAAAATAATTTTTACGATTAAATAAATTTCTACATGTATACAATATTTTTGATCATGTTCACCTGGCCACTTGTGGGTATTCATATCCCGGTGAATGGCCACACACCGTGTGAGTGCGGGCCTCTTCCGTGTCAATCCTCTCAGTTCCTTTGGCTTTTCCTCATAGGATCCATTTTCTGTCCCCTTTTCTTTGTTGCTGCTGTCCAATGACCCCAGTTTTTCAAATTTCTTCTTGAGTTGACCTGGAAAAAATGATAATGTTTTAAAATAAAGAGGTCTAGAAAATGGATCAGTTGACAAATTACACATTTACTTTTCTAGCCTTTTCTCTTTCTTCCATTATGTAATTTTAGCCGATCCTACATGATTTTGGCACGGGGTCAATTTGTACCTCATATCTTTTTTTTTTTCTTTAAAGCACACTTTCAATCTCTATATCACCACATTGTTTACAGGACACTGGCTTTGTTTTTATACTGCACTTACACTTGTCAACTTGTCTCTTTGTATCTTAGTTCTACTCTAAAAAAATATAACAGACTTGTCTTGAAGAAGATCAAATATTTGTCTTTTTCAGGGATTGTAATTTTCCTAAAGAGCCACAGATGCAGTCACTAGTGTGTGTCCTAATCCACTCCTGAACTGACCTGTGTGAGGACCAGGAAGCAGTGCACCTCAGATGAGTCTTGAATCTAAGTGACTTCAGTGAGGCTAACTTCTTGTCTCTATAACCACAATGTTTCACACTTACTCTTCTGTCACGGTCATCATTCCTCTCACCACACATTTCTTCCTGTCTGCAAGCCAAATCTTAATTAATGTGTTTAAAAAGCAAACTGTTAGCCAAATCTCCCTTGCTGCTCAAGCTTACTTATCATAATGTTTTCCTCTGTGAACTTCGTGGCATCTTTCCACTGGCTATTACTTCAAGCACAGAGAGGTATACAAAATGTTTCTATAAAAAGAAAACGTAGCTAATTAACTGTGGGGAAGATAGTGACCAACTCAAGCTGTAATAACCAGGTCCTACAAAACTAAAGTCAATTAGTCCAGGAAATTGTCTTCTAAAATGTATTCATTGTTGTCAAGGCAACAAGAGGAATGATGATAATAGGTCACAGGAGGACAAGATGACACCAGGATCTGCACAAAAATCAATTTCTACCATTTGTCAATTTAATCCCTATCATGATGAATTCAAATATTTCTATTTAACTTTTTTATTTTATTAATTACACTTTATTCACTTTGTATCTCCCCATAAGCTCCTCCCTCCTCCCCTCCCAGTCCCACCCTTCCTCCCTCTTCTTCACACATGCCTTTCTCCAAGTCCACTGATAGAAGAGGTCCTCCTCTCCTTCCTTCTGATCTTAGTCTATCAGATCTCATCAGGAGTGGCTGCATTGTCATCTTCTGTGGCCTGGTAAGGCTGCTCCCCCATCAGGGGGAGGTGATCAAAGAGCAGGCCAATCAGATTATGTCAGAGGCAGTCCCTCTTCCCATTACTATGTAACTCACTTAGACACTGAACTGCCATGGACTACATCTGTGCAGGGGTTCTAGGTTATCTCCCTGCCTGGTACTTGGTTGGAGAATAAGTCTATGGGAAGACCCCTGTGTTCAAATTTTCTGGTTCTGTTGCTCTCCTTGTGGAGTTCCTGTCCTCTTCAGATCTTACTATTTCCCACTTCTTACATAAGATTCCATTCACTCTGCCCAACAGTTGGCCATAAGTCTCAGCATCTACTTTAATAGTCTGCAGGGCAGAGACTTTCAGAGGCCCTCTGTGGCAGGTTCCTAGCTTGTTTCTTGTTTTCTTCTTCTTCTGATGTCCATCTTCTTTGCCTTTCGGGATGGGGACTGAGTGTTTTAGTCAGGGTCCTCTATCTTGATTAGTTTCTTTAGATGGACAGATTTTAGTAGGTTTATCCTATGTTATATGTCTATATGAGTGAGTATACACCGTGTGTGTCTTTCTGCTTCTGGGACATCTCACTCAGGATGATCCTTCCCAGGTCCCACCATTTACCTGCAAATTTCATGATTTCCTTATTTTTCATTGCTGAGTAGTACTCCAGTGTGTAGATGTACTGCAATTTCTGCATCCACTCTTCAGTTGAGGGGTATCTGGGCTGTTTCCAGCTTCTGGCTATTACAAATAAAGCTGCTACAAACATGGTTGAGCAAATGTCCTTATTGTGTACTTGAGCCTTTTTTGGATATATGCCTAGGAGTGGTATGGCTGGATCTTGAGGAAGTGCTATTCCTAGTTGTCTGAGAAAGTGCCAGATTGATTTCTAGAGTGGTTGTACAAGTTTACATTCCCACCAGCAGTGGAGGAGGGTTCCCCTTTCTCCACAACTTCTCCAGCATGTGTTGTCACTTGAGTTTTTCATCTTGGCCATTCTGATGGGTGTAAGGTGAAATCTCAGGGTCGTTTTGATTTGCATTTCCCTAATTGCTAATGAGGTTGAGCATTTCTTTATGTGTTTCTCTGCCATTCGATATTCCTCTACAGAAAGTTCTCTGTTTAGCTGTGTTCCCCCCTTTTTTAAGTTTTTTTTTATTATTTTTTACACTTTATTCACTTTGTATCTCCCCATAAGCCCCTCCCTCCTCCCTCCTCCCCTCCCTGTCCTACCCTCCCTACCCCTTCTTCATGCATGCCCCTCCCCAAGTCCACTGATAGGGGAAGTCCTCCTCTCCTTGCTTCTGATCTTAGTCTATCAGATCACATCAGGAGTGGCTGCATTGTCATCTTCTGTGACCTGGTAAGATGGCTCTCCACTCAGGGGGAGGTGATCAAAGAGCAGGCCTGTCAGATTATGTCAGAGGCAGTCCCTCTTCCCATTATTATGTAACCCACTTAGACACTAAATTGCCATGGATTACATCTGCACAGGGGTTCTAGGTTATCTCCATGCTTGGTACTTGGTTGGAGAATAAGCCTATGGGAAGACCCCTGTGTTCAAATATTCTAGTTCTGTTGCTCTCCTTGTGGGGTTCCTGTCCTCTCCATTACCTACTATTTCCCACTTCTTACATAAGATTCCATGCACTCTGCCCAACAGTTGGTCATAAAGTCTCAGCCTATTTGGTAGTCTGCAGGGCAGAGCCTTTCAGAGGCCCTCTGTGGCAGGTTCCTAGGTTGTTTCCTGCTTTCTTCTTCTTCTGATGTCCATCTTCTTTGCCTTTCAGGATGGGGATTGAGCCTTTTAGTCAGAGTCCTCTCTCTTGATTAGTTTCTTTAGATGGACAGATTTTAGGTTTATCCTATAAGTCTATATGAGTGAGTATATACCATGTGTGTCTTTTTGCTTCTGGGACAGCTCACCAGGATGATCCTTTCCAAATAAGGCTTATACAAACATGGTTGAGCAAATGTCCTTATTGTGTACTTGAGCCTTTTTTGGATATATGCCTAGGAGTGGTATGGCTGGATTTTGAGGAAGCGCTATTCCTAGTTGTCTGAGAAAGTGCCAGATTGATTTCCAGAGTGGTTGTACAAGTTTACATTCCCACCAGCAGTGGAGGAGGGTTCCCATTTCTCTACAACTTCTCCAACATGTATTGTCACTTGAGTTTTTCATGTTGGCCATTCTGATGGGTGTAAGGTGAAATCTCAGGGTTGTTTTGATTTGCATTTCCCTAATGGCTAATGAGGTTGAACATTTTTTCAAGTGTTTCTCTGTCATTCGATATTCCTCTACAGAGAATTCTCTGTTTAGCTCTGTTCCCCATTTTTTAATTGGATTACTTGATTTGCTGCTTTTTCAGCTTCTTTAGTTCTTTATATATACTGGATATTAGCCCTCTGTCAGATAAAGGGCTGGTGAAGATTCTTTCCCAATCTGTAGGCTGTCGTTTTGTTTTGATGATGGTGTCCTTTGCTTTACAGAAGCTTTTCAGTTTCATGAGGTCCCATTTATTGATTGTTGCTCTTAGAGCCTGTGCTGTTGTTGTTCTGTTCAGGAAGTTTTCTCCTGTACCAGTGAGTTGTAGGGTTTTCCCCACTTTTTCTTCTAGCTGATTTAATGTGTATGGTTTTATGTTGAGGTCTTTGATCCACTTGGACTTTAGTTTTGTGCAGGGAGATAAGTATGGAACTATTTTCATTTTTCTACATGTAGACACCTGGTTAGACCAGCACCATTTGTTGAAGATGCTGTCTTTTTTCCATTGTATGATTTTGACATCTTTGTCAAAGATCAGGTGTCCATAAGTGTGTGGGTTTATTTCTGGGTCTTCTGTTCGGTTCCATTGATCCACCATTCGGTTTCTATGCCAGTACCATGCAGTTTTTACTACTGTTGCTCTATAGTACAGCTTAAGATTAGGGATGGAGATACTTCCAGAACATCTTTTATTGTAGAGGATTGTTTTATCAAGTCTGGGTTTCTTGTTATTTCATACGAAGTTGAGAATTTTTCTTTCCAGGTCTGTATAGAATTGTGTTGGTAATTTGATGGGAATTGCATTCAATCTGTAGATTGCTTTTGGTAAGATGGACATTTTTACTATGTTAATCCTGCCAAGCCATGAGCATGGGAGATCTTTCCATCTTCTGATATCTTCTTCTAATTCTTTCTTCAGAGATTTGAAATTTTTTTCATACAAGTCTTTGACTTGCTTGGTTAGGGTTACTCTAAGGTACTTTATGTCATTTTTTTGCTATTGTGAAGGGTGTTGTTTCCTTAATTTCTTTCTCAGCCCTTTTGTCTTTTGTATACCGGAGGGCTACTGATTTTTTTGAGTTGATTTTTGTATCCGGCCACTTTGCTGAAGGTGTTTATCAGCTGTAGGAGTTCTCTGGTAGAGTTTTTGGCATCACTCACGTATACTATCATATCATCTGCAAATAGTGATAATTTGACTTCTTCCTTTCCAATTTTTATCCCCTTCATCTCCTTCAACTGTTTTATGCCCTAGCAAGGACTTCCAGCACTATGTTGAAGAGATATAGAGAGAGTGAGCAGCCTGGTCTTGTCCCTGATTTCAGTGGGATTGATTTAAGTTTCTCTCCATTTAGTTTGATGTTGGCTGTAGGCTTGCTGTATATTGCCTTTACTATGTTTAGATATGTGCCTTGTATCCCTGATCTCTCCAGACTTTAAATATGAATGGATGTTGGATTTTGTCAATGCTTTTTCAGCATCTAGGGAAAATATCATGTGTTTTTCTTCTTTCAGTTTGTTAATATGGTGGATCACATTGATGGATTTCCATATATTGAACCATCCCTGCATACCTGGGATGAAGCCTATTATAGTGGATGCTATCTTTGATGTGTTCTTGGATTCGGTTTGCAAGTATTTTGTTGAGTATTTTTGCATCAATGTTCATAAGGGAGATTGTCTTGAAATTCTCTTTCTTTGTTGGGTCTTTGTGAGGTTTAGGTACCAAGGTGACTGTGGCTTCATAGAATGAGTGTGGTAATGATCCTTTTGTGGAATAGTGTGAAGAGAATTGGAGTTAGCTCTTCTTTGAAGGTCTGGTAGAATTCTGCACTGAAACCATCTGGTCCTGGGCTTTTTTTGGATGGGAGACTTTCGATGACTGCTTCTATTTTCTTGGGGGATATAGGACTATTTAATTGATTTACCTGGTCCTGATTCAGCTTTGGTAAGTCAAATCGATCAAGAAAATTGTCCATTTCATTTAGATTTTCAAATTTTGTGGCATGTAGACTTTTGAAGGAAGTAAGTCCTAATTATTGTTTGGATTTCCTCAGTGTCTGTCATTATGTCCCCCCTTTCATTTCTGATTTTGTTGATTTCGATGGTGTCTCTCTGCCTTTTAGTTAGCTTGGCTAAAGGTTTGTCTATCTTGTTGATTTTCTCATAGAACCAGCTCTTGGTTTCATTGATTCTTTGAATTGTTTTATTTGTTTCTAATTGATTGATTTCAGCCCTGAGTTTGATTATTTCCAGCTGTCTACTCCTTTTTGGTGTGTCTGTTTCTTCTTTTTCTATGGTTTTTAAGTGAACCATTAAGTTGCTTGAATGCGCTGTCTCGAATTTCTTCTTGAAGGCACTTAGTGCTATGAATTTTCATCTTAACACTGCTTTCATTGTGTCCCACAAGTTTGGGTATGTTATGCCTTCATTTTCATAGAATTCTAGAAACAAAGAAAGAAACTTTCAATATTTAGTTTCTAGTAAGTTCTTAGAAATGATATCAATAGCTTTGAATACAGAACTTTCTCTCTATTTTTTTGAATTACACAAGTTAAGTCACTACAAGAATATTTTAAATTATCTTATAATGACTTTTATAAATTACAAATTTGATGCATTGTAGTGTCTAAACATAGTCTTTGTCTAACTTAATTTGTGTCTTTCAAAGCAACTTTGTTTTGCTATCAAGGATGCCCAGCTCATATTTGCTGCATTTAACAAATGGATTTAGTTGTTCAAATGTCTTCATTGTCCCTCACTGTACCTGTTGTTTGGAGTCAGGAAGAATATAACCATATTCTTGATGCATATAACAAACTGTATCAACCACCAGCATGGCATGATAATCTTAAGGGTGCAGTAGTGGCACATATGCCTTGGTGGTAATCAAAAGATCTCTAATTGGACTTATGACACTGTCAATAACAGGAAAATCATTCCTGATACTGGAAACATAGCTAATTACTAAGTGCAAGTAAAGTCGTAGTGATTGGGGAAGAATCTACAGCCACTACTTTACTAAACCAGCATAATTCCTAACAATAATCTATAAACATTTATCCTTACTGCTATAGAGAAGTATAATCTTCACCCCTTATCAAGAAAACTTCTCTTTACAACAGATGAAGGCCACTACAGAAAACTACAACCAATCAAAATAAAGAGTTGTGTAGCCCAGACCCAGTGGCTATATTTATATGACACTCACACAGCTAAGGCTCAAAGAACATTGAGGGAGAGGGAGTGGAAAGATTGTAAGAGCCAGATCAAGGTGCTTTTGTGAGACTGTGTCTCTAGTAATGTCAGAAGATACACCAATAAACTCCCAGAAACACAGCTTTCCAAACATGAGCTAAATGAACATGGACAACACCACTAGATGGCAATGGGGATGGGAAAGGCCCATGTGGCCTCAGCCCTACACAAAGAACTACAGGCAACTAAGGAATGCTGAGAGGAGGAGAAATAGTCTTCCTTGGTGAAGAGCATACCAATTAATTAATCCAATACCAAATGATCAACTCTGAAAATATACATACAAGCAACATTATACAGACAGAACAGGTTATATTTGGGGATAATATATGTATATACACACATATAGGCATACAATTACAACTGATAAATAACATGAATTTGAAGGGGAATAGGGAGAGAAAAGGGAAGGGAGAAATATTGTAATATATTATATCAAAAATAGAAAGTATGTTCTATTGATTGTGTGCCATAATGGAGCATGCATTTTTTTATTACAAAATATTCAGAGGAAGTAACAGGAGTGCTTCAGTCTCTATTGATATTGACAGGTTATTATTTTATATAATAAAATAATATACTATACTATAATAAAATAAAATAATATATAATATAATATAATAATGCAGAATGTAATGCCTCTGCCCACTTTGTACTGTGTAATGAGTGGCCCACACAGCATATTTTTTATATCAAAAATTTATTATGATTGCAAAATAGTCACAATTTTTTCTGTCTTGCGTGGAAACAGAACTGCTTAGTGGCTGCATTGATTATGCACCTTGAGTCCGTTCTGGACTGGTTTGTGCTGCTGGAGAGTTGTCTGAAGCGACAGGTTCCCATGAAAAATTTCCAGCATAGTTTTATAGCTAGTCAACAGTTCTTTATATTAAAATTTATTTTCCCCCCAAAGGTGAGATTTTTGTCTCTTCACTGGACTTTGAAGAAGTCAGATCATCACATAAATGGTTGACAAACATGATAGTGAAGGGACAGAAGATAAATAATTATGATAATAAGAAAACAGCAGACAAACTAGAAACTACCAGTAAGATTTAAATTTGAAAATAATCTCAAAATTGGAAAATACAAATAGATAAAAAAATCACATACTAATTTTTAAAAATAGATTTTATTTATTTATTTATTTTTGTTTTTTTTTTTTTTTGAGACAGGGTTTCTCTATGTAGACTTGCCTGTCCTTGACTCACTTTGTAAAACAGGCTGGCTTCAAACTCACAGAGATCCACCTGTCTGTGCCTCTCTGAATGCTGGGACCATAGGCATGTGTCACTGCTCTCAGATACAAATAAACTCTTTAATATTTTTCATTATTGCATTCATCATTATACCCAGGTAACATCATTGGTGAAAGATGGCATGCACAAACTTGAGTTTTCAACTACATATGCTTTTATTAAGACATATCTTTTTATTTTATGTATATAAGTGATTTTCTTGCAAGTATGTATGTGTATTACATGCATGTTGGTTCTGGCAGAGACAAGAAAAGCTGATTAGATCCATTTAACTATAATTACAGATAGTTAGGAGCCTCCTTGTGGGTGCTGGGAACCAAATCTTGGTCCTCTGTAAGAATGCTAAGTGTTCTAAATCACTGAGCTGTATATCTGTCCCGTCAAGTTTCTTGCAGAAATGATTTATTGGTATTTCACTTCAGTTTTGGGGGGAAAGCAAGCAAGGGCACATCATATGTTAGTACCTGAAACAGTGTAGACAAATGTAACAACATGGATAGCCATATTCCTCTCAAATTCTAGTGTGATTTGTGTGCTTATATATCTTTAATGTACTTAAGAAATTTTATTGTAATTAATAAACTGAGTGAATACTCTTCTCATCGCTACCTTCATCTCTTTATTCCTAAGTGTATAAATTACTGGATTTAGAAAAGGAGTAATAACTGCATCAAAGATGGCCAGAAATTTATCCATATGTGATGTAGGAAATGGCCACATGTAGAAGAAGATTAAGGGTCCAAAGAACAAAACTACTACCATGACATGAGCTGACAGAGTGGAGAGGGCCTTATGTAAACTACCCAAAGATTTCTTTTGAACGGTCACTAAAATAAATATGTAAGAGGTGATCAGAATTAGAAAGGAGGCCACAGAAATGAACCCACTATTGGCAGTAACCATAAATCCTAACGTGTATGTGTCCACACAAGCAAGTTTAATAAACCGAGGAAGGTCACAGAAAAAACTATCTAATTCATTAGGGCCACAGAAAGGCAAGTCTACCACAAAAATCAACTGAGTCACTGAGTGGATGAAGCCAATAATCCAAGAAGCAACCAAAATCAAGATGCACCTTTGTGCACTCATGATGGTCATGTAGTGCAGGGGCTTACATATGGCAACATATCTGTCAAAGGCCATGGCTATGAGCAGCAGCATCTCAGTGCCCCCAACTGCATGGATAAAAAAGATCTGAGTGATACAGCCTCCAAAAGAGATAGTTTTGTGCCTTCTGAAAAGGTCGTAAATCATCTTTGGTGCAGTGGAGGAGCAAAAAATCAAGTCAATGACAGAAAGGTTGCCCAATAGGAAGTACATAGGGGACTGTAATTGGGGGTCTGAAGTTACAGTCAGCACAATGAGAACATTTCCCAACAGACTTGCCACGTAGAATACACAGGAAAAGAGGAAAAGGAATAGCTGGATTGCCCATGAGTTGGAGAGTCCCAGGAACACGAACTCAGATACCACAGAGCGGTTTGCTTCCCCCATGGCCTCTGGTGGCTGTGAAAATCCTCATGCTACCTGAAATAGGAGAATAATGAGAAACTCTAGTTTAGGACAACAGCGTTCATTTGAAAAAGGCACGTGAAAGATAAATATGCCTTTGGAGATAGTTTAAGTAAAATAACAATTATTTGTCCACTGGGGAATGTTGAGAGCAGGAGAGCTAGGCTTCTCCAGGAAAGAGTCTCCCAATTTTTCATGTCAATGAAAAAATTATGCAGTCAACCTGAAATCATATACATACAAATAACAGTTTATGGAGTGAGCACTTTGTATTTATGTATTTAAGAATAATACATATATGTGTATATATACATATACATATATACATGTACATATATATATGTATGTAGCAAAAATTACAGAAAAAGGCCATGAATTTGAGACAAAGCATGAGAGAATATATAGAAGAGATTATAGGGAAGAAATGATATAATTATATTAAATTTCAAAACATAAAAATATAAAAATGTGTTTCCCTCAGGCCAAATAAATACAAATTGTATTCCTCTCATATATCTTTTTGTCCAAAATATATCAAACAAATGAACTCATTTGCTTGGATAACAGCCAGAATCTGGGAACAACTTAGATATCTCTCAACTGAGGAATGGACACAGAAATTGTGTTGCATTTACACAATGGAATACTCAGCTATTAAAAACAAAGAAATCATGAAATTTTCAGGCAAATTTGACAGCTTGAAATTTGATGGAACGTTTGAAATTCCATGGATGTATGGAAGTTTGAAATTCTTAAGTGACTGTAGTTTCCATAATTTGGAAATTTCTTAATATATTAATACTACATATATGATCACAGTAAAATGCCTATATACATATTTTAGGCTCAGAGATGTACATTTCTCTTATTTGTAAACTGAAATGAAAGGTGAAAAACAAGGGAAGAGAATGCAGGTTAATACACCCACTGGGTATTTTTGGAGAAAGTAAGAAAGCCATGGATAATGTGGAGCAGATTCTGACTGACTGATCTTCAGTGGAGGAAAAAACTGGAAACCACCAAAGAAAGAGGCACACAGAATGAGAGCAATGTGTTATAAATCTCCATGAAGAACAAGTGAGACCACGTCAGAGGGTGCGGTGAGGACTTGTCTCCTTGTAGGTGAAGATTCTTAAGCTCATTTACTATTAAATCAAATCCACACCAAAAGAGCAACACATTAGCTTTTCCTTATTAGTCAGATAGGAGCTTGAACATTTAACAAAATTCGAGGTTCGTGGGTGGATGGAGAAGCAGGCAGGATCACACCTGATGGCAGAGAAAGCAAATGGTTAAGTTTGAAATGCTTTCCAAGTTTCTACATAGTCATCTGCTCTGATTCAGCTCTTCTACATCCAAGATTCAAAAATTTGAGTACAGTCACGTGTATATTTATGTGAATAAGGTGGACAAAGAAAGAACATTTCTTTGTTATTTTGGCTAAAGGACTGTTTTAAGCTCAATGGCTTGAAAAGGGCTTCAGTATGTGACCTAGAATACTAGGTAAATAGCACACCTTAGAGTATTGTTGCTGTTCATCTTTGAGATGGCAAACATTTAAAAGTGGAAAAGTTACAGTAGTTTGTAAAACTCTGGAAAGCCAGTGCGGACATTGTTCTGGACTGTCCAGTTTGTCAGTGCTCTGCTTATGCTTAAACTCAGTTACCCAGGGTTCAACTTTTTTGTTTGTCTTTACAGAATGATTGTTTTTTAAAAGAGGGCAGAATTGCAGTTTGAATCTGATCTCTCATTGAAAACAGATTGAAATCATATAGTTAACTGAATAGAGTTTATTAATGAGGTTACAGACCTTAGTTCCATTGTCTTTTCAGTGTCCTAAGTCTCAGGACTGTTCTCATCACAGAGCAAAACTCTTTGCTCACACCTCCACCACACAGTGTAAGATGTAAGAGCAAGAGATGCCTCAGAAACCCTCTATGGAGCAGTGCACTCCCTTCTGTGCTGTTTATCCCATCCTGGGCCAACATAAGCAGGAAATCCACTTTAAATCATCTGAAGTTACTATTGATGGAGCAATCTGATAATTCTGCAGTTTTTGTTAATTCCAAATCAATATTTGAATATTTGAATTTTCTTTGGAAAAGACTGCTTATTCTCTACTTGGTAACCACCCCCAACAATTATTAACAAAGTTGAACTAAAGTAGAGTTTCTGCATAGTGCTGAAAATTTCCTGGAAAGAGGGCAGTCCATTCACGACAAGTTTCTCCACTGTTTCTTCTTCTTCCCGAGATGGACAGAGAGAGAGAGAGCTCAGGTCATTAGCTCAGTGTCCTAAATGTTGGCCATTACAGCTGCATTCTTCCAAGTGAAAGTCCTCATTGCTGTCAGAAGATCAGAGCTGGAGGCTCCTATCACTCCAGTGAAACTTTGCTAGAGTATCTGTGACTGTTTTTTTTCTTTTTTTCTTTTTCTTTTCTTTTTTTTAATTCTAAGCTAAGAAGACAAAGGTCCAGGAATGGAGACAACTCTGCTTAAGCCACAGAACAAGTTGTTGGCCATTCTGGAGTAAGTGTGTTTGACTCTTGGTCTTAACACTACTTGTTACTTTCATTTTACCCGTTTATTTCGCTGTGATCATCATATGCTTTGTTTCCTGTCTGTGGCCCAAGGAACCACAACCATCACTTGTTGAACCTGTAAGAAGAGAGGATGCTGAAGGTTTCAACACAAAGAAATGATAATTGTTTGCTAATTATCCAGATTTAACAATTAAAAAATACAAGCACGTGTCTTAACAGCCTATTATATACCTATAAATATTGCATTTGCATTTAGAATTCAGCCCAACAACCAGTATATATGGCACCTCATTTCTTTACTGTTGTCCAAAATTTTTGGTATTTTCTCTACTTAGCTATACCTTCACTCTATTCCTTTTGTGGGATGCACGCAGAAGACTTCCATGAAAGTGCCACGGGAGTAACCTCTACCATGCTGAACATGCTATGTTTTGTTCATCCCTCTGACTTGTACACTTTAGTTGATGGATAACATGCTTCAATATGAATGTTGAGTTTGTTTCTTCTGGTTGACTAGATTCTCCCTTTGCTCTATGTGTTTCCACTTGAAATTCTTATGTTCCTCAAAGACAGTTTGTGTCAGAGGGTTAGAGAAGGGTACAAGAAAGGGTTTTGTGGATAGATCAAAAAGAGTAAGTAGAACATACAGACACACACACACACACACACACACACACACACACACAGTTCATTATTTTGCATGCTAACTAGAGAGACTAACAAAAGGGAAACTTCCATTCATCTAACCTACCTGGATCAGTGTTGAAGTGGTCATGGGTTAGAGAATCTGAACCTACTGAGCTCTAGCCTCTGCTATGGCTTGGCATAAAAAGTCAGGTGTAATACCTCCACAGAGGGAATGCCTGCTAATTAGCAGCACTGGAAAGCTACTTCAGAGCAGCCATCGAATTCTGGGATTGCTATTCTGAGTACATTTGGTCAAGGGAATTGTTTCCAAGGATCACAGAAATTTGGCCAGAGCCAAGGGGGAAAAATGTGGCAATGGGTCACTTGAGGAGAAAGAAGAGAGACTAGGGATTTAGTATTTGTGACTATCATATAATTTTACATATTTTAAATATGCGTTCTTATTTATAAGAAAAGAAACTCCATCAGGTTGAAAATATATACTTTTAACAAGTAAAAGTGTCATTTATCATTTTCATAAGAAGGTAGATATGGAGAGATAAAAGGAGTAAAATGTCTTCTAATGTTGACTCTAGAATTTAATCCATGTCCCATGGTAAAGGCTGACCAAATTACAGGTGATAAGAGGGACAGCTGCGTGGTCAACACTGAGGTAATTTGTTATGTGATCTGGAGAGAAAAACAGAAGTCTATAAGAATAGCTCAAATTTAGGAACTCAAAGAACTGGTGAAATGATTAAAAGACAATTCACTTACAGTTTGACCTTTCATAGGACAAAACTTTTTCCTTAAAAAAATCAACAGAACCTAAAATTTATAGGTAAAATATGTTACTTTTGCTAAAAACTTTGTAGAAAAGGCCATTTGTAAGTTATAATTATATAGTATATAATTTTCTTTTGGTGATTACACAGTACCTTAAAAATAGTTTAGCTGTGCAGAAGTCTAAAATTCAGGCTAAGAAGCTGAGTAGTTTCTCTGGTCTTGACTCAAATTCCCCAGAAGTATAGGCTATCTAGCACACTGGATTTAGAAGGGTTTATGTAGCCTCACACACATGCCAATAGCCTTGGAGATCTGTAGTCTAAGCACTTCTTTGAAGACAGTCTTTTGTTTGTTAATCTTGTCCCAGGTTTGTTAGCTCCTGATTGTTGATCAAGGAATACAAGAAGAAAAAAGTCCCAAGCATAGGCTTCAAAGCACCCTATCTTCTGGAATTCATGAAAGAAAACCTTTGCTGCACCCCATTGGTGAAAGCAACCTTGGGCACCAAACCAGCTTTAAGAACGAAGAAATAGATCCCACCTGTTGGCAGGAATAGTTACACAATATTCTTCATCAGCCAGAGATTTTGTGCCCAATGATTTTGAGTTGTATGGACTAGCCAAGCCTCCATTAGAATGAAGTCACACATTTTCCTGACCTCCTTTTCATTTGATAAATCATCTCACTATGTAGCCCAAGCTAGCCTTGGGCTTGTGATTCCCCTGTTGTAGTCTCCTGGGTTCTGGGGTTACAAGTTGGTGTTTCCGCACCCTGCTCAAGGTGATGTGTGTGTCATCACTGTTCTGAGATGGCGTCAGTACAACTTCTGCTAAAGGGAATGTCAGCTATCTCCCACGTCTGCTTTTCTCTTATATGCAGCAGGTTTGTAATAAGCCTATACAATATTTTCCTCCTTTCTTATTTAGGTATTGTCTCTCTGCTCTCCCCTACCTGGTACATTTGTGTGCTCATACTACAGCCTGCTGTTCAGGGGGACAATTTGCAGGGGACAACTTGGGTCTTTCACAATTTGAGTTTGGGGTATTGGCCTCAGCTTGTTCAGTGTGGTGGCATGTCTCTCTACGTGATCACCCATCTTGCTATCCCTTAAGATATCTTCTCAAAGAGTTTAAAATTTGATACTACACACATGGCTTGATTTGGTCACATGGTCCCTTGTGTGCCTTGTGCTGAAGAGACTTCTAATTCTCAAATAAGTTTCAGTAACTTAAAGTAGAAACACAGCTTAGTTACTGAAATTGAAAAGAGCCTCCTCAGTACACTATAGCAAGAAAATCCTCCTCATCAATGGATCAGATCATGTATACAAACGTATATCATATCATATTTCTACTTCTGATTAATTGAGGTGTTCAAGGAATGGAAGTTTGGAAGATATGTCAAAAGTCTTTATGCATCCAAAAGACAACAACAGAAAAGTCCACCCTAAGCAGCAAAGGTATCAAAAGAGTCATATAGCTTGATCTCTACTTACATGACCTACAAATCCTTGCATTCTCCTGTGCAGTCTGGAAATGGCAGGGCTGAATACAGTGCAGCAGCAATACATTCCTGCTTTAACTAAAATCCATACATCAAGGTTGTATTTGCCACAGAGGGCCTCTGAAAGACTCTGCCCTGCAGACTATCAAAGCAGATGCTGAGACTTATGGCCAACTGTTGGGCAGAGTGCAGGGAATCTTATGAAAGAAGTGGGAAACAGTAAGATCTGGAGAGGACAGGAACTCCACAAGGAGAGCAACAGAGCCATAAAATTTGAACACAGGAGTTTTTCCAGAGACTCATACTCTAACCAAGTACCATGCATGGAGATAACCTAGAACCCCTGCACAGATGTAGCCCATGGCAGTTCAGTATCCAAGTGGGTTCCATAGTAATGGGAAGAGGGACTGCCTCTTACATAATCTGATTGGCCTGCTCTTTGATCACCTCCCCCTGAGGGGAGAGCAGCCTTACCAGGCCACAGAAGATGACAATGCAGCTACTCCTGATGAGATCTGATAGACTAAGATCAGAAGGAAGGAGAGGAGGACCTTCCCTATCAGTGGACTTGGGGAGGGGCATGCATGAAGAATGGGGAGGGAAGGTGTGATTAGGAGGGGAGGAGGGAAGGGTTTATGGGGGGATATAAACTGAATAAATTGTAATTAATAAAAGTTAAAAACAATTTTAAAAAATTAGCGTTAGGTAAATGCCTTAGTTCATGTTAGTATTTTTTATGTGTTTTTGTGATTCCATTTATATTACTGTAGTATTATATTTCAATGCTGAGAATTTTAGGACATGTTAGTAAATGCAGATTCAGGCTTCATGAAATACTCTCTGCTGTTACATGCTGATGAGACTCAATCACTTTTTCTCTTATGAAAAAAATACTTTGAGAAAGTTTGGTTAAAAATACTTTGAGAAGGCTCTGAATTTGGTTCCCAGAACCCATTCTGGAAATGAAGGTTGAAGGGTCGTGCCTATAACCACTGTAACTCCAGTCTGAAGATATCCAATGGCATCTTCAGGGCTTATTGGGCACCTAAAAACAGGTGACATTCTTTCTTTCTCATACATAAAAAAAATCCCCTCAAACTGTAACTTAATTTAGAGTAAATTCAAAAACTACTTGCCATAATGATGTTAAAGCACGATTTTACATCACTTATTTATAAAATTAGATGCACATATCTAATTTTAAATTAAATAGCAGGTGGTCATCAGTATAATTTTATTAGTTATTTGTTATTACTTTATGAAGTTTGAGTTATACAATTTGTAAAGCTGGCCTTTAGCTTTACCACCTGTTTATGAGCAAGAGAAATAATCAAGTCAAAGAAATTAATCTTCAGTTCTGTCTCACTTTCAGTTTCCCCTTTTTCTCTTTTGTTTTATGAGGCAGTTTTTACCTGCACAAATCTCAGAAGGAGTGCTTTTGTAGCTGGGTAGGGACCTCGAGCTTTGATGTTCTGGACTTTGCACCTTTACTGTAGTCAAGCTGATCTTCAGAATGGAAATGGAATCATGTTTCTCTCAGGGTGACAACATTTCCATTATCTTTTATTGCTCTTACTCCAGCCCACTAAATAGGTCCATATTCCCTCTGCCTACCATTTCAGCTGTATCTTTATTCCCCATGATCCAATAAAAGACTCTAAAAACCCATCCATTATGTCTGCCTTTGAACAGTATTCAATATCTTTGAATGATAATTACAAGGTGTGAAATATTTTTTTTAACATCTAGTTGACAATCTTCTGTTCAACTCTCCTCCCCAACCAGCTCTCTTGATTGAAATAAAATTATATATATTTGACTGTACAAAACTGTTTTTTGATATACATATTCAAAGAGAACTGTATGTCACAGTGATGTTACTTAACATAGCTACTAACTCCAACAATACTTTGCTATAGTGGGAGCACTTCAGATCTACGCTCTCAGCAATTTTGACGATACAGTGTAAAATCAGGAGCTAAGGTCACTAAGCCACAGACTAGAACTCTAGGACACTCAACTTTCCTACCCAACTTTTAACACAAAATTCATTTCCTGCCCCAGTAAGACTTCTAAGACCGTTGTTTGTTTCCACTTTTACACCAACAAATTGCTGTAGATGTAGATATAAATGCATAAATTGTTACAGAAAAGCCGAAATAGATATCCATTATATGCCATTCATGTGTTGTGCTACATTACTTGTTTTCAGAACCCTCTCTTCTACCGGGTGGTGGTAGCCTAGAAATCTGTAATTGTGTATTGTCCATCTTACTTTACTCCCCCAGCAGCCCATACTATGTTTCCTGACTAGTGCTTGATGCCTTTATGCAGGTAATTGACTCAGTTTTAATTTCTCTACCTTAGAGAAAGAGTGGGCTAACCGGGAGCTTCCAGCATAGGGTGACTCTTGACAATAATTTAAAAAAGTGCATAGGTCTTCTTATTTAAATAGTTTCAAAATATACAAAACTTAGTTCAGCAAGGCTTCATGGTGCACACTAATTCTAAAATAGAATGAATTGATCTAGGAGTAGAATGAGATTCATTTCACTCTCAGCAGGGAAAGAAGAAAGAGAATGAGGGAGCCAGATGAGGTGGGAAAACTGCCCAGATAGGCTTCCTCATGGTCTGCTGGGTGCTTCAGGACAAGTCTCAGTCTACAGAACAGAATCCAAATCCTACCCCACAGAATCCAAAAGCCCAAAGCCACCACCAACTCCTGGGGAGAAAATGGGAGTGGATTTATTTCTGTTGTGGGAAAGTGACTGGGTGAAGGAAAACAGTTACAGGTACATCACTACAAGGGACAAAATACTGACAGAAGACAGACAAAGAGGTTTAAGGTGATTTAGGCATTCTCTATATCATCTGGATTAATGGATGGGGAAATAAGAGCAACAGTAAATATGCTCCACTGTAGACAGGGACTTCACCAGCTAACAACCATGCTTGGCGGTCACTTTCCCCCCCTGTTAATCAAACCTAGTTAAAACTGGCTAGTCTTCTGCATCATACAATACAAACTCAGGTTCTGTGATAATGAAAAAACTCCATGAGATGTCACTTTAGGCTTCAATATTTTTCTCGAAGGTCACAACTCTCTCATTGAATAAGTTAGCAATAGATGATTCACTATCCTTCAGTTATGCATAATTGTGTTTGGACTGTAGAAAAATATAGAATTAATTTAGTATAAAATTTACCACTCAGTCTTATTCCCTTTTAATAGCAAAGACTGGGCTATTTCATGAAATATTAAAATTACAAAATATAAATCTCAAATAGCACATTTCATTGAGTTGATGTTTGCTTACTATTTTATGATGCTCTGTGAAGATATAAAATGTGTTTAGAATTTATAAGTACAGGTGAAGGGATTTCCTTTCTTAGAGGTAGATGAGGATTTTGATTCAAAGCAGGGCTGTTTGGCATGATAGCACAGATCTACTACTTGCCAGCTGGTGTCTTTGGGCTAATTAGTGAGCTTTGTTGTGTGTCTTAGCTTTCTAATCTATAAAACAAGAATGAAAATATTCCTCCTGGTGGGGCTGCCTCACCAGGCCAAAGTAGAAGAGGATGTGTTAAGTCCTGATGTGATTTGATTTGTTGGGGTGGGGTGGGGAAGGTCTCTCCTTTTCTGAGGAATAGGGGAGGGGGATAAGGAAAAAAGGGAGGGAGGGTGAGACAAGGAGGAATGAGAGGAGGGGGCTACAATGAGTATGTAAAGCAAATAAATAAATACAAAGTTTTTTATAATAATAAATATTGAAT
This sequence comes from Meriones unguiculatus, assembly GCF_030254825.1. Classification (NCBI taxonomy): domain Eukaryota; kingdom Metazoa; phylum Chordata; class Mammalia; order Rodentia; family Muridae; genus Meriones; species Meriones unguiculatus. The sequence goes on from NC_083365.1 coordinate 29,243,295, forward strand.
ATATTATTTATACATTAAAAAAGAAAATATTACCTACTTGGTTTATACTGGAATTGAATCAATGGGTGTATACAACTTGGAATATGATAAATGTATATTAGTTGTTGGAGGTTGTCAAGAAGGGCCATGTAGGTGGTTGTAGGTAGGGAAGGTCCTGGTGGAAGCCCAAAAGTCAGCTATGGTGAAGGCATGGTCAGAGCAGAGCAGGCAGGGTGGGTAGTGATAGCTCTCTGGCCAGATTTGGAGGGTTATGGAAAAGGTGTGCTCAAAGGTGCTCCCCAAGCTAGACTCTGGAGGAGGACTTGGGTAGTGAGTGGGGTGGTTTAATAATTTCAAACAAAATTAATGTCAGATTATCATCAGTCTTCTTGCCTTTAGTATTTCATCTACTAGTCTGTTTGAAACTGTGGCCTTTACCAATTCAGCATTCTCACAGGATGTTTAGGGCCTATTCATTGTTTTAACTCAGCTTCCACCACAACCTTTGTCTCCCATATGCATCATTATTACTGCCACCAAAAATGTATATCGAACACTTGTTAAAACAGGAAAATATAACAGCAAAAAGGAGTAAATTGTTGGACATATTCTTTGTTTGAGCTCCCCTGAAGGCTTAAGAACACTAAAGCTGGTAGAGTAAAGAGAAAATTAACTTTGTTTGAGGTATTTTACATAGTAATTATAAAGGAAAAGTGGAAAACGTTCTGTCATTTATTTTGAAAAATAAAATCATCAAGGTAAAATACTGCACAGAATTATCATGACTATTAAATCCTTTAGATGAAGCATTCAGTATAGGGTCTGAAGCAAAGACTCCAATTCTAACTCACTGTATCCATGCTGAGCTAGGTTCTGGGGACAATAACTTGGTAAATTCTTAAATGTAATCCAGTACACAAACTATTTAATAGAGAGCTAAAATATCACTGCCTTTATTTATTTTTCTTACTATCACTGAAGTTGCATGAGTTGATAAAGTAGAGAGGGCCTTGGATATGCCTCCTGAACAGCATTTCCTAACAGTCACCAAACTGAAGATGTAAGAAATGACTGTAAAGAAGGAGCCCACAGAGATGAGTTCACTGTTGTCTGTGACCATGATCACAAATTTATTGGTCTCTGTGTAAGCAAGTGTAGTTGCATTTTTATTGTTTTTGAAGATGGCTCAGAAAACCAACCATCCATGTAAAAATCTAAAAATAAAGTACGAGCTAAAAACTTACTCTTATTGATAATTTTATCAATTCTTTATTTGCTTATTATATCTTGACATAATAAAACTTTCATGTCTTTAAAAATCAAATGTTATAAAAGGTACTCAGGATACCTTCTTGTAACTCAGAAGTTGGTACCAGAGTTTCCTCATTGCTGCTTTCATCTCTTTGTTCCTGAATGTGTAGATGACTGGATTCAGAAAAGGAGTGAGGATGGCATCAAAAATAGCAAGAAATTTGTCTAAGTGTGATGAAGGAAAGGGCCAGGTGTAGAAGAAGATTAATGGTCCAAAGAACAAAACCACCACAGTCACATGAGCTGACAGAGTAGATAGGGCTTTGGATATGCCACCTGCAGAGTGTCTCCTAACAGTCACCAAAATGAAGATGTAAGAGATGATCAGTACAAAGAAGGAGATAACAGAGATGAGTCCACTGTTGGCTGTGACCATGAACTCCAATTTATCAGTTTCTGTGCAAGCCAGTCTAATAAGCTGAGGGAGATCACAGTAAAAGCTGTCCAAAATATTAGGTCCACAGAAGGGCAAGTCTACAACAAAAGCTAGTTGTGCCACTGAGTGTATAACTCCGAGGATCCAGGCTACTGCCAAAATTAAAATGCATATTTGTGGCCTCATGATAGTCAAGTAGTGGAGAGGTTTACAGATGGCTACATATCTATCAAAGGCCATGGCTGTGAGCAGCACCATTTCTGTGCCCCCAATAGCATGAATAAAGAAGATCTGAGTTATACAACCCCCAAATGAGATGGCTTTGTGTTTTCTAAAAAGGTCATAAATCATCTTAGGTGCTGCTACAGAGCAAACTCCCAGGTCAAGAAATGAGAGATTTGCCAGCAAGAAGTACATAGGAGAATGCAGTTTGGAGTCTGCAGTCACGGAGCACACAATGAGGAGGTTCCCCATCAGACTTGCCATGTAGAACACAGAGGAAAAGAGGAATAGAAGCAACTGGACTCCCCATTTATTGGAGAGTCCCAGGAACACAAACTCAGACACAACAGAGCTATTAGCTCCATCCATAGCTGTGGAGAACAAGGCTGTGTCCAATAAAACCTGAAAAAGGTAGAGAAGAGAAAGATTGAGCTTTGTTTGGAGTTATTAACTCTATCATTTTCAGACTGTAAACAAAACACATTCCCACATACAGCTCAGCAAAACTTCTACCATATTTGCAGAAAATTGCCAGTATTCAGTACATTGAACCACACATCTAACCTATTTCCTAATAGTGTCCAAGTGAAGACTGGGAAATCTTTCTAGACAAGTATGAGAAAAACAACAAAGGACTGGCCCGAAGAAAGGCTACAGGACAACTCAAAACTTGCTAGAAATAACACACATGGAATAAAGGAAATGAGAAGAAACCCCTGCATTCTCTCTCCCAGTTTATTGGTCCTTTCCATGGTATTTTATAAATACCATGAACTTCCTGTTGATTTTAACTTATTTTACCTTTTTGATTGCTCCAATTAGTAAAGTGGTGTAGTACCATTTCTCACATTTGTATGACTCATAGTTAATCTTATATGAAACCACATTCAGTTTTCCTTATAAACAAAGAAAATGATGTAGAAATCCTAACAACCAACATCTGAATTTATAGCAGTCCACGGAGAAAATAGGGTTTTAAGCTTAGGTTGTAGAATCATCAGAGTAAGACCAAGGTCAGACTTGTTAGTTAGAATGCAGAAAAAAAGCAGAGGTCATATGAATACAATATATAAAATTTGCTTTTATTGTAAAGTTTTATAAAGTTTCTACATGATTGACATTTGAAGATCATTTCCACACTGATTTTTCTTTTCATACTTCCTCACTTGGTGGAAAGAACACTGCATTTGGAGTCAGAGAAACATAATCAGGACTAGGCCCAAGTCTTTATGAACTCAAGGAAGATTTTCTTCCATCCTTTCCACACTCACTATCGACAGCCTCTCATTTCATTGTCTGTGTGAAATTAAAAATTCTAAGTGCAGATGATAAATCCAAGTCTTACATTTGGTTATTTAGGAATATAATACTCATCTGCTATGCAACGAAACTGTTCATAATGACAGTGTCCACTTCTCTTCAGTTTACTGCTATATCCACTATCTTGTCCCTTGTTTGTATCGCATATTTTATAGAATTAATTTATAAATCATTCCTTTTGTTATGCAGTTAGAATGCCAGTAAAACGTCAGTGTATCATTTATCTTAGTCATTTGTGATCAATGAACAAACCCAATGGACCCTGAATTTATTGAAGTACTAGTACATTTTAGTACTCTTAAATCTTCTACTTTAGCACACACAATGTAAGTAACAGTAAAAATATATTTGTAAGATCTCCAAGCACATATGTATTTTTGTGTAACTTTTTTGAAGTAGAAAAGACACCTGTGAGTCAGACTGGGTTGTGGTCTGAAGGAAATTAGAAACTGTGCTGCAGATTAAAAAATAAATCTTGTTTTTTTTTTTTTTTTTTTTTTGGTCAATACACAACTCATATCTTAGCTTCAAGTTCTCCTGATACAGGCAAAGAGTCTCTGCAGCAGTCCATGACAATAATAACCCAAAAAACCAGTAACAACTATGTGCTTGGCACCATACTTTTTTTCCCCCGCATACACTATCTTGTCTGATACTTGAAACTAGGACAGGAGCTGATGTTATTTCTCCCTTCCTTGTTAGAGAAATTAGGACCATGAAAGTAAAGTGACATTCTAGAACAGTCAATTGTAGGATTGTTGGTAGTCTGATAGGGTTGGCTTCTTCTCCAACACATACAGGAGACTTTGGCCTTTTTTTGTAATGACTCTTCAGTTGTGTGCTACCCCTTAGTGGCTGTCTGGCTGCCCTGTAGTGACTCACAGTGTGCTCAGCAGATCTAAATGAGGGAGAAGCCAGGCTTGAGGGAGAAGGCAGGCTTGAAGGAGAAGGCAGGCTGCAGTCATAAGCCTCTAGGTTTGTTAGTTTACTTCGAATGCATCTGTAATTCACTGTGGCTCTTAAAATAAACATGGAGGATACCAACCCATATAACACTTCCATTCTTGTCCCCACCCCCAGCCTTCATTATCTATTACCACACAAGGTCCATTAGCATTTCAAAGAACAGACAGTTCTTACCACTCTGTGATGCAGAGTCAGCTCTTACCCATACTTGTAATGCTGCCTTCTAGCTCCTTGCTTTTGATCTCAAATATAGAGCAGAAAAAGTAATTTAATTTTCTGATGTTTTGTCTTTCTTCTTCCTCCTAGTTTAATTTTTGCCCATTAACCTTAGTTCAGGAATTTTCTCTGGTGCAAGGTAATATTTAATTCATTTCCATAGAAATCAACATATCACTAGGAAAGAAATCTATTCACTTCTGTTTGTTTGGGATGGTAGGTATCGTACTTCCCTAGCCTATTTCTATCTATGTCACTAATGCTATTAAAGATTCATTTCCAAAGACCGAAGCATAGTCTACCTTTGTGCTGGTTAGAAGTAGCATTATGTCATGTGCAGACATCTACGTGAGTGCTGCTATTGTGTTAATTGGCCCACGGAGGAGTACTGACCAAATGATACCACTGAGACCGTGGCTCACCAATATGAACTCATTTGTGCAATGGGGTTGCTACCCAGAATCCTGGCAAGTCAATGGTAGAAGCTTTAAAGGAAAAGCTTTAAATGAGTGAGAAAAAAGGTGTGGGAGAAAGCGAAAAAAATGTGTCAATGTAGAGGGCCTAAAGCATCTGAATAATAATATAAGTCTGAGTAGACACTTAAAACTACCTTTTTATTTTGAAGTATTCTTGGAGACAATGTTTGTGACCATATATATGCACTTATGTATGATACTCATGTTCAAATTAAAGTATTACATTACTACTCACTTTCCCCTTTGCTCCCTCCAATTCTTCCCTTGTGTCCCTACCTTGCTTCCTCTCAAAGTCATGGGCTCTTTTTTTGTTATTGTTACACACACAAATATATATAAATATTACTTTTTCAGTCTGTTTGGTATATGCATATGTTTTCAGGGCTGACCAACTGGGGCTCATCTACTATTCCTACACTCTCATTACTTAGTTGGCTATAGTGCCTTGTCTAAGAGGTTATGGAATTCCTCCCTTCCATATTAGCATGTTTATTGGTGTTGAATTCATTCAATTCTTGCTTTGGCAGCAATATTATTGAGGTATCATAGGTTAAGCTTCCCTGTTGTTTCTAGGAGACAGAATCTTACTGCAGATTTCCTGGTGCTCTGGCTCTAACAATATTTTTGTCCCAGTTTCCATGATGTTTCTTGAGCCTTAGGTGTAGAAGTTGTGTTGTAGATCTACCAACTGGGGCTTGGCTCTCTATCAGCAGATATTCTTTGAATATTGGACAGGGGTAGTTATTTGTAATGGTCTTTGCCTTTCCTTAGGGATGATTATTTGATGAGGAGTTAGAACTACACTTATCTGTAGATATAAGGAAAAGTGTTGAGAATGAAGATGGGTATTATGATTGTTTAGTAAAATGAAGGTGATTGGCTGGGTTTAAGGTATCAGAAATTATTTCTTTCCTATAAAGTGGGGCACTAGTTCAATTACATAGAAGTTTTTTTACCCCCAACATAAAAATGCCCACTATTGGACCTTTATGGACCTCTCAGAACTTACCTCGATGCTGCAGTTCTGAATCCTCCCCGCGAACGGTGGGTCTCCTTGACACTGGCAATGGCAGGCTCCCGGCATCCCGGGTTTCGGCACCAGATGTTGCGACCTGCGTAATCGTCTCGCGGACAACAGGATCCTTCTGCAGCAAGCTTTATTACAGTCAAGCAATGAAAGGAGGAAGACCCCGAGCCCCGAAGTGGCGCTGTTTATATAAGCCCTGCTTGCACCAGAGTGGTGTGAGATGACGTATCATTCCCTGATTGGCTGCTCACCCATGGTGTGAGATGACGTATCATCCCCTGATTGGCTGCTCACCCATCACCCCATATGATGCCCTGGGCTGGGCTCGTGACTTGGCGCGTTATTGCCAAACGGTCATGTGCTCTAGGACTTGTTTACCAGTTTTGAGGGCGGAAGCCAGCGCCATGGTGACCAAACCCCGGCTCTCCACATGGGTATGTTGTGCCTTCATTTTCATTGAATTCTAGGAAATCTTTGATTTCTTTCTTTATTTCTTCCTTAACCCAGCTGTCATTGAGTAGCAAGTTGTTCAGTTTCTATGTGTGTGTAGGCTTTTGCTATTTCTGTTGTTGAGGTCCAGCTTTAGTCCATGGTGGTCAGATAGGATACAAGGGATTATTTCAATCTTCTTGTATTTGTTGAGGCTTGCTTTGTGACCAATTATATGGTCTTTTTTGGAGAAGGTTCCGTGAGGTGCTGAGAAGAAGGTAAATTCTTTTGTTTGGGTGGAAAATCCTGTAGATGTCCTTTAGTTCTATTTGATTCATGACCTCTGCTAGAGTCATTGTTTATTAGCTTAATTTTTGTTTTGTTGACCTGTTTTTTGTTGAGAGTGAGGTGTTTAAGTCTCTGACCATTAACATGTGGGGTTCGATGTGTGGTTTAAGTTTTATTAATGTTTCTTTTACAATTGTGTGTTCCCTTGTATTTGTGGCATTGATGTTCAGAATTGTGATGTGTTCTTGGTGGAATTTTCCTTTGATGAGTATGAAGTGAACTTCCTTATCTTTTTAGATTAATTTTGGTTAAAAATTTATTTTATGAGCTATTAGAATGACTACTCCTGCTTGCTTCTTGGGTCCATTTGCTAGGAAAACACTCTTCCAGCCTTGGACTCTCAGGTAATGTCTACCATTGTGACTAGGGTGTGTTTGTTTATTTTAATTAAATTTTTATTTTTTTTACATTTATTACATTTTATTTGCTTTGTATCCCAGCTGTAGTGCCATCCCTCAATCCCTCAATTAGGAAGGAGATTCCCTCTCAATCTCAACCCCTCCCTCATCTCCTCTTATGCCCCTCTCCAAGTCGTCCACTGATAGGGGAGGTCCACCTCCAGTTACATCTGACCCTAGCTTATCAGGTCTCATCTGGACTGTCTGCAAAGTCCTCCTCTGGTGTCTGGTAAGGCTGCTACTCTCTCCGGGCTGGGGGAGGGTCAAAGAGCCAGCCACTGAGTTCATGTAAGAGACAGTATCTGTTCTCCTTACTGGGGAACCCACTTGGATACTGAGCAGGAGTTCTAGGTTATATACATGAATACTCCAACCAAGGTGTGTTTCTTATATGCAACAGATTGTTGGGTCTTGTTTACGTATCCATTCTGTTAGTCTGTGTCTTTTTATTGGAGAGTTGAGTCCATTGATGTTTAGAGAGTTTAATGACCAGGGGCTGTCAGATCCTTTGATTTTGCTGATGGTTGTGGTAGTGTGTTTGTGTGCTTGGCTACTTTTAGTTGCTGTAGTGTGGTTATTTATTTCCTGTGTTTTTCTGACTGTAGTTAGCTTTCCTGGGGTGTATTTTTCCTTCTAATATCTTCTGTAACACTGGACTTGTGGGTAGGTATTGTTTAAATTTATTTTTGTCATTGAATGTCTTTTTTTCTCCATCTATGGTGACTGAGAATTTTCCTGGCTATAGTAGTCTGGGCTGACATCTTTGTTTTCTTAGGGTCTGCATGATATCCATCCAGGCCCTTCTGGCTTTCATAGTCTCTGTTGAGAAGTCAGGTGTGATTCTGATGGGTTTGCCATTATATGTTACTTGGCTTTTTTTCCCTTGCAGCTTTTAGTATTTTTTTCTTTGTTCTGTATACTTAATGTTTTGATTATTATGTGGTAGGAGGATTTTCTTTTCTGGTCTAATTTATTAGGTGTTCTGTAGGCCTCTTGTCTGCTTATAAGCCTCTCCTTTAACCTGGGGCAATTATCTACTATGATTTTGTTGAAAATATTTTCTGGGCTTTGGAGATGGGAATCTTCTTTTCCTCTATTCCTATTATTTTTAGGTTTCATTTTTTCATGTTGTCTTGGATTTCTTGAACGGTTTGTGTCAGGAATTTTTTAGATTTAACATTTTCTTTGATGGATACATCGATTTCTTCCACTGTATCTTCCACACTTGAGATTCTTTCTTCCATTTCTTGTAGTCTGTTGATTTTGCTTACTTCCATAGTTCCTGTTTTCTTTCCTAAGTTCTTCTCTCCATGACTTCTTCCATTTGTGTTTTCTTTAATTTTTCCAATTCTATCTTCGGATCTTGAACCATATTGTTGATTTCCTTCACCTGTCTGACTGTATTTTCCTGTTTTTCCTTCAGTTCCTTCACTTTTTTTTTTTGAACATTCCTCTTTTTATTTTATTTCTTTCAGTGAGTTAATTATTTCCTCTCTGAAGGCTGCAACTGTTTGGCTTCATCTTTCTCTGTATTTCTTTACAGATGGCCATACTCATTTTGACTTTATCTTCCTCCATTTCTTTACAATTGGCCATAATCTCTTTGACTTTATCTTTAATTCTTTATGCATTTTATTTGTTTCCTCCATTATCCTCTTCATATGCATAAATACAAGGTCATCTTCTTGGATTTCACTTATGATTGGGTGTCCTGGGCTGCTTGCCCCTGGATAACTGGGTTCTGGAGATTCCATATTGCTTTGGCTTTTCTTGGTTGTGCTTTTACATGGGCCTCTACCCATCTTGCTGTCTCAGGTGTTGGCTGTTAGTTTCTATTACCTTCTGGAATCCTTGGGTGGGGAGAATCCTCTTAGTAGGAAGATGGTTGTTCCGGAAGGAGACCTCCTCAACATTTTTGGTATGGTCACCAAATGGCCGGTGTTTTTCAGAAACTGCCACAGCTCACTTTAGGCATATAGACCTGCGTGGTTACTGTGGTGGTTGGTAGTCAGGGAGCTTCTCCATCAGTAGAAGTCCTGGAGACAGCTGCCCTGTCGCTGGATTTCTTGCTCTGAATTTAGTTGGCGGCTGCTGCCTTTACTTTGTATTTGCTGGGCACAGCTCTCTTGAAGAAGCAATGAGCCCTGTGGTTTTCTCAGTGTACTAGTGAGACAGGTTGTGCCTTGGAACAGTGTCTTGGGCTGATTCCATTGATCCCAGGCTTCTGGAGGCCTGAGACTGGAACTCTTTGCCCCAGCACCCAAGTGGTAATCAGTGGGAGGTGAGCACAGCACTCATGTATGCAGCCAGAAGATAGAGCCTGGAACTTGCAGGAGCCCAGAAACTTTTTCTGTGGTTGGACCTGATGTTTTCTCCCTGTGGGGTTTACTTGCAACAGGGTGACCCAGTCTATGGTATTTTGGGGTCCTCAGTTCATGCTGGGATGGTGAGTAGAGCAAGCAGGTACAGGAGAGTGGCTATGCACTGGTGGCTGAGTGCCTGCAGGAAGCCAAGAACTTTTCCCAAAACTCTTTGGGAGTTGTTTGGCTGAGTGCCATGAGGTCAGACCTGCTCTTTCACTCACCATGGGGTTTCCTCCTGACATAGAAACCCAGTCTTTCATGCTCTGGGGCTCCCCGTTCTGTATGGGAGGATGAATCAGCACTCAGGCAGGTCTCTGGGCTGGCGGAGGAGTGCCTGCTAGACTCTGGGACCTTTTGCAATTATTGTCTGGGAGACCTGAGGTCAGTCCCCATTGCTTCCTTCACTGTGGGGTTTTCTCTCGACTGGAAATCCCAGTCTCTGGTGTTGTGGGACCACAGTTCAGTCTGGGATGGTGATCAGAGGACAGAGGCATGTGGCTCTGAGCTGGCGTCTGAGCGTCTGCGGGGACCCGGGAACTCTTTTGGGATTTAGCTGGGTGACCTGAGTTTGATGCTTCCCACATCACGGGGTTTCCTCTCACTTGGGATACACAATCACTGGTGTTTCAGGGCCCTGAGTTCAGTCTGTTGGTCGCTGTGCAGTCACTGCTGTCCTGCTGTTCACACAGTGTCCTCTTGGTGATGCCCTCTTAGATCGGCGAGAAATTCTTTTTAATATAGAGTTGACAATCTTCTGTTCAACTCTCCTCTCTCAACCAGCTTTCTTTTTTTAAAATTTTTTTATTAATTACACTTTATTCATTTTGTATCCCCCCTGTGGTTCCGTCCCTCCTCCTGTCCCAATTCCTCCCTTCCTCCACCCTCTGCATGCATGCCCCTCCCCACCCAAGTCCACTGATAGGAGAGGTCTTATTTTCCTTCCTTCTGATCTAACTTAATTAGGTCTCATCAGGAGTGGCTGCAGTGTCTTCTTCTGTGGCCTAGTAATGCTGTTTCCCCCTCAGAGGGAGGTAATTAAAGAGCAGGCCAATCAGTTCATGTCAGAGGCAGTCCCTGTTCCTATTACAATGGAACCCACGTGGATATTGAACTGCCATGGGCTACATCTGTGCAGGGGTCTTAAGTTATCTCCATGCATAGTCCTTGGTTGGAGTATCAGTCTTAGGAAAGACCCCTGTGCTCAGATTTTTTGTCAACCAGCTCTCTTGATGTTTAACTTGAAATAAAATTATATTTATTTGATTGTATAAAACTATCTTTTGATATACATATTAAAAGAGAACTGTATGTCTCAGTGATATTAATTATCTTAGCTACTAATTCCAACATTAATTTGCTATAGGGGGAGTACTTCATATCTGTGCTCTCAGCAATTTTGAGGATTTAGTATAATATCAGGAGCTAAGGTCACTAAACTCTAAGAGATATTAATTTTCCTACTCAACCTGCAACACAAAATTCACTTTCTGTCTCAGTAAGACTTCTAAGATTGTTGTTTGTTTCCACCTTTACACCAACAACTTGCTGTAGATGTAGATATAAATGCACAAATTGTTACAGAGAAGCAGAAATAGATATCCATTATATGTCATTCACGTGTTGTGTTACAATATTTGTTTTCACAACTCTCTCTTCTAGTAGGGGGTAATAGCCTAGAAATCTGTAATTGTGTATTGTCCATCTTAATTTACTCCCCCAGTGGTACATAGTCATTTTTCTGACTATTGCTTGATGCCCATATGCAGGTAATTGACTAAGTTTTAATTTCTCTACCTTAGAGAAAGGGTGGGCTAACCAGGAGCTTCCAGCATAGAGGGAGTCTTGACAATAATTTAAAAAAGTGCATAGGTCTTTTTATTTAAATAGTTTAAAAATATGTATACAAAACTTAGTTCAGCAAGGTTTCATGGTATATAATAATTCCAAAATATTGAATATATAATTTATAAATTAAAAAAGAAAATATTATCTACTTGGTTTTTGCTCGAATTGAATCAATGCATATATAAAACTTGTAATATTATACACATATAATAGTTGTTAGAGTTTGTCAAGAAGGGGTGTGCGGGTGGTTGTAGGTAGGGAAGGTCCTGGTGGACGCCCAAAAGTCTGCAATGGTGGAGGCATGGGTGGCCAGAGTAGGCCTGGTGAGTAGTTGTGGGACTCTGGCCAGATGTGGATAAGTTGATACTCCCCAAGCTAGACTCTGGAGGAGGACTTGGGTAGTGAGTGGGGTGGTTTAATAATTTCAAACAAAATTACTGTCAGATTATCATCAGTCTTCTTGACTTTAGTATTTCATCTACTAGCCTGTTTTAACCTGTTTGCTTTACCATTTTAGCATTCTCACAGGATGTTTAGGGCCTATTCATTGTTTTAATTCAGCTTCCACTACAACAATTGCTTCCCATATGCATCATTATTACCACCATCAAAAATGTTTATTGAACACTTGTTAAAACAGGAAAATATAACAGCAAAAAGGAGTAAATTGTTGGACATATTCTTTGTTTGAGCTCCCCTGAAGGCTTAAGAACACTAAAGCTGGTAGAGTAAAGAGAAAATTAACTTTGTTTGAGGTATTTTACATAGTAATTATAAAGGAAAAGTGGAAAACGTTCTGTCATTTATTTTGAAAAATAAAATCATCAAGGTAAAATACTGCACAGAATTATCATGACTATTAAATCCTTTAGATGAAGCATTCAGTATAGGGTCTGAAGCAAAGACTCCAATTCTAACTCACTGTATCCATGCTGAGCTAGGTTCTGGGGACAATAACTTGGTAAATTCTTAAATGTAATCCAGTACACAAACTATTTAATAGAGAGCTAAAATATCACTGCCTTTATTTATTTTTCTTACTATCACTGAAGTTGCATGAGTTGATAAAGTAGAGAGGGCCTTGGATATGCCTCCTGAACAGCATTTCCTAACAGTCACCAAACTGAAGATGGAAAAAATGACTGTAAAGAAGGAGCCCACAGAGATGAGTTCACTGTTGTCTGTGACCATGATCTCCAATTTATTGGTCCCTGTGCAAGCAAGTGTAGTTGCATTTTTATTGCTTTTGAATATGGTTGGGTAAACTTACCATACCTATAAAGTCTAAAAATAAACTATGAGTTAAAAATGTAATCTTATTGACAATTTTCTCAACAATTTATTCACAGATATAAACTTTCATATCCTTAAAAATAAAATGTTATAAAAAGTATTTAGGATACCTTCCTGTAACTCACAAGATGGTAGCAGAGTTTCCTCATTGCTGCTTTCATCTCTTTGTTCCTGAATGTGTAGATGACTGGATTCAGAAAAGGAGTGAGGATGGCATCAAAAATAGCAAGAAATTTGTCTAAGTGTGATGAAGGAAAGGGCCAGATGTAGAAGAAGATTAATGGTCCAAAGAACAAAACCACCACAGTCACATGAGCTGACAGAGTAGATATGGCTTTGGATATGCCACCTGCAGAGTGTCTCCTAACAGTCACCAAAATGAAGATGTAAGAGATGATCAGTATAAAGAAGGAGATAACAGAGATGAGTCCACTGTTGGCTGTGACCATGAACTCCAATTTATCGGTTTCTGTGCAAGCCAGTCTAATAAGCTGAGGGAGATCACAGTAAAAGCTGTCCAAAATATTAGGTCCACAGAAGGGCAAGTCTACAACAAAAGCTAGTTGTGCCACTGAGTGTATAACTCCGAGGATCCAGGCTACTGCCAAAATTAAAATGCATATTTGTGGCCTCATGATAGTCAAGTAGTGGAGAGGTTTACAGATGGCTACATATCTATCAAAGGCCATGGCTGTGAGCAGCACCATTTCTGTGCCCCCAATAGCATGAATAAAGAAGATCTGGGTTATACAACCCCCAAATGAGATGGCTTTGTGTTTTCTAAAAAGGTCATAAATCATCTTGGGGGCTGCTACAGAACCACCTCCTAGGTCAAGAAATGAGAGATTTGCCAACAGGAAGTACATGGGGGAATGCAGTTTAGAGTCCGCAGTCACGGAGAACACAATAAGGAGGTTCCCCATCAGACTTGCCATGTAGAACACAGAGGAAAAGAGGAATAGAAGTAACTGGACTCCCCATATATTGGAGAGTCCCAGGAACACAAACTCAGACACAATGGAGCTATTAGCTCCATCCATAGCTGTGGAGAACAGGGCTATGTCCAATAAAACCTGAAAAAGGTAGAGAAGAGAAAGATGAAGCTTTGTTTGGAGTTATTAACTCTTTCATTTTCAAACTGAAAACAAAACCCATTCCAACATAAAGCCAATTCAACTCAGCAAAACTTCTACCTTATTTGCAGAAAATTGCCAGTCACTCAATGCACTGAGCCACCACGTCTAACTTCCTCTCTTTCCTAACAGTATCCAATTAAAGACTGAGAAATCTTTCTAGACAAGTATTAGAAAAACAGCAAAGGACTTGTTTAAAGAAAGGCTACAGGACAACTCAAAACTCACTGGAAATAACACACATGGAATAAAGGGAATGAGAAGAAACTACTGAGTTCTCTCTCCCAGTTTATTGCTTCTGTCCATGGTATTTTATAAATACTATGAACTTTCTGTTGATTTTAATTTATCATATCTCTTTGATTGCTGCAATTAGTAAAGTAGTATAGTACCATTTCTCACATTAATATGACTCATAGTTAATCTTATATGAAACCACATTCAGTTTTCCATATAAACAAAGAAGATGATGTGAAAACCCTAACAACATCTAACTTTATAGCATTCTATGGAGAACATAGGGTTATAAGCTTAGGTTGTAGAATCATCAGAGTAAGACCAAGGTCAGACTTGTTAGTTAGAATGCAGAAAAAAGCAGAGGTCATATGAATACAATATATAAAATTTGATTTTATTGTAAAATTTTATAAAGTTTCTACATGATTGACATTTGAAGATCATTTCCCCACTGATTTGCCTTTTCATACTTCCTCACTTGGTGGAAAGAACACTGCATTTGGAGTCAGAGAAACATAATCAGGACTAGGCCCAAGTCTTTATGAACTCAAGGAAGATTTTCTTCCATCCTTTCCACACTCACTATCGACGGCCTCTCATTTCATTGTCTGTGAAATTAAAAAGACTAAGTGCAGATGATAAATCCAAGTCTTACATTTGGTTATTTAGGAATATAATACTCATCTGCTATGCAATGAAACTGTTCATAATGACAGTGTCCACTTCTCTTCAGTTTACTGCTATATCCACTATCTTGTCCCTTGTTTATATTGCATATTTTATAGAATTCATTTATAAATCATTCCTTTTGTTATGCAGTTAGAATGCCAGTAAAATGTCAGTGTATCATTTATCTTAGTCATTTGTGATCAATGAACAAACCCAATGGACCCCGAATTTATTCAAGTACTAGTACATTCAGTACCCTTAAATCTTCCATTTTAGCACACACAATGTAAGTAATAGTAAAAATGTACCTTGTAAGATCTCCAAGCACGTAATACACTCGTGTAAATTTTTCGAAGTAGAAAAGACACCTGTGAGTCAGACTGGGTTGTGGTCTGAAGGAAATTGGAACTTGTGCTGCAGATTAAGAGATATATCTTTTCTTTTTCTTTTTTTTTTTGGTTAATACAACTCATATCTTAGCTTCAAGTTTTCCTGACACAGGCAAAGAATCTCTGCAACAGTCCAGGACAACAATAATCCAAAAAATCAGTAACAACTATGTGCTTGCCACTGTACTTTTTTTCCACATACACTATCTTGTCTAATACTTGATACTACCACCGGAGCTGATATTATTTTCCCCTTCCTTGTTAGAGAAATTAGGACCATGAGAGTAAAGTAACATTCTAGAACAGTCAATTGTAGGATTGTTGGCTTCTTTTCCAACATGTACAGGAGACTTTGGCCTTTTTTTGTAATGACTCTTCAGTTGTGTGCTACCCCTTAGTGGCTGTCTGGCTGCCCTGTAGTGACCCACAGTGTGCTCAGCAGATCTAAATGAGGGAGAAGCCAGGCTTGAGGGAGAAGGCAGGCTTGAGGGAGAAGGCAGGCTGCAGTCATAAGCCTCTAGGTTTCTTAGTTTACTTCGAATGCACCTGTAATTCACTGTGGCTCTTAAAATAAACATGGAGGATACAAACCCATATAACACTTTCATTCTTGTCCCCACCCCCAGCCTTCATTATCTATTTCTACACGAGGCCCATTAGCGTTTCAAAGAACAGACAGTTCTTACCCTCTCTGATGCAGAGTCAGCTCTTTCCCACACTTGTAATGCTGCCTTCTAGCTCCTTGTGTTTGGATCTCAAATATAGAGCAGAAAAAGTAATTTAACACTCTGATGTTTTGTCTTTCTTCTTCCTCCTAGTTTAATTTTTGCCCATTAACCTTAGTTCAGGAATTTTCTCTGGTGCAAGGTAATATTTAATTCATTTCCATAGAAATCAACATATCACTAGGAAAGAAATCTATTCACTTCTGTTTGTTTGGGATGGTAGGTATCGTACTTCCCTAGCCTATTTCTATCTATGTCACTAATGCTATTAAAGATTCATTTCCAAAGACCGAAGCATAGTCTACCTTTGTGCTGGTTAGAAGTAGCATTATGTCATGTGCAGACATCTACGTGAGTGCTGCTATTGTGTTAATTGGCCCACGGAGGAGTACTGACCAAATGATACCACTGAGACCGTGGCTCACCAATATGAACTCATTTGTGCAATGGGGTTGCTACCCAGAATCCTGGCAAGTCGATGGTAGAAGCTTTAAAAGAAAAGCTTTAAACGAGTCAGAAAAAAGGTGTGGGAGAAAGAGAAAAAAATGTGTCAATGTAGAAGGCCTAAAGCATCTGAATAATAAGATAAATCTGAGTAGACACTTAAAACAAAACTACCTTTTTATTTTGAATTATTCTTGGAGACAATGTTTGTGACCATATATATGCACTTATGTGTGATACTCATGTTCAAATTAAAATATTACATTACTACTCACTGTTTTTTTGTTCCCTCCAGTTCTTCCCTTCTGTTCCCACATTGCTCCCTCTCAAAGTCATGGGCTCTTTTTTTGTTATTGTTATACATATACTAATATATAAATATTACTTTCCAGTCTGATTGGTGTATGCATATGTTTTCAGGGCTTACCAATTTGGGTTCATCTACAAGGAAAGCTATTTCTACATTCTCATTATTACTTAGTTGCCTGTAGTATCTTGTCTAAGAGGTTATGTAATTCCTCCCTTCCATATTAGCATGTTTATTGGTGTTATATTCATTGAGTTCTTGCTTTGGCAACAATATTATTGAGGTGTCATTGATTAAGCTTCCCTGTTGTTTCTAGGAGACAGAATCTTACATCCGATTTCCTGGTGCTCTGGTTCTTACAGTATTTTTGTCCCTATTTCCATCATGTTTCTTGAGCCTTAGGTGCAGAAATTGTGTTGTAGATCTACCAACTGGGGCAGGACTCCTCATTATCAGATGTTCTTTGAATTTTGGAGAGGGGTAGTTTTCTTTAATGGTCTCTGCCTTTTCCTTAGAGATGATTATTTGGTTTTGTAAAATTAACGTAGTTGTCTTGGTTTACGGTATCAGAAATGATTTCTTTTCTGTAAAGTGAGGCTCTAGTTAAAGTACATAGAAGTTGTTTACCCCCATTATAGGAATGTCCACTATTGGACCTTGTGGACATGAGGGAAATGTACATTAAAACTAATTTAAGGCATTACTTCAATCTAGTTAGAATGGTCATCATCAGGAATACAAACGACAGCAATTTCTTGAGTGGACTTTGGGAAGGAGGAATCTTTACATGGTGGGAGTGTACAGTAGTATAGCCAGTTTGGTAATTAGTGTGACAACTTTTCAGAAAAGCAGAAACAGAACTCCCATCTTTCTATGTAAGACCTTTTTATATGACTTCTTTTTTATTTTAAAATTTATTTATTTTTAATTTATTATACTTTATTCACTTTGTATGACAATTGTACCCCCCTCCCTCATTCTCTCCCAATTCCACCTCACTCCCTCATCTCTTTCCACGTCACTCTCCATGTCCAATGTTAGGGGTGATCCTCCTCCCTTTCCATCTGACCCTAGCCTGTCAGGTCTCATCAGGACTGGCTGCATTGTCTTCCTCTGTGGCATGGTAAGGCTGCTCCCCCCTCGGGGTGAGTGGTGATCAAATAACCAGCCACTGAGTTCTTGTCACAGTCCCTGTTCCCATTACTAGGGTATCCACTTGGACCCTGAACTGCCATGGGCTACATCTGTGCAGGGGTTCTGCGTTATTTCCATGAATGGTCCTTGGTTGGAGTATCATTCTCAGAAGAGATGTCTGGGCCCAGAATTTTTGGTTCTGTTGTTCTCCTTGTGGAGATCCTGTCCCCTCCAGGTTTTCCTATCTCCCCATTCTTTCATAAGATTCCCTGCACTCTGCCTAAAATTTAGCTATGAATCTCAGCATCTGCTTTGATACCTTGCTGAGCAAAGTTAGAGTTCCTGTGTGGTAGACTCTTGCCCTGTTCCCTCTTTTCTCCCTCTTATGATGTCTGTCCTATTTGCCTTTCTGAGTGAGGACTGATCATATTATCCAGGATCTTCCTTCTTGCTTAGGTTATTTAGGTATACAGATTTTAGTATGTTTATGCCTACTATCCACTTATAAGTGAGGATATACCAGGTGTGTCTTTCTGCTTCTGGGATATGTCACTCAGGATGATCTTTTCTAGATACTGCCTTTTGCCTGCTAATTTTGTTTTTAATTTCTGAGCAGAATTCCATTGTTTAAATGTACTGCAATCTCTGTATCCATTCCTCAGTAGAGGGGCACCTGGGTTGTCTCTAGGTTCTGGATATTACAAATAAAGCTGCTGTGAACATGGTTGAGCAATTGCCCTTGTTGTGTACTTGAGCATATTTTGGATATATGCCCAGGAGTTGTATAGCTGGATCTTGAGGAGTCATTATTCCTAATTGTCTGATAAAGAACCAGATTGATTTCCTAAATGGTTGAAAAAATTTACATTCCCTCCATCAATGGAGGAGGCTTCCCCTTTCTACACATGCTCTCCAGCATGTGTTGTCACTTGAATTTTTGATCTTAGTCATTCTGATGGGTGTAAGGTAAAATCTTAGGGTCATTTTGATTTGCATTTCCCTGATGACTAAAGACCCTGAACATTTTTTTATTTTTTAATTTTCTATATTTATTATATTTGGTTAGGTTTGGGTCCCAGCTCTAGCCCCCTCCCTCATTCCATCCCAATCCCAACCCTCCCTCTCTCATATCCTCCCATGCCCCTCTTCAAGTCCACTTATAAGGGAGGTCCTTCTCCCCTTCCATCTGACCCTAGCTTATCAGGTCTCATAAGAACTGGCTGCATTTGCATTTTCTTCCTTTGTGTTCTGGTAAGGCTGTTCCCCTTTCAGGGGTAGGTGATCAAAGAGCCAGCCACTGAGTTCATGTCAGAGACACTCCCCTGTTCCAATTACTAGGGAATCCACTTGGATACTGAGCTGCCATGGACTACATCTGAGTAGGGGTTCTACATTATATCCAAACATGGTCCTTGGTTGGAGAATCAAGACCGCTGGGCTCAGATTTCTTGGTTTTGTTGTTCTTGTGGAGCTCCTTCCCCTCCAGGTCTTTTTTCCTCCCCTTCTTTCATAGGATTCCCTGCACTCTGCCCAAAGATTAGCTATGAGTCTCACCATCTGTTTTAATACCCTGCTGGGTAGTGTCTTTCAGTGGCCCTCTGTGGTAGGCTCCTTTTCTGTTTCCTGTTTTCTCCCTCTTTAGATGTCTGTCCCATTTGACTTTCTGAGTGAAGATTGATCATCATACCCAGGGTCCTCCTCCTTTCTTTGGTTCTTTTTTTTTCTTTTATTATTATTATTAATTACAGTTTATTCACTTTGTATCCCCCCATAAGCCCCTCCCTTCTCCCCTCCCCCTTCTTTGGTTCTTTAGGTGTACAGATTTTGGTATGTTTTTCCTATATTATATGACTAATATCCACATATAAGTGAGTATATACCAGGTGTGTCTTTCTGCTCCTGGGATACCTCACTCAGGATGATCTTTTCTAGTTCCCACCATTTCTTTAAGTGTTTCTCTGTCATTCAATATTTCTCCACTGAGAATTCTCTGTTTAGCTCCGTACCCCATTTTTTAAATTGGATAAATTGATTTGTTGCTGTTTAACTTCTTGAGTTCTTTATATACTCTGGATATTGGCCCTCTGTCAGATATAGGGTTGGTGTAGATTCTTTCCCAGTGTGTAGACTGTTGTTTTGTTCTGATGAGAGTGACCTTTGCTTTACAGAAGCTTTTCAGTTTGATGAGGTCCCATTTATTTTGATCATTGATCTTAGAACCTGTGCTGTTGGTATTCTGTTCAGGAAGTTGTATCCTGTGCTAGTGAGCTGAAAGTTCTTCCCCACCTTTTTCCTAACATATTTAGTGTGTCTGTTTTCATATTGAGGTCTTTGATCCACTTGGGCTTTAGTTTTTTTACAGGGTGATGAATATGGATTAATTTGCATTTTTTTTGCATGTAGACATCCAGTTAGACCAGCACCATTTGTTGAAGATGCTGTCTTTTTTTCCATTGTATGGTTTTGGCTTCTTTGTTAAAAATTAATATTCATAGGTGTGTGGGTTTATTTCTGGGTCTTCTATTTGATTCCATTGATCCACCAGCCTGTTTCTATGTTATACCATGCAGTTTTTATTACTGTTACTCTATAATACAGCTTGAGATCTTTTATTGTAGAGGATTGTTTTAGCGAGTCTGGGTTTCTTGTTATTCCATATGAAGTTAAGAATTTTTCTTTCAAGGTCTGTAAAGAATTGTGCTTAGTAATTTGATAGGAATTGTATTGAATCTGTAGATTCCTTTTGGTAAGATGGCCATTTTTATTATGTTTGTTCTGCCAAGTCATGAGCATGGGAGATCATTCCATCTTGTGATATGTGATATCTTCTTCTATTTCTTTCTTCAGAGACTGAAAGTTTTTTTTTTTTTTTTTTTTTTTTTTTTTGCCACAAGTCTTTGACTTGCTTGGTTAGAGTTATACCAAGGTACTTTCTGTTCTTTGTGGCTATTGTGAAGGGTGCTGTTTCCCTAATTTCTTTCTCAGCCCTTTCTGTCTTTTGTATACAGGAGGGTTACTGATTTTTTTTGAGTTAATTTTGTATCCAACCACTTTGCTCAAGGTTTTTCAGATATAGTAGTTCTCTGGTTGAATATTTGGGGTCACTCATTTATACCATCATATCATCTGCAAATAGTGATACTTTGACTTCTTCCTTTCTGATTTGTATCTCCTTGATCTCCTTTACTCTTCTTATTGCTCTAGCAAGGACTTCAAGTACTATGTTGAAGAGATATGGAGAGAATGGGAAGCCTTGCCTTGTCCCTGGTTTCAGTGGGATGGGATTGATTTAAGTTTCTTTCCATTTAGTTCGATGTTGGCTATAGGCTTGTTGTATATTGCCTTTACTATGTTCAGGTAAATGCCATGTATCCCAGACCTCTCCAGTACTTTAAACATAAACAAATGTTGGATTTTATCAAATTCTTTTTCAGCATCTTAGGAGATTATTTGTTTTTTTTTTTCTTTTAGTTTTTTTCATATGGTTGATTACATTGATGGATTTCCCTATATTGAACCAGCCCTGCATATCTGGGATGACTAATTGGTCATAGTGGATGATATCTTTGATATGTTCTTGGATTTGGTGTTCGAGCATTTTGTTGTATATTTTTACATCAATGTTCATAAAGGAGATTAGCCTGAAATTCCCTTTCTTTGTTGGGTTTTTGTGAGGTTTAGGTACCAAGGTGACTGTGGCTTCATAGAATGAGTTTGCTAATGTTCCTTTTGTTTCTATTTTGTGGAATAGTTTGAAGAGAGTTGGAGTTAGCTCTTCTTTGAAGGTCTGGTAGAATTTTGCTCTGAAACCATCTGGCCGTGGCCTTTTTTTGGATGGGAGACTTTTAATGACAGCTTCTGTTTCTTTAGGGGCTATTGGTCTATTTAATTTATGTATCTGGTCTTGATTCAGCTTTGATCAAGGAATTGATCAAGAAAATTGTCCATTCTATTTTCATTTTCAAATTTTGTGGCATATATTCTTTTGAAGTAAGACAAAATGATGTTTGGATTTCTTCAGTGCCTGTCATTTTGTCCCCCTTTTTGTTTTTGTTTTTGTTGATTTGGATAGTGTCTCTTTGCCTTTTAGTTAGTTTGCCTAAGGGTTTGTCTATCTTGTTGATTTTCTCAAAGAACCAGCTCTTGGTTTCATTGATTCTTTGAATTGTTTTATTTGTTTCTAATTGATTGATTTCAGCCCTGAGTTTGATTATTTCCAGCTCTTGGGTATGCCCACTTCTTTGTCTAGGGCTTTCAAGTGAGCCTTTATGTTGCTTGTATGAAATGTATCAAGTTTCTTCTTGAAGGCACTTAGTGCTATGAATTTTACTCTTAGCACTGCTTCCATTGTGTCCCATAAGTTTGGGTATGTTGTGCCTTCATTTTCATTGAATTCTACGAAGTCTTTGATTTCTTTCTTTATTTCTTCCTTAACCCAGCTGTCATTGAGTAGAAAGTTGTTCAGTTTCCATGTGTGTGTCGGCTTTTTGTTATTTCTGTTGTTGTTGAGGTCCAGCTTAGACCATGGTGGTCAAGTAAGATACATGGGATTATTTCAATCTTCTTGTATCTGTTGAGGCTTGCTTTGTGACTAAATATATGGTCTTTTTTGGAGATGGTTCCATGAGGTGCTGAGAGGAAGGTAAATTCTTTTGTGTTTGGTTGGAAGATTTTATAGATGTCCTTTAGGTCCATTTGATTCATGCCCTTTGTTAGAGTCATTGTTTCTTTGTTTAATTCTTGTTTTTTGACCTGTTTTTTTTTTGTTGAGTGTGGGGTGTTTAAGTCTCCCACCATTAACATGTGGGGATCTATGTGTGGTTTATGTTTTATTAATGTTTCTTTTACAATTGTGTGTTCCCTTGTATTTGGAGTATAGATGTTCAGAATTGTGATGTGTTTTTGGTTTAATTTTCTTTTGATGAGTATGAAGTGAACTTCCCCATCTCTTTTGATTAATTTTTGGTTGAAATCTCTTTTATTAGATATTAGAATGACTACTCTTGCTTCTTTCTTGGGTCCATTTATTTGGAAAATTGTCGTTCAGCCCTTTACACTCTACCTTTGTGACTTAGGTGTGTTTCTTGTATGCAACAGATTGTTGGGTCTTATTTACACATCCATTCTGTTAGTCTGTGTCTTTTTATTGGAGAGTTGAGTCCATTGATGTTGAGAGAGTTTAATGACCAGTGGCTGTCAGATCCTTTGATTTTTCTGATGGTCGTGATAGTGTGTTTGAGTGCTTGTCTGCTTTTAGTTTTGTTGTACTGAGGTTTTTTATTTCCAGTGTTTTCCTGACTGTAGTTTGATTTTTCTGGGTTGTAATTTTCCTTGTAGTATCTTTTTAAAAATTATTATAAATTTTTATTTTTTTAATATTGATCATAGGTTATTTACTTTGTATCCCAGCTGTAGCCCCCTCCCTCATCCCCTCCCAAGCCCACCTTTCCTCCCTCATCTCCTTTCTGCCCCTTTCCAAGTCCACTGCTAGGGGAGGTCCTCCTTCTGTTCCATCTGACCCTTCCTTATCAGGTATCTTCAGGACTGGCTGCCATGTCCTCCTCTGTGGCCTAACAAGACTGTTATTCACTTGGGGGTAAGGGGAGGTAAAGGAGTCAGTTGTTGAGTTCGTGTCAGAAATAGTTTCTGTTCCCCTTACTAGGGAAACCCACTTGGTTACTGAGCTACCATGGGCTACATTTGAGCATGGGTTCTAGGTTATAGCCATACATAATCCTTGGTTGGAGAAGCAGTCTCATAGAGGGCCCCCGTGCCCTGATATATTTTGTCCTTGTGGAGCTCTTGTTCTCTCCTGGTCATGTTAACTCCCCTTTTTATCCTATGATTCCCTCTCCTCTGAGTCTCTGCATCTATTTTGATACACTGCTAGGTACAGTCTTTCAGAGGCTTTCTGTGGTATCCTTTTGTCCTGTTGCTTTTTTTCTCCTACTTCCCCTGTCCATCCCATTTGACTTTGTAAGTGAGGATTGATCATCTTATCCCTGGTCGTCTTTCTTTTTTATCTTCTTTAGGTGCACATATTTTAGTATGTTTATATAGACCTATCTTATAGGTCTATATAAGTGAGTATATACCATGTGTGTCTGTCTGCTCCTGGGATACCTTACTCAGGATGATCTTTTCTAGATCCCACCATTTGCCTGCAAATTTCATGATTTCCTTGTTTTTAATTGCTGAGTAGTATTCCATTGTGTAAAAATACCAGTTTCTGTATCCATTCCTCCGTTGATGGACATCTGGTTTGTTTCCAGGTTCTGGCTATTACTAATAAAGCTGCTACAAACATGGTTGAGCAAATATCCTTGTTGTGTACTTGTGCTTCTTTTGGGTATATGACTAGGACTGGTATGGCTGGATCTTGAGGAAGCAGTATTCTTAATGGTCTGAGAAAGAGCCAGATTGAGTTCCAAAGTGGTTGTACAAGTTTACATTCCCACCAGCAATGGAGGATGGTTCCCCTTTCTCCACACCCTCTCCAGCATGTGTTGTCACTTGAGTTTTTAACCTTTGCCATTCTGATGGGTGTGAGGTGAACTCTCAGGGTCGTTTTGATTTGCATCTCTCTGATGGCTAAGGACTTTGAGCATCTCTTTAAGGTGTTTCTCTGCCAATCTATATTATTCTGCAGAGAATTCTCTGTTTAGCTCTGTACCCCATTTTTAAATTGGATTGCTTGATTTGCTGCTTTTTAACTTCTTGAGTTCTTTATATATTCTGGATACCAGCTCTCTGATATAGGTTTGGTGAAAATCCTTTCCCTGTCTGTAGGCTGTCGTTTTCTTCTGATGACTATGTCTTTTGCTTTCCAGAAGCTTTTCAGTTTCATGAGGTCCCATTTATCAGTTGTTGCTCCTAAAGCCTGTGCTGTTGGTGTTCTGTTCAGGAAGTTGTCTCCTGTGCCAATGAGTTCTAGGTTCTTCCCCACTTTTTCCTCTAACCGATTTAGTGTATCTGATTTTATGTTGAGGTCTGTGATCCACTTGGACTTTAGTTTTGGGCACGGTGATAAATATGGATCAATTTTCATTTTTCTGCATGTAGACATCCAGTTGGACCAGCACCATTCGTTGAAGATGTTGTCTTTTTTTCCATTGAATGGTTTTGGCTTCTTTGTAAAAAAATCAAGTATTCATAGGTGTTTAGGTTTATTTCTGGGTCTTCTATTCGGTTACATTGATCTACCTTTCTGCTTCTATGCCAATACCAGGCCATTTTTATTACTATTGCTCTGTAGTACAGCTTGAGATCAGGGATGGAGATACCCCCAGATGATTTGTTGTTGTATAGGACTGTTTTGGAAATTCTGGGATTTTTGTTTCTCCATATGAAGTTGAGAATTTTTCTTTCAAGGTCTGTAAAGAATTGTATTGGTATTTTGATGGGAATTGCATTGAATCTGTAAATTGCTTTTGGCAAAATGGTCATTTTTACTATGTTAATCCTACTGATCCATGAGCCCGGGAGATCTTTCCATCTTCTGATATCTTCCTCAATTTCTTTCTTCAGAGACTTGAAGTTTTTTTTCAAACAGATCATTCACCTTCTTGGGTAAAGTCACTCCAAGGTACTTTATTTTATAAGTGGCTACAACAATTCAAAGAATCAATGAAACTAAGAGCTGTTTCTTTGAGAAAATCAACAAGATCGACAGACCCTTAGCCATGCTAACTAAAAGGCAGAGAGACACCACCCAAATCAACAAAATCAGAA
Source organism: Meriones unguiculatus (assembly GCF_030254825.1). Taxonomy (NCBI): domain Eukaryota; kingdom Metazoa; phylum Chordata; class Mammalia; order Rodentia; family Muridae; genus Meriones; species Meriones unguiculatus. Next base: position 29,268,633 of record NC_083365.1, read on the forward strand.
ATGAAAAGGGGGACATAATGACAGACACTGAGGAAATCCAAACAATCATTAGGACTTACTTCAAAAGTCTATGTGCCACAAAATTTGAAAATATAAATGAAATGGACAATTTTCTTGATCTATTTGACTTATCAAAGTTGAATCAGGACCAGGTAAATCAATTAAATAGTCCTATATCCCCCAAGGAAATAGAAGCAGTCATCAAAAGTCTCCCATCCAAAAAACCCCAGGACCAGATGGTTTCAATGCAGAATTCTACCAGACCTTCAAAGAAGAGCTAACTCCAATTCTCTTCACACTATTCCACAAAATAGAAACAGACTGACCATTACCAAACTCATTCTATGAAGCCACAGTCACCTTGGTACCTAAACCTCAAAAAGACTCAACAAAGAAAGAGAATTTCAGGCCAATCTCCCTTATGAACATTGATGCAAAAATACTCAACAAAATACTTGCAAACCGAATACAAGAACACATCAAAGATATTATCCAGTATGACCAAGTAGGCTTCATCCCAGGTATGCAAGGGTGATTCAATATACGGAAATCCATCAATGTGATCCACCATATTAACAAAGAAAAAAAACCACATGATAATCTCCCTAGATGCTGAAAAAACATTTGACAAAATCCAACATCCATTCATGTTTAAAGTATTGGAGAGAACAGGGATACAAGGCACATATCTAAACATAGTAAAGGCGATATACAGAAACCTATAGCCAACATCAAACTGAACAGAGAGAAACTTAAAGCAATCCCACTGAAATCAGAGACAAGACAAGGCTGCCCACTTTCTCCATATCTCTTCAACATAGTTCTGGAAGTCCTTGCTAGAGCAATAAGACAGTTGAAGGAGATCAAGGGGATAGAGATTGTAAAGGAAGAATTCAAATTATCACTATTTGCAGATAATATGATAATATATGTGAGCGCCCCCAAAAACTCTACCAGGGAACTCCTACAGTTGACAAACACCTTCAGCAAAGTGGCCAGATACAAAAGTAACTAAAAAAAATCAGTAGCCCTCCTATATACAAAAGAAAAAAGAGCTGAGAAAGAAATTAGGGAAACAACACCCTTCACAATAGCCACAAATGACATAAAGTACCTTGGTGTAACCCAAACTAAGCAAGTCAAAGACTTGTATGAATAAAATTTGAATCATCTGAAGGAATGGGCGGGCATGGGACTGTTAGCAGGCCTTCTGGTGTTGGTCTCCTTGGTTTGCCTGTGGTATATATGCAAGATTAGAGTCTCACAACAGTGTGATGCAGCCATGATCATTCAGGCCTTTACAGCCATTGAAGCAGGACATTCTCCCCAAGCATGGTTGGATACCATAAAAAGCTAAAATGATACGCTCAGGATGCGAGGCTAAGCACTGCACTCAGGGTCAGCCGCTTTGGACCCAGAGAAGAGCATGTCTGATTGCATGCGGGTTGATGCCCCAGGTCCCGCCTCTGAGAAAAAGGTATCGGACGGGTCTGATGCTCTTTGGGTGGATGACACCTAAATGAACATCTGTACAAAGTCCCAATTTATTTCTAATATCAGAGATCAGACCTCTACTCTTGCCTGATGCGTCTAAAACAAAAAGGGGGAACTGTAGAGAGCTGCGGAATGCTATGCCTTAAAGATGGAGCTGGTTTCCGCCTTCCACCTTCCCGATGGTGAGTGCTCTCTGTCATGAACAATTCCACATTTGGCTAAGGCTGAGGATCTGGCTTGCTTCCATGTATGTGGACCTATCTGCATTGCCCCCGTGGCACGCCTGGGTTGGCTACCCAGAGGCTATTTAAGCTGTGGGCTGGCTTTCCCTGGGGTCCGAGGATTGTTCAATGTTCCTGAACAAACTGCATTGAAAAAAAAATTTCAAATCTCTGAAGAAAGAATTAGAAGAAGATATCAGAAGATGGAAAGATCTCCCAAGCTCATGGCTTGGCAGGATTAACATAGTAAAAATGTCCATCTTACCAAAAGCAATCTACAGATTGAATGCAATTCCCATCAAATTGCCAACACAATTTTTTACAGACCTGCAAAGAAAAATTCTTATCGAATAGCAAGAAACCCATAATTGCTAAAACAATCCTCTATAATAAAAGATCTTCTGGAGGTATCTCCCTCCCTGATCTTAAGCTGTAGTATAAAGTAACAGTTATAAAATCTTCGTGGTACTGGCATAGAAACAGAATGGTGAATCAACGGAACAGAACAGAAGACCCAGAAATAAACCCACACACTTATGGACACCTGGTTTTTTTGGAAAAAGAGATAGCATCTTCAACAAATGGTGCTGGTCTAACTGAACGTCTACATGTAGAAAAATGAAAATAGATCCATACTTATCACTCTGCACAAAACTGAAGTCCAAGTGGATCAAAGACCTCAACATAAAACCAGACACATTAAATCGGCTATAAAAAAAGTGTGGAATACCCTAGAACTCATTGGCACAGGAGACAACTTCCTGAACTGAACACCAACAACACAGGCTCTAAGAGCAACAATCAATAAATGGGACCTCATGAAACTGAAAAGCTTCTGTAAAGCAAAGGACACTGTCATCAAAACAAAACGACTGCCTACAGATTGGGAACAAATCTTCACTAACCCTTTATCTTACAGAGGGCTAATATCCAGCATATATAAAGAACTAAAGAAGCTGAAAAGCAGCAAACCAAATAATCCAATTAAAAAATGGGGAACAGAGCTAAACAGAGAATTTTCTGTAGAGGAATATCGAATGGCAGAGGAACACTTGAAGAAATGCTCAACCTCATTAGCCATTAGGGAAATGCAAATTGAAACAACCGTGAGATTTCACCTTACACCCATCAGGATGACTAAGATGAAAAACTCAATTGACAATACATGTTGGAGAGGTTGTGGAGAAAGGGGAACCCTCCTCCAGTGCTGGTGGGAGCGTAAACTTGTTCAACTACTCTGAAATCAATTTGGTGCTTTCTCAGACAACTAGGAATAGCGCTTTCCCAAGATCCAGCCATACCACTCCTAGGCAAATATCCAAAAGAGGCTCAAGTACACAATAAGGACATTTACTCAACCATGTTTGTATCAGCCTTATTTGTAATAGCCAGAAGTTGGAAACAGCTCATATGTCCATCAACGGAGGAATGGATACAGAAATTGTGGTACGTCTACACAATGGAGTATTACTCTGCAATGAAAAATAAGGAAACCATGAAATTTGCAGGTAAATGGTGGGACCTGGAAAGGATCATCCTGAGTGAGATGTCCCAGAAGCAGAAAGACACACACATGGTATATACTCACTCATATAGACATAGGATAAACCTAAAATTTGTCCATTTAAAGAAACTAATTAAGAGAGAGGACTTCAGGAGACCATTGCCCCCAGGGGCGAGACGTGCTCCATGCCAATTGACTAACTCCATGTTTTCCTCCAATTTTGAAAGTCATTTAAGGTTCCTAAATTATTTTTTTCCCTTTTTTCTTAAATTTTTCATCAATTACACTTTATTCATTCTGCATCCCCCCATAAGCCCCTCCCTCCTCTCCTCCCAATCCCACCCTCCCTCCTCCCTCTGCTTGCATGCCACTCCCCAAGTCCACTAATAGGGGAGGTTCTCCTCTCCTTTCTGATCTTAGTCTGTCAGTTCACATCAAAAGTGGCTGTATTGTCCTCTACTGTGGCCTGGTAAGGCTGCTCCCCCCCCCCCCCAGAGGGAGGTGATCAAAGAGCAGGCCAATCAGATTATGTCAGAGGCAGTCCCTCTTCACATTACTATGTAACCCAATTGGACTCTGAACTGCCCTGGGCTACATCTGTGCAGGGGTTCTAGGTTATCTCCATGAATAGTCCTTGGTTGGAGTATGAGTCTCTGGGAAGTTCCCTATGTTCAAATTTTCTTGTTCTGTTGCTCTCCTTGTGGAGACCCTGTCCTCTCCAGCTCTTACTATTTCCCAGTTCTTACCTAAAATTCCGTTCACTCTGCCCAACAGTTGCCCATCAGGCTCAGCATCTGCTTTGATAGTCTGAAGGGCAGAGGCTTTCAGAGGCCCTCTGTGGTAGGTTCCTAGGTTGTTTCCTGTTTTCTTCTTCTTCTGATATCCATCCTCTTTGCCTTTCTGGATGGGGATTGGACGTTTTAGTTAGGGTCCTCTCTCTTGCTTAGTTTCTTTAGATGCACAGGTTTTAGTGGGTTTGTCCTATGTTGTATGTCTATATGAGTGAGTATATACCATGTGTGTCTTTTTGCTTCTGAGACAACTCACTCAGGATGATCCTTTCCAGATCCCACCATTTACCTGCAAATTTCATGATTTCCTTATTTTTCATTGCTGAGTAATATTCCATTGTGTAGATGTACCACAATTTCTGCATCCATTCTTCAGTTGAGGGGCATCTGGGTTGTTTCCAGCTTCTGGCTATTACAAATAAAGCTGCTACAAACATGGTTGAGCAAATGTCCTTTTTGTGTACTTGAGCCTCTTTTGGATATATGCCCAGGAGTGGTATGGCTGAATCTTGAGGAAGTGCTATTCCTAGTTGTCTGAGAAAGCGCCAGATTGATTTCCAGAGTGGTTGTACAAGTTTACATTCCCACCAGCAGTGGAGAAGGGTTCCCCTTTCTCCACAACCTCTCCAGCATGTGTTGTCACTTGAGTTTTTGATCTTGGCCATTCTCATGGGTGTAAGGTGAAATCTCAGGGTTGTTTTGATTTGCATTTCCCTAATGGCTAATGAGGTTGAGCATTTCTTTAAGTGCTTCTCTGCCATTTGGTATTCCTCTACAGAGAATTCTCTGTTTAGCTCTGTTCCCCATTTTTTAAGTGGATTACTTGGATTGCTGCTTTTCAGCTTCTTCCAACGAGGGGTTAAGGCTTCTCATAATATTTCCTATAAGCCCACACCTGTTTGTCTATATCCCCCATTTTTATTCATTATTAGCCAGATAGAGCCAAGTAATTGTGGTAATGATACTTGCTTTTTTGCCCAATGCTGGAATGCTAGTAAAGTTAGGTATGCCCTGGTTACTCGCATGCCTCACTGGGTGCCTATGCCCATTGATGCCCCTCACGCTATGACTCTCTTCAGACAGAAAAGGGATCTTGGAACTACAGCCACCATTGTTACTACCATCTCATTGACGGCTGTTGGAGCTACCACCAGGGCATTAGCCATGAGTCATACTGGGCAGACTGCTCAGACCCTGAATAATCATTTAGCCAATGTAGCTCATGCCTTAGTTGTACATAAAGGAATTAATGCTCAACTAAAAGGAAGCTTGATGGTGTTCAATCAGAGGATTGCCCTCTTGCAGGAGCAAATTGATACCCTATGGCAAATCGCTCAACCTGGCTGTCAATGAAAGTATGCTGGACTTTGTGTCACTAGCATACAACATGAGAATTTTTCCTGTGCTGCAAATCTGTCTAAACAATTGTCGAGCTATATTTTAGGTAATTGGACTGGAGAATTCGATACTACGATGGAGCAGCTGAGAGTGGCCATTGTCACAGTAAATTCTACCGGAGTGGACTCAGGACTAGCCACAGGATTATCAACATGGATTGCTGCAGCCATGAATCATCTGAAGGAATGGGCGGGCATGGGAGTGTTAGCAGGCCTTCTGGTGTTGGTCTCCTTGGTTTGCCTGTGGTATATATGCAAGATTAGAGTCTCACAACAGTGTGATGCAGCCATGATCATTCAGGCCTTTACAGCCATTGAAGCAGGACATTCTCCCCAAGCATGGTTGGATACCATAAAAAGCTAAAATGATACGCTCAGGATGCGAGGCTAAGCACTACACTCGGGGTCAGCCGCTTTGGACCCAGAGAAGAGCATGTCTGATTGCATGCGGGTTGATGCCCCAGGTCCCGCCTCTGAGAAAAAGGTATCGGACGGGTCTGATGCTCTTTGGGTGGATGACACCTAAATGAACATCTGTACAAAGTCCCAGTTTATTTCTAATATCAGAGATCAGACCTCTACTCTTGCCTGATGCGTCTAAAACAAAAAGGGGGAACTGTAGAGAGCTGCGGAATGCTATGCCTTAAAGATGGAGCTGGTTTCCGCCTTCCACCTTCCCGATGGTGAGTGCTCTCTGTCGCGAACAACTCCACATTTGGCTAAGCCCGAGGATCTGGCTTACTTCCATGTATGTGGACCTATCTGCATTGCCCCCGTGGCACGCCTGGGTTGGCTACCCAGAGGCTATTTAAGCTGTGGGCTGGCTTTCCCCGGGGTCCGAGGATTGTACAATGTTCCTGAATAAACTGCATTGAAAAAAAAAAAAAAAGAGAGAGGACTTTGACTAAAACGCTCAATCCCCATTCTGAAAGGCAAAGAGGATGGACTTCAGAAGAAGAAGAAAGCAGGAAACAACCTAGGAACCTGCTACAGAGGCCCTCTGAAAGGCTCTGCCCTGCAGACTATCAAAGCAGATGCTGAGACTTTATGGCCAACTGTTGGGCAGAGTGCATGGAATCTTATGTAACAAGTGGGAAATTGTAGGTTATGGAGAGGACAGGAACCCCACAAGGAGAGCAACAGAACTAGAAGATTTGAACACAGGGGTCTTCCCAGAGACCCATACTCCAACCAAGTACCAAGCATGGAGATAATCTAGAACCCCTGAGCAGATGTAATCCATGGCAGTTTAGTGTCTAAGTGGGTTACATAGTAATGGGAAGAGGGACTGCCTCTGACACAGTCTGATAGGCCTGCTCTTTGATCACCTCCCCCTGAGGGGAGAGCAGTCTTACCAGGCCACAGAAGATGACAATGCAGCCACTTCTGATGTGATCTGATAGACTAAGATCAGAAGGAAGGAGAGAAGGACCTCCCCATCATTGGACTTGTGGAGGGGCTTGCATGCAGATGGGGGAGGGAGGGTGGGATCGGGAGGGGAGGAAAGAGGGGCTTATGGGGGGATACAAAGTTAATAAAGTGTAAAATAATAATAATAGTAATAAAAGAAATAAAAAAATAAGTGGCTACTGTGAAGGGTGTTGTTTCCCTGATTTCTTTCTCAGCCATTTTGTCTTGGGCATACAGGACAGCTTCTGATTTTTTGAGTTAATTTTGTATCCAGTCACTTTGCTGCAGGTGTTTATCAGCTGACAGAGTTCTCTGGTTGAGTTTTTGGGGTCTGTCATGTATACTATCATATCATCTGCGAATAGTGAATCTTTGACCTCTTCCATTCTGATTTGTAACTTGAGATCTATCTCTCTTATGAACATTGATGCAAAAATACTCAATAAAATATTTGCAAACCAAATCCAAGAGCACGTAAATGATATTATTCAACATTACCAAGTAGGCTTCATCCAAGGCATGCAAGGATGGTTCAATATATGGAAATCCATCCTTATAATCAACCATATAAACAAACAGAAGGAGAAAAACCACATGATTTTCTCCTTAGATGCCAAAAAAGCATTTGACAGACTTCAACATCCATTCATGTTTAAAGTCGTGGAGAGATCAGGAATGCGAGGCACATACCTAAAAATAGTAAAGGCAATATACAACAAGTTGATAGCCAACATCAAACTCATTGGAGAGAAACTTAAATCAATTCCACTGAAATCAGGGAAAAGGCAAGGCTGCCCACTCTCTCCATATTTATTCAACATAGTAATTGAAGTCCTAGAGCAATAAGACAAGTAAAGGAGATCAAGGGGATACAAATCTAGTATCTTTTTAACACTGGATTTTTGGGTACGTATTGTTTAAATTTGTTTTTGTCATTGAATATCTTGTTTTCTTCATCTATGATGATTGAAAGTTTTGCTGGTTATAGTAGCTAGGGCTGACATCTTTGTTCTCTTAGGCTCTGTATGATATCCATCCAGGCTCTACTGGCTTTCATAGTCTCTGTTGAGAAGTCAGGTGTGATTCTGATGGGTTTGCCATTATATGTTATTTGCCTTTTTTCCCTTGCATCTTTTAGTATTTTTTTTCTCTGTTCTGTATACTTACTGTTTTGATTATTATGTGGTAGGAGGTTTTTCTTTTCTGTTCTAATTTATTAGGTGTTCTGTAGGCCTTTTGTCTTTTTGTAGGCCTCTCCCATAAACTGGGGCAATTATCTTCTATGATTTTGTTGAAAATATTTTTTGGGCCTTGGAGGAGGGAATCTTCTTTTTCCTCTCTTCCTATTATTGTTAGGTTTTGTTTCTTCATGTTGTCTTGGATTTCTTGGATGGTTTGTGTCAGGAATTTTTTAGATTTAACATTTTCTTTGATGGATACATCAATTTCTTCCATTGTATCTTCCACACCTGAGATTCTTTCTTCCATCTCTTGTAGTCAGTTGATTTTGCTTACTTCCATATTTCCTGTTTTCTTTCCTAAGTTCTTCCTCTCCATGTTTTCCTCCATTTGTGTTTTCTCTAATTTTTCCAATTCTATCTTCAGATATTGAACCGTATTGTTGATTTCCTTCACCTGTGTGACTGAATTTTCCTGTTTTTCCTTCAGTTCCTTCACGTTTTTGTTTGAACATTCCTCTGTTTCTTTTATTCCTTTCAGTGACTTAATTATTTCCTCACTGAAGGCCACAAACTGTTTGGCTGCATCTTTTTGTATTTCTTTACCTATGGCCATATTCTGTTTGGCTTTATCTTCTATTTCTTTACAGATGGCCATAATTTCTTTCACTTTATCTTTCTCTAATTATTTGTGCATTTTATTTGTTTCCTCTTTTATCCTCTTCATATGCATAAATGTGAGGTCATCTTCTTGGATTTCAGTTATGATCGGGTGTCCTGGGCTGCTTGCCGCTGGATAACTGGGTTCTAAAGATTCCATATTGCTTTGGCTTTTTTTTTTTTTTGGTTGTGCTTTTCCATGGGTCTCTACCCATCTTGCTGTCTCAGGTGTTAGTTTCTGGTATCTTCTGGAATCCTGGGGTGGGGAGAATCCCCTTGGTAGAAAGATGGTTGTTTCTTAGGGAGGTCTCCTCAAGTTTTTTGGTATGGTCACCAAATGGCTGGTGTTTTCAGAAACTGCCACAGCTCACTTCAGGCATATAGACCTGTGTGGTAATTGTGGTCATTGGTAGACAGGGAGGTTCTCCACTCACCAGTAGAAGTCCTGGAGACAGCTGCCCTGATGCTGAGTTTCTTGCTCTGAATTTAGTGGGCTGCTACTGCTGCTTTTACACTGTGTTTACTGGGCACAGCCCTCTTGAAGAAACAGGAAGTCCTGTGGTTTTGCCAGTTTAGCTAGTGAGACAGGTTGTGCCTTGGTACAGTGTCTGGGGCTGATCCCTTGGATACCAGGCTTCTGAATGTCTGAGACTGGAGCTCTGTGCCCCAGTTCCCAAAGCAGTAATCAGTGAGATTTCTCACTTGAGAAACACAGCACTCATGCATGCAGCCAGAGGATAGAGCCTGGACCCTGCAGGAGCCCAGAAACTTTTCCTGAGGTTGGACCTGATGTTTCCCCACTGTGGGGTTTCCTTGCAACAGGGTGACCCAGTTTGTGGTGATTTGAGGTCCTCAGTTGGTCTGGGATGGTGAGTATTGCATGTAGGCACAGGCGAGTGGCTCTGCACTGGTGGCTGTTTCTGTGGGAACCTGGGCATTTTATTGAGAACTTTTTGGGGATTGGGTGGCTTGGTGGTTTGGCTGAGTGCCATGAGGTCCAACCTGCTGTTTCCTTCACCATGGGTTTCCACCCAACACATGGGTTTCCACCCAACACATGGGTTTCCACCTGGGGCTTACAGTTCTGTCTGGGAAGGTGTTGGGCATATAGGCAGGTCTCTGGGCTGGCAGCTGAGTGCCTGCTGGACCCTGGGACCTTTTGCAGTTCTCGTCTGCGAGACCTGAGGTCAGTACTGATTGATTGCTTCACTGTGGGGTTTTCTCTCGACTGGAAATCCCAGTCTCTGGTGTTGTGGGACCACAGTTCAGTCTGGGATGGTGATCAGAGGACAGAGGCATGTGGCTCTGAGCTGGCGACTGAACGTCTGCGGGGACCCAGGAACTCTTTTGGGATTTAGCTGGGTGACCTGAGTTTGGACATGATTGCTTCCCACATCACGGGGTTTCCTCTCACTTGGGATACACAATCACTGGTGTTTCAGGACTCAGAGTTCAGTCTGTTGGTCGCTGTGCAGTCACTGCTGTCCTGCTGTTCACACAGTGTCCTCTTGGTGATGCCCTCTTAGATCGGCGAGAAATTCTTTTTAATATAGAGTTGACAATCTTCTGTTCAACTCTCCTCTCTCATCCAGCTTTCTTGATGTTTAACTTGAAATAAAATTATATATATTTAATTGTACAAAACTGTTTTTTGATATACATATTCAAAGAGAACTGTATGTCACAGTGATGTTAATTAACATAGCTACTAACTCCAACATTACTTTGCTATAGTGGGAGCACTTCAGATCTACGCTCTCAGCAATTTTGACGATACAGTGTAAAATCAGGAGCTAAGGTCACTAGCTCCTAAGTCTAGAACTTTAAGACACATCGATTTTACTATTCAACATTCAACACAAAATTCATTTCCTGCCCCAGTAAGAGTTTGAAGACTGTTGTTTGTTTCCACCTTTACACCAACAACTTGCTGTAGATGTAGACATAAATGCATAAATTGTTACAGAGAAGCAGAAATAGTTATCCATTATATCTCATTTATGTGTTGTGCTACATTACTTGTTTTCAGAACCCTCTCTTCTACCGGGTGGTGGTAGCCTAGAAATCTGTAATTGTGTATTGTCCATCTTACTTTACTCCCCCAGCGGCACATAGTCATTTTTCTGACTATTGCTTGATGCCCTTATGCAGGTAATTGACTAAGTTTTAATTTCTCTACCTTAGAGAAAGAGTGGGCTAACCGGGAGCTTCCAGCATAGGGTGACTCTTGACAATAATTTAAAAAAGCGTATAAGTCTTTTTACTTAAATAGTTTTAAAAATATGTATACAAAACTTAGCTCAGCAAGACTTAATGGTGTACCATAATTCCAAAATAGAATGAAATGTTCTAGGAGGAGAATGAGATTCATTTCACCATCAGCAGGGAGCTCCCTCATGGAATAAGTTAGCAATAAATTGTTCACTGTCCTTCACTTATGGATAATTGTGTTTGGACTGTAGAAGAACACAAAATTAATTTACTATAAAATTTACTACTCAGTCTTATTTCCTTTGATAGCAAAGATATGGCTATTTAGTGAGATATTAAAATTACAGAATATAAATATCAAATAGCGTGTTTTATTGACTTGATGTTTGCTTACTATTTTTTTTAAATTTAGTTTTTAGTAATTATAGTTTATTCAATTTGTTTGCTTACTATTTTTATAGTGCTATGTGAAGATATAAAATGTGTTTAGAATTTATAAGTATATTTGAAGGGATTCCCTTTCCTAGAGATAGATGAGGATTTTGACTCAAAGCAGGGCTGTTTGGCATGATAACACAGATCTACCACTTGCCTGCTGGTGTCTTTGGTCTAATTAGTGAGCTTTGTTGTCTATCTTAGTTTTCTAATCTATAACACAATAATGAAAATATTCCTCCTGCTTATATGAGACTGTTTATCCAACCAAAGACCATGTATGGATATAACCTAGAACCTCTGCTCAGATGTAGCCCGTGGTAGCTCAGTAACCAAGTGGGTTTCCCCAGCAAGAGGAACATAGACTATTTCTGACCTGAACTCCATGGCAGGCTCTTTGACCTCCTCACCCCCCGAGGGAGAGCAGCCCTGCTAGGCCACAGAGGAGGACTTTGCAGCCAGTCCTGAAGATACCTGATAAAACAGGGTCAGATGATTTATGAGGAGGTTGTCCCTTATCAGTGGACTTGGAAAGCGACAGGGAGTAGATGAGAGAGGGAGAGTGGGATTGGGAGGGAATGAGGGAGGGGGCTACAGCTGGGATACAGAGTTAATAAAATGTAAGTAATAATAAAAATAAAAAATAAAATTAAAAAATAATACAGCATAAGAAAAAAATAAAATATTCTTCCTGTCAGGGCTGCCTCACCAGGCTACAGTGGAAGAGGATGTGTTAAATCCTGATGTGACTTGATTTGTTGGGCTGGGGTTGGGGGGACTCTCCTTTTCTGAGGAATAAGGAAGGGGGATAGGGAGAAAAGGGAGCGAGTGTGAGACAATGTGGAGAGGAAGGAGGGGGCTACAATCAGGATGTAAAGCAAATAAATAAAATAAATATTTTTATAATAATAAATATTGAATATATTATTTATATATTAAAATAAAATATTATCTACTTGGTTTTTGCCAGACTTGAATCAATGCATATAATCAACCTGGAATACTATAAATGTATATTAGTTGTTGGAGGTTGTCAAGAAGGGCCATGTGGGTGGTTGTAGGTAGGGAAGGTCCTGGTGAAAGCCCAAAAGTCAGCTATGGTGAAGGCATGGGTGGCCAGAGTTGGCAGGGTGGGTAGTGATAATTCTCTGGCCAGATTTGGAGGGTTATGGAAAAAGTGTGCTCAAAGGTGCTCCCCAAGCTAGACGCTGGAGGAGGACTTGGGTAGTGAGTGGGGTGGTTTAATAATTTCAAACAAAATTAATGTCAGATTATCATCAGTCTTCTTGCCTCCACTAGCCTGTTTGAAACTGTGGCCTTTATCAGTTCAACATTCTCACAGGATGTTTAGGGCCTATTCCTTGTTTTCATTCAGCTTCCACCACAACCTTTGCCTCCCATATGCATCATTTTTACCACAAGCAAAAATGTTTATTGAACACTTGTTAGAACAGGAAAATATAACAGCAAAAAGGAGTAAATTGCTGGACATATTCTTTGTTTGCCCTTCTCCAAAGCTTAAGAACACTAGAATTGGTAGAGTAAGGAGAAAATGAACTTGGTTGAAGTATTTTATCTAATACTTTTAATGGAACAAGTGGAAAATATTCCATAATTTATTTTGAAAAAAATCAAGGTAAAATACTGCGCAGAATTATCATGACTATTAAATCCTTTAGATGAAGCATTCAGTATAGGGTCTGAAGCAAAGACTCCAATTCTAACTCACTGTATCCATGCCGAGCTTGGTACTGGGGACAAAAACTTGGTAAATTCTTAAATGTAATCTGGCGCACAAAATATTTAATAGAGAGCTAAAATATCACTGCCTTTACTTTTCTTATTATCATTGAAGTTGTATGAGCTGACAAAGTAGAGAGGGCCTTGGATATGCCTCCTGAACAGCATTTCCTAACAGTCACCAAACTGAAGATGCAAGAAATGACTGTAAAGAAGGAGCCCACAGAGATTAGTTCACTGTTGTTTGTGACTGTGATCTCCAATTTATTGGTCCCTGTGCGAGCAAGTATAGTTGCATTTTTATTGCTTTTTAAGATGGCTGAGAAACCCTACCATCCAAGTAAAAATCTAAAACTATGAGCTAAAAATTTAATCTTATTGATAATTTTCTCAACACTTCATTTGCTTATTATATCTTGACAGAAATGAACTTTCATGTCTTTAAAAATCAAATCTTAAAAAATTGTTTAGGATATCTTTCTGTAACTCACAAGATGGTAGCAGAGTTTCCTCATTGCTGCTTTCATCTCTTTGTTCCTGAATGTGTAGATAACTGGATTCAGAAAAGGAGTGAGGACGGCATCAAAAATAGCAAGAAATTTGTCTAAGTGTGATGAAGGAAAGGGCCAGGTGTAGAAGAAGATTAATGGTCCAAAAAACAAAACCACCACAGTCACATGAGCCGACAAAGTAGATAGGGCTTTGGATATGCCACCTGCAGAGTGTCTCCTAACAGTCACCAAAATGAAGATGTAAGAGATGATCAGTACGAAGAAGGAGACAACAGAGATGAGTCCACTGTTGGCTGTGACCATGAACTCCAATTTATCAGTTTCTGTGCAAGCCAGTCTAATAAGCTGAGGGAGATCACAGTAAAAGCTGTCCAAAATATTAGGTCCACAGAAGGGCAAGTCTACAACAAAAGCTAGTTGTGCCACTGAGTGTATAACTCCAAGGATCCAGGCTACTGCCAAAATTAAAATGCATATTTGTGGCCTCATGATAGTCAAGTAGTGGAGAGGTTTACATATGGCTACATATCTATCAAAGGCCATGGCTATGAGCAGCACCATTTCTGTGCCCCCAATAGCATGAATAAAGAAGATCTGGGTTATACAACCCCCAAATGAGATGGCTTTGTGTTTTCTAAAAAGGTCATAAATCATCTTGGGGGCTGCTATTGAGCAAATTCCCAGGTCAAGAAATGAGAGATTTGCCAGCAGGAAGTACATAGGAGAATGCAGGTTGGAGTCCGCAGTCACGGAGCACACAATGAGGAGGTTCCCCATCAGACTTGCCATGTAGAACACAGAGGAAAAGAGGAATAGAAGCAACTGGACTCCCCATATATTGGAGAGTCCCAGGAACACAAACTCAGACACAACAGAGTGATTGGCTCTATCCATTGCTGTGGAGAGCAGGGCTGTGTCCAATGAAACCTGAAAAAGGTAGAGAAGAGAAAGATGAAGCTTTGTTTGGAATTATTAACTATCAGTTTCAAACTGTAAACAAAACACATTCCCATATAGAGCCAATACAGCTCAGCAAAACTTCTACCCATATTCGCAGAAAATTGCCAGTCACTCAATGCACTGAACCACCACATCTAACTTCCTCTATTCCATAACAGTGTCCAATTAAAGACTGGGAAATCTTTCTAGACAAGTATTAGAAAAACAGCAAAGGACTGGTTTAAAGAAAGGCTACAGGACAACTCAAAACTCACTGGAAATAACACACATGGAATAAAGGAAATGAGAAGAAACCCCTGCATTCTCTCTCCCAGGTTATTGCTCTTGTCCATGGTGTTCCCCAAATACCATGAACTTCCTGTTGATTTTAATTTATCTTATGTCCTTGATTGCTCCAATTAGCAAAGTGGTACAGTACTATTACTTTCATTATTATATCTTATAATTAACCTTAAATCAAACTATATTCTCTTTTTTTTATAGAAATGAAGAAGATGATGCAGAAACCCTAACAGCATCTGGCTTTATAGCAGTCCAGGGTTACAAGCATAGGTTGTAGAATCATCAGAGTAAGACCAAGGTCAGAATTTATACCGAGGATGCAGAAAAATGCACAGATTATATGAATAAAATATATTAAATTTGATTTTATTTTAAAGTTTATTAAAAGTTTCTACATGATTGACATTTGAAGATCATCTCCACTCTGTTCTTTTCTTTTCATACTTCGTCACATAGTGGAAAGAACCCTGCATTTGGAGTCAGAGAAACAATCAGGACCCAGGCCCAAGTCTTTACGAACTCAAGGAAGATTTTCTTCCAATCCTTCCCCCCTTCACTCTCCAACTGCCTCTCATTTCATTGTCTCTAAAATTAAAAAGGCTGAGTGCAGATGATAGATCCAAGTCTAACATTTTGTTTATTTCAGAGCATAGTACAATGAAACACTTCATAACGATGGTGTCCACTTCTCTTCGGTCTACTGCTATATCCACTTTCTTGTCCCTTGTTTATATTGCATATTTTATAGAATTCATTTATAAATCATTCCTTTTGTTATGCAGTTAGAATGCCAGTAAGAAGTCAGTGTGTCATTTATCATAGTCATTTGTGACCAATGAATAAACACTTACTAGATGTTTGCCAAACCCAATGCACCCTGAATTTATTCAAGTACTAGTACAGTCAGTACCCTTAAGTCTTCTATTTTAGCACACACAATGTAAGCAATAGTAATGTACCTTGTAAGATCTCCAAGCACGTAATATGCTCATGTAACTTTTTTGAAGTAGAAAAGACACCTGTGAGTCAGACTGATGAGGATTGAGTCCTGAAGGAAATTAGAACCTGTGCTGCAGATTAAGAGATAGATCGTGTTTTTTTTTTTTTTTTTTTTTTTTTTTTTTTTTTTTTTTTTTTTTCAGTACACAACTCATATCTGAGCTTCAAGTTTTCCTGACACAGGCAAAGAATCTCTGCAGCAGTCCATGATAGTAATAACCACCCCAAACAAGACCAGTAACAGGTATGTGGTTCCTACGGCCCCCGCCCATCTTGTCTGATATTTGAAACTAGCACAGGTTCTGATGTTTTTACCTCTTTCCTTGTTAGAGAAATTAGGACCATGAGAGTAAAGTGACATTCTAGAACAGTCAATTGTAGGATTGTTGGTAGTCTGATAGGGTTGGCTTCTTCTCCAACACATACAGGAGACTTTGGCCTTTTTTTCTAATGACTCTTCAGTTGTGTGCTACCCCTTAGTGGCTGTCTGGCTGCCCTGTAGTGACTCACAGTGTGCTCAGCAGATCTAAATGAGGGAGAAGCCAGGCTTGAGGGAGAAGGCAGGCTGCAGTCATAAGCCTCTAGGTTTCTTAGTTTACTTCGAATGCATCTATAATTCACTGTGGCTCCTAAAATAAACAGGAGGATACCAACCCATATAACACTTGCAGCTGAGAGCATTCTGGTTGTTCCCAGGCCATCATTATCTATTTCCACACGAGGTCCATTAGCATTTCAAAGAACAGACAGTTCTTACCACTCTCTGATGCAGACTCAGTTATTATCCACACTTGTAATGCTGCTTTCCAGCTCCTTGCATTTGGATCTCAAATATAGAGCAGAAAAAGTAATTTAACGTTCTGTCATTTTGTCTTTCTTCTTCCTCTTAGTTTAATTTTTGTCCATTAATCTTAGTTCAGGGATTTTCTCTGGTGCAAGGTAATATTTAATTCATTTCCATAGAAATCAACATATCACCAGGAAAGAAATCTATTCACTTCTGTTTGTTTGGGATGGTAGGTATCGTACTTCCCTAGCCTATTTCTATCTATGTCACTAATGCTATTAAAGATTCATTTCCAAAGACCGAAGCATAGTCTACCTTTGTGCTGGTTAGAAGTAGCATTATGTCATGTGCAGACATCTACGTGAGTGCTGCTATTGTGTTAATTGGCCCACGGAGGAGTACTGACCAAATGATACCACTGAGACCGTGGCTCACCAATATGAACTCATTTGTGCAATGGGGTTGCTACCCAGAATCCTGGCAAGTCAATGGTAGAAGCTTTAAAAGAAAAGCTTTAAACGAGTCAGAAAAAAGGTGTGGGAGAAAGAGAAAAATAATGTGTGGATGTAGAAGGCCTAATGCATCTGAATCATGTTTATTGGTGGTGTAGTTATTCAGTTCTTTTTTTGGCAGCAATATTATTTAGGTACCATTGATTAAGCTTCCTTGTTGTTTCTAGGAGACAGACTTTTACATTAGATTTCCTGGTGCTCTGGCTCTTACAATATTTTTGTCCCTGTTTCCATGGTGTTTCTTGAGCCTTAGGTGTAGAAGTTGTGTTGTAGATTTCCCAACTGAGCTGGGCTCCTCATCATTATATGTTCTTTGAATTTTGGACATGGGTAGTTTTCTGTAATGATCTCTGCCTGATCCTAAGAGACAATCATTTGATTAGGAGTTAGAACTACGATCATCTGTGGATATAAGTGTTGAGAATGCAGACAGGAATTATGATGGTTTAGTAAATGAAGATAATTGGCTGAGTTTAAGGTACCAGAAATTATTTCCTTCCTGTAAAGTGGGGCACTAGTTCAATTACATAGAAGTTGTTTACCACCAATATAGGAATGTCCATCATAGGACCTTTATGGACTTCAGGGATACGAAAATTAAAACTATTTTAAGACATCACCTCATTCTAGTAAGGATGGAGATCATCGGGAATACAAATGTCAACGAAGTCTTGAGTGGACTTCAGAAAGGGGAATCTGTACATGTTCCTGGTGGGAGTGTACAGTACTATAACTGTTTTGGAAGTAAGTGTGGCAACTTCTCAAAAAGCCAGAAATAGAACTGGCAGAGTAGAAGACGCTTCTGTACCACATCTAAGCATCACCCAAACGACTCTATATTACAGTAAAGCGAAACTTGTTCTACGTTCATATTCTCAGGTTTTCTTTATACACTTAGCAGAGATGGAATCAGCCCCTGATGTCATCATCAACAACAAAAAATATATAAATTCACACACACACACACACACACACACACACACACACACTAATTTTAGTCAGTAGTAAAGAGAAATGAAATACATAGTTAAATGGCTAGACCTAGGAGAATTATATTGTGCTGGACAGGCTAAGCCCAGAAAACCAAGAAGTGTGTGTTCTCTCTTCTGTGTGGATGTAACTTTGTATTTTTAGTTTTTCTTTCTCTTTCTCTTTTTTCTTTCTCTTTCTCCTTTCTTTCTTTTCTTTCTTTTCTTTTCTTTCTTTCTTTCTTTCTTTCTTTCTTTCTTTCTTTCTTTCTTTCTCTCTCTCTCTCTCTCTCTTTCTTTCTTTCTTTCTTTCTTTCTTTCTTTCTTTCTTTCTTTCTCAAGACAGTGTTTCTGTATGCAGCCTTGGCCTGGTCTTGTTTCATAGACCAGGGTGACCTCAAACCCACAGAGATCTACCTGACTTTGCCTCCCTGAGTGCTGGGATTACAGGCATGTGCTACCATGCCCTATCACAGCTTCTCCTGTCTCCTCTACTCCCAATCCCTCTCTCTCTCACCTTTCCTTTCCCCAGTCCTCCATCTTTCTCCTTAGAAAAGGGGAGGCTTTCCATGGATATCAACCTGACTGAGCATACATGCTGCAGTAAGAGTAGTGCATCTTCTATTGTGGATAGACAAGGCAGCCCAGTTAGGGGAAATGGATCCAAAGACAGGCAACAGAGTCAGAGACAGCTCCTGCTCCTGCTTTTAGGGGTCCCACATGAAGACCAACCTGCACATCTGTTACATATATGCAGAGGGCTTACATCCCTCCTTTTCATGTTCTTTGGTTAGTGGTTCAGTCTCTGTGAGTTCCTTCAGTCTGTGAGTCCCAGGTTAGTTGATTCTGTAGGTTTTCTTGTGGTGTTCTTGATCTCTCTTGATTCTCCAATCTTAACTTCCCTTCTTCCACAGGATTTCCTGTGCTTCACCTAATGCTTGGCTGTGAGTCTTTGTATCTGTTTCCATCAGTTGCTGGGTGAAGCCACTCAGATGACAGTCATGCTACCCTCTTGTTTGGAAGCAGAATATCATTATTAATGTTAAGGGTTATGTCTCTCTCATAGGATGAGTCTCATGTTGGACCCGTCAGTGGTTGGCCATTCCCTCAATTTCTGCTCCATCCTTACTTCTGGACATCTTGTAGGCAGGACAAATTGTGGGTCAAACGGTTTGTGGCTGTGTTGGTATCCCCACAGAGGGCCTCTGAAAGACTCTACCCAGTAGGGTATCAAAGCAGATGCTGAGACTCATAGCCAAACTTTGGGCAGAATGTAGGGAATCTTATGAAATAAAGGGGAATAGAAAGACCTGGAGGGGACAGGAACTCCACAAGAAGACCAACTGAATGTAAAAATGTGGGCCTAGGGATCTTTTCTGAGACTGATACTCCAACCAAAGACCATGCATGGAGATGATCTAGAACCTCTGCACAGATGTAGCCCATGGCAGCTCAGTATCCAAATATGTACCTAGTAAGGGGAACAGGGACTGTCTCTGACATGAACTCATTGGCAGGCTCTTGATCACCTCCCCCTGAGGGGGGAGCAGCCTTGCCAGGCCACAAAGGAAGACAATGGAGCAAGTCCTGATGATGCTTGATAGGCTAGGGTCAGATGGAAGGGGAGGAGGACTGCCCCTATCAGTGGACTGGGGGAGGAGAATGGGAAGAGAAGAGGGAGGGAAGCTGTGATTGGAAGAGGTCTACAGAGTGGTCTGCAGCTGGGATATAAAATGAATAAACTGTAATTAATAAAAACAAATTAATTAAAAATTTAAACAGTGATTTATTTTATTTATTATTTATGCAATATTCTGCTTGCATGTATACCCAAATACCAGAAGAAGGATCCAGATCTCATTATAGATCGTGGGAATTGAACTCAGAATCCCTGGAAGAACAGACAGTATTCTTAACCTCTGAGCCATCTCTCTTGACTTTACTTAATCTCCACTGCCACAGCACAGCACTGGGATACTGTGATGACCCTCTTGTCACTGACCTCAGCACAGCAACCATAGGTCCCAGGTCAACAAACAGTCTAATTTTCTTTAATTATACATACAAAAATAATCTAAAAATAAAAATTCTGCCAGAGGGCAAAGTTCTATAACTCACACATTTTTTTTTTGCTTTTAAAATTTTTATTAATTACAGTTTATTAACTTCATATCCCCCCTGTACCTCCCTTCCTCCTCCCTCCCTTCCCAACCCTACCCTCCCTCTTCCCCACTGGTGTCCCTCTCCCAGTCCACTGAAAAGGGAGGTCCTCCTCCCATTCCATCTGACCCTACCCTATCAGGTCTCATCAGGAATGGCTGCGTTGTATTCTTCTGTGGCCTGCTAAGGCTGCTCCTCCCTCGGGGGTCGGGGAGGTGATCAAAGAGTAGGCCAATCAGTTCATGTCAGAGACAGTCTCTGTCTCCATTACCATGGAGGCCACTTGGACATTGAACTGCCATAGGCTTCCTCTGTGCAGGGATTCCGGGCCATCTCCATGAGTGGTCCTTGGCTGGAGTCTCAGTTTCAGAAAAGACCCCTGTGCTTAGATTTATAGGATCTGTTGCTGTCCTTGTGGAGCTCTTGTCCTCTCCAGGTCTTACTATCTCCCACTTCTTTCATAAGATTCCCTGTACTCTGCCCAAAATTTGGCTATGAGTCTCAACATCTGCCTTGATACCCTGCCGGGTAGAGCCTTTCAGAGGCCCTCCATGGTAGGCTTCTATCCTGTTTCCTGTTTTCTCCCTCCTCTGATTTCCATCCTCTTTGCCTTTCTGAATGGGGATTGAGCATCTTAGCCAGAGTCCTCCTTCCTGATTAGCTTCCTTAGGTATACAGATTTTAGTATGTTTATCCTATGGTATATGTCTATTACCCACTTAAAAGTGAATATATACCCTCTGTGTCTTTCTGCTTCTGGGGTACCTCACTCTTTTCCAGTTCCCACCATTTACCTGCAAATTTCATGATTTCCTTTTTTTTTTTAATCACTGTAACTCGCACATTTAAGAAATAGTTGTTACAGTCATCTGGGCACCACTGAATTTATTAGCATCTATCTAAATTTAGATGTTTGTTGGGAGCAGCTGGTCTGCCAGGCTGCTTTGTTATTTAGATCTCAGGGGAAAGATATGCTTTCACCTTGGCCTTCACTGAACTCAGTGATAAGCTACTAAGTCTATCTCCTTTTGTTTGAGATGGCAGGTGGGATGTCTTGTCAAGCCCACACTTTTTTTTTTTTTTTTTTTGCATGGGGATCACACAGACAGGTGGTCGAGGTAAAGAAGTTTTGACTTCCCTGTGAATTCATTCATTGTACTGAGGTGCATTTGCTCTGACTTAAAAAAAAAAAAAAGGATTTACTGGAATAAGCCAGGTGACTGGTGCTTACTAGAACCCTCTTGGAAAGATCCTATGGGGTGTGTGTTGGTTTATTAATTTTTCTTTCAGTCCTCACTCCAGACTCAAGAACCATTCGACTCTGCCGGCAAATTCCGGCAGGCGTTAACATGTACAGAGTTTCGATGTAAAAGAGATTTGTTTTTGAGAGCTGCAGTAAAAAGATTAAAAAAAGGGGTACTTCAGAATTTCTTGTTCCTCAAAGATGTGTTCTCAACTTTCAGACAATTAAAAAGAGTGAAATTGTCTGAATTCTTAGATCATGTGATCAAGTTGATCTCTGCCATTGGAATAAAAGTATATTATTTGTCAGCTTTCACCAACTCCAAGCTTCTACAAACCCATGGACCCTCTAGGGTGAAGCCCCTCCTCCTAATCCTCATGATGGTACAGCATTCCATCACAAATATTGACACTTGTTTTCTAGGCTCATGTTCAGTGATATAAATTCATTTTGGGCTGTGTTATTGTAGTTTCTACACACTGAACATCAATACTTGAAACTCCTCACTGCTGCCACGAACACCAGGCTTTGGGAACAAAGAGTTCACGTACTTTGCTGACATGAAATCTCAGTGTAGTCATGTTAATCCAAACACCAGTGTCTCATCACTCCTACAGAAGAAATGGGAGGAGGGGGAAGAATTGGGACCCTGTATGGTAGATGGCTATCAAGAAGAATCATGTGATTATATTCACAGAAAATCTTTGATGTATTTAACCAGAGCCTCTGTTCTGAGAAAGAATCAGCAGAGTAACAGTAAGAGAGTGACTATGGGAAGGCATCGAAAAGTTAGATGAAAAGACAGACATGCAATAGTAGAGAGAACTGGCAGGAAACTGGGTGATGCAGCTCATTGTCAGAGTGCTTGCCTAACACAAACAAGGTCTTGGGATCAATTCCTAGTTCAGAGTGCTGGGGATTTATTTCAGCGTGTAAATGAGTGCTTAGCTTGTTAGAAGTTTATTTCCCATTGTGCTGTGCATCCAAAATGCTGGGCTGTGGGTGTGTTGTTTGTGCATGTGTGTGTGTGTGTGTGCATGAATGCATTTGTTGCTGTGTGTGATAGGCAAAACCAGAAGCCAAAGCCAAGAACAACAAAACCAGACAAAAACAGGGAACAAGGATGCTAGCAAAGAGGAACAGTATCTAGATATCTTTTGCAAATAAGATTGATTAGCTATTTCATGTTAGAGAAAAGCATTATGGGAAAGTGAAAATCTTATTAGTATGTTATACATGAAAAATTTCTTTCAATATTATTGCCTGTATTTCAAGACAGAAGCCGACCTTGGAACCTTTGGAGGATATTTTAGAGGGGTTTTGAAATAGTTGACACTGAAAATGACATCCAGTTCATCTAGTCTCAAGTTCAAGATGCTCTGATACTACAGCTGAGGTTCAGTGGAGCGTTGGTGCAAGGCATCAGTGATAGGTACTGCTTGAAGCTCTCAGCATTGTCCATAGTTTTCTTGCAAGGAGTTTTCCTCATAGTTTCTTGCAAGGAATACTGTTGAGACATTTGTGAGCCCATGTGCTGCTGGTGAATTTCATATCAGTTACATAACCTAGACTTGAAAAATAGTATATTCAGGTGATAGCTGATTTCAGTCACCTGGTAACACAAGTTGTGAGACACTCTCCCTAAAGTTTATATTAATTACAAAGATTAGATTTAAAATAAATCATGTGTTATATGAAAAGCATACTACATTTCTTCCTCATTTTTATATTTATATGTATTAATAGTTTGTCATGCTTTTTCTATTCTAATTTCAGTACTCCATATATATTTACAATCAACATTTACAGTAATATTATTTTGTATTTTATTGATAAATAAGTATTTTAACTTTTTAGATACAAAATATTCAAAGCATTTATAATGACCTACAAGTCACTCATTTCTTTGCCAAAAAACAATGACTATAAAATGAGACATAAAATAGTTTTCATACACACAAGTAAAATAGAAATTTACATCTTCTAGTCTCAAAAAGTATGCACTTACTGGTACTATTACAGTTTCCTTCTTTTCTCTGTAATGATCACAATGTTTCTTTTTTAACTACAGCTCTAACTAAAACTGTTAGAAATAATCAAATCTGCCTGTAGGTGAACTAATTCAGATGATAAAAGTCTTGAAACCTAGAATTTATCCAGGTCTTTGTGTGTTCTTGCTGCTGTCCAGACACTGAGCAAGCCACAAGGCATGACTCTATGTAGCTGTGCAGATTAGCAGATGTTCCTGTGTCTCTGAAGACCAGTATCAAAGAGAATTTTCCAACATTTGCGATAATAACAAAGTGTGCTCGGTGTGTGAGGTTCCAGCTCTTGCCATCACTTCCATAAAGACACATAATCTGACATCAACCACATTTTAGGCTGAATTTAAATCTTCTCAGTATTTTCAGAATCCATAGAATTCTTTAGCAAAAACTGGTCAGATATGCAGAGAGTATTTGAGGAGGCATACCATAGTAGATATTTAAAGCACTAAGTTAAAGTGACTTGAAGTTGTTTTTTTAGAACTAAATTAAAAAAAATATTTAATCAAAATATACTCACATCATTTATTTCTTCTCTTGTTTCCTTATACCTCTCTGAAAAGGCCTCACCTTTTACTATTTTACCTATATATATAAATTATATACATATATTTACACATACATACACATATACATATGTATACAGACCATATACCATGCATATACAACCCCATGAGTCCATCCAATGTTGGTAACATGTATATATTTCTAGACAAGACATCTTGTTACAGAATAAAAGTGTTTTATCTTAAAAATGTTCTATCTCAATCTGAATTTCTTGAACCGTCAATGAAAGAACTTATGAAACTTAAAGCCTTAACAAAGAGTCTCCTCATCGCAACCCTCATCTCCTTATTTCTAAATGTATAAATGACAGGATTCATAAAAGGAGTGATAGTGGCATCAAAAATTGCTAAAAATTTATCTATGGGTAAGGTAGGGAAAGGCCACACATAGACAATAATGCAAGGACCGAAGAAGAAAACTACCACAGTGATGTGAGCCGAGAGAGTGGAGAGGGCTTTGGAGGGAGCACCCGAAGCATGTTTATGAACGGTGACCAGGATGAAGATATAAGACACAATCAGGATGAAGAAGGTGGCCATGGAGATGAAACCACTGTTGGCAGTGATCAGGAACTCCAGTCTGTATGTGTCTGTACATGCAAGTTTGATAAATCGAGGAAAATCACAATAAAAGCTGTCCATTTGATTAGCTCCACAAAACGGTAAATTTATAACAAAAGCCAGTTGGGCCACAGAATGGATAAGACCAATGGTCCAAGCAAGAGCCAGAAGAAAAATGCACATTCTGAGACTCATGATGGTCAGGTAGTGGAGGGGCTTACAGATAGCGATGTAACGGTCACAGGCCATGATGATGAGCAGCACCATCTCTGTCCCTCCGACAGTGTGAATGAAGAACATCTGAGTGATGCATCCCTTCAAGGAGATGACCTTGTGCTTTCTGAAGAGGTCATAAATCATCTTTGGAGTGGCGATGCTGGACACTCCTGTATCGATGAAGGAGAGGTTTGCCAGCAGGAAGTACATGGGGGAATGCAGGTGATGGTCTGAGATGATTGTGAGCACAATGAGAAGGTTTCCCAGCATGCTTGCTACATAAAATACAGTGAAGAACAGAAAAAGGAGAATCTGAATTCTCCATGAGTTGGTGAGGCCCAGCAACAGAAATTCTGATACCACTGAGGAATTTCCTCCATCCATCAACTTGTGCAAGCCTGACCATAAGTTGACTATTATACCTAAAGGACATGAGAGGGAAAAAATTTACCTCTTAGGCAAAATGTGTGTCGTGGTTGTAAAACAATGACTCAAAATCAAAACTAAAACACCCTTCGGTTTTACAGGGATATTTTACAAATCTCTTACAGAGACTAGATACAGAACCTTTCCTGCGCTTACATATTTAAAGTCACTTAATCATTTAACCCTAAATTTATTTAGACAGTGAACAACCAATAAATGAAAAATAGAAACAGAGCACTTGAGAATTGCAGGTGAGTCAAAGAGGCTGGTACAAACACTCGTTCTCACTAACTTCTACATGGGAAACTAGTGCCATGAAATGTAGACATTCTAAAAGAAATTTGTTCTGTGCCTTTCTTCCTTACTTTGTTCTGGATTTAAAAAGAAAATGACTGATATATCTTGTTTTCCTCGTTTCGCAATATTCTCACAGTAAAAAAGTTAATTTTTTTAAATATTAAATCTTTGCTTACTCTAGTGCTTTTTATTAATTAAATTCGTTCTTAGATAATTTTATGTACGTACACAATGCATACTGTCCACCCTCAGTGTCTACCATCTACCTTCGTCACTATCCACCCCATTCATGCCCCTCAACAAATTTTCTTAATGTTCTTAGCTATTCATTTTTCTGACCTGCTTAGTTTAATTGGGTCCCCTGTGTAACTATGGTCTGGAGCTTTCTTGTGGAGGTTGGTGTGCTCAATAGTGAGTCCACAAGCAGAAAGAATGATTCTCCCTCCCACTCCCCGAGAATCTATCAATATTCAGTATAGAGTAGTGCTCCACAAGCCTATTACCCTTCCATGGAAATTGTATGCAGAATTAGGCTATAGCCCACTGCAGGAAACTGACTGGTTACAAAAAATATAAACAAGAAAAGAAGAAAAAATAGATGACTTTACTTTGAGCCCCAGCGGTGACTCATACTGAAGAATGGAAATGTCAGTTTTATTTGCCACAAGAGTCAATGAAACTCTTTCTTAAGTTAGTCAACTGAATCTGTTCTCAGATGAAAATCACTCTCTTAAAGAATTAAGAGAAAATAAAAGCTTCAGTCATATGAGATCTGTAATTCCCAAGGAGAAAGCTAGCAATTACTTTCACAAAAATGAAGACTATATAAAACACAGAAGTGCAAAGCATAAGCTAGAAATTTATTGCTATGAAACACTGAAAGAATAAGGAAAAGAAGAGAGGAATATATAATATAAAATAAGAAAATATTGTGTACTTTTCCTCTGTAATTCTTTTTTTTGTGATAAGCAATTTACCTTTATTCTATGGCCAGCATGGAGCCTCTTGTAAACATCTTCTCTAAAAGCGTGAGCAAAAGTGACACATGTCCATTTGATCCTCTTCTCTCTGCTTCTTTTAGGACACAGAAAGCAAACATGTCAAGATCTAAATTGTATCTTAATATGAGGTGAAATTATTTATGACCAATAGTTGTAGGCAGATCATTTGTCCATAGGTAGGTTGGACTGAACGTCTGCTCTACAGGGAGTGAACTGTTCACATGTGTGTTTTATTCATGTGGTGATGCTTTAACTAGGAGAATTCCTCTAGGTTTAGAGGAAGATAACGTCACATTCTGACCAAAAGAATCACCTTTTCCAAAACAAGGAGCCTTATGCTGTTTTTTTTTTTTTTCCAGTAAAAAAGCTCTAATTAATGTGGTCCACCAAGTTTATACTGTCACCTAGGGAATAAAAAAGACAAAAGGTATGAAGAAAAAAAGCAGCTCACACATAGATGTTCAGAATAATTTTTTTTTTGCCCCAGAATGAGTGATTAAAGTAACTGGCGAGGAAGTGAACACCTCAGGAATACGAGAGGCAGAAATGCTAGATGAAAAAGTTAACTACTTAGTTTAGAATTTTCAGTGAAGATTCAGCAAATGAGAAACCAGGTTACACCAAGCCATCACTGACTTTGCCAATATGTGTCTTCCAGTTCCATAAAGTCTCAAGGCCCTCTCCTCAGGCTGTAGAGTTTTTCCATCGGAAATATAGTCAGAGTATTTCTATCCTAAATGGAGTGCTAACTACTAAGTAGAAGAGGTATTGTTATAACATAAAGCTGTCAGACAGCTCTCTGTGACCATAGTTAACAAGGCTTTCTTTACATTTTGTAATTTTACTTTCTAGTGTTTTATTTATTTCTATAATTTCTATCATTATTCAGATATTAATGTCTCAAGATAATTCTTATGGAAAAGTAAAATTGGCAAACTTCAAGATCATTTTTTTTCTACAACCTAACATTTGAAGAAAAGCAACCAGTGGCATACTATGTAGAATATATATCCAGTACTTAATACTTTGTTTCTACCAGTGTGTTTGGATCAAATACAGTGGCTATCATCACAATAACAGAAGATGATCAATGTTTATGAGATGTGGAGGAATGGAAACTCTTACACTGTTGGTGAGAATTAAGACTAGTTTAGATGCTAAGTGAATATATGGAGATTCGTCAAGAAAAATGTTAGCATGTCAATAAGATGTTTGCATGCTCATATTATTGCTGCATTATTGAATGTGTATATTTCAATGCACACTTCTGTAAAACAGAAACTTTAGGGAATATTCTGAAAATGCACATTCCAATATGGTGGAAAATATAGAAGAATGAAAAAATATTTAGACATGCACGACCCACTGGCATACAACCTATATATATCTGTAAGCAATGAGATTGGCACAATAAAGAATCTCTCATGTAAGAAAGGCACAGAACCAAATGGACTCGCTGATGTATTTTATCATTTCTTCAATGAAAGTTCTAACACCAATGCATTTCTGACTATTTCAAAAAATTTAAAGAGTAGAAACATTTTCAGACCCTTTATTCAAAGTCAATATTACCCAGATATTGGGACTAGATAAGGGCACAACAAAGGAAATGCATAATCAATAATAAACCAAAAATATTCAAACATTAACTGTGGCATTGAAAAAACATCTAAAAGTCACACAATATAAGCAACATCTTATCACAGCTTGTTCTCAAGAAAAATATATTTGACAAAAATAGAACATCCCTTCATTAATCTAATAAAATATGTGAGATTAAAATCACTTATATATGGAAGCTTGAGATATAACATTGTATTAATGTGGAAGAAGTAGAAATATTTCCTCTAAATTCAGCTGGGAGGAAAGCGTCCACTTTTCCCATTCTTCCTCAAAAAAATGCTTTAGCCAGAACAGTACTGCATGATAAATAAGAAAGAGGTTACCAGTAAATAGGAATGTAGTCAAATCATCCATATTTGTTGATGATACAATTCTATACTTAAAGTGTTCACATGTTCTAACAGAAGGCAAACACTATCAACAAATGGCAACGTACAAAATTATCACACAAAACTCGTTAACATTTCTATATACCAATAGCAAGTTGGCACGGTCAGAACTAATTCTGAAGAAACCAACCTTCCTCATGCTTCCTCAAAAGTACTTTTATACAAATACAGTAACGATCTCAAGCTTGACTATCACAAGGAAAAGGAAAACTCAAGAAATAAGGAAAAGACTGGAAGGTGTTCCATGCTCACAATGGACAGACCTCATGCTCATTATATTAAGCAAAGTTACCTACACTTAACAGACAGCTTTTGCTTGAGTTTTCTCACACATGAACACTTATCTTTGTAATTTTAAACCTATGCTTACATGTGTGTACAGTTGTAGGTATAGGCTGTAAAAAGTAGAAAGTAATACAATAGAGGAGACAATGGTCCCAAAATGTGGAGGGAAAAGAAAGAAAATGTGAAGGGAGTAAGAAATAATATAATAGAAGGAAAGCAGAAACAGATTAGGTCTATCATGGGGAAAAAGGGAATCAGTAAGATGTCAGAAGAGAACACTAGTGGAATACTATTTGAGTATATACAGAAATTACACTAGAAAACTCATTTCTTTGTGTGCTTATTAAAAAACAATAGAAAAGAATAGGGGAAAGATCTCCCATGGTCATAAATTGACAAAATTAATATTGTGAAAATTCCTTATTGCATAAGTGATATACAAAGTTATACAAATTAAATTAAAATCCTTATGAAAATTAAAATTATGTTCTTCATAGAAATAGAAAAGATCTGAAAAAAAAGTGTAAGGAAATATGAACAATTTCAAACAAATAAATTAGTCTTAAGAATAAGGATTAATGCTAGAAGTACTATAGGATCTGACTTCAAACTATACTGTCAGGCTCCTGTCTGCAAGCTTAGCAGAGCATCATTCATAGTGTCAAGGGTTGGGACTCTCTGATAGGGTGGCTCTTTGGTTGGGCCAGGCATTCGTTGGGCATTCCCTCAATCTCTGCTCTATCTGCTCTATCTTTATCCCTGCACATCTTGTAGGCAAGGTGAATTTTGGGTTGAAGTTTCTGTGGGTAGGTCAGTATTTCCCTCCATCTGCTATGAGACTAGTCTAGTTAGTGGATGTCCTCTTCAGTTTTTATGGCCTCTGCTGCTAGGAGTCTCTGCTTGAGTCCCCCTCATATCCTCCTAGGAGGGTTCCCTGACTTAGGTCTCCAACTTGTCACAGAGATGTCCTCATCCTCACTTTCTCTTTTCTTTACAGGCCTTCTGTCCTCTCACCCTTGCTCTCCCCAAGTTGCCAGGCTACAGGCGAAGAGGACAAGTTGATGCAACTTGATGAGCAGGGCTGGATGGGAAAGGGAGCTCCTCTTTTCTGAGGAAAAGGGGAGGGGTGGGGGAAAGGAAAAAAGGGAGGGTAGGACTGGAATGGGAGGAGGGATGGGGCTACAACAAGAATGTAAAGTGAATAAAAAATTGTCATATTGTGTTTTATAGAATTGATTAAGTGAATATTTATTTTTTGTTAATATTTACCTGTATTTAGAAATTAATTGCACTATTTATAAATACAACAAAATACTACAATGATACAAATCTCCCTGTTTTTGTTTTTTACTTTATTTTAGTACAGTATAATGAGATTTGGAATTCTTGGGTTGCACTGGATGAATCATATAGTCCTCCAGAGAAAAAGTCCCCAAACTACAAGCATTTTAAAACTACTTTGGTCATTCTCACTAATATATAATTAGTTTTATATAGTCCTGTGTTAGGATATCACAGGTACTTTATGTTGGAGAACACAGAGAAATCTGGATCCATTAAAATTGTATTCATTTTTTTGCAGGTAAATGGTGCTGGAGGGAAATTTAGCAGTAAGAATAGTGATTTATTTAACGATATGATTCTGCTGATGGAATTTCTATGATATTTTCTGGTATTTTTCATAGTTATATGTCACTCCTTTCTAATCATAAGTCGCTGTATTCAGCTAAACTCTTTAAACAATTTCCTAGTTCTCACTTGTTGAAGGGTGTTGCAAATAAAAAAGACAGGTAAATTCATAGCTGATAGTAACTTGCGAATGTCTTCCAAGAGGTTTAGAACTTAAAACTTGAAGACACCATAATAACTGTTGCATTATATACACATTCAAAAGAATTAAAAGGTAGAATTCATGTGTAATGAATATATGCCATTAAATACAGCATACCTGAAGTGACATTATTATTGTTATAATTATATAGTTTCTATGGAATAGCTCTGAGAATCAATGGTTATCACTCCTCATATATTATCCATTATTTTGCTAAAGGGACATGGTTTCTTTTTCTCCTCATAATTGCACAATTGTATGCAATTTCTAAATTTTTAAAAGAATCTCTCTTTAATCCAATTCACTTCTACATTTTCTCCAAATCTTTACAACTATAATTCCTTAATTCAAATTCTCTGTCATGTTGTAATTCTGGCCAGTCTCTTTGCCTGTTTTCTTTGACTATATAATAGCATATTTTAGTTTCAACAAAAATTTATATCATGATCTGTGATTATGCGTTCTGTGGTACATTGCCTAGAAGAAGGTCATAATCTTTAGCTTTATGGGCATTATGGTTTCTTTGGAAAGGAAAATTTAATGAGTTATATTTGTAATAACCACTAAAGAAACATCATTGTTTTTTGAAAATATACTTAATTTCAGCTTAAAGTTTATGTTTTAATCATCAAGGTAATATGGACATTATATATTGTCAAGTAGGAGCCAGTTACATTTTGAAAAATCTCTTATTAAAAGGAAATAGTTAATATATTTTACAATACTTTTTAGTGTTATGATTCTCCATGCTTGCTAATACCTTATGTTTTTTCATTCACTCTTTTATATCACAAGTTTATCATTTTCATGCACAAATGGAAAAGGAAAGTAACATTAACTTTTATTAAATACTTGTATGGAACACCTACATGCTGAGTGTGCGATTATGATACTTAGTTGTGGTATTCCTAACTGAATTATAAAATGCAGGATTTAAAAATGTGTTCAATAGACAAATAAACTGAGACTCAGGGCTTATAACTAATACTAATTTGATGGAGGATGAATCGTAGTGTTCATTTTGATCAGAATTCAAGGCTCATATTATGTTTCTTTACAAAATAAAAGGAAAACTATAATAAATATATATTGAATTCTGTCACCAGTGTTGGAACAAAATGTAGTCTACTATATTGTTTCTTTTAGATGGCTAAGTTTTTGATTCACATATTATGCACTCCACCTCTCCTGCTATGCACCTACCTCTACTGCTTCATGGACTAATACTTTTAAAATGACACACTTTAGTTTTGTTGTTACACAAAAGTTTCTAAGTGTCTACTGTTTCTGTGTGTGACATTATGCATACCAGTAACTGGCAGTTACAGAGAGGCTTACATCTCTCTCTGGATCACTTCCTGATTGCTTCAGAGAATGCAAATACACATATGCTATGTGCTCAGCATTTGGCGAGTTAGTATTGTGACAGGCGTGGTCAATGTTAGGGATAGTAAACATAAAAAAAGAAACCAAACCATAAAGTTGAGAGTAACAGGATGTATATAGGAGGGCTTGGAGGGAAAAAAGGGAAGTGAAATGTTATAACTCTATTATAATCTCAAAAATAAGAGAAGTAATAAAGATAAGTGCTAATAATATAGAGCAAGAATTCATAGTTTGGTTAATCATTTAATAAACCTTGGAGGTACATATTTTCCAGAAATAGGTAAGGGGAAGAAAGGTTTATTTAGCAGAATAAGGTATTGACTTCAAAAGGAACTTTTTTTTTTTGTTGTTGTTGTTCGTTTGTAGACCAGGCTATTTACCAGTCTTGAAACAAAAATCAACTGTTTCCACCATGGCCAGTGTTCTCTCTCATAGGGAATAGTTCTCTACCCACTCTGATGGAAACAAAGGAGCATGACATTCAAAGAGAGCATGTGGTAACACTACATAAGCGACCGTGTGGTTGCTTTCCCACAGTCCCTGGGTGTTGATGTTTTTCCCTCTCCGTTTTTTATTAAGACGTAACTAATGACAAACTCTTGTTTCTAATTGTAGATTCCAGTGTGACGTTTTGACATACGTGTGCATTGTGAAACAATCCAAACTTCTTAGTCACCTCACACCACATGTTTATTTCCTGTGAGAACACTGACAATCTCCTCTCGGCACTTTCAAACACTCAACACAGCATTACTGTCAACCAGAGTCACGATGATACATGATGGATCTCCAGAAATAGATCATTCTAGCAGATTCATATCTGCATCTTTTCACCAACTTCTTCTCTTTCCAGTTCCCAGTCCTTATTTCTACACGGCACTTCTTTTTATGAACATGCCTTCTTTGGATTCTATGTATTTGTGAAATTGTCAGTATTAACCATTGTGTCTCTTTAATTACACGTATGTCATAGACCCCTAGGTTTAGGCAGATTGCTACAAAAAAGGATTCTCTTCTTTTAAAAAGCTGAAGAATATTTCATTGTACCTGTATGTTAATGTATGTTTGTATACTATTCACTCAACTGTCAATGAGCATTTATTTATTTCTATGTTGACTATTGTAAGTGGTGTTAAAAGGAAAATGGGGAAAATAATTTGCATCTGATCTCATCATTTCCTCAGGCTGTATGGGTTGTGCAAAAAGGAGTCTTGTTTAATCAGAAGGTAGTTTTAATTTAAAATCCCTTCCTCCCTCTTTCTTTTTTCCTTCTAAACTGTGATCAATTCCTTATTAGCTGAGTGTGTTATTCCCAAGCTACATGAAACCTTACTTTGAAAATTTGAGGATGCATCGTACATTTCTTTTGTAATGGCTACCCCACTTTATATGCATGTCAACAATTTAAAGATAAATCTATTTTTTTAACCTCTACCCTGAACTTTCTGATTAAAAACTCTTTAACAGGTATAAAGTGATATTTCACTTTTATTTAAAGTTCACTCCCTGATACTGAGTGGTTTTTCTTTTTCCACATATGTGTTTACCTTTTGTTTCGTTTTTAATATCAGGTTATAAACATACTTTCATATGATTTCTTAATATAATTTAACATAAGCTATTAACATTCAGTTAATATAATTTGTATTTTTTCTGTTTCTTTCCCCAGGTCATACTGACATACATACTAATGGAAGGATCAAATCACTCTGTTGTGTCAGAGTTTGTATTTCTCGGACTCACCACCTCCTGGGACATCCAGCTTCTTGTCTTTGTGTTCTCCTCCATGTTTTTTATGGCAAGCATGATGGGAAACTCCCTCATCATTTTTACCGTGGCCTCAGACCCTCACTTGCACTCTCCCATGTATTTTCTGTTGGCTAACCTCTCCTTCATTGACTTAGGTGTTTCTTGTGTCACTTCCCCCAAGATGATTTATGACCTGTTCAGAAAGCACAAAGTCATTTCCTTTAGAGGCTGCATCACTCAGATCTTCTTCATCCATGTCATTGGTGGTGTAGAGATGGTTTTACTAATAGCCATGGCTTTTGATAGATATGTAGCCATATGTAAACCTCTCCATTACCTGAGTATTATGAGCCAAAGAATATGCCTCTTCTTTGTAGTTACTGCCTGGATAGTTGGCCTTATACACTCTCTGGTTCAACTGGCTTTTGTTGTAAACTTACCTTTCTGTGGACCAAATGTGTTGGACAGCTTCTACTGTGACCTTCCCCGGTTCATCAAACTAGCCTGCATAGACATCCGTAAACTAGAGTTCATGATCACAGCCAACAGTGGATTCATCTCTGTGGGGTCCTTCTTCATTCTGATCATTTCTTATACTGTC
This sequence comes from Meriones unguiculatus, assembly GCF_030254825.1. NCBI lineage: Eukaryota > Metazoa > Chordata > Mammalia > Rodentia > Muridae > Meriones > Meriones unguiculatus. The sequence goes on from NC_083365.1 coordinate 29,303,073, forward strand.
ATCATAAGCACTGTGCAAAAACACTCTTCAAGTGGCTCCTCTAAAGCGCTGTCTACCCTTTCAGCTCATATTTCTGTGGTGGTCTTATTTTTTGGTCCTTTGATATTTGTCTATACGTGGCCATCTTCGTCCATAAACATTGATAAATTTTTGGCCATATTTGATGCAGTTATCACTCCCTTTCTGAATCCAGTGATTTACACATTCAGGAATCAAGAAATGAAGATGGCAATGAAGAGAGTATTCAAACAGCTACTGAGTTATAGAAAGATCTCCTAAGCGCTTATCTTTTGAATGTAGTATCTTGACCAAACTCAGTGAAAAATCTGTCTTTCTATACTTTGTCTGTATGCTTCAATCTATTTTTTTCTACTCAGGAGGATGAGACAATACTTTCTGAAAATAAAGAAGGAATTACAGATATTTACAAAGTAAAGGATATAATAATACTAAGCCTCAATTCCCAAGGAATATTTTTTAACTTAAACTTATAGATATAAAGAAGCTGGATCCAAGACATGTTTATACAAGACAAACAAAACAGAGAAAGTAATTTTTTTTTAAAAATCACATGTAGGAAATTGTGGCAGTACTTACTAGGGATACTTGTTTGTCTTTTTCACCTATAATTTTGCTTTATTCTTGAGAATTTGATACATGTATTCAGTAAGTTATAATCTTGTATATTCCTTGATTTTCCTCCTTCAACTTTCCAACAGGTTTTCCTCCCAACTTCATGTCTTTGTTTTTTCTGACAACCTACTAAGTCTTGTTAGTGCTGTTTATATGTATGGGTGTAGAGCCATCCAGTATCGAATGCGAAACCTCCTAATGGGAACATCCTCAAAAAGAGAACAATTCTACTTTTCCTAGGAACTACCAATTGCCAATAGTTTCTCAATGAGTAAGGCCTGAAACGCATCCCTTCCATCTGTTCTTGAACTTTGGTTGGCTTGCTCTTGTTTACAACATGTGTAAGTAATTATAGCTGACATGAGTTCGTGAGTGTGTAATTTATGTCATGTCCAGAAGATAACATTCCACTGCACTCTTCTCCATCCTTCTGATCTTACAATCTTTTGGTCTCTTCTTCCAGTCTTCCTTGAGGTTTAGCAGTGTAGTAGATATTGATAATGATGTTCCATTAAAGGATGAGCTTAATGTCTTATTCTCCCCACTTAGACAAATCATGCATTTCAGAACTGATTTTTGCTCACTGTAAAAAGAAGCTTCTATGACTAAGTCTAGTTCTATGGATATAAAATAATTATTTAGAAGGCAATGTGAAAGCATAAGCATAGAGTAAAATAAAATAGCAAGCTGTACTCTAGAACCCATGAGTTCTCCAGGCATCAGTTTTTGATGAGGATTATACTATCATGCATGCATGTAAATTTCTTGTGTGGAACAGGCCTCAAATCCATCAGAGAGCCAATACTTATCTATATAACAGTTGTGCCACTATGGAATCAGTGTGTGGCAGGTCATTATTACAATATTCAAGGTCCAGCATTGGATAAGATAATTTTTATTTTAATCTCCATGAGCCTACATAACACCTCTAGTATTGTAAAATTTGCTATGAGGAGAGTTTCCTTGTCAGTTCATGATTCACTTATGTTCTCCAGCCAAAGTATGTGATGTTTTCAACAATATGCTTTTACAATATAGGTATGGACTATAACCAAAGGCAGTGACAATAGCCTGTGTTGTTTTGGAGTTCATTCATTTTGACAGCCTTGTTAGTTCTTATGTTCCTACATGAACACTCATGTATATTACCTTAAACTGAATGTGATTCTTCCTCACAGAGCTCAACTAATTCCTTGTACCACCTGAAAAACTGTGGAAAGAAGGTGCAGCTACGTACTTTCTTTTTTTTTTATATTTATTTATTTATTTGCTACGTACTTTCAAAATGACAAATACATATAAATGTAAAGCACAAGAAAGGTCTAGAAGAGTACACACCACACAGTAGAACGAGACAGAGGATTAAAGGTTATGATCAAGCTTCCTTACCTTTATAAAGAATGTTCTAATGTTAAAATTTATAACAGGTTCAAACACTCCATATAATTAGAAATTATTTTAAAAATCCAGTAATAGTAGCCAATGATCTCTGCTTCTATCAGGTATCCTGTGACTTTGCAAATTCAGATGCACTTGCTCAAACTAAAATTAGGATTTTTAGCTCTCATGTTCTAGACATAGCTGTTGTTCTTCTAAAATTAAATAGGTAACGACATTATATAAATTTTCTGTGTTTCATACTACTCTGAATGTAAGAATGGTGGCCCTGTCTGATCAGAAGACTGTGTCCATGATACATAAATAAAATATATTGTATTTATTTGGAGATACATTTGAAAGGGAGTTTGTAGACCAAAGAAGTGAAGGAATACTTCTAGAGGTGTTGAATTCATTTCCCCTATTTTTTTTTTTTTTGATGTTGAGAAACAGTTTTATTTGTGTACATGGCCAGACACGGGTGATGTAATTACCAAAATACAAAAAGAAACAAGCTTTGGAAAATCGATTAAGAGAACACTTAGACTAAGAAAGAGTAGGATATCTGAGAAAGAACGAGCCAAGATGAAGCTACTGCTCAATACTCTTTGTTTCCTCCAGACTCTCATATCTCAGCCTCAGACTCCAGGTCAGCAGCAGTCCCCGGAGCTGTGACCACTGCCACAGTCACAGGAACCGGAGCTCCTGCATCTGTGGATGCCTCTGTGGGACCTGCGCCTGTGGTGGCTCAGGCAGCAGCCTCCCTCATTGCTGGGGACACTGGAGCCCCCAGAGCTTGCAGCACAGCAGGAGGAGGTTGCAGGCAGACACTGTGCTGGGCTCTTCTCGGGGTACTTGGGAAGAGGCTGGCACTGCTTCTGGTTCTGCTGGCAGGACATCTTGGCAGGGATTTGACCAGATGTGAAGGATGGAGGAGACTTTTAGAGCAGGTTGTGGATGAGGAGTCCGGTTCAAGAGCCTCTTTATTCTGTGTAGTTGGTGAAGCATCACCCAAGCATGCTGCTGTTTTCACAACTAGGGAACATGACAGTACAAGGCACTGCCCAGTTCCCCGGTTTCCTGTTCTTTCCTGTGCCCCTACCTAAAGAACTCATAAGGCTGAACCAGGAAGCCTTGTGACTACAAAATCACTTCCTTTTGTACTTCCCCAGACATTGCCCCACGTTTGCATATTAGTTCACAAGCTCTAACCTTGTTTTTTTTTTTAATCACTTTACAATACTAATATGTAGATGTATCTAGGATGCTCAAAGTTTAAATACATTTGATCTAATGATATCAGTGCTATCCTGGATATATTTATGAAAAGCTCAAGCATAAGGCCTCAGTCTTCATATGTCAAGCCCCCATTGCACTGCAGAACAAAAGTTGGTGAGATGGGACCTTCAGCTCTCCTCTGAGAGTGGCACCTGAGAAAGGCAGTAGCCTATGAGGATGCAATGTGTGGAACAAGGAACAGAGAGATGCTTGAGACCAGTTAAAGAGAAGAGACTTAGCACTCTAGAGGTGATGAAGAATCACAACCTCTATTATTAAAAAGAAAGATATCCTCCTCATTTCCTCTATTTTTGCTGCTGTGTGGAGACTCTTATTTTCAATCTATAAGGCATTATTTAAGAACTCAGTTATTCAAAAAGAAAGGAAGAGCCTAATAAAGAAGGTTGAATAGGGAAGTAGGGAGTATCTGGGGAGAAACAAGTGAGGAGAAACTGTGGTCAGAATATGCTATTTGAGAAAAACTGTTTTATTTCTCTTATGTGTGTTTTTTTCTCATTTATTTATTTTATTCACTTTACATCCTTGGAGTCCTAGTCTCTTCCCCCACCCCCACCCTCATTTTTCCTCAGAAAAGGGAGGCTCCCTTTCCCATCCACCCCATCTCATCAAGTTGCATCAGGACTGAACATGACCTCTACCCTGGAGCCTGTTAGAGTTGTCCTCTGAGAGGTTCTACCCAACAGTGCCTTAAAACAGATGCTGAGATCACAGCCAAACATTGGTCCATGTGTAGGGAGTCTTGGGGAATAGTAAGAGGAAAGAGAAAAAGACCTGGAAGTGACAGGAGCTCTACAAGAGAAACAACAGAGCCAACTAACTATGACCCAGAGGGGTTTGCTGAGACAGAAGCATCAACCAATGACCATGCATGAACTGGATCTAGGCTCTAGCACATGCATGCGTACATACAAAGATGTAGCAGATGGGCAGCTTAGGGTTCAAGTGGGTACTCTAGTAAGGGAATTGGGGACTGCATCTAAAAAAAAACAAAAAAACAAAAAAACAAAAACAAAAACACCAAACTATTTTCAACCAAAAAAAGTGACTCAGAGATCATCTGGAGGAGTTTAAAATTTTGAGAATAAAATAAATAAATAATGAACACAATATTAAATAAATAATAAATAAAATATTTAAGCCTTTACAAGTGCCACAGTTCCCTGTAGTTGCTTGCTGCCAATAGTAATTGGCCTTATTATGTTCACTTTGTTTTGTTTTTCACGTTGGAAGAATTTTATAGGAATAAGGAATCACACATACACACATGTGCACCCGTGGACACACACACACACAATCACACAGAGAGAAAGGCCCTCTGCAAAGAGAGGGGAAACTTAGGAAGCTGAAGTCCTGCTTCTCCTGGAAAGGCTGTGGGATTTAAGGGTCCTTGAGGGGTTTGTCTAAGGTTAGGAAGATAAGGAAAAAGTGTTATATTTACTGTGTCTCTGTGGCCTCTCTCCCTATTGTCTACTTATCAGGCATCTTGACTCACAGAGGTCATACTAACTGGTGGTTAGGTGTTTTGGGGGCATAGAATGTCTCTAAATTCTGAGTTTTTTGACAATGCCATTTGTGACAAGCCCATGGGTTGTGTGACAGCTTGATCTGTGAGCATTGTAACCACCAGAACATTTCTACAATAATGCAGGAGACTGTTCTCTATTCCACCTGCTTCCAGTATTTCATGGTCTTTGTGCTGTCACTACATTTTTGAGCCCTGTATTTTTCTTATTCTCCATCTGGATTATAGAAATAGTGTGTGATTATGACAAAAATGGAATAAAATTATTAAAAAGACCCATTAAATATTAAATAATTAAAAAATATCCATTTAATACCAGACTACTGAAAACATTCTGGTAAATAAATATAAGTACAAAATGTATAAAGAACTTCAAATGGAATTGTAAAGTTTGCTTTTAGTTTTTTATAAACATATTGTGCCACATTTACTCGAAGATTAATAGTTATTAATGATTGACCTTTAGCAGCTATGCCACAAAAATTATCAGTTAACATAATTGATATTCTATTAAATCTAAGTAGGCATGAGACAGCTATGTTGAAATAGGTTTTTCATATTCAGAATCAGCCATGTCACATTCAGAGGACATCATTTCACAGTGTTCCTGTCTACGTTCTGATTCTTCTATTCCTTTCCTGAACCTTGGTGGAAGATGTTGGCATAGATGTTTTATCTATGGGTTGGCACTCACAGCCCTTTGAACAGTAAGGTGTATCTGCATTAACCTTTGCAACCAAACACGTCTGTGAACTAGATTAAGAGCAGTACCAATTTATGGATAAAAATATAAATATATAGAAGACAGTTCGACAACATGGCCTTACAGATAATCAGCATCAACACCTGGCAGAAATCCAGGTAAGCTGCTGTCAGACCTTCACTTTTCTTTCTCTGTTCCTTTTAATCCAATCCTTTAGCCTCATCTCTAGTGATGCAATAGATGACCATCTACAGCCTCCTTTCTCCCATGTTCACATCTCCTGTGGATCCCACAGACCATCCCTTCCTAACTCTCCTCCTCCTACTTGTAGCTGAATCTCTGCCTCCAACACCGTCAGGCAGTTCCTGTGATCATATTGGCTGAGCAGGCCAGTAAAGCAGGCAACACACAGCCATCACACTCTGCAAAAATCCATAGAGGAAACAGAAACCAAAGAACAAAATACCCACCCAACAAAGACAAACCCAGAAATTAACACTTAAGCCTATAATAATCTGAAACTCAGATGTTTAGACACCAACATGAGAACATAATAACAGCCTGGGCAATATGTTTGCACTAGAGCCCAGCCACCCTACTATAGCTGGCTCTGAATACGCCAACATAGCTGAGGCACAAGGAAAAGACCTTAAAATCAACTATATGAAGATGATAGAGGTCCTCAAAGAAGAAATCAATAAATCTCTCGTGAAATCTAGAAAAACACAAACAACTGGAGGAAATGAATAAATCTCTTAATGAAAACAAACAAACAAACAAAAACTACAAACAGTTGAAGGAAATGAACAAACATGTTTAAGGCTTGAAAATAGAAATAGAGCAATAAAGAAAATACAAACAGTGGGATTCTGGAAATGAAAAATTTAGGAATTTGAATAGGAACTACAGAGGAAAACTTAACAAGCAGAATACAAGGGATGAACAAAGGCCACACCTGCCAGAAGACCAGTTAAGCTACACAGCTTATTCCCAGTTGCCCTTCCCCTCCTCATTGCCATACCCCAACTTCAAACTTGGGGGGACACTGCCTGCTAGATAGAGGCCATACTGGCCACTAGAACTCCAGGTAGGCTGCCTATCTGCAGACCTCCTCTACCCTCTTGGTGCTCCCCACAACACTATCTCCAAGAACTCTTCACTGCTCCTCTCTATGTAGGAGCATCCTCCTGGGGCAGAGATGCCCTCCTGGATCAGAGACTTCAATGACCACCAGAAGTCTGGTGAGAATTGCAACCACTAAGACATTTCTACAATAATTCAAGAGAGTGTCCTCCACTATACCTGCTTCCAATATTTTATGGAACTATTCCAAATTGGGTGGAGACACCCCTGTTCAATCACAGGCCACACAGACCACAAGACCAGAGAGGAAATGGAAAGCAAGGAACAAAACATCTATCCAACAAAGACAAACCCAGAAATTGGCACCTAGACCTATAATCACAACGAAAAACAGCCAAGGCAATATGTCTCCACCAGAACACAGTTATCTTACTATAATTTGCCCTGAATATTCTAACATAAGACCTTAAAACCAACTCTATGAAGAGGATAGTTGTTCCTGAAGAAGAAGTGACCATGAACCATGCATGGAGATAATCCAGAACATCTGTGTAGCCCATGGCAGAGCTCAGACTCTAAGTGGGTAACCTAGTAAGGGAGACAGGTACTGTCTCTGACATGAACTCGGTGGCTGACTCTTTGATCACCTCCCCCTGTTGGGGGTGAGGGAGGAGCTGCCTTACCAGGCCACAGAGGAAGACAATGCAGACAGTCCTGATGAGAACTGACAGGATATAGGGAAGTGGAAGAGGACCTCTCCTATCAATGGGGGCATGGGAGGAGATGATGGAGGGAGGATGGAGTTGGGAAGGGATGAAGGAGGGGGCTACAGCTGGGATACAAAGTGAATAAACTGTTATTAATAAAAAATTTAGAAAATTGAGGAAAACAAAAATAGGAGAAAATGAGTAAATCCCTTAAAGAAAGTCAAGAAAAAAGAAACAGCAAACAGTTGAAGAAATTGAATAAATGTGTTCAAGATCTGAAAGTTGAAATAGAAAAAAACCTGAATGATTCTGGAAATGGAAAATCTAGTTAGGTGAAAAGAAACTACAGACAGAAGCACCACCAACAGAATACAAGAGACGAAGGAGAGAATCTCAGGCATTGAAAATACAATAGAAGATATAGCAGTCACTGAAAATGTTAAATCTAAAAAGTTCTTGACAAAACATCATGAAAAACGGAACACTATGAAAAGTCCAAACCTAAGAATTACAGAAATAGAAGAAGGAGAAGAATCCCAGCTCAAAGATCCAGAAAATATTTTCAACAAAATCATAGAAGAAAATTTTCCTAATCTAAGTAGAGAGATGCCTATAAACCTAAAAGAAGCTTATGGAACACCAAATAGATTGAACCAAAAAGAAAATCTTTATGCCACATAATAATCAAAACAAAAAACATACATAACAAAGAAAGAATATTAAAGGCTGAAGGGGGAAAAATAACACATAAAAGCAGACATAATTACGCATGACTTCTCAATGGAGACCCTAAAACTGAGAAGAGCCTGGACAGATGTCCTGAAGACTCTAAGAGACCTCAGATACCAACCCAGATTACTATACTCAGCAAAACTTTCAATTAACATAGATGGGGAAAACAAGATATTCCATGATAAATTCAAATAGAAACAATATCTATCTATAAGTCCAACCCAGAAAAACTCCAACCAAAGGAAGTTAATTATACTTATAAAACCACAGGAAATTAGTAATCTTACATCAGCAAAACCAAAGAAGAAAAGTGCATGTGTTTGTGCACAATGTGCTCGCACACACGCTCATGCTCCCATATACATACACACACACACACACACACACACACACACACACACTCAAACACCATCACCAATAAGATAAAAGTAATTAACAATCATTGGTCACTGATACCTCTCAGTATCAATGGACTTAATTCTCCAATAAATATACACAGACTAACAAAATGAATGCAAAAATAGGATCCATCCTTCTGCTGCATACAAGAAACACACTTCAATATCAAAGATGGATGTTACTTCAGATTAAAAGGTTGGAAAATGATTTTTGAAGCAAATGGACCTAAGAAACAAGTGAATGTAGTCATTATAATAGCAACAAAATAGACTTTCAACTAAAATTAATCAAAATTGATGGTGAGGGAACACTTCATAAAATTAAATTCTTAACATTAAATTCTTAACATTTATGCCTTGAAGAAAAGGACACCATGTTTATAAAAGAAGTACTACTAAAGCTTAAACCACACATTGACCCTCACATATTGATAGTGGGATACTTCAATACCACACTCACACCAAAGGACAGATCATCCAACAAAACAACACAGAGAAATGATGGCAACAACAGACATAAATCCAAGATGGCCTAATAGATATATCAACAGAACATTTCACTCAAATAGAAAAAAATATACCTTCTTCTCAGCACCTCATGGGACGTTCTCTAAGATGGACCACATACCAAGTCACAAAGCAAGTCTCAATAGATACAAGAAAATAAAAATAACTCCCTGTATCTTATCATACCACTGTGGATTAAAGTTGGATTTTAACAACAGAAAGTTAATAAAGTCAAATATAAACTTTATTGAGATGTCAGGTGTAATTTTAATATGTCTGTCTTTATATTTTATTTGGTCTTCCCCTCTTGCAGCTTTTAGTATTCTTTTTTTCTCTGTATTTTTTACTGTTTTAAATATTATGTGGTGATGGGACTTTCTTTTCTGATTCAATCCATTTGGTGTTCTATAAGTGCCTTGCTCCTTTTACAGGCATTTCCTCTTTTAGATGAGAAAAATTTTCTACTATGATTTTGTTGAAAATATTTTTTGGGCCATTGAGCTCCTTCCTCTATTTGCATTATTCTTAGGTTTTTCAGTTTCCCAGATTTCTTGGATGCTTTGTATGAGGAATTTTTTTAGATTTAACATTTTATTTGACTGATGTACCCATTTATTGTATTGTATCTTCAACACTCGTGAATCTGTCTTTTGCATTCTGTTGAAGGGAGGTTAGGAAGCAAAGGTCTGTGGGATTCACAGGACATATGGGATATGGGGAAAGAAGGCTGCAGCAGTCATTTTGTTGCAGAACTAAGGAGGAGGCTGCAGATTGCATTTGGAGGAGAAGCCATAGTGATGAAGGTGTTCAGTTACCTTACTTCTTTCCCTGGCCTGCTGTGTTCCAGGGGAATTCCTGCTGGCATCTGAGGCTGGGATACTGATATGAGTTGGGGAAGGATCTGTTGGGAATGGGGTCAGAGAAGAACGGTGCATCATGTGTTCTGCTGCAGATCTGGGATGAGAATGAGGGATTGGATCTGGAGAAGTAGGAGAGGTAAAGATCTTTAGTCAGTCCTCATGATTCCTCGGCAATGAGCACTCTCATATCATGTTATTTTATGTGCACGAGTCTTGTCTGCATGTTTGTGAACTCTGTGCATACTTAGTGCCTGCAGAGCCTAGAAGATGGTGTTAGACCCCATGGGACTGAAGTTATAGGTAGTTGTTAGTTGCCATGTGGTCATGGGAACTGAACCCAGGTCTTTTCCAAGAGCACCAAATATTCTTATTTATGGAGTCATCTCTCCAGGTCCCACAGCTGATATTTTAGTTGGGTTGTTTTTGAGTTCTTTGTGTATTATAGATACTAATTTGCCGTCAGATGTACTTGTTTCCTGCATAGAAGCTGTTTCATTTGATAAAATATTTGTCAATTGTTGACCTTTGTGCCTGTGTTCCTGAGGTCCTATTTAGAAACTTCTCACACGTGTCTGTAAGTTTATGAGTACTTCCCATTTTTTTCCACTATACAATTATAGGGCATCAAGTCTTACGTTGAGGTTCTTTATCTACCTGGAGTTGAGTTTTGCTCAGAGTAAGAGGTTTAATTTTTCTACATGTTGAAAAATTTCAGGTTTTCTAACACCATATGCCAAAGATGCTGTATATTTTCCAATGTATATTTTTGTTGTCTTTGTCAAAGATCAGACATCTGTGGATATACAGAGTTTAGGGCCCTATTCTATTCTATTCTATTCTATTCTATTCTATTCTATTCTATTCTATTCTATTTCATCCCATTCTGCTCTATTCTACTGATCTGGGTCTGTTTTGTGCCTTAATGTTATTATTAATATGGCTCTGTGGGATAATTTTTTTATTATGCATTGCAATTTATTCATTTTGTCTATGGCATAATTTGGAACCATTATGTTGACACTTTTTTTTGTTTAGGACTTACTCTGGCTATCCTTGGTCTTTTGTGCCTTTATGTAGGTTTTGAGATTGTTTTTTTCTATGTCTGTAAATAATGGTTCTAGTGTTTACTGACGATTTTATCAAATCTGTAGATTTATTTTGGTAGGATTTCCATTTTCATGTTGATCCTTCTGATCCATGAGAATGAGTACTTTTTCTATCTTCTTGTATAGTCACCAATTTCTTTCTTCAGTGTCCTAAAGTTTTTGTAGTAAAGTTTTTCATTTCCTTGGTTAATTTTTTCCACCTAGGGACTTTTTTTTGGCTACTAATAGGATTGTTTCCTGGATTTCTTTTTCACTATTTTTGTCATTGGCTTCTTATTTTTGGCTTCTGATTTTTGCTTGTTAATTTTGTATGATGCTACTTTGCTGAAAGCATTTATCAGCTCTAAGCTTTTTTTTTTTATTGGAGTCTTTAAGGTCTCTTATGTATTAAATCATGTCATTTGAAAATAGGCTGCCTTGATACATTGACTTCTTTTTTGTTTGTATTTCCTGCCTTCCTTTCCTCCTTTTGTTTGTTGGTCCTTTTTTCCCCCTCTCCCCCTTCCTTCCTTCCTTCCTTCCTTCCTTCCTTCCTTCCTTCCTTCCTTCCTTTCTTTCTTTTTTTTCTTTCTTTCTTTCTTTCTTTCTTTCTTTCTTTCTTTCTTTCTTTCTTTCTTTCTTTCTTTCTTTCTCTCTCTCTCTTTCTCTCTCTCTCCCTCCCTCCCTCCTTTTCTCCCTCTCTTCCTTCTTTTCTCCCTCCCTACTTCTTCCTTCCTTCCTTCCTTCCTTCCTTCCTTCCTTCCTTCCTTCCTTCCTTCCTTCCTTCCTTTCCTTTGTATGTGTTGTTGAGCTAGTCAAAACTTCAAGAATTATATTGAATTGGAGTGTAGAGAATGGGCACACTTGCCTTCTTACTGCTCTTAGATCTCCTTTTTCTTGATGGTCAGTATAATTATTACATTCACTTTTGAGTTTCAAATTTTCTGTGAAAGTCTACACTTCTAAATGTATATACAAATTCACAATTATATAATATATAAAAATGAAATCATTAATATTTCTTCTTAAAATATTCTAAAGTGATTAACTCTTTAGTCAAGAATTGATTTATTTATCTATTTTTAGGAACTAAGTACAATGCCTAGTTATCAATATTTACAAGAAAATAGTACAATGGTATAAAAAATTTCATTTGTTGTTTCATGAAATCTGAAATTCTGTAGTTGCACTGGACAAATCAAATGATTCTTCAGGGAGAAAGTCTAAACTATGAGCACATTTAAAACTATCTAGTGTTTTCATAATTTTTTGCTCACTGGTCTCTTGAGGTTAAACTAATTAGCTTCATATATTTTATGTTAGGTTATTATTTTGTATTTTAGGCTAAAGAAATCAGGAAAACCAGTCAGTGAAGATGCTGTTCTCTTTTTATAGGTAATGTACAGAGATGTTTAAACAATGAGAAGGATGGCTTTATTTGTAGATATGATTCTTGTTTTGAAAATGCAATGAGCATGGATCATACCCTAAAGTGCTTGTGTTTATCTAAAGAAAAGTAAATATGATCCTGGAAAAAAAATTGAATAGGATAGAAAACTATGAAAAAATGCTGTGATATATAGGAAAAGTTAATTTAACTTTGAGCTAGAATAACATTTTACCCAAGGAAATATAAAAGACAATGGAAAATATCAAACAGCTTTGTAACATTTTGAATATACACCATGTACAAATTTCCAATATGTGGTTTTTTTTTGCAATGTGATGTGGAGAATCTGAAAATAGAACAACCCGTACAGATCAGAAATTAGCTTTATCTTTCACATTTTTCTGTTTTAAAAAGATTTATTTCTCTCTTTCTATTTGACCCTAGCCTATCAGGTCTCATCATGACTGGTTGCATTGTCTTCCTCTGTAGACTGGAAAGGCTGAACTCTCTGCCCCCTGGGAGAGGTGATTAGAGAGCCTGCCACTGAGTTCATGCCAAAGAAAGTCCCTGCTCCCCTTTTTAGGGAGCCCACTTGGAGACTGAGCCTATGTGCTACATCTGATCCAGGGTTTTATGTCCTCTTCATGCATTGTCCTTGGTTTTGATATCATTCTCTTCAGGGACCCCAGGGCTCAGTTTTTATGGCTCTGTTGGTCTCCTTTTGGAGCTCTTGTCCCCTCCAGGTCTTTCATCTCCCCCTTCTTTCATAATATCCCCTGCACTTTGCCCAAAGTTTGGCTATGAGTCTCAGCCTCTGCTTTGATATCTTGATCAGTAGAGTTTCAGAGGTCATCTGTGTTAGACTCCTGTCCTGTTCCCGGTTGTCTCCTGCTTCTGATGTCTATCGTGTTTGCCCTTCTGAATGAGGATTGAGCATCTTCCCTAGGGTCTTCCTTGCTGTTTAGCTTCTTTAGGAGTATAGATTTCAGTGTGTTTATCCTATATTATGTGGCTAATATCCATTTATGAGTGAGTATATACCATGTGTGTCTTTCTGCTCCCCTATCAGTGGACTAGGGGAGGCACATGAGAGAGAAGAGGGAGGGAGGGTGAAATTGGGAGGAGATGAGTGAGGGGGCTGCAGCGGGATACAAATTGAATAAATTATAATAAATGATTAAAAAGAATTTTATCCTGATTTTAATGTTATGTCATAAATACGTATGTTAATGCATTGTATAGGTATAGATAATGTTTTCTCTATCAGTAAATAAATTTAGTATAAGCTTAACAAAGATTTGTTTCCTCTTATTTTATGCATATGAGTTTTTGCTTGCATGTATGTATTTGCACTTCTTGCAGGCAGTGCCCAAAGAGGCCAGAAGAATGCCGCGCACCCTTTGGAACTAGACAGATGTGAGCTGTCACATGGGTGCTCATAAGCCAAATCCATTTCCTCTGTAAGAGCAGTAAGTTCTCTCAATCACCTCTAACTCTGTCTCCTGTGGTTTATTACAGGTGTTTGTATTAGTTTTATTTCTGAAATTTAAGACAGTTAAGAAGTTTTATTTTTATTTTTTATTATTTATTACAAATTATTAACTTTGTACGCAGCTGTAGCCCCCTCTCTCATCTCCTCCCAGTCACACCCTCCTTTCCTCTTCTCCCCCTATGCTCCTTCCCTAGTCCACTGATAGGGGAGGACTTTCTCTTCTTCTATTTGACCCTAGCCAAGCAGGTCTCATCAGGACTGTCTGCATTGTCTTCCTCTGTGGCCTGGCAAGGCTGCACCCCCAGGGGGAGGTGATCAAAGAGCTGGCCACTGAATCCTTTTCAGAGACAGCCTCTGATTCCCTTACTAGGGAATGCACATTGAGACTGAGCTGCCCATGAGCTACATCTGAGCAGGGGGTCTAGGTCCTCTCTATGCATGGTCCTTGGTTGATTCATCAAGTCTCATCAGGCCTCCTTGGGCCCAGACTTTTTGGCTTTGTTGGTCTCCATGTGGAGCTCCTGTCCCCTCCAGGTCTTTCTATCATCCCCTTCTTACATAAGATTTCCTGCACTCTGCTCAAGGTTTAGCTGTGAAACTCAGCATCTGCTTCAATACCCTAATGGATAGAGTCTTTCAGAGGGCCCCTGTGGTAAGTTCCTGTCCTGTTCCCTGTTTTCTCCTTTCTTCCCAAGTCTATTTGCCCTTTTGAATGAGGATTAATCATCTTCCCTAGGGTCCTCCTTTTTGTTTTGCTTCTTTAGGACTACAGATTTTAAAAAGTATGTTTATCCTATCTTATAGGTCTAGTATCCACTTATAAGTGAGTATATACCGTGCATGTCTTTCTGCTTCTGGTATACCTCACTCAGGATGATCTTTTCTAGTGCCATCCATTTGTCTACAAATTTCACTATTTCCTTGTTTTTAATAGCTGAGTAGTATTCCATTTTGTAAATGTAGCACAGTGTCTGTATCCATTCCTTGGTTGAAGGACATGTAGGTTGTTTTCAGATTCTGGCTATTATGAATAAAGCTGCCGTGAACATATTTGAGCAAATGTCCTTGTACAGTTGAGCATCTTTTGGATATATGCCTAGGAGTGGCCACAGAAAGTAAGAATGAAAGTCAAAGTAATTAAAATGCATTACAAAATTGTTGAGCTGATTGAATCTTGAAATTGGAAAGCTTTTAGTGCTACTTTGTTTCATTCATGCTCATAAGTAGTTATTTGAAAAGGATACAGTTACCTATATTATCCTTAATAATCAATAAAAACAGGAGTTGTTCTTAAATTAGAAGGGTTTGTGTCTACTTGAGTGTGAAGCAGGTTTCATAACAATTCGAGAGGTAAAAGTCCAGAGTCTGTCTTTGTGAGAATAATGAGCTTATAATATTTATAAAAATAGGAGAAAATACGCACAGGTGATGTTTCTGATGGGTGTTTTGCTCAAACTAGCAGGTGACAAAAGGGGTATTGAACTAATGTCTCTATATTAGGAACCTCATTACCAAATATTGCCTTTAAGAATAAGATGTCCGCATATATGTTTTGGAGGACTCTATACATAACACACTGAAGACTGTATAAAGGTACAAACAAGGGAGCTACTTACAACATAATTAAAAAACTTAAGTCTGACATTTTGGATTGTGGGTATTTTAATACATGTAAATGGGTGTATGCTATATGAACAAGAATGATTTAAAACCTAACCAAGTATAAAAGAAGATGATTGAAAATGTTCTGTTCTATTTGTGTTTGTGGCTTATAGGTAAATAAATATAATATCTGTCACCTTCCCTTTACAGACATCTATGTGAGTTTTCCTTTGGACTTGTCAATGTCAAGGGAATCCAAGCCTATCATGTCTCAGATTTAAGCTGTTTCTAAATTCCATGATAATTTGGTAGAGTTCCATATCATTCTGTTTTAAACTCAAAAACATTTCTGGGTTTTACCAAGGTGATAGATATCGGCTGTCCAAAAGACAAATTCACAAATACAGGTTCATTGACAATATCTTTCATAGCTTTAGCTCTTGGAAGATCTTGGAAGCACCATGATTGGTTTTAATTATGCAGCTTTTGAAGAATTTTCAAAAAGCAAAGCAAATTGAATAAATTCCCAAAAGCAATCTACAGATTCAATGCAATTCTCAATAAATAAATTGTTTTTTATGCAAACTTTTCTTTTCCTCCGTAATGACACATGCTTTGCAACTTTTGTTGTTGTCTTCAAATTTTCCATTTAATGTTGTCTTTTTATTTTTATAGTCATCTGGCTTCATTTTCTCTGTCACTTTAGAACTCTGTAATACTTCTTTCTTGTCTTTAAACCTATAATCATGCATATTTTCATGTGTTTGGAATAATCAAAATACACCTTTTTCTGTGTTTCAGCAAATACTTATATACATTGTTGTGATTCTGAGTTTTAGAATGGGTCTCACAAAATACAATTGTAGTCCTTAAATCTATTACAGTTGTATCCAGTTGAGAAGGAACATTTAATGAGTTATACTTAGCTAAATGTAAGCACTAAGAAGACACACAGTGTTCTTTGAGATAATACTTTTAAATTACATTGAAAATCCACTTTGATTACTAAGTAACTTCAACGCTATAATCTATTATTAAGAGGTAGTTAATATATTTTGAATAATCTTTTATCAGAAGGGGATAGTTAAGTTGTTTTAATGAGTTGAGCTCTCCAATATAGTGATTTTCATCTATGCATCATATTTTATAGAACAATCCTTAGCTAGACTGTGAAATCAGACATGGTATTGTTTTGTATATTGAGAGCCACCATTTTAATACAGAAGTATTTATAAGAAATAGAACACTACATGACTGCAAATAGCTTCCCTAGGTAGTCTCTATTTCAAAATTGTATGGGTATTAGGTGTTCTTTTCCCTTTCTGGTTTCATATACGAACAATTAACAAATAAATATTGTATACATTTTTGGTGTATGACAGGTTTATAAATAACATGTATTAAGTGATAGAATGTAGAATTCATATAATAAAAATATATTAAGTTACATCATATATTTTACACAAATATCTTAAACTGATAAGCATGTTTAACCCACATACTTATCGTTGTGAGAACATTGATGATTGCCTCTCAGCAAATATCGAGCACGCAACTCACTATTATTCTTGTCTATAATCACAATGATACAGTAGATTTCCAGAAAGCAACCATCATGTCAATGCAGCTATTGTATTATTATTATTATTATTACCTTCTTATCTTATTGATCCATGTCCACACCCCATATCATGTTTGCCTGGTCTGCCATCACATACTTTGCTTTTATGATCATAACTTCTTTAGATTCTATATGTACAGAATATCTTTCAGCATTGTGTTCTGGTTTTTCTAGTTTCATTTAGCATAATGACTTCCAGGTTCTTTAATGTTACTATGATGAGACAAAAAAATTCCCTTCTGGTTTTCAGGAAATGTAGTAGTCCAATGTATATGTGCACACATATGTGTGTGTGGGTGTGTGTGAGAGAGAAAGACAGAGAGAGATATAGATGGGCAGATAGATAGAGTGAGTGAGAGAGAGAGGGAGGACCTGTGTATGTCTGAATTTATGTTTATTGTCCACTCATCTGTAAAGGAGAACCTAGTGTGCTTTTATATTGGTTACTATAAATGATGTTTCAATGATCACAGGCTAAATACAAGGTCATTTATTCTGGATGATTAACTCCAAAAATGATATTGGTTAATAATTCTCTCAGTTGTTTGTCTCTGTCTATATTTTTATTTTTTCTATTTCCTTCTCTTTCCCATTTATTTCTCCATTTTCCTGTTTCTTTTCTGTCTCCATTTCTTTTCTCCATTTTCTGTTTTCTCTTCCCTCTTCCCCTTCCATTCATCCTTTCCTCCCTGCCTCCCTCTCTCCTTCCCTCCTTCCCTTCCTTCCTACCTTCTTTCTTTTCTTTCTTTTAAGGTGATGAAATTTAGAGTCTTACACCCTGGAAGGCATGTGCTCTACCCTGGTTACACACCAAAACTTTATTTTAAAATTATTAAAGATATATACTTTCTTAGATGAATATACTAATTTATGTTTCCAACTTTGTACAAGGCTTCTTTTTTTAAATATCCAACCAAACCTTTTATTTTTGAACCTTTGATAAAAGCTCTTTAATAAGTATGGAATGGTATTTCAGAGTATTTGTAAGTTTGATAGTCATGTAAGCACTTGCTCATGTACCTGCTTCATCTTTATGATAAAGAATTTATTGCTAAATCAAAAATAGAATTTATTAAACTTGAGTTTTAACCTTTTGAATTATTAATTTAATTATCATAATTTTCAGTTTCTTCTGCTGCTCTTCTTCAGGTAGCACTGCAAAGAGCAACAATGGAAGGAACAAATCACTCTGTGGTGTCAGAATTTTTGTTTGTGGGACTCACCAACTCCTGGAAGATGCAAATACTTCTCTTTGTGTTCGCTTCAGTGTTTTATATGGCAAGCATGATGGGAAACTCCCTCATCATTTTCACAGTGGCTTCTGACCCTCACTTGCATTCTCCCATGTACTTTCTCTTGGCGAACCTCTCCTTCATTGATTTAGGTGTTTCATGTGTCACTTGTCCCAAGATGATTTATGACCTGTTCAGAAAGCACAAGGTTATCTCCTTTAGAGGCTGCATCACTCAAATCTTCTTCATCCATGTCATTGGTGGTGTTGAGGTCGTGCTGCTTATAGGCATGGCTTATGATAGATATGTAGCCATATGTAAGCCTCTCCATTATTTGACCATTATGAATACCAAAATGTGCATTTTCATCTTAGTGTCTGCCTGGGTGGTCGGTCTTATGCATTCCTTGGTTCAATTTGTTTATATAGTAAATTTACCTTTTTGTGGACCAAATATTTTGGACAGCTTTTACTGTGACCTTCCTCGGTTCATCAGACTTGCTTGCATAGATACCAACCAATTAGAATTAATGGTTTCAGCCAACAGTGGATTCATATCTGTAGGCTCTTTCTTCATACTGGTCATATCTTATGTTGTCATAATAGTCACTGTTCAGAAACATTCCTCAAGTGGTTCCTCCAAAGCTCTGTCTACACTTTCTGCTCACATCTCTGTTGTGGTCCTCTTCTTTGGTCCTTTGATATTCGTCTATACATGGCCTTCCCCTTCCACACACCTGGATAAATATCTGGCCATATTTGATGCAGTTGGTACTCCCTTTTTGAACCCTGTGATCTACACACTGAGGAATCAAGAAATGAAGACGGCAATGAAGAGAGTGTGCAGACAGCTACTGAAGTATGGGAAGATCTCTTGAATGATTGCAGTGTGAACATTCATTATTGCATTCACTGTGTTGTTAATCAACTTCACTGAAAATTACTTTTCCTGACAGGATTTGTTTACCTATTTTGATGTTTAAGTTACTTTTATCTTTTGCTAGGAGAGATTGAAGTTTGTTCTAACAACAGAAAAGGAATTATATATTTATAAAAAAAAGATTATAATAATGCAGAGCTCAATTACCAAACACTGATTTTTATGTGTAGTCAATCTTTTAATTGTATGAAAGATGGAAGGGTACTTTAAGGCCTATAGAGGAAAGGAAAACCTGTTCTCTGTCTCTGTCTCTGTCTGTCTGTCTGTCTCTCTGAACATAAATTTTCTCACATGCAGAACTTTCTGGCAGCACTCCATGGGGAATTTACAAATTGACATGACATGAATCCAGGTCAGGATCCATTCTCTATAATTGCCTACACTCTGGCCACCTTGTGATTGTCTACCTGGTTATTCAATAAGTTTGAAAACTGCAAACATACACACTCAATAGTCATGAATGTAAGCTGTTCAATTAACATTACGATAGTCAAGTGTATTCAAGTTTTCTTATTTCCTTTATATTTTCTAATATTCTTTTTCTCTTAGTATATTTCTATGTCAGAGTCCAGCACAAAAACTCTTGTGTGGTGTTTTAGAAATGCAAATGAAGCCATAGTATTTTTTTTCTTCAGTCTAGTGTATGCACGTAGGTACCTCACAAACACTCTATAGTATGCTAGCTCATCATAAAACCATGGGACAGAGGCAGAGCTGTAGCTCTGCTTCCTTTTCTACATCACCATTAGTCCTCCATGTTTTAAGGTAGTTTCAAGTGTATCATTGTGATTATAGTCACCAGACTAGCCATCAACTGCACCAGTGAAACTGGAGGCATCGAGAGACACAGTATTAACTATCCTTGGTCTCCACCTCATGTCCATCTTTCCTTATGGGATTCTAGCATTCTAACTTTGCTTTTAAGAATGAGGTTACATAGGGGCATAGGAGGAGAAGAAGGAGGGAGAGAGGGTGGGACTTGGAGACGAGGAGGGGGCCACAGCCAGGATACAAAGTGAATAAATTATAATAAATAAATAAATAATAAAAATAAAAAAATGAGGTTACAACTTTCCCGGACAGCTTTGTGGGTTAAGCATTAGATAAATCTAGTTCCTGCTAGCAATCATTTATTGTATATTATTCATACCTGTTCTACTTCACTGATTAAACCATGAGTGAGATACATCATACATATCTGCTACCTTTATAATTTGTGGGTTCATAGAATGCTTCATCTAAGCCACCTTGCACTTTTAAAAGCTATTGTTTGACCAGAGGACATATTTTATAGAAACTGAAACTTAACACAAAATTCACTAGTCTACCTAGTGTCCCATGACAAGCAACTGACTTTGCAGATTTAGTGACATGGTTTGCTAAAGGGCAGTTACAATGATAATTGTGGCTCCACACCTCAGGCTTATGTGCTCTGCAACAGAACATAAATAAAGCCCATGGTAAAATGCAGAAATAGCTGTGGTAGTCTATTTCCATCTCCTTTTGTCTCACTCTGCTCTAGAACTATGGATTTGGTTATTGATTTTAGAGCCCTGTAGCTTTAGGAATCCTCTTACTGATCTTGGACTTCTTTACAATTTTGTTATGTTCTCATACATCTTCTCAAACTATTACATAATTTCTTCAGTTGATTGTCTTGTTTTGATCATTAGAGCAAGTTGTGTCTTCTTGCCTAGACCTTGAGTGATTTCTCGTAAACTTGTAAAACAATGAAAAGAAAGCGAGTCCACATGCATTTATAAAGGCACACATATTATAAATGCAAAGCCCAAGAAAGACCTAGAAAAGCACATAGTATATAATGCTGTCTGAAGAAATATAGGCAGAGACCTTGAATCAAGGGTTTGACTTTATTTGTGATGTAGTTTTAAAATAAAAATGGGGCACCAAGAGAAAAAGGCTTTCTAAACCCAGCAGGACTGATACATATATGAATTTACAAAGAGTGTGGCAACTTGCCCAGGGCTTGCCCAGGTGCCAGGCTGTGTTCCAGCACCAAGGGGGGGAAATGGACAAAAGTACTCATCTTCAACCCAGAAGGTATATCCAGTTGATAACCATGCACAAATGAAATATTTGTTTTCTCCAACAGAATATCACTGGGCGAAAAAAAAAAAACACTCTTAAGGCCAGATCTCATGCCCAGTAGTAGAGTGCCAACACAAAATGACCTTTTTGGTGGTTCTTTGTCTCACAATGCTTTTCAGGGCTTTTTTGTTTGTTTGTTCACTTTTGTGTTTTGATGGGAATTCTGTGTGAATGGATGTGTGTGTCTCTGTGTCTATGTTGTATTTTGCCCCTTTGGCTCTTTTCTTTTTTTTTTTTGCTCGTTTCTTATTTTTTGCTTATATTTTACTTATCATCATCATTATCATCATCATCACCTGCCTGTTTATATTCTAAGAAGAGAGCAAGAAGTTATGGATTTGGGTGAATGGAAAATTGGGGAGGATCTGAGAGGAGTTGGGGGAGGTGAAGTTTAATGAGAATATATGGTATGAAAAAAAGATTCATAATATACTGTGCATATTTAGAAATTATTTTAAAAACTTAGAATATTTCTGGATTTTCATTGTTGCTATCCAGTCATGCTGTGATGATTTTATGGAGGATTATAAATATTAGACTATCACCTACTAGTCTTACAATGAGAGTTTCATTAACTGTAATATATTAAACACTTATGTGCAGAAGTTTTTGAAAGTGAGTTTGTGAGTCATAGAGAGCAATAGCTTTAAAGGAGCCTATGGAAGAAATTAGATGTTTTTGCCCCACTTTGCTGCTATGTGTAGGATCTCTTGTGAAGAAGTTGTAACTTTGAAGGCAGTATTATGAATTATTGTGGATTTTTAAAACTAAAATATGTTTGACAATTCTATCATGATTTATAGTTATCTTATTTTTCTAACTCTAGTTTAAACTATTTAATTATCTTTATGCACATTAGCTTTAAATTAATTTTTCTGCAGTTTTACAGATTTGTTTTGCTAGACAAATATTTCCTGAATGCTCAAATCTTCACAGAAACATGTGGATGTAGAGTTTAATAAGGCAATGCTCCTTCCCTGAAGAAGTTTCTGTTTTTCAAGACAACAGAATGAAAAACAGAGTTTCAATGTCACTATTTTAGTGTGGTGGAAAAGTATGTACAAGATGTCAAAAAATTCACTAGAGACAGGAATACAGTAGAACACATCTGTGCGTCAAGTTAGCTGAGGCACTTCAAAAAACTACAGACAAAAGTCCTCAACATTTTTCAAGAAAATAAGAACCTTCAACTATGAGAGAGTTGTAATTACCAGAAATAAAAACACAAACTAACTTAAACAATTATGAAAACAAAATAATAAATGTACAAGTAGATCTCAGAATTTATCAACCACAGAACTCTAAAAAGAAAAAACAATAAGAAAGTAAGAAGGATATCAAGTACACAAAAGGGATACTTGCTCAACCATGTTTATAGCAGCTTTATTTGTAATAGCCAGAACCTGGAAACAACCCAGATGTCCATCAACGGAGGAATGGGTACAGAAATTGTGGTATTTTTACACAATGGAATACTACTCAGCAATCAAAAAGGAGGAAATCATGAAATTTGCAGGCAAATGGTGGGATCTAGAAAAGATCATTCTGAGTGAAATATCCCAGAAGGAGAAAGACAAACATGGGATATACTCACTTATATAGACCTATAAGATATGATAAACATAATGAAATCTATACACCTAAAAAAGATAATCAATTGAGCGGACATGGGGCAAGATGATTAATCCTCGTTTAGAAAGACAGATGGGATGTGCATTGAAAGTATGACAGGAGTCTACTGAACGCATCTGAAAGACTCTAACTAGCAGTGTTTTCAAAGCAAAGACTCATGACCAAACCTTTGGCAGAGTACAGGGAATCATAAGAAAGAAGGGGAGTTAGTCTGATGGGGAAAGGATAGGAGCTCCACAAGGACCAAATATATCTGGGCACAGGGTCTTTTCTGAGACTGACATTCAACCAAGGACCATGTATGGATATAACCTAGAACCTCCACTCAGATGTAGCCTGTGGTAGCTCAGTAACCAATTGGTTTCCCAAAGTGAGGGGAACAAGGACTATTTCTAACAGGAACTCAATGACTGGCTCTTTGGCCTCCCCACCCCCGAAGGGAGGAGCAGTCCTGTTAGGCCACAGAGGAGGGCTTTGCAGCCAGTCCTGAAGATACCTGATAAAACAGGATCAGATGAATGGGGAGGAGGTCTCCCCCTATCAGTGGACTTGGAAAGGGGCATGGTGGAGATGAGGGAGGGAGGGAGGGACTGGGAGGGAATGAGGGATCGGGACATGGCTGGGATACAGAGTTAATAAAATGTAACTGATAAAAAAATAAAAAAGAAAAAAAAGAAAAAAATGTAGCAACATAAAAAAAAAAGAGGAAACTTGAGATCACTGTGCAGTTTTCTCCTAATATATTTTCACGTGGTCAAAATTCTACCATGCGTCCAATGTCTCCCTTAGTGTCTTTTATAAAAAGTCTCTCAACACAAGAACAAAAGTCATAGCTTTTCATTTTATGTTCTTCCTCCTGCCTCTCACATAACATACAGGAAACACATTTGCCAAGAACTGATAAATGTCTTGGATAAATTAAAGGGGAGATAATTTATTTTCTTTCAGTTAAGGTTTTGCTCTGTAGCTCAGTGGTTCTCAACCTTCCCAATGTGTGACTCTCCTTTTTTTTTTCATTCACCCATTCATTTCAATTTTTAAAACATAATATATTTATTGATGATTTATGAATTTACATCATGCATCCAATCACATTCACTTCCTAGTCCCTCTGCCTTATGACTTTCCTCCCAAAAAAGCAGCAGCAGTTGTAGTAACAGGAAGAAGGAGAAGGAGGAGGAAGTGGAGGAGGAAGAGGAGAAGAAGAAGAGGAGAGAGGAGGAGGAGGAGGAAGAGGAGGAGAAGGAGGAGGAGGAGGAGGAGGAGGAGGAGGAGGAGAAGAAGAAGAAGAAGAAGAAGAAGAAGAAGAAGAAGAAGAAGAAGAAGAAGAAGAAGAAGAAGAAGAGGAAGAAGCAGCAGCAGCAGCTCCGTGGATCATGGTCAAATGGTCAAATACCTAGTGGCCATTCCCTAAAAGAAACTGAGCGCTTTCTCACCTCTCCCCTGTCAGAAGCCATCAACTGTGGAGAGTCAAACTTCATTATCCCTATCACAATTCATAAGAGTTGTCTTTAATGGCTCTGGTCTCAACTGCCAGTGATTTTTTTTTGGGGGGGATGGTGGTTTGGGGGTAGAGGTTGTTACAGAAGCCTTCTTTCTCAATTGTGAATCTGCAGTCATTGATACCACCACAAAAGTAGCTTCCTTGCTCTTTACAGTTAGCGGAGCAGAGATCAGGGACTTCCACATGGTCTCCAGTGTCTGTAGGTGCCACGGAGCTCAGCATAGTCTCTGTTGGCAGTACAGACCGCTGACACCAACATGGTCCACTGTCACAGTATTGACCATAGACATCATCATAGCTCTTGGTCACTGCACAGGCCAAGGACAAATCCATGGCCTCAGGATCAAGATGGGCCACAGACACTAATATGGACCCCAGCAGAAGCCCTGCCCATGGACATCAATATGGCATCAGGCAGCAGCACAGACCATGGGCATCCATATGGTTTTCTGCCCATTGATATAGACATGACCTCAGGCAGTAGTACAGACCACTGACATCTGCCTGGCCTTCTGTGATAACACAGGTTATGGATAACAACACGATCCTGGTAGCAACCTGGCCCTCCACAGCAGCACAGACTGTGGACATCAACCTGGTCTCTGGTGGCTGCACAGGCCACTCACATCAACGTGGCCTCCAGCAGCAACCTGGACCATGGGCACCGATTCTGCCTCCTGCAGGAGTACAGACCATGAACATCCATAAGGACCTAGGGCTTCAACACGGTCTGGAGCAGGGGACTACGTGTCACAACACATCCTCTTAGGGCAGCATAGACCATAGCGGTCTCTCAAGGTAGTCCAATCTAGGAACTGAGGCATGCTTCTTCATCTTGGACATCCTGTAGTTTCTTAGAAACAGGCTGGACAGCGTGTTTGGGGGCGGAGTCTCCGCAAGCTCCACCCTGACGGCCCTACTCAGCAAAGGCATGTTTCCTCTTGTCCATTGTAGCCTTCTTTTACACCTGTTAACACTGTCGAGTCCCCAGTTCAGCCTCTCTGTACTGCACGCAGTCTCTGCTCTGTTCCTCCATCTTTTGACTCTTGTCGTAGTGATGAAACTACAGTGTTTCATGCAGTATTTTTCCCCCCCAAACACCTTAACCTGCAAATATCCATTACAACAAGTCGTTGGTCTGGTTCAAGGTTTCTGGTTTTTGAAGCACCATAAATAACAGGACCATTGCTAAGACTCATCTCAGATATCCAGAAGCAGGATTATGTTGCAGCAGGGCATATGGGGGTAGGTTTTGTGTGTGCTCCTGACCTCTGCTCTTCTCCCTGCCATTGATGTCTGCTGCCCCAAGGCTTGCCTGGCTCTACCTTTGTGCAGGCAGCCTATTGGTGACACTCAGTGGCAAAAGGTATATTTTCATCATCATTCTCTGTTGCATGAGGCTCTGTTCCGACATCTTTTCAATTTTGCGAATCAACCTTCTAAAAGCAACTTCCCATAAGACTTGCCTTTTTTTCCCTTCAGTTTTTGTGGATCTACTGGGGGCTCTGCAGTCTCCGTTTTCAGCTGTCAAATTACTTTTCGGAGCCTCCAGGGGTTTTTCAGAGTCTTCAGAGCTCCTAGGTGAGTGTTGGTGGCTTTCACCATCTTTGTTTTCTCCCATTTATTAATTGAGCAAGGCCCAATATATGTACCAGGTACTGTGCTGACTAGAAAGGAAGAAACAATGAACAAGACAGATTTTATAGACTGTTTTTTTGGGGGGGGGCTTTGTGGCTTGTTTTCAGTTTCCCAGTTTCCTGGGTGATGTCTAAAATATGTGAAAAGCCATATTGATTCTCACTCACCCACTGTTTTGCCTTCAGCCCACTCTGATATAGGCAATTTCTCTACTTAGTTTCCCTCTTCTCAAAGACCTTCATTTGTATAAACTTGGCCAAAACAAAACAAAACAAAACATAAAACAGCATACCTGGAAGACCTGTGAAAAGGCAGAGTGACTGGCTTCATTCTAAGAACTAGTGCAGCTACCTGGGGTAGCCTCCAACAATCTGGTATTCTTGCCTTTTCTTCAGTTTTCTTTTTTCTCCCAAGCTGGGACAGGCTGATGATGCTGGTCTGGGTTCACTCTGAAACTCTTAGGTGAGCATTTATCCAATTTCCTTTCCTGGTTAGAAAATTCTCTGTTTCAGGGGAAGAGTCCCCAGAAAAGTTTGGAACAAGCAAAACTATTTCTGGCATATTCTTTTTCCTCCTTTTTTTTTTTTGTGTATAGTATATGCATGTAGGGGAAGGTGCACATATCCATGAGTGTGAATAAGGAGCACAGGTCCACATTAGGTGTCTTCCATTGCTCTCCGCTGAATTTTTTGAGACAGGGTTTCTTTATTATTATTATTATTATTATTTACACTTTATTCATTTTGTATCCCCCAATAAGTCCCTCCCTCCTCACCTCCCGATCCCACCCTTCCTCCTCTTTCTGCATGCATGCCCCTCCCCAAGTCCACTGATAGGGGAGGTCTCCTCTCCTTCCTTCTGATCTTAGTCTATCAGATCACATCAGGAGTGGCTGCATTGTCATCTTCTGTGGCCTGGTAAGGCTGCTCCCCTCTCAGGGGGAGGTGATCAAAGAGCAGGCCAATCAGATTGTGTCAGAGGTAGTCCCTCTTCCCATTACTATGGAACCCACTTGGACACTGAACTGCCATGGGCTACATCTGTGCAGGGGTTCTAGGTTATTTCCATGAATAGTTCTTGGTTGGAGTCTGAGTCTCTGGGAAGTTCCCTGTGTTCAAATTTTCTTGTTCTGTTGCTCTCCTTGTGGAGTTCCTGTCCTCTCCAGCTCTTGCTATTTCCCACTTCTTACATAAAATTCCATTCACTCTGCCCGACAGTTGGCCATCAGGCTCAGCATCTGCTTTGATAGTCTGCAGGGCAGAGGCTTTCAGAGGCCCTCTGTGGCAGGTTCCTAGGTTGTTTCCTGTTGTCTTCTTCTGGTTTTCAGAGGCCCTCTAGACAGGGTTTCTTACTTTACCTATTTGGTTACACTGGCTAGCTTGTGAGCCCAGAAAACCTCCTGCCTTTTCTCCCCAGCATTAGGATTACAATGACGGGACCCATTGATGTAGTTCTTCGTGTTATGGTAGCCCCTAATCAGAGATCAGACCTCTACTCTTGCCTGATGTGTCTAAAACAAAAAGGGGGAACTGTAGAGAGCTGTGAAATGCCGCGCCTTAAAAATGGAGCTGGTTTCCGCCTTCCACCTTCCCGATGGTGAGTGCTCTCTGTCACAAACAACTCCACATTTGGCTAAGGCCGAGGATTTGGCTTGCTTCCATGTATGTGGACCTATCTGCATTGCCCACATGGCATGCTGGGGTTGGCTACCCAGAGGCTATTTAAGCTGTGGGCTGGCTTTCCCCAGGGTCAGATGATTGTTCAAGGTTCCTGAATAAACTGCATTGAAAGAAAAAAAATTATTTTTGTTGCTACTTCATAATTGTAATTTTGCTACTGTTCTGAATTGTATTGTAAATATCTGATATGCAGGATGTATTATTATTGTTACATATTGAACATAATTAAAGTCTAGTGATTAATCACAAAGTTTGTAATTATATATTGTGAAATGTTTATTTTAATTACAAATAAATAAAATTTTATCTTGAATCATGGTGTAGCAAGGCTTATCATCTTTTTAAAAATTAATTTATTTTTTATAGATTAATTTATTCACTTTGTATCCCAGCTGTAGCCCCCTCCCATATTCCCAATCCCACCTTCACTCCATCATCTTCTCCCATGCCCCTTTCCAAGTCCACTGATAAGGGAGGTCCTCCTCCCCTTCCCTCTGGCCCTAGCCAATCAGGTCTCATCAGGACTGGATGCATTGTTTTCCTCTGTGCCTGGTAAGGATGCTCCCCCCTCAGGGGGAGGTGATCAAAGAACCAAACATTGAGTTCATGTCAGAGACAGTCCCTGTTCCCATTACTAGGGAACCCACTTCTAGACTGAGGTGTCACAGGCTATATCTGTGCAGGGGTTATCTCCACGCATCATATACCTTCCTTCCTTCCTTCCTTCCTTCCTTCCTTCCTTCCTTCCTTCCTTCCTTCCTTCCTTCCTTCCTTCCCAACCTGGCTAGGGAGAAGTGATTAAAAAGAAAGCAACAGAGTCCATGCCAGAGACAGCCCGGGAACCCACATGAAGATTGAGCTGTCCATCAGCTACATCTGTGTAGGAGGTCTGGGTATAGTTCATGCATGGTCCTTGTTCAGTGCTTCAGTTTCCTATGGAGGGAGGGGGACACCAATCCACCCAAAAAAAAACTTCCGCCCAAAATTTACCCTGTGTAAAAGATGTGCAGGGATGAAAATAGAGCAGAGATTGAGGGAATGTCCAACCAAAGCCTGTCCCAACCTGAGACCCACCCCATGGGAGAAAGACAACACCTGCCATTATTAACAATACTCTGCTATGCTTGCAGACTGGAGCCTAGCATAGCAGTCTTCTGAGAGACTCCACCGTGTAGCAGATCAAAACATATGCTGAGACTGACAGCCAAACATAGGGTGGAGAGCAGGGAGTCTTATGGAAAGAAGTGAGCAGGATAGAAGGACCCAGAGCAGACAGGATCTCCAGAGCCAATTAACCTTGGCCCAGAAGGGCTTGCGGAGACTTTCCTTTTTTTTTTTTTTATTTTATTTTAATGCTAGCAGTTGATGCTATGAACTTGCTTCTTAGAACAGCATCATTGTGTCCCAAAAGTTTGGGTATATTGTCTGTTCATTCAGTATTAGAAAGCTCTTGATTTCTTTCTTGATTCCTGTCTTGACCCATTTTCTAAAATCTTACTGTGACTGATACTTACTGAAGAATCTATTTGTCCAGATTTGTTTACATTTATATGCATAGCAGCTCTCTGTGCACTGTTGTGCAATTAATTTTATGCCAAGATCATTTTGTGGTTGTCTTTACAGTTTGAACTTTTTGGTTAGTGACTTCAGAGAACTTTAATATTTGAGTATTTTATAATTTATTTTTTTAAAATTAATTTATTTTTTATTAATTACAATTTATTCATTTTGTATCCCAGCTGTAACCCCCTCCCTCATTACCTTTCAATCCCATCTTTCCTCTCCTCCTCTCAGGCCCCTCTCCGAGTGCACTGATAAGGACAGTCCTCCTCCCCTTCCATCTGACCCTAGTCTATCGGATCACACCAGGAATGGCTGCATTGTCTTTCTCTGTGGCTTGGTAAGGCTGCCCACCCCCAGGGGTAGGTGATCAAAGAGCAGGCCAATCAGTTCGTTTCAGAGACAGTCCCTGTTCCTCTTACTAAGGCACACACTTGGACACTGAGCTGCCATGGGCTATATCTATGCAGGGGTTCTAGGTTATCTCCATGCATGGTCCTTTGTTGGAGTATCAGTCTCAGAAAAGATCCCTGGGCCCAGATTTTTTAAAAATAATTTCTTAATTTTAATTAAAAATGGGATTTATTTTATTTGTACAAGTGTTTTGCTCACATGTATGTCTCTGGATCATGTGTTGATGCCCATGAAGGTCAGAAGAGGGTGTCAGATCTCCTGGAACTGGAGTTGTGGAAGGTTGTGAACAGACATGTGAGGTATCTTCAAGAACAAATGCTCCTTACCAGTGAGCAATATCCCCAGCCTGTTGTGGTAATTTTAAAAGTATATGCTAATGTTTAAAAGTATATGCTAATGTTTATTATTAGCCCTGTAATTATTAGGGCCATATTATCTAACCTGTTATATACCCAAATAACCATACAAAGAGACTAGGATTTATTTAATTAGACTAGAGCACAATGCTGTGCAATAATTACTCCATCCCAAGCCTCCAAGCTCCTATAGCTTCCTCCCATTCAAATTTCCCACATTATACTTGCTTTTAAGTAATATCCAAGGTCTGGTTCATTTCTCCTGCTGCACATCCTCCCTTTTCTCCTCCCCTCACTGGACCAGGATGTCCCACCCTATTCTCTGTATTGCTCAGTATTGGCTGGTTGGCTTTTATTGGCAATACAGAGAACAAATGATGGCATGTTTACACAAACTTGAGATAGGAAATGTTTAGAATAAACAATGCAATGTCCAGACTGAAACCAAATAACAAGATAGAGGAATCAGCATTTGAATGAACAAGAATATACTATACACAGGTCATAAAAATCATCATGCTAACACCAGCCCCCCTTTAAATACTGATGGATGTTTTAGCATCTTTATTCATGTTATTTACTGTATTGAATTTCTGTCCAAATAAATTTATGTCCATAATTATACAGAGTGTTATGTTACTTAAAATGAATACTTAGCAAGCAGACTTTGACTCTTAAATCATATTATAAATTTAGCACACATTTTTAGAGTTGCCTGATTGTTTACTATTAACTTAAGAATTAGTATTTATTCATAAGCAGAGAGTAATTACAACCAAAGATTATAATTTATTTTATTTAAATAGCATAACAACACTACAATAATTCCACTTCTGTTACTCTCTTTCTCTTTAGCATCATAATATGAATTTCAAAATCTTTCAGTTTCACTGGTCAAAACACATGGTTCTCTAGAGAAAATGTCCCTAAACCATAAGCTCCTTCTAAACTATGTGTTTGCAGTATCTCTTGGTCATTGGCCTCTTGAGATATGCATAGCTGGTTTCATATCTTCTTGTGGCAGGCTATTATTTGACATTTTGTGCTAGAGAGCACAGGGTATCTGATTCTGTAATGATGTTGTTTTTTTCATACAGGTAAATGTGGATGGATACAGAGAACTTTAAATATAGACGAGTGGGCTTTATTTACATACACAAGGCTGTTGTTGGAATTATTATGGACATAGTCATATCATAAAATTGACAAAGGAGTCAAAGCAGAGCAGACAGCATCCAAGAAAAGAAACTGAGTATTATAGGAGAATCACTGTAAAAATAGTCATATTGGGAACGAATAACAAGCTTTTTGAGATAGATGCATTTTGTATCTGGGGAACTATGAAGAGATTGGAAATAAACAATTTTATAATGCCTTGTATTAATTATAGGTTACAGTTAAATACTCTCCTCTCTGTTGATTGCATGAATAATCTCAGATTCTGCAACTTGGTAAATAAGCAAAAATTTGATAATACATAAAATAAAATCACAAAGATTATATGTTTTTGTTTTATTAATTAGCTTTCAAATGCAATGGGCACAAGATGGTTGTCTTATACAATAGAATAATATTTTCTAGGAACTTGTCAATGTGCTCTATGGAAACATCATGTATATTCAAGCAGAAATAAAATCTGAGATGGGAATCAGAAGACCCAACATGGAAAAAATATTTCTTAATGCAATTTCATTTGAAATGGCCAATTTCAAAATAATACATAAATCTGCTAGGGTCTGGAATTATGTTTCTTGTTTTATTCATAAACTTTACTTTTGAATTGTTAGTAGGATAAGGGGGTTAAAGAATTTTGACAAGTCAGCATTTTTCTGGTGGTTATAGAGGATGAGAAGGAGAATTGGAGTAATAAAGAAGATATTGTTAAAATGATTTTCTTGAAGCTTGTTGAATTACTGTTTTATTTATATACTTAAACATTTTGAATCATATGCAATTATTTAATTTGTCACAATAAGTAAAAATCAAGGTTTTTTGAATTAACAGAAGAAGGTTGGGTATGCTTATGTGTAAAGAAGGTTTGTGGCAAATTGGAAGCTAAAAATACAAAGAGTTTGAGCTAGGAAGACAATGACCTTGCAGTGCTTGTACATAGACAGAGAAGGAAAATGAAGAGACTAGATGATTGCTTGCATGACCTCTGTGTTCAGTCCTGGGTGATGTCTACTCATTTAACTCAAATCTTTGTTTGGAAATAATTCTCAAATTTGCCCTTTATGGTGATTAAAAGTCTGGAAGTCTGTTTAGGAAGGTTTCTGAATTTTGTGTAAATCAAGAAAAACAAAACTGCAACAGTAGGTGAAGGCTTTACTAACACTGCATCTAGAAAACTTCTAAAGAGCTTTCCACTTGACTGCAACTGGAATTTGACTCTTTGTCTAATGTTTTTAAACATTTAGTGTGAAACTTTATCAGTTTTTATATTTTCTGATATTGGAATATATCCCAGAGTTTCATCTCATTCTAACTTTAGCCCCATTTTAAAAAAAAAATTGCAATTCTTGTTTAGATGATGGCAATTGGCAATCTGACAGACAGATTAATTCCCTACTGACAAAGACTCAGTCAGAAATAGTTCCAAGAGCTTTAACACTAGAAAAATGTGGTGAGATACAATATAATTTGTCATTTCTGAACATTTGGAGCAAAAGCATTGCAAATCATGTTTTATAAATTATTTTACTTAGTGTAAACATATTGCTTTCCCCTTTCATGTTATATTCATTTCAAATTATGTAGCTCTTCTTAATTTTTTTCATTTTTCTCTTTCTTCTCTTTCCCACAATTCTTCCACTTTTTTATCTCATATTTTTTGTCATTTCTTAACTCTGCCAATTTCTTTGCCTGTCTTCTTTAGTTTTACATTCATGTATATTTTTCAGGTGGCTTTTTAATAATTTAAATGCATCTTCTGTTTGTCAGCCAATATTTTTTGTTCCTGTTTTATATGTGTTGCAATTCTGTGCCTTGAGAGTCTGATAAGAACACACATGCAGTCCTAAATTAAACTAGAGTAAATATAGTAAATTTATAATTCAAAGTTCATAGTTTTACCATTAAAACAACGTAAATAATATACCTATTATTGGATAAAAAGACTGAAATAGTTTTTGAAGTATGTATGTTTGATTTATAGTTTTGATGTCCTGTTCTTACTGATAACATTTCTTTTTATTCATTAATTTTTCAAATTTGCTGGGTGCTGTCAAAGGTAATGAAAGAAATAAAACATTTATTTAATATTTATACATAGAATGCATGCACAGTGAATACATTATTATGTTTTAGTTGTTTAATCCTAAATCTTAAAAGTCCAACTATTTTAAGTGTATTTGACAGATAATCAGAGGTTTAAGGGTCTAAGTAGTCTTGGTGATTTAAACTCAATGACTGTATTTTGTTTATTCTGTCATGCTGCTTCACCAGATACAAGCAGATCTGCAATATTGTGTGATAATCTCTTATATCATGGGTTGGACAAGAATACTTTCTATGATTTCTTGGTACTTTTCAGAGGCTAGATCTTGAAGATCATGGATAATCTAGGGTAGTAATTCTTACTAGTGTTCTATGGCCTGGCACTTTGTTAGAATGCATATTCAGACGTTTGAGTTTGCCTTAATGTCAACTTTCTGCATAAGTTTCTAACTACCTGCTATTTCTGAGTCTAACAAGATTTTTTTTGTGTGTGTGTGTGTAGGGGCTAGGCATGTTTTTCTGACATGTTCACATGGAAGTTTCACCCTTATTGTTTAGCGTTCATAATTCTGGAAGGTCCCATCTACTGGAGGAGAAAAGTAGTCATCAAACTTGTTATGTTTAGACTTTTGATAATACTACTTTCAAGAAGTATGCAGTGATGTTGCAGTGTGATTGAAATTTATACTTATCTGTTAATTAGTCATGTTCAGTACTTGTTCAGATATCTGTTGATCATTAGTCTGGTTGTGACATTAAAATACAAAAAGGATTTCAGATTTTCCCTTCTAATCTATTATACAATTGTCATAATCCACAGCTTCTCTCAATTTTCCTGTAGGTAGTGATGACAACAAAGCCAATGGAAAGAGTGAATTACTCTTTGTCATCAGAGTTTGTGTTCCTGGGACTCACCAACTCCTGGGATATCCAACTGCTGCTCTTTCTGTTCTCCTCAATGTTGTATGTGGCAAGCATGATGGGAAACTGCCTCATAATTTTCACTGTGTCTTATGACCCTCACTTACATTCCCCTATGTACTTTCTTCTGTCCAACCTCTCCTTCATTGACGTAGGCATTTCTTCTGCTATTTCACCCAAGATGATTTATGACTTATTCAAAAAACACAAAGTCATCTCCTTTAGAGGTTGTGTTCTTCAAATATTCTTCATCCATGCCATTGGTGGTGTGGAGATGGTGCTGCTCATAGCCATGGCTTTTGACAGATATGTGGCTATATGTAAGCCTCTCCATTATATGACTATGGTGAGCCCAAGGATGTGCATCTCCTTTTTAATTATTGCCTGGGTGATTGGCCTTGTGCACTCTGTGATACAACTGGCTTTCATAGTAAATTTACCTCTCTGTGGTCCTAACATATTGGACAACTTCTACTGTGACCTTCCTCAGTTCATCAAACTTGCTTGCATAAATGCATATAGACTAGATTTAGTGGTCTCAATCAATAGCGGATTCATGTCTGTGGGCTCTTTTTTCATATTGATTATTTCCTATATTGTCATCATATTTACTGTTCTGAAACATTCTTCAAATGGTTATTCCAAGGCTCTGTCTACACTTTCAGCTCATATCACTGTGGTGGTCTTATTCTTTGGTCCTGCCATATTTTTCTATACATGGCCTTCCTCCTCTACACACCTGGATAAGTTTCTGGCCCTATTTGATGCAGTTGTTACTCCTTTTTTGAACCCTGTGATCTACACATTGAGGAACCAAGAAATGAAAACGGCAATGAGGAGAGTATTAAGACAGCTAATGGGCTATAGACAAATCTCTTGAATAACTACATTGTGAATAGTCTTAATTGAACATGGAAATTCACTGTTGGCCAACCTCCAAGGAAAACCTTTGTTTTAATATGATTATATGTATATGCAATGCTATCTTGTATGATACTTATCAGGAAGGGACAATTTCTTCCAAATACAGACAAAAGTTACATGTATTTGTAGTGCAAATATTATATTAATCAGGAGCTTTAATCCTTAAGGATTAGCATTTGTTTGAAAGAAATTGTTTTAAAAATTGTTTTTCTGTTTTTATTTTTCGAGATTACAACATAATTATACCCTCCCCTATGCCCCTCTTGGTTTTCTTTAAAGTCATGCCCCCTTTTTCTTTAATTGTTGTTACATGCATATATGTATATATATATATATATATATATATATATATATATATATATATATACATTCCTAAATAAAACCTGCTCAGTCTGTGTAGTGTTACTTGTGTACATGCTTTCAGAGCTGACCATTTGGTATTGGGTGACCAGTTAGTGCACTCTTATGAAGGAAGGCTATTTCACTCTTTCTTTCTGTAACTCAGAACCTCTTTTCCATCTTTACAGAGATTTCTCTTTTACTACCTTCACAAAACCACTTTCTCGTTCATTATTCTTCTCTTTTGATTGTCAGAAGTCCAGTTTGATGATTTTTTTATTAATTATGTTTTTATTTCTTTTATATCCTGACCACAACTTTCCCTATCTCCTCTGTTCCCATTCCCTCCTGCTTACCTTCCCACCCCCCATCTATCCTTTCTTCCCTTATTTTCAGAAAAGGAGAAGCCTCCCATGGATATCATCCAGCCTTGGCATATTAAGTAGCAGTAAGACTAGATACATCTTCTATTAAGGCTAGACAGGACAGCCCAGTTAGGGGAAAAGGATCTAAAGGCAGGCAATGCAGCCCGAGACAGTACCCTCCTCCCACTTTAGGAATCCCATACGAAGACCCAGCTGCACAACTGTTACATTTGTGCAAAGGGTCTCAGTCTTTTTCAGGAATGGTCTCTAGTTGGCAGTTCAGTCTCTACGAGTCCCTAATGGCTATGTTAGTTGGTTGTGTAGGTTTTCTTGTGGTGCCCTTGACTGCTTTGACTCCTTCAATCCTTCTTCCCCCTCTTTCACAGGTTTCCCCAAGCAGCACTTAATGTTTGGCTGTGGGTCTCTGATCAGTTTTCATCAGCTGCTGCTGGGTTAAGCCTCTGATGACATCTATGTTAGGCTCCTTTCTGAAAGTATAGAGTAATATCATTAATAGTGTTAGGGGTGGGCTCCTTCTTATGGCATGGGTCTAAAGCTGGGCTAGTAATAGGTTGGCCCTTCCCTCAAATTCTGCTCCATCTTTTATCCCTGCACATCTTGTAGGGAAGACACGTGGGTCTATGTATTTGTGGCTGGGTTGGTGTCCCAGTCCATTCATTAGAAGTTTTGCCATTTCAGGCTACATGTCCCCCATTGCTAGGGGTCTTAGTGTCACCCTCATAGATTCCTGGGAGTTTCCATTGTCCTAGGTTTCTAGCTTGTCCCAGAGATGCAACCTCTCTCAGTCCAGTTGTCTCTCCCTCCATCCTCCCAGAAAGAGGAAACAAACTCTTAGATGTATGAAATGTTACTCTAAGACTTTCAGAACAGGGAAAATTTTCATTTTGAATAAACTATTTTCGTAAGCTGTAATTTCTGGCTATATTCCATCGAACATTTATGTAGGGACATTGAAATGAGTAATTTTCCATGTTTGTATATTTTGCACATTCTTTTCCAGTTTTTGTGACCTTTCTTGTGTAGAAGAAGATTAGAATTTTCAGAACATCCATGGGAGCCTAAAGTGTGCAAATAGAAGCTGTGTGACCTATACGTGGAATAACAAGAAGAAGCCAATGAAATGTACTGGCTTTTTCTTCCTGAGGAACAGTTACTATTCAAAGCCATTCAATTTACATTTCTTACATATTTTTCCCTGTCACTATAATTTTTTTAAGATTTTATACATGGGTGCAGTATTTATGTCATTTTCACCTTTCTCTCTTGCCCTTATAACTCCTCTGATGTCCT
The DNA here is from genome assembly GCF_030254825.1 of Meriones unguiculatus. Classification (NCBI taxonomy): domain Eukaryota; kingdom Metazoa; phylum Chordata; class Mammalia; order Rodentia; family Muridae; genus Meriones; species Meriones unguiculatus. Next base: position 29,340,223 of record NC_083365.1, read on the forward strand.
TCCCCACTCTGTCTCAATTTCATGACTGCTTCTTCACTTATTATTGCTGTGTGACACACACATGAAGACATACAGCTTTCTGAGTCCATTTAGTGTTGTGAATATGCACATGTGTTCATTGCTAAGTACATGGGATTGGATACCCTATCAGGAATGTCATCCTATCTGAGAACTGATCCATTCTCTCTCAGAATCCGTTGATTGCCAATAGCAGAATAACAGTAACAGTTTCTTCTCTGGAGTCTATAATGTCTACAGCCATAGGTATTTACCAAGATTTACAGCACCAAGCATAGCTTCTCCCATATTGCATTCAGTTAATCACCCATTGGTTATTTTCTAGGTGGAAGTGCCATTCTTACATTACTGGGATTTTCTTGACAGGCTGATAATTTATGGTTCATAGGTTTTACAGTTGGGTAATACTATTAATTGCTTTTCTCTTTTGCAGCTTGAATAACACCTGCAGATATTATGAAATAACTTCTTAGATATAGAGAAAAGATAATATTACTTAAGTTATATTACTTATAGAGATGGAGGGATGGTGATACCCCTGCTTATTGCCATAATGATGATGTCATTATGAATGGCACATGAGAGGAATGTAGCTGCAACGGTTGATTTTTACATTTCTTTTTTTTCTTCTTATTTAAATTTATTTTTTGATTATTATATCTTATTCACTTTGTATCCCAGCTGTAGTCCCCTCCCTCATCCTCTCCCAACCCTACCTTTTCCATGCCCCTCCCTCAGTCCACTAATAAGGGTGGTCCTCCTCTCCTTCCATCTGACACTAGCCTATCAGGTGTCATCAGAACTGGCTGCATTGTCTTCCTATTGTGACCTGGTACAGCTGTACTCCCCCAAGGGGGAGGTGATCAAAGAGCCAGCCACTGAGTCCCTGTCATGGACAGCCCCTACTCCTCTTACTAGGGAATGCACATTGAGATGTGCCTATGGGCTACATCTGAGCAAGGTTCTAAGTTCTTTCCATGCATGGTCCTTGCTTGAAGCATCGGTCTCTGCAGGGCCTGCTGGGCCCAGATTATTGGCTCTGTTGGTTTTCTTGTGGAGTTCTTGTTCCCTCTGGTCTTTTTATCTCCCCTTCTTCCATAAGATTCCCAGCACTCTGCCCAAGGTTTGGCTATGAGTCTCAGCATCTGCTTCAATATTGTGATGAGTAGAGTCTTTCAGAGGCCTTCTGTGGTAGGCTCCTGTCCTGTTCCCTGTCCTCTCCTAGTTCTGATGTTTATCCTGTTTGCCCTTTTGAGGGAGGTTTCAGCCTCTTTTCTAGGATCTTCCTTGTTGTTTAGCTTCTGTAGGACTATAGATTTTAGTATGTTTATCCTATATTATATGGCTAATCTCCACTTATAAGTGAGTATATACCCTGTGTGTCCTTCTTCTTCTGGTTTACCTAACTCAGGATGATCTTTTCTAGTTCCCCCATTTGCCTGCAAATTTCATGATTTCCTTGTTTTTGATTGCTGAGTAATATTTTATTATGTAAATGTATCCCAATATCTGTATCCATTCCTCTGTTGAGGGACATCTGGGTTGTTTTTTTTCTTTTTTTTTAATTTTAAGTTTTATTTTGTTTTATTTTAATTCCTTAATTAATTAATACAGAGTACATACTGATACATACAAGCTTCCCATGCCTTCTTTCTTCCCAGTCTCTTCCCCCTTTCTTCCTTTCCTCCCCGTTTTGCCCCTCTACCTTTCTCCACAGAGAAGGGGAGGTCTCCCATGGATATCAACCTGCCTTGGCACACCAAATTGTAGTAGGACTGGATGCATCTTCTGTTGAGGCTAGACAAAACCATATAGTTAGGGGAAAGGGATCCAAAGATAGGTAACATAGTCAGAGTCAGCACCTGCTTCTGTGGTTAGAAGTCCCACAAGAATATCGAGTTGAACATCTGTTACACATCTTTAGGGGGCCTATATCTCCCATGACAGTTATGCTAGCCTTCTCTTTGCAATTATAGCAGAATAATACTAATAGTGTCAGGAGACGGCTCTCTTATGGTACGAAACTCAAGTTTGGCCAGTCATTGGTTGGCCATTCCCTCACTTTCTGCTCCCTCTTTATTCCTACACCTCTTACAGGCAGAAAAAATTGTGGATCAAAGATTTTGTAGCTATGTTGGCATCTCTATCCATCCATTGAAAGGCTTGCCTGGATACAGGAGATGCTTCATATTCCGTATTCCCATTGTAAGGAGTCTTGGCTAGAGGTCACCCTTATAGATTCCTGGTAGTTTTCATTGTCTTAGATTTCTAGCTTGTCTTAGAAATAACCCCCACTGATTCCAGTTCTCTTTCCAAACACTCTCTCCTGCCATCTTCCCCAAACTTGATTCTTTCTGTTTCCACTCCCAACCTCTTTCCCATCCAGTTCCTTCAGGCCATGCACTCCAGATGTCTATTTTATTTCTGCTTCTCATTGAGAATCAACCATCCTCATGTGGGCCCTCCTTGTTACTTAGCTTCTTTGAGTCTGTAGATTGTAGCATGGTTATCCTGTACTTTATGACTAATATCCACTTATAAGTGAGTACATACCATGTTTGTCTTTTAGGGTCTGGGCTACCTCACTCAGCATGACTTTTTCTAGTTCTATCCATTTGCCTGTAGATTTCACAATTTTATTATTTTTAATAGGCGAGGAAGGGAAGAGCTCTGTGGGGGCAATGAGAAGCTTTCAGCTCAGAGACCTACCTGCCTGGTCCACTTTGGTTCAGAAACAGTGAACCCAGCAGAGATAATGACCCGGAGGAGTTGAGTTTGGCATAGGACAAAAGCCTGATGGTTTTCCATCCTGAAGAGGCCTGTGGGGCACCCAAGCAGCTCTTATCTTGGAAGTATTTCTGCCTGCTCCTGAGCTGCCAGACCCACCTGGGTATAAGATAGCAAACTCAGTAGAAACAGTGAACCCTGCAGAAGTGAACTAGGTACATGGCCCAAGTCCCATTGTCTCTCATCCTGAGAATGCCTGTGGGACACTGGAGGAGCTCTCAGCTCAGAGTCCGTTTGGCTATTCCACATCTGCATGGCCTACTTGAAACAGTGAGCTTAGCAGAGTCAGTCAACCAAGCAGTGGTGAGTTGGGCACTTGGCCCAAGCCCCATTGTTTTTCTGCCTGGTCCCCAGCTGCCTGGCCCACCTGTGACACAGCCAGTGAACCTAGTGGAGGGACAAGCAGCTGGGCCAACACCAGAATCAACCAGATGGCTAGAAGCCAGCATTAGAACACAAACAACAAAACTCAGGGTCAAATGGCACCACCACAGCAAGCCCTGGAGATACTATCACGCTTGATGCACAAGACAAAGAGTTTAAATCTGAGGTTATGAAAACGAAGGAAGAAAATAAATAAAATAAATAAAAGGAAGAAAATAAAGCTCTTAAAGTAGCACAGAAAAATATATTCAAACAGATGAAAGAATTAAAAAAAATCCCTTAAAGAAATTACAGACATATAGGGAATCAAATAGGAGGAGGAAATGAATAAAACTGTGTTCAAGACCTAAAAATGGAACTAGATGCAATAAAGAAAACATAATCTGAGACAGTCTTGGAGATGGAAAATCTAGAGAAGAGGACAAGAACTACAGACATAAGCATCACCAACATAACACAAGGGATGGAAGAGAGAATCTCAGGGATAGAAGATTCGATTGAAATTGAAATTTCAGTCAAAGAAAATGTTAAATCTAAAAATTGTTCTGACACAGAACATCCAAGAAATCTAGGACCAAAAGACGAAACCTAAGAATAATAGGAATAGAAGAAGGAGAAAACTCTCAGCTCCAAGGCCCAGAAAATATTTTCAACAAAATCGTAGAAGAAAACATCCCCAACCTAAAGAAAGTGATGCCTATAAACATACAAGCTTACAGAACACCAAATAGACTGGACCAGAAAAGAAAATTACCCCACCTCATAATAATCAAAACATTAAATATTCAGACCAAAGAGAGAATATTAAAAGCTGCTGGAGAGGTTGTGGAGAAAGGGGAACCCTCCTCCATTGCTGGTGGGAATGTAAACTTGTAAAACCACTTTGGAAATCAATCTGGTGCTTTCTCAGCCAATTAGGAATAGTGCTTCCCATACTTAAACATAGTAAAGGCAATATATAGCAAGCCTATAGCTAACATCAAACTCAATGGAGAGAAACTTAAATCAATCCCACTGAAATCAGGGACAAGACAAGGCTGTCCATTGTCCCCATATCTCTTCAACATAGTCCTAGCCAGAGCAATAAGACAACTAAAGGAGATCAAGGGGATACAAATCGGAAAGGAAGAGGTCAAAGTGTCACTATTTGCAGATGATATGATAGTATACATGAGCGACCCCAAAAATTCAACCAGAGAACTCCTTCAGCTGATAAACACCTTCAGCAAAGTGGCAGGATACAAAATCAACTCAAAAAAATCAGAAGCCCTCCTATATACCAAAGACAAAAAGGCTGAGAAAGAAATTAGGGAAACAACACCCTTCACAATAGCCACTAATAACATAAAGTACCTTGGAGTGACTCTAACCAAGCAAGTGAAAGACCTGTTTGAGAAAAACTTCAAGTCTCTGAAGAAAGAAATCGAAGAAGATATCAGAAGATGGAAAGATCTCCCGTGCTCATGGATTGGTAGGATTAACATTGTGAAAATGGCCATACTGCCAAAAGCAATCTACAGATTCAATGCAATTCCCATCAAAATACCAACTCAATTCTTTACAGACCTTGAAAAAAAGATTCTCAGCTTCATATGGAGAAACAAAAAGCCCAGAATCTCCAAAACGATCCTGTACGACAACAGATCATCTGGAGGTATCTCCATTCCTGATCTCAAGCTGTACTACAGGGCAACAGTAATAAAAACTGCATGGTATTGGCATAGAAACAGAAAGGAGAATCAATGGAACCGCATAGAAGACCCAGAAATAAATCCACACACCTATGAATACTCGATATTCGACAAAGAAGCCAATTCCATTCAATGGAAAAAAGACAGCATCTTCAACAAATGGTGCTGGACCAACTGGATGTCTACATGCAGAAAAATGAAAATAGATCCATATTTATCACCCTGCACAAAACTAAAGTCAAAGTGGATCAAGGACCTCAACATAAAACCAGATACCCTAAATCAATTGGAAAAAAAAGTGGGGAACAGCCTAGAACTCATTGGCACAGGAGACAACTTCCTGAACAGAACACCAACAGCACAGGCTCTAAGAGCAACAATCAATAAATGAGACCTCATGAAACTGAAAAGTTTCTGTAAAGCAAAGGATACCGTCATCAAAACAAAACGACTGCCTACAGATTGGGAAAGAATCTTCACTAACCCTTTATCTGACAGAGGACTAATATCCAGTATATACAAAGAACTAAAGAAGCTGAAAAGCAGCAATCCAAGTAATCCAATTAAAAAATGGGGAACAGAGCTAAACAGAGAATTCTTGACAGAGGAATATCGAATGGCAGAAAAACACTTAAAGAAATGCTCATCCTCATTAGCCATCAGGGAAATGCAAATCAAAACGACCCTGAGATATCACCTTACACCCATCAGAATGGCCAAGATAAAAAACTCAAGCGATAACACATGCTGGAGAGGTTGTGGAGAATGGGGAACCCTCCTCCACTGCTGGTGGGAATGTAAACTGGTACAACCACTCTGGAAAGCTATCTGGCGCTTTCTAAGACAAATAGGAATAGTGCTTCCTACAGACCCAGCTATACCACTGCTAGGTATATACCCAAAGTTTGTTCAAGTACACAAAAAGGACACTTGCTCAACCATGTTTATAGCAGCTCTATTTGTAATAGCCAGAACCTGGAAACAACCCAGATGTCCATCAACAGTGGAATGGGTACAGAAATTGTGGTATTTTTATACAATGGAATACTACTCAGCAATCAAAAAGGAGGAAATCATGAAATTTGCAGGCAAATGGTGGGATCTAGAAAAGATCATTCTGAGTGAAATATCCCAGAAGGAGAAAGACAAACATGGGGTATACTCACTTATATAGACCTATAAGATATGATAAACATAATGAAATCTATACACCTAAAAAAGATAATCAATTGAGCGGACATGGGGTAAGATGATCAATCCTCGTTTAGAAAGACAGATGGGATGTGCATTAAACGTATGACAGGAGTCTACTGAGCGCATCTGAAAGACTCTAACTAGCAGTGTTTTCAAAGCAAAGACTCATGACCAAACCTTTGGTAGAGTACAGGGAATCATAAGAAAGAAGGGGAGTTAGTCTGATGGGGAAAGGATAGGAGCTCCACAAGGACCAAATATATCTGGGCGCAGGGTCTTTTCTGAGACTGACATTCAACCAAGGACCATGTATGGATATAACCTAGAACCTCCACTCAGATGTAGCCTGTGGTAGCTCAGTAACCAATTGGTTTCCCAAAGTGAGGGGAACAGGGAGTATTTCTAACAGGAACTTAATGACTGGCTCTTTGGTCTCCCCACCCCCGAAGGGAGGAGCAGTCCTGTTAGGCCACAGAGGAGGGCTTTGCAGCCAGTCCTGAAGATACCTGATAAAATAGGATCAGATGAATGGGGAGGAGGTCCCCCCTATCAGTGGATTTGGAAAGGGGCATGGTGGAGATGAGGGAGGGAGGGAGGGACTGGGAGGGAATGAGGGATCGGGACACGGCTGGGATACAGAGTTAATAAAATGTAACTGATAAAAAAAAAAAGAAACTTGTGATGTTCAGATATAGAATACAGTACTCAGGTCAGCACGATCAATATCAAAATCTGAAGGTTTATCTAGTCCTACCATAATTTATTATAGTTTTAAAAGAAATAGAACCACTGAGAAATATGTTTGTGATGTATTTGCATAGGAATGTGTACATACAAATGGGACAATATTTATATAAGGTAATTGGATGTCTAACTTCTTGTTTATGGGAAGGTGAAGGGAGCTGGAAACCCAGCAGATTTCCTATGTTTCAACACTGAAATAGAATTTCTTCTCTGGAAAAAAAAAAAAGGAATAGTGCTTCCTCAAGATCTAGCTATACCACTCCTAAGCCTATATTCAAAAGGAGCACAAGTACACAACAAGGACATTTGTTCAACCATGTTCATAGCAGCTTATTCATAGTAGCCAGAACTTGGAAACCACCCAGATGTCCCTCAGCGAAGGAATGGATACAGAAACTGTGGTACATTTATACAATGGAATACTGCTCAGCAATTAAAAACAAGGAAATCATGAAATTTGCAGGCAAATGGTGGGATCTAGAAAAGATCATCCTGAGTGAGGTGTCCCAGAAGCAGAAAGACACACATATATACTCACTTATAAGTGGGTACTAGACCTATAAGAGGACATACTAAAAACCTGTACATCTAAAGAAGCTAAACAAGAAGGAGGTCCCGGGGTAAGATGATCAACCCTCGCTTAGAAAGACAAATGGGATGAACATTGCAAAAAGGAGAAAACAAGAAATAGGACAGGAGCCTACCATAGAGGGCCTCTGAAAGACTCTACCTAGCAATGTATCAAAGCAGATGCTGAGACTCATAACCAAACCGTGGACAGAGTTCAGGGAATCATGTGAAAGAAGGGAGAGTTAGTATGACCTGGAGAGGATAGGAACTCCACAAGGACCAAATATATCTGGGCACAGGGGTAATTTTCTGAGACTGATTCTCCAACCAAGGACCACACATGGATATAACCTAGAACCCCTGCTCAGAAATGGCTCATGGCAGCTTAGCATTCAAGTGGGTACCTTAGTAAGGGGAACAGGGACTGTCTCTACATGAACTCAATGGCTGGCTCTTTGACCCCACCCTTTATCCTGAGGGAAGAGCAGCCTTGCTAGGCCATAGAGGAGGACATTGCTGCCAATCCTGATGAGACCTGATAAGCTGGGGTCAGATGGAAGGGGAGGAGGACCACCCCATCAGTGGACTTAGAGAGATACAGGGAGGAGATGAGGGAGGGTGGGATTAGGAGGGAAAGAAGGATGGGGCTACAGCTGGGATACAAAATAAATAAACTTTAATTAATATAAAAATAAAAATAAAGCTGCAAGGAAATAGGCCAAGTCACATATAAAGACAAACCTACCAAAATTTGACCTGACTTCTCATCAGAAACTGTAAAAGCGAGAAGGGCATGGACAGATATCTTACAGACAGACACTAAGAAACCACAGATGGGATTTGGGGAAGGGCATGCAAGCAGAGGTGGAGGAAGGGAAGGATTGGGATGGGAGGAGGAAGGGAACCACAGGGGGGACACAAAGGGAATAAAGTGCAATTAATAAAGAAAAAAGAAGAAATTGAAAAAAAAAGAGAAAAAGCTACAATAGAAAAAAAAAGAATTCTCAGTTTAGGTCTGTACCCAAGTTTTTTCTTTTTCTTTTTTTTTTCTTTATTAATTGCACTTTATTTACATTGTATCCCCCCCTGTGGTTCTCTCCCTCCTCCAGTCCCAATCCCTCCCTTCCTCCACCCTCTGTATGCATGTCCCTCCCCAAGTCCACTGATAGGGGAGGACTTCTTTTCCTTCCTTCTGATCCTCGTCAATTAGGTCTCATCAGGAGTGGCTGCATTGTTTTTTTCTGTGGCCTGGTACTGCTGCTTCCCCCTCAGAGGGAGGTAATTAAAGAGCAGGCCAATCAGTTCATGTCAGAGATAGACCCTGTTCCTATCTGTACCCAATTTTTTAATTGGATTATTTAGTTTGTTGATGTCTAGTTTTTTGAGTTTTTTTTAATATATATTTTGGACATTAACCATAAAAAAAGAAACCACAGATGCTACAACTACTATACCCACCAAAACTTTTAATCACCATAGAGTGAGCAAACAAGATATTCCACTACAAAAACAAATTTAAACAGTACCTCACCACAAATCCAGCCCTACAGAACATACTAGAAGGAAAACTTTAACCCAAGGAGACCAACTACACCCAGGAAAACACAGGAAATAAATAACCCCACATCAACAAAACCAAAATAAGGGAATCTCTCTCTCTCTCTCTCTCTCTCTCTCTCTCTCACACACACACACACTCTACAACCACCAACATCCAAATAATAGGAAGTAACAAAAACTGGTCATTAATATCTCTCAAAATCAATGGCATCAACTCCCCAATAAAAAGACACATATAAACAAAATGAATAAAAAAAAAAAACAGGACTCATCTTTCTGCTAAGTACACACCTTAGTAATAAAGATAAACATTTCTTCAGATTAAAGGCTGGAAAAAGGTTTTCCAAGCAAACAGACCCAAGAAGCAAACTGGAGTAGCTATTCTAGTATCTAATAAAATAGACTTTTAACCAAAATTAATCAAAAGAGGTGGAGGAAGACACTTCATACTCCTCAAAGGGAAAGCCCACCAAGACGACATCTAAATCCTCAATATCTATGCCCCAAATGCAAGGGCATCCACCTTCTTAAAAGAAACATTACTAAATCTTAAATCACAAATCCAAGACGATCTTATCTCAAAGAGTCTGAGTGTTTCAAGGTTTCTCAGTATCTGTTGAATGTCTGGCTGTGAATCTCTGTATTTTTTCCATATGCTACAGGAGGAATCATGATAACGATAAAATTCTTAACAAAGGTGACCATAATAGACATTGAAAGTGACAGTTTCTTTAACATGTGTGGGGCTAGGAAAACTTACATATGTATGTGTAGAAGCTAAAGCTGACTTCTCTCATCTTTCTCTCATCTTGTAAAAAACAAACAAACAAACAAACAAACAAACAAAAAACCAAACCCAAAAGTGATCAAAGATCTCAGTGTGAGACTAATATATCTTTGAAATTAATACTGGAAGGCATGGAACAATAAACTCAATGTATAACCATAGCCTAGCCTCTTTTAATATGACTTTAATAGTTTATGACAAATTGTATTACATGAAATTACAAAATCTATTCAACAATAGAAATAGCGAAGTGAAGAATTATCCTACAGAATGAGAGACAGTCTTTGCCAGCTATGTATTTAAAATCAGTTTCTTATCCTTCATACATGAAGAAAGTCTATCTTTAAGAAAATGACAACACATGCCTTAGATGTACAAAAAGGAATTAATGCTCAACTAAAAAGAGGCTTGATGGTGTTCAATCAGAGGATTGACCTCGTGCAGGAGCAAATTGATACCCTATGGCAAATGGCTCAACCGGGCTGTCAATGAAAGTATGCTGGACTTTTGTGTCACTAGCATACAACATGAGAATTTTTCCTGTGCTGCAAATCTGTCTAAACAATTGTCGAGCTATATTTTAGGTAATTGGACTGGAGAATTCGATACTACGATGGAGCAGCTGAGAGTGGCCATTATCACAGTAAATTCTACCAGAGTGGATGCAGTACTAGCCACAGGATTATCACCATGGATTGCTGCAGCCATGAATCATCTGAAGGAATGGGCGGGCATGGGAGCGTTAGCAGGCCTTCTGGTGTTGGTCTCCTTGGTTTGCCTGTGGTGTATATGCAAGATTAGAGTCTCACAACAGCGTAATGCAGCCATTATCATTCAAGCCTTTACAGCCATTGAAGCAGGACAGTCTCCCCAAGCATGGTTGGCTACCATAAAAAGCTAAAATGTTATGCTCAGGATGCAAGGCTAAGCACTGCACTCAGGGTCAGCCGCTTTCGACCCAGAGAAGATCAAGTCTGATTGCATGCGGGTTGATGCCCCAGGTCCTGCCTCTGAGAAAAAGGTATCGGACAGGTCTGATGCTCTTTGGGTGGATGACACCTAAATGAACATCGGTACAAAGTCCCAATTTATTTCTAATATCAGAGATCAGACCTTTACTCTTGCCTGATGCGTCTAAAACAAAAAGGGGGAACTGTAGAGAGCTGCGTAATGTGGAGCCTTAAAGATGGAGCTGGTTTCCGCCTTCCACCTTCCGGATGGTGAGTGCTCTCTGTCACAAACAACTCCACATTTGGCTAAGGCTGAGGATCTGGCTTGCTTCCATGTATGTGGACCTATCTGCATTGCCCACGTGGCACGCTGGGGTTGGCTACCCAGAGGGTATTTAAGCTGTGGGCTGGCTTTCCCCAGTGTCAGATGATTGTTCAAGGTTCCTGAATAAACTGCATTGAAAAAAAAAAAAAAAAGAAAATGACAACAAATATCGGTGACAATGTAGTAATAAAAGAATCTTTATACATTGTTGGATATATATAACATAACTCAGTTACTATGAAAATCAGTATGTCAATTCCCACCTCCCCCAAATTAAAGACTAGCTATAACAAATAGCTATATTTGAGCACACCCCCTACTCCAATCAATATTAGCTTTATATAGACATATTGGTATTTTCACATTTATTGTACCACTATGTACACACTCAACTTTGTAATTAGCCTATATGCATGAGTAGATAAATGCACAGAGAAAATGTGAAATTTGTACAGACACTACTATTATTTAATGGAAGAAGTAACAAAGTTGTATCATTTTCAGGAAAATTGATGTGCCTGTAGCTTATCTCATTAAATGAAACAAGCAAGACAAAGAAAGACATATTTTACATGACACTTCTCATATGTGGAACTTAGGGGGTGAAACAATATTAGAAGTGGTGAATATGGTTAAATTCCATTATTTTAATGAGTGAAAGATGGCTCTGCTTTGTACCCTTTACTTTGTACCTTTCCACAAGCTAGTGGAAGAAAATAAACTCAATAATATCAGCTGTCAAATGAGACACACTCAAAAGCGAATCTGCATATGCCTCAGACATATAATGAAGTACTTACCAGGTATGTGACGTTAGTTCTGTATATTCAGGATTTTCAGTCACAAAATAAAAAAAAATACAATTTTGGCACTTATATCCCAAATTGAGCTAAGAGGACAATAAGTATATTAAATACATTAAAATATACTATATTACATATAATTACATTATATAAGTTACATTAAATATAGAATACATTTACTATATTATACTATAATTATACTATTTAATATACTTACTATGTTATATATAGACATTGAAAGTGAGTTTCTTTTTTATTAAATTTTTATTTTATTTTTATATTAGTTACAGTTTATTTACTTTGTATCTCACCTGTAGCCCCCTCCTTCATTCCCTCCCAGTCCCACCCTCCCTCCCTTATCTCCCTGCCCCTCTCTAAGTCCACTGATGGGGGAGGTCCTCCTCCCTTTCCATGTGATCCTAGCTTATCATGAAGTGACAGTTTCTTTAACATGTGTGGGGCATGTGTATCTGTAGAAGAATTATATGCATGTGTAGAAGAGTTAAGGCTGACCTCTCTCATCTTGTAAAAAAACCCTCAAAAGTGATCAAAGATATATTATTATATATTTACTATATTATAGTAAGCATATTAAATAGTAAGAAAAAAATCTGTGCAACAACATAATTGACTAGCTAGAGGTATATCTGGATCTGTAGTAGAGATGTGAAGAAGTGATAGAGTTTCACTTCCAGGTAAATCAGGAACATATTACTGAAGAAGTGTCAGTGAATAAAATTATTGTATAGTTATGTGAATTTCTATGTGCTTGCTCCTGAAAAAACAATAGGGAAGAAAATTGTTCCAATCAGTGCAAATGTACAAAATACCCGTTGTTTTCAAGAACCAGTAAGAGAAGAACCATGACTTTGTTTAAACAAGAGCAGTAGGAAAATATTACAAGAGGAAAATGGGGACCAAATTATGTAAGACACCGTACACCACTGAAAAATTATGGCTTTTATTCCACAAAACGGTAAGCATTCTAAACAAACTTTCTAACATGAAAAATTTTATCTTTGTCTGTCATGGTTAAAATAGTATTAATGATTGCACTACATACATCTGCACATTGTCAAGTTAGGTGTGGAATTCAGTTATGAAAGGAATAGATATAGTGGTTTCTGTCAACTATGTAATTCATAGTGAGAATTTCATTATATTTTGAAGAGTTATCTAATAGGTTTAGACAGCTGATGGAAACAGAGGGGGAAAAAGGAATATATGGGATGACTTCATTTTTAATTTGAAGTGAAATGAAGAATTGTCATCATTGAATATGGGGAAGACAGTTGGAATTGTAGGGAGCTTCAGGAGTTCAGTAGTTTTCAAGTTATATTTAATATAAGATAATCTAATGTTATAGTATATTATTATATTATATAACATTAATATTATGTTATTATATTATATGATATATAATATAATAATTATATTGTATTAATTATACTATAATATGAAAAAATAATATATAATATAAAATGTTTGAAAATATCTAAAAATTATACTATATTAGTTATGTTACATATATTATATTTAACCTAAAAATATAATATGTATGTTATATACAGTCTATTTAACCTAAAATATAATATATATAACATAACTAATATAATTTTAGATATTTTCATAAAAACTAAGTGGGTAACAAATTTCATAGGGTAGAAATATGAGGCATATTTGTCATATAGATATTATTTAAAGTTATGGGACTTGACAAGATAGAGAGTAACTGAAGGTAGGAAATTGATGATCTAGAAGACTAGAGCCTTGTACCAATTTTAAAAATAATGAGTATAATCAGTGAAGACTGAACATGAGCAGCTAGAGATACACAAGTAAATCAAGAATATTTAATGCCAAGAAAATAAAATGAAGCCAATATGCTGATGTTGCATAAATTCCTGGCTTAAAAAGGTAGTAAAAATCATTCACTTAATTTAGATCTGGGAGGCATCAGTAATATATAGAGAAAGTTTTAGTGAAATGACTAGGGGAGAAACCTGAGTGGAATATGTTTCTTAGAAAATAAGAGTACAAGTATGCTGGACTTTGTGTCACTAGCATACAACATGAGAATTTTTCCTGTGCTGCAAATCTGTCTAAACAATTGTCGAGCTATATTTTAGGTAATTGGACTGGAGAATTCGATACTACGATGGAGCAGCTGAGAGTGGCCATTGTCACAGTAAATTCTACCAGAGTGGACGCAGGACTAGCCACAGGATTATCACCATGGATTGCTGCAGCCATGAATCATCTGAAGGAATGGGCGGGCATGGGAGCGTTAGCAGGCCTTCTGGTGTTGGTCTCCTTGGTTTGCCTGTGGTGTATATGCAAGATTAGAGTCTCACAACAGTGTGATGCAGCCATGACCATTCAGGCCTTTACAGCCATTGAAGCAGGACATTCTCCCCAAGCATGGTTGGATACCATAAAAAGCTAAAATGATACGCTCAGGATGCGAGGCTAAGCACTGCACTCAGGGTCAGCCGCTTTCGACCCAGAGAAGAGCATGTCTGATTGCATGCGGGTTGATGCCCCAGGTCCCGCCTCTGAGAAAAAGGTATCAGAAGGGTCTGATGCTCTTTGGGTGGATGACACCTAAATGAACATCGGTACAAAGTCCCAATTTATTTCTAATATCAGAGATCAGACCTCTACTCTTGCCTGATGCGTCTAAAACAAAAAGGGGGAACTGTAGAGAGCTGCGGAATGCTATGCCTTAAAGATGGAGCTGGTTTCCGCCTTCCACCTTCCTGATGGTGAGTGCTCTCTGTCACGAACAATTCCACATTTGGCTAAGGCTGAGGATCTGGCTTGCTTCCATGTATGTGGACCTATCTGCATTGCCCCCGTGGCACGCCTGGGTTGGCTACCCAGAGCCTATTTAAGCTGTGGGCTGGCTTTCCCCAGGGTCCGAGGATTATTCAAGGTTCCTGAATAAATTGCATTGAAAAAAAAAAAAGAAAATAAGAGTACAATAAAAAAATTAGAGACAAATATTTTGAAGATTATTTTTTTGTCTGTAGGACTGCAGCAGAATAAGAAGTTTTAACCTGGATTTCAATAAGAGAGTAGACAAAATCTTGTTTAATGCTGAGGGTACTGATGAAATAGTGGAAGAAACATGAATCATGTGAAGGAGAGAAGAGGAAATGCTAGAGCAGGTTGTAGGTTGTGTATTTGTTTCCTTCTGGTTTTCCGTGGCCAATGTGATCTTGAATAGGAGAAGCTGTGATTTCACTCATGAGACTTAAGTAACAGCCCTCCTTGTTACTTAGCCTCTCTGATCAGTAAGGATATTGAGATGGGAGGAGAGAGAGCACAAGAGAGAGGTAGAGTGAGCAAGAGAGAAGAATAGAAATAGGAAGGGAGAGAGAGAAAAAAGGAGAGAGGGAAGGAGAGACAGATGGAAGGAGAGGGTGCTTGAGTTAAGTTAGTATGGAAGTCAGACAAACGGTCATGAGGAGATTTTTTTAAAGAAGGAGTAAAAAAGATCAAAGAACCTGAGAAAGCTTGCTTAGATCATGTTAGGGAGGGAAAAAGCTTAAAACTAATACTACAGTTCATTTAATTTTTCACTTCTTAACTTTATGCAACCTCTTTGCTTATCTCTTTGCTTCTCTTATCTTTATATCCACATAGGTTATTAATACCCCAACAAACCCAGTTTTTAAAAATCATCTTTCTACTCAGTGTTATATTGTCAGTTGTAAAATTCTTTGGTCACATAGGCCAAAACAAGTAAGTCTCTAGAGAAGAGACTCCTGTATCCACGTGATCCTTCTAAATTACTCTGTTTTTGCCACATGTCTTGGTCAAGGTGTATATAATTAGCCTCTTCTCTCCCTAATGAAAAATTCCATTTGGTACTTTATGTGAAAGGACCCAGGGAAACGTGATTCTGCCAAGATGCTGTCATTCTCATTCAGGTAAATGGATGAATAGAAATAAACTTATCAGTGCTTGAGTGGATTATTGTCAGGTATGAGTTTGTGCTTGGAACTGAAATGGACATAAGTCACATCCAAAGGTGCTTTCTGGAGCCTAGATCAGAGCAGAGAGCAGTCAGGAAAAGAAAGCAGCCAGCACAGGGAACAGTTGTTAAACATCTATTGAAGTACCGGAAGGAGCTAAGTACCTGACTGCCTTTGAGCTAGAACCACCTTGTAATTGGCTTTGGGAAGTCAAACAACTTTATGATACTTCCTACTAACACGATGTGATTTTCACGTAAATATTTATTTGAACAGAATATAGGAGCACTTTTATTTCTCAAACTATTAAATAAATGCAGAGATGCTCTTTAATTAGGAGGGTCTAAATTTCCTTGGGTTTAAATAAGGACTTGATGTTGTGAAAATACAGACATATTCAACTGACAGAGATAAATTCCTAATTCAAAAATGTTTTATGCCTATTTTTTTGTTAAGCGTTACCAGTTTTTCTTAGCAATTATATCAAAACTTTAAAAATTTCATAGTCCTTTTTGGATTTTACTTATTTTTTTATTTTTTACTTTTTTGAACTTTGAGAATAATTTTAGAGTTTAGAAGAAAAATACCCATGGAAAGGCAAAGTGTAAATCTCAGCAGCAGGGAGATGGGAGGAGAGAGAGCACAAGAGAGAGGTAGAGTGAGCAAGAGAGAAGAATAGAAATAGGAAGGGAGAGAGAGAAAAAAAGGAGAGAGGGAAGGAGAGACAGATGGAAGGAGAGGGTGCTTGAGTTAAGTTAGTATGGAAGTCAGACAAACAGTCATGAGGAGATTTTTTTAAAGAAGGAGTAAAAAAGATCAAAGAACCTGAGAAAGCTTGCTTAGATCATGTTAGGGAGGGAAAAAGCTTAAAACTAATACTACAGTTCATTTAATTTTTCACTTCTTAACTTTATGCAACTTCTTTGCTTATCTTTTTATGTTATATAATCATGTATATTTTATATGCTTTTCAACAACTCAAACACGGTTTTACATTTTCTTTCTTTTTAAAAATCTTTTGTTCTTTCCTACATTATATTCTGACTACTGCAGTTTTCCTTCCCTTCACCCCTCCTAGTCTCTCCCCCACCTCCTTTTTTCCCAGATCAACCAGATCAGTTTCTCCTCTTCCTAGGGATATCCACTGAACATGGCATAAGAAGATACAATAAGACTGATCACAAACCCTCAGGTCACAATATAATGGCTGGACATGGCAGCCTAGACAGAGGAAAAGGGTCCCAAGCCCAGGCAAAAGAGTCAGAAACACCTTCTACTCTCATTGGAAGTACCACAAGGACACCAAGCTACACAACCATGAGGTATATGCAGAGGACCTATTACAGAGTCATACAGGGCCTGTGTTTATTGCTTCAGTTTCTGTGAGCCCCTGTGAGTCCTGCTTAGTTGACTCTGTGGTGTACTCTTCTCCTCTGGCTCATACAATCCTTCCTCTGCTTCTTCTAAGAGGTTCCTCTGTCTCCACCTCTTGTTTGGTTATGTGTTTTGCATCTGTTTCCATCAGTTTCTGGATAACACTCCTCTGATGACAATGGGCTAGGGACCAACCAAGAGTATAGCAGAATATCATTAGGATTTCATTGACTTTTTTTCTCAGTCATGTTTGATTCTATCCTGGGTCTTCGGGTTGTGTCGCCTTTGATTCCTGGCCATCCAGGTAGTGTCATGCATGGGCCCCCTCAACTTGAAGTGTGGACTTCAAGTTTAACTAGTCATGGGTTGCTCACTCACACTCACAAAGTTCCACCATTGCCATAGCACTTCTTGCAAGTAGGACAGATGGTAGGTCCTAGGTTTTGTGGCTGTGTTGATGTCCCCGTCTCACTGCTATGAACCTTGCCTGATTATAAAAGATGCAAAGTTCAGGCTTCTTATCTCCCATTACTAGGAGCCTTTACTAGGGTCACTCATAGATTCCAGGGAGCTTCCACTGGACTAGGTTTCTAAATCACCCTCCTCAAGTGCCCCCCAGTTCCAACAGTCACTTCTAGTATTCTATTCCTCTTCTCTCCTACTCCCTACCCTGCTTGATCCCTGCTTTTCCCATCCCCACACTCCTTCAGGTCACTCACAAAATTTAGTCTATTTCCTTTTCCAAAGTAGATCCATGTGTCTCTTCCTTCAGCTCTCATTGTTACTTAGTCTCTCTGATCAGTAAGGATGTTGATCATTTCCTTAAGCATTTCTCTGCCATTTGATGTTTCTCTGTTGAGAATTCTCTGTTTAGTTCTGTACCCCATTTTTTAATTGGATTGTTTGGTTTGTTGGTGCTTAATTTCTTGACTTCTTTGTATATTCTGAATATTAACGCTGTGTTAGATGTAGGGCTGGTGAAGATCTTTTCTGTTTACTGTGTCTTTTGCTTTACAGAAGCTTTTCAGTTTCATGAGATCCCATTATTTATTGTTTTATGTATCATGAGATCCTATTTATTTATTTATTTATTCATTCATTTATTTATTTTTAGCGTGAGCTCTTGGTATTCTGTTCAGGAAGCTGTCTCCTGTATCAATGCGTTCAAGACTCTTCCCCACATTTTCTTCTCACAGTTTTAGTGTGTTTGGTTTTATGTTGAGGTCTTGGACTTTACTTTTGTGTAGGGTGATAAGTATGGATCTATTTGCATTTTTCTACATGTAGATATCCAGTTAGACCAGCACTAATTGTTGAATATACTATCTTTTTTTTCCCATTGTATGTTTTTAGCTTCTTTGTAAAAAATTAAGTTTCTGTAGATGTGTGGGTTTATTTCTTGGTCTTTTATTTGATTCCATTGATCCACCAGTCTGTTTCTATTCCAATACCATGCCTTTTTATTACTGTCGCTCTATAGAACAGGTTGAGATCAGGGATAGTGATACCTCCAAAATTTTTTTTATTGTGCAGGATTGTTTTAGCTATTCTGTTTTTTTTTTTTTCACATGAAGTTGAGTATTGTTCTTCTGAGGTCTGTAAAGAATTGTGTTGGTCATGGCTGCATTACGCTGTTGTGAGACTCTAATCTTGCATATATACCATAGGCAAACCAAGGTGACCAACACCAGAAGGCCTGCTAACACTCCCATGCCCGCCCATTCCTTCAGATGATTCATGGCTGCAGCAATCCATGATGATAATCCTGTGGCTAGTCCTGCGTCCACTCTGGTAGAATTTACCATGACAATGGTCACTCTCAGCTGCTCCATCGTAGTATCGAATTCTCCAGTCCAATTACCTGAAGCAGGACAGTCTCCCCAAGCATGGTTGGATACCATAAAAAGCCAAAATGTTACGCTCAGGATGCGAGGCTAAGCACTGCACTCAGGGTCAGCAGCTTTGGACCCAGAGAAGAGCATGTCTGATTGCATGCGGGTTGATACCCCAGGTCCCGCCTCTGAGAAAAAGGTATCGGACGGGTCTGATGCTCTTTGGGTGGATGACACCTAAATGAACATCAGTACAAAGTCCCAATTTATTTCTAATATCAGAGATCAGACCTCTACTCTTGCCTGATGCGTCCAAAACAAAAAGGGGGAACTGTAGAGAGCTGCGTAATGCCGCGCCTGAAAGATGGAGCTGGTTCCCGCCTTCCACCTTCCTGATGGTGAGTGCTCTCTGTCACGAACAACTCCATATTTGGCTAAGGCCGAGTATTTGACTTGCATCCAAACTGCGACTGCGCACCCCACCCTCGTGTGCATCCCATCCTTTGTGGCTCGACGCACAGGCACCCCTAGAACCTCTGCTCGGATGAAGCCCATGATAGCTCAGTAACCAATTGATTTCCCATAGTAAGAGGAAAAGGGACTATTTCTGACAGGAACTCAATGACAGGCTCTTTGACCTCCCTACCCCCCAAAGGAGGAGCAGTCCTGCTAGGCCACAGAGGAGGACTTTGCAGCTAGTCCTGAAGATACCTGATAAACCAGGGTCAGATGAAAGGAGAGGAGACCTCCCCAATCAGCGGACTTGGAAAGGGGCAGGGAGGAGATGAGGGAGGGAGAGTGGGATTGGGAGGGAATAAGGGAGTGGGATACAGCTGGGATACAGAGTTAATAAAATGTAACTAATAATAAAAAAATTAAATTAAATTAAAAAAGAAAAAGATATTACAAGATGAAAAGATCTGTTTTCATGGATTGGTAGGATTAACATAGAAAAAATGGCCATCCTACCAAACATGATCTAGAGACTCAATGCAGTTCCCATCACAATACCAACACAATTTTTTTTTTTTTTTTTCAATGCAGTTTATTCAGGAACCTTGAACAATCATCTGACCCTGGGGAAAGCCAGCCCACAGCTTAAATAGCCTCTGGGTAGCCAACCCCAGCATGCCACGTGGGCAATGCAGATAGGTCCACATACATGGAAGCAAGCCAGATCCTCAGCCTTAGCCAAATGTGGAATTGTTCGTGACAGAGAGCACTCACCATCGGGAAGGTGGAAGGTGGAAACCAGCTCCATCTTTAAGGCGCGGCATTTCGCAGCTCTCTACAATTCCCCCTTTTTGTTTTAAATGCATCAGGCAAGAGTAGAGGTCTGATCTCTGATATTAGAAATAAATTGGGACTTTGTATTTCTTTAAGGGATTTAGTTGTTTTCTTTTTAAAGGCATCTATCACTTTCATAAACATATATTTAAGGTCATTTTCTTGTGTTTAAGTTGTGTCAGGGTATACAGGGGTGCTTGCAGTGGCATAACTAGGTTTTGGGGTGCATATTGCCCTGGATTTTGCTAACTCTGTCTTTATGCTGGCCTTTAGTCATATGGTTGTCTCTGGCATTGGCTGGTTGTTCCTGGTGTCCACTCAGTATCTAGGAGTTTGGGAAGATCCCTGGGCAGGAGGCTGGATGTTCCTGGAGCAACCCTTCTCAGGATGATGGATATACTTGTGAACTGGCTGCTGGATCTCAGGGGATAGGCTGCCATTCTCCTCAGGTGGCTGTGTCCCGGTTAGTACCATAGGCAGGGGATTGTCTAGGCTGTATGACCCTGTGGACAACAGGTCTCCTCAGGAATCCCAAAGTCCTTCTCTTGCGGAGTCACTGAAGTCTAGATGTGCAGATACCGTGTGCACAGTGGGCTGCCATCTTGGAGTGAGATCCTGTATGTGCCTGAGGTCTGGTCAGTCTCCTCAGGGATATGATCTAGAGGCTGGAATCACTTTTCTGGCTCTGGGAATTGGATGACCAGAGGCTGGAACTTGCCCCTGGAGCCTGAGAACTTTTCTTGGGATGGTGGGAATGGCCAGCTAGCCAGATCCAGGAACCACGGGTTACTGACAACTGTGGGCCCTCCTCTCACTTGGAAAACAAAGATTCTGGCTTTTTGGAGTCCACAGCTTGCTTTGCAGTCACTCATATTTATGTAGCTTAATGAGATTTTTTAAAACATGTGAACATTGTGTGACTAAAGGGAACTAAGTAACACCTCACATGCCTATTTGTAATAAGAACATTGAAAATCTACTTGGCAGTGTTTAAGTATGTGATGTAGTGATGAGTTTTAACTACAGTCACCATGCTCTGCAATAAATCTCCAGGATTTCCTCATCTAGTTTAAAGGATTATTTTTCTCTTTTGACAAATATCTTTCCTTTTTACCTTCCCAGCCTACCTAAGTTACTTATGATGCACTATTATATTTTATTCTTCTACAAGTATAACTTTTTCATTTATTTTTAAAATTTTCATATAATGTATTTTGATCATTCTTCCCAGATTCTCTCCAATATACTGCCTACCCAATTTAATGTCTTCTCTGTCTAAATAAACATTCTGGAAAACAAAACAAATAACCCAAAATAGATAAAAAGTACGAAAACAAAACAAAGTAAACCAAGACAATTACCAACCAACCAAGCAACCAAACAAACAAAGAAACAAAGCACACAAAAATATAAGTGCATTCTGGATTGACCAACAACTTCTGAGCATGGGGTCTATCTTGGAGTGTATCTCCTATTCTCAGTGTCATTCTACTGCAAAGTTAAGCAGGAATGAAATGTTATTTATTTATTTATTTATTTATTTATTTATCACAGTTTATTCACTTTGCATCCCAGCTGTAGCCTCCTCCCTCATCTCCTCTTGGTCCCATCCTCCCTCCCTTTTCCTTCCTATGTCCCTCCCCTAGTCCACTGATTGGGGAGGTCTTCCTCCCTTTCTATCTGACCCTAGCCTATTTGGTCTCATCAGGACTATCTGGGTCTTCTTTCTCTGTGGTCTAGTAAGGGCACCTTGCTGGGGTAGGTGATCAAAGAACAGGCAACCAAGTTTATGCAAGTGACAGTCCCTGTTCTCATTACTGGGGAATCCACATAGAGACTGAACTGCCCACAAGATACATCTGAGCAGGGGTTCCTCTCCATACATGGTCTTTGGTTGGAACATCAGTCTCTACAGTCCTGCCTGGGCTTAGATTTTTTTTTGTCTCTGTTGGTCTCCTTGTGGAGCTCCTGTCCCCTCCAGGTCTTTCTAGCTCACCTTTCTTTTATAAGATTCCCTGAACTCTGCCCAAAGTTTGGCTATGAGTCTCAGTATCTACTTCAGTACCCCATTGGGTAGATTCTTCAGGAGGCTCTCTGTGGTAGGTTCCTGTTAGGTTCCCTGTCTTCTCCCACTTCCAATGTCTATCCTGATTGCCCTTCTGAATGAGGATTAATCATGTTCCCTAAGGTTCTCCCTGTTTTTTAGCTTCTTTAGAGCTATATATTTTAGTTCCTGTGGAAGACAGCACGTGCTCTTAAATGCTGAGCCATCTCTTTAGCCAGTGTTATCATCTCTCTAAATCAATCCAACTTTCTTATTTTTTGATTTGATTTTTTTTGAAAAATATCTTTCCACATGTGTGAAATCATAGCTAACTCTGATTTTAATTTATAATATTCTTATGATAGCTCATGTTTAGCACTTGCTTGTATCTCTGTTTAACTTTGGGTTAATTGTAATGCTGAAGTAATAATAAGCTTTCATAACTTGGAGATTCTTCTATTCTATTTGTACAATTATAATTTACATTTTTTCTCATTTGCTCCTTTAGGTAGCACTGCCAACAAAGTCAATGGAAAGTATGAATCAGTCTATGGTGTCCGAGTTTGTATTCCTAGGACTTACAAACTCTTGGGGCATCCAACTATTCCTTTTTGTGTTCTCCTTCACATTTTATGTGGCAAGCATGATGGGAAACTCCTTCATTGTGTTCACTGTGGTTTCTGACCCTCACTTACACTCACCCATGTACTTTCTGTTGGCGAACCTATCGTTCATCGACTTAGGTATTTCTTCTGTAACTTCCCCCAAGATGATTTGTGACCTGTTTAAAAAGCACAAAGTCATCTCCTTTAGAGGTTGTGTCACTCAAATCTTCTTCATCCATGTTATTGGTGGTGTGGAGATGGTGCTTCTCATAGCCATGGCTTTTGACAGATATGTGGCCATATGTAAGCCTCTCCATTACCTGACCATTATGAGCCCAAGGATGTGCATCTTGCTTTCAGTGGCCTCCTGGGTGGTTGGCCTTATGCATTCTCTGGTTCAACTGGCTTTTGTAATAAACTTACCTTTCTGTGGACCAAACGTGTTGGACAGTTTCTACTGTGACTTTCCCCGGTTTATCAAACTTGCTTGCACAGACACATACACACTGGAATTACTGGTCTCAATCAATAGTGGATTCATGTCTGTGTGCTCATTTTTCATATTGATTATTTCCTATATTATCATCATATTTACTGTTCATAAACACTCTTCAAGTGGTTCCTCCAAGGCTCTGTCTACACTTTCAGCTCATGTTACTGTGGTGGTCTTATTCTTTGGTCCTGTGATGTTTTTTTATACATGGCCTTCTTCTTACACACACCTAGATAAGTTTCTGGCCCTATTTGATGCACTTGTTACTCCCTTTCTGAACCCAGTGATCTATACATTGAGGAATCAAGAAGTGAAAATGGCAATGATGAGATTATTCAGCAAGCTAATGGGTTATCAACAAATTCTTAAACATTTGAACTGTGAACAGTCATAACTGAGCATAGACATTCTTTGTTAACTAATTTCTGAGAAACATTTCTTTGCCTATTTTATGTGCTCATTTATATTAACATATATGCTATTTTCTTAACTTAGTAAGGGAGAAAATATCTTGAAAGCACAACTAACATATATTTATATATGAAAATATAATGAAGCTCTGTTTCTAAGGAATAATTACCTATATGTTGTAAAC
Organism: Meriones unguiculatus; assembly: GCF_030254825.1. NCBI lineage: Eukaryota > Metazoa > Chordata > Mammalia > Rodentia > Muridae > Meriones > Meriones unguiculatus. The sequence goes on from NC_083365.1 coordinate 29,364,246, forward strand.
TATGAGACATAAAGAAGATGGATATTTACTTTAAGGTTTTTAGAATAGAATAAAATACTCTCTCTCCTTAAAAATTATTTATTTGTGTCTTAAGATTGTATATGCATGTGTATTTTGCATATGTAATTTTAAGTCCCTCTGAAGTCTAGGAGAGAACATCAGATAAACTGAAGGTGGAGTTACAGTTGTTTTGAAACACCTGACTTAAGTTCTGCGAAACAAACTTGGGTCCTCTGAAAGGGTCATACATGCCTTAAAAGACGAACTGTCAGGACCCTGAACTGTAATGATCCTGCAACAGCCCCTGGAGTGAGGCCCCAAGTAAGGGTCCAAGGGCTACCACTGGGGTGACTAGCGGCCTGGACACCAGAAAACCACTGCACAAACAGTTCCTGTCTGAGGAGAACTTCTCTACCCACTTCTCCTGACTCAACCTACATAATGACCACCACTACAGCAGTCCCCCTGTGACTTTTCTCCACACTCTGCTGCTACTTAGGATCCCTTTTCCAGAGCTGCTTCTCTGGTGCTATCCTGGAGACCTGATCCCTGAGACCCTCAGGCTACTGAGCATAGGGTATACCCAAGCCCCTACTACTCAGTGTCCCTATCTGGGGTCATCATAGAGCTGAGTGCTGATGGCCATGAGTCCCTCCTTCCCACCTTGTTCCCAACAACAAAGACCAGAAATCCCAAGAGAAGGATGAAGTCCTTCTCCAAACCAGGTGCCTGGGCACCAGGACCTTCCCCCAACAGGATACTGAGCTCACTGGAACCCTCAATGGTAGGGGCAGCAGTCTGAAGAAAGGAAAAATATCACCCCATTAATGAACAAAGATTTGTGAGCAATTAAAAAAAAAAGCTGAGCTGTTTCTCCGGACTCTGTCTTTATTTTGAATAGAAATGTTTGTGATGATCAGGGGCTTTTTGCTACATTTCACAGAGCAATTATTCAAGGATATTGAACTGGGTTTTTTTTTTCCATGTGTGTGCCTTTTTTTCCCCAAGTGTGAACCTTGCACATGGTCTTGCTTTCTCTTTTGGACTTGGGCAGTTATAGAAGGATGTTAGAATTTTTGAATGCACATCAGAGTCTTACATATGCATATGCCTGTGTAGAAACTTTGTGACTATGTTTGGAACAGCAGGGAGACAAGAAAACATCACTTCAAAAGAATTTTGGGTGACATTTTGATTGTGGAATACTGTTGTTTAGTAGGTTGATGCGGCTCTGGAATCAAAACACTTAATATACTTCTCCAGTGGCATGCTTGTTCTCTAGAAATTTATGAGATCACTAATATTCTTAGAATTTCTTTCCTTGTCTTAATCGCTCCCTTTTGTTTCTCTATGTCCCAGGTCAGTTGCAGGTGTATCATTGTGTTGGCATAATGTTCTTTTAAAATGTATATGCCTTACCCTTGTTAATTCAAATGCTGATTTCCCCACGCCCTCTCTCTGGTTTCAATCCAGATATTGCATTGTGATACTCACTATAAGCATCCTGTCTCAACTCTTGTGTAAACAGGACAAAATAAAGCAACTAGATACAATGTTGTGCAATGGGAGGAGCCAGAGGACAGGAAAGAGGGGAGGAGCTAGAGAACAGGAAGGGGCAAGAAGGAGGAGGAGCTCGAGGAGAGGAGAGCAGGAGGAGAGCAGAGCGGGAGGAGAGAGCTTGGAGGACTTGGAGCATGAACCAGACCTAAGATTTCACAAAAAGCAAGTATAATGTGGGAAATCTAAATGTTAGGAAACTGAGGGCTTGGAGGTTTAGGAGGGAGTAAATATTGCCCAGCATTGTGTTCTAGGTTAACTAAAAACCCAGTCTCTGTGTGGTGATTTGGTTATACAGCTGCTGAGGATTAACAGCAGCATTACTGGAAGATAAACTCATAGTAAATATTAATAGTTGTCTACAACACCAATCACTGTTTACCTGGTGCTTAACCTTTTAAGCATGGGTAACAGCAGAGTTCTAAACACCCATTCAACTATAGTAGAACCAGCTACCCATACCAAGTGACACTGCTAATGACTTATCTCCAGGTGCCTTGGTTTCATCACAAAGCCAAAACATGAATAACCAAGACAATACATCTTTGTTTTAAGATATGATGATCCCAACTCTTCTATTTTACCAATAAAGACTCAGGAGCTAGATGCTGGGGTGAACACTTGCTAGCTCAGAGAGGCAGAGAAAGCACCCGGCTGACTTTTCTTTTCAGCTCAGGTCTGGATGAAAAAAAAAAATTCTTGCTTTTTATTGCTGAGTAATATTCCATTGTGTAGATGTACCACAATTTCTGTATCTATTCCTCCACTGAGGGACATGTGGGCTGTTTCCAACTTCTGGCTATTACAAATAAGGCTGCTACAAACATGGTTGAGCAAATGTTCTTATTGTGTACTTGAGCTTCTTTTGGGTATATGCCTAGGAGTGGTATAGCTGGATCTTGAGGAAGTGCTATTCCTAGTTGTCTGAGAAAGCACCAGATTGCTTTCCAGAGTGGTTGTACAAGTTTACAAGGCAAAGAGGATGGACATCAGAAGAAGGAGAAAAGAGGAAACAAGTTAGGAGCCTGACACAGAGGACCTCTGAAAGGCTCTGTCCTGCAGACTATCAATGCAGATGCTGAGACTTATGGGCAAACTTTGGGCAGAGTGCACGGAATCTTATGAAAGAAGTGGGAAACAGTAAGATCTGGAGAGGACAGGAACTCCACAAGGAGAGCAACAGAACCAAAAAATATGAGCACAGGGGTCTTTTCTGAGACTGATACTCCAACCAAGGACCATGCATGGATATAACCTAAGACCCCTGTAGGGGATGTAGCCCATGGCAGCTCAGTGTCCAAGTGCGTTCCATTGTAATAGGAATAGGGACTGTCTCTGACATGAACTGATTGGCCTGCTCTTTAATTACCCCCCCCCAGGGGGAAGCAGCATTACCAGGTCACAGAAGAAGATAATGTAGCCACTCCTGATGAGACCTAATTGACTAGGATCAGAAGGAAGGAAAAGAAGACCTCCCCTATCAGTGGATTTGGGGAGGGGCATGCATGCAGAGGGTGGAAGAAGGGAGGGATTGGGAAGGAAAAAGTAAGGGAACCACAGAGGGGACACAAAGTGAATAAAGTGTAATTAATAAAGAATTAAAAAAAATATAATTCAAAGGCTTACTAGCTCAGTTGACAGCCCAGGAGGAAAAGGACAAAATAATCCAAGGCCTAAGCTAAAGCCCCAAAGAGTCAGCTCAAAAACTCCTTTTCTTCTTCATGCTATCTTAAATACCCATCAACTCAAAGTTCCTCCTACTTTTTAATCCCTGTCACCTGGTTTCTTGCTCTGCCTCTTCACCTAGCATTAACATTATTCTATCCTTTGTACAGTAGCTCTTAGATTAAAGGTGTGTTAGGGCTGGGTGAACCACACCATCATCACCTGTTTATAATAAACAGAAAGTTCTTGGATGAAAGGTGTGTGATAGGGCTCAACCATTCAAAACAAGAAACTTTTACAGTTCACAATTTTAGGGTTCACAATGGGCTCAAATATCCTGTAACAATATGTCCCCCATAAAATTATTATTTCTGTAGAGATCAATTTTCCCTCAGTAAAGCAACTTAGATGATGCACAAGTGAATGGCTTCAAAATAGCAATAATAAAAATGTTTGAGAAAGCAGAGTATGAATAAACAATGGGATGAAGACAGATATAATGTAAACAAAAATAAAGTGAAAATAGACATTAGTAGAGTTTCTAAAGAAACATCAAGCTGAAACTAAACTTGAAATAATAAATTTAGTAAGGCAAATAAAAAAACTGAATTGAAAGTCTCATGAGTTGATTGGATCAAGTGAAAAAGAGAATATCAGGCCTCAAAGATGAGGTACAGAGTTAATGTCTTCTGTCAGTGTCTCTCTCTACTTTGGCAATGTTCCAGGGTTCAGGGTAGGATCTGGGAAAGGATTCAGAATCACTGTTTGCTTTATCTCTGGGATAGCTTGAGTTGTCTCAGACAAATGGCCGCAATTGAAAGAAGGAGGGCAGGAAGCTGAGGATTCCTCCTCTAGGACTAGGGACTGGCTATACTGCTGCTAAGGAGAAAAACTTAAGTGCTCACACCCTACCCCCTATCCTTTTAAATCTGGCTGCTACCTGAAGGTGCCCCCACAAACAAGGTGTGCTTCCCACATCAACCAAGACAATCAGGGGAATCTTCAGGAGAGTCTCCCTACTCAGCTGATTCTAATTTGTGGCACGTGGATGCTAAAACCAATTATAATATACATATTTTCTCTCTGTCTGTCTCTCTCTGTATATGTGTGTATATGTATTTTCTCCATTAATGCAGAGAAAACATGAGTATCATTGTGAATGTATGATGATACATGATGGTTTGACCTGCAAGTAAACAGTCACTGAAAAAAAATCTGATGCAAAAGTCATTCAGTTATATAGGTGCAATTTAGATTCTATTTCACAATAAGGCCTGGGAACATGAAATTTAGAATTTTAGGATTATATTGGTATAATCTCTGAAAAATGGATTAATGAATCATAAATAACGAGATATCTATCTATCTATCTATCTATCTATCTATCTATCTATCTATCTGCTTAGAGATGTATCATGTCAAAATTGGTCTCATATTAAAGTTAAACTTTTTCACGTTCTAAGAAGAGAATCGTGTACAACCCAAATCCTGATGGAGGGTAAGATGATCCAAGAGAAACTGTTATCAGAGCAAGCCTCATGATCACATGTACACAGAGGTCTTTTCACAGCTAGATTTAATATTTTGCGGTCTTTCTTTCTTGTTTTTCTTTGTAAAGTCAATTTGCAGAACAGTAGGGGAAAGCATTTGAGATATAGTTACTTGGCAATGATATAACAACTATTCACTGTGAGGCCTAATTATTTTCTAATTTGATATTATTTTCCCAGCTTTGCTTAGCCCTCAGATACAAGACAATATAGGACACAAATAGTTAGCTCTCTAATTACACCTGGGTTCCATGTCTGTGCTATTTGTGGATTTAGTAAGCACCTGTTCAAGCCCTTGACATGAGTATGCCATTTCTTGTAGCAGCCAATTCCTTACAAGTTTTATAAAATTAAACCACAATGTACTTCACTGTTCCTAAAGTTCTTACTGTACTATGGTAGTTATTGAAAAATAAATCTATATTTTATACATTCATGTTTATTTAGATGTACAACAGAATATTAGATGCTGTTCTGCTGTCTGCTTTTTGTATAAGCTGTGTTACTGTTCTTATATGGTTTCAGTTTTCTTTTTAGGAGGTCATAAAACTTGGATTGATTGGATATGTGTAGCATTGGAAGCATTATTTTGTATCAACTGACAAATATTTTGGTTGCTTCATTCACATTTGAGTTTTTTTTTTTTTTTTTTTTTTTTTTTACCATATCAACTTCTATACATCTAAATCTAGAAACATAGCTGTAATGATACTCTAATACTAGGATCACTGTACCCTCAGAGACCACCAGGAGATGACTTGATGCAATAGCAAGAGAGCTTTATTATGAGAGTGATCGAACTTGGGACCCAGTCTCACTGATGCAGCAGTAGAGAACTCGAGCTCTAAGTGAGTAGGGTTTTTAAAGAAAAAGTCTGTGAGCAGGGAATTTCCATGCCAGCAAACAGGGGGGCACACGTTTCCATGCCGGCAAGCGGGGGGGGGGGCACATGTCTTGATGTTACAGGATTAGGTAACAGTTAGAGGTGCGAGGTAACCTTTTCTGAGGCACATAATCACAATTACCTAAGGCATATGATCACAATTGCTATTTTTCTTTTTTTTTTTTTCAATGCAGTTTATTCAGGAACCTTGAACAATCCTCGGACCCTGGGGAAAGCCAGCCCACAGCTTAAATAGCCTCTGGGTAGCCAACCTAGGCGTGCCACGTGGGCAGTGCAGATAGGTCCACATACATGGAAGCAAGCCAGATCCTCAGCCTTAGCCAAATGTGGAATTGTTCGTGACAGAGAGCACTCACCATCGGGAAGGTGGAAGGCAGAAACCAGCTCCATCTTTAAGGCACAGCATTCCGCAGCTCTCTACAGTTCCCCCTTTTTGTTTTAGACGCATCAGGCAAGAGTAGAGGTCTGATCTCTGATATTAGAAATAAATTGGGACTTTGTACAGATGTTCATTTAGGTGTCATCCACCCAAAGAGCATCAGACCCGTCCGATACCTTTTTCTCAGAGGCAGAACCTGGGGCATCAATCTTCTCTGGGTCCAAAGTGGCTGACCCTGAGTGCAGTGGTTAGCCTCGCATCCTGAGCGTAACATTTTAGCTTTTTATGGTATCCAACCATGCTTGGGGAGAATGTCCTGCTTCAATGGCTGTAAAGGCCTGAATGGTCATGGCTGCGTCACACTGTTGTGAGACTCTAATCTTGCATATATACCACAGGCAAACCAAGGAGACCAACACCAGAAGGCCTGCTAACGCTCCCATGCCCGCCCATTCCTTCAGATGATTCATGGCTGCAGCAATCCATGTTGATAATCCTGTGGCTAGTACTGCGTCCACTCTGGTAGAATTTACTGTGACAATGGCCACTCTCAGCTGCTCCATCGTAGTATCGAATTCTCCAGTCCAATTACCTAAAATATAGCTCGACAATTGTTTAGACAGATTTGCAGCACAGGAAACATTGGGGAAAATTTTCCCAGCTGATTCCCAACCGATTCTCATTGATTATTGCCAGGGAGATTGTCTCTATTTTCTATGAAGCATTTATTCTGTATTATTTCCTGGGGGCTGTTGCTAGGAGAGTAAACTTTGTTGTCTGCTAGGTGTGCATTCTGTGATATTTCCTGGTACCTGAATTCAGCTCCCAGTCAAGATGGCTCTTTATTTCAAATGGAGTTTTACCCAGGCTAACTTAAACTCTTCAATACAACCTACTTTTTATGGAAAAGGAAAAGTTTCATACACATTTTACTTCTTAAAATACACCATAATTAGCTCATTGGTTTAATTCAATTAATTGATGATATGTCTACCTAATATTAAGTAATAAGTATAATAAGCAATTTTCAACTTTATATCCGTGTAGGGTAATGATACAAAAGCAACCTCAATTCTATTTTCATCTTTATTTTACTGTGAATTGTAAAACTCTTTGGTCACATAGACCAAACCATGTAAGTCTCCAGGGATGAGAATCCTGTGTCCATGTGATCTTTCTAAATTACCATGTTTTTGCAGCACTTCTTGGTCAGTGGCCTCTCGAGGTATTACCTCTTGAGATAATTAGCTTCTTCTCTCCCTGATGGAAGATTCCTTGTGACACTTTATGTGAGAGGACCCAGGGAAATCTAATTCAGCCAAGATGCTGTCTTTCTCATTAAGGTAAATGGGTGAGTGGAAATAAACTTATCAGTGCTTGAATGGATTATTGTCAGAGGCGAGTTTGTGCTTGGAACTGGTATCATATCCTAAAGTGCTTGCTGGAGTCTAGAGCAAAGCAGAGAACAGTCAGGAAAAGGAAGTGTCCAGCACAGGAGAATTTGAAGTATTGGAAAAAGCTAAGTACCTGACTGCCTTTGAGCTAGAACCACATTGTAAATGGCCTTGAGAAATCAAACAACTATTTCATTTTCTACTATGTTATGCCAAAATTAACTGTTCTATGCTCACGGCTGATTGATTGAATTGTCTAATATATTATGAACTGATAACTAAGGAAAATATCAATAATAGATATAAATAAAAAGGGGAATTATGTATTTTCTCTTCACTTTTAAAAATAGGTGGGTATAAATCACCTTCTGTAAAACATTTGGTGAATATTCTGTAAAATAGAAGCACATTTCTAGAAAATGGAGGTCAGGCACATGGTGGGGAGGTGAACTTTAAAGAAATGGTAAGAAAGAACCCAAAGAAGCATGCTTAGAATAGGCTTAGGGCAGAGTTAGAAAGATTAAAAGCAAAGATTACAATTTTTTAAATCACTTCATAACTCTACCCAACATTTAATATTATACAATCATAAATATATTATGTGTTTCAAAAAACATAAATACACGGTTTTCCATTTTCACCAAATGTTTATTTTCCCTCATTTTCTACGTTTTCTGATTCTCAGATTTGGGATGTACTAATAAGAAGATAGATGCAAAATTAGCTGTATAACGGTTGTTGTTTGATCGAGGACTTAATCAATGAATTAAATTTGTATTGAATACTAAACATAGATATGGTGTTCCATGAGAACAAATTCACTAATTTTACATTTGAAATGATTTTAGTCAATAAAATAATATGAATGATGTGTTATGAATGATACGATATTAAATGATAAAATAATATGAATTCAGTGTTACTGAATGGGGGATAGTACATTTTGAAATGTATTTTAGACACAGGAGTTTGATGCTCTCTGTTTTTTCATATTTATTAATGTTTTTGAGTACTTTATTTTGTAAGTTGGTCACTACTATGAGCAAGAGAAAGAAAGGCACTGATATTATTAACATTTATTGAGTATCCACAAACGGAGCATATGTCTATTTTGGACATGAGTGTGTCTATGGCTATCCCACTCTTATCCTGCCCAATCTTTGTTGAATACATGATTGTAATATTTGTTTCATTCCTTTAACTTAACTGAAGTAACCATTTTAATTTGTTTAGCAGAGATATAAAACACAAGATCAGAGGTTTCAGTATCTTTTCTGATAGTAGAGTGTAGCTGAACCATGAGTTTAATCCTGGGTCTTTGAATCCAAAGCTCAGATGCTGTCTACTATGCTGTTTCTTCTCTAAAATAAAAATAAACATGACCAGAAGTGGTGGATCACACCTTTAATCCCAGCACATGGGGAGGCAGAAGCAGGTATATATCTGTGAGTTTGAGGCTAGCCTGCTCTACAAAGTGAGTGCAGGACAGCCGAGGCTAAACAGAGAAACCCTGTCTCAAACAACAACAAAGAAACCTAAAATATAACAAATCTTTTCATAGTGTGATGAAAAAAATACCCTTACAGGATTGTGTTTTGTGTGTGCTTGGGTATGTATGTATGTATGTTTGTTTATTTGTAATCCATATGTCTGTCAATGTTCAATGAACAAAGGTTGTTCATCATAATATGCTACAATAAAAATGGGAAACATGTTTGACATGAAGTTTTCTTCTGTATATATACCCTTCAAGTGAGAATTTCTATATCATATAGTAGTTGAAAGTTCCATTTTAATCTTTCTTTTTTTTATTTTTTTTATCAGTTACATTTTATTAACTCTGTATCCCAGCCGTGTCCCGATCCCTCATTCCCTCCCAGTCCCTCCCTCCTTCCCTCATCTCCACCGTGCCCCTTTCCAAGTCCACTGATGGGGGGACCTCCTCCCCATTCATCTGATCCTGTTTTATCAGGTATCTTCAGGACTGGCTGCAAAGCCCTCCTCTGTGGCCTAACAGGACTGCTCCTCCCTTCGGGGGTGGGGAGACCAACTCAAGCGATAACACATGCTGGAGAGGTTGTGGAGAAAGGGGAACCCTCCTCCACTGCTGGTGGGAATGTAAACTGGTACAACCACTCTGGAAAGCTATCTGGCGCTTTCTAAGACAAATAGGAATAGTGCTTCCTCCAGACCCAGCTATACCACTGCTAGGTATATACCCAAAGTTTGTTCAAGTACACAAAAAGGACACTTGCTCAACCATGTTTATAGCAGCTCTATTTGTAATAGCCAGAACCTGGAAACAACCCAGATGTCCATCAACGGTGGAATGGGTACAGAAATTGTGGTATTTTTATACAATGGAATACTACTCAGCAATTAAAAAGGAGGAAATCATGAAATTTGCAGGCAAATGGTGGGATCTAGAAAAGACCATTTTAATCTTTCATATCTTTTCTTTTGGTCTTTTCATTTTTTTTCATTTTTCATTTCATTTTTCATTACCTTATAATCTTCCCCATTCTCTTTTTGTATTGTACTGTTGAGGATAAAATCCAAGGTCCTAAACATTTTAGAAAATCATCCCAATACTGTGTTACAAATCCAGTCTCTATTTTAGTTTTTGAAAAGCCTTTATACTTTTTTTCTTTAATGTCATTAACAATTTGTAAGAATATTCTCTATTTAAAGAACATTATAAGTTTTCATGAAAAATATGTATATGTGTCTTTGTGCCCAACTATATGCTCTATGTTTTTGGAAATCTCACAGAAACCAAAAATATCATTATATTACTTGGAACTAGAATTACAACCAGAAGTGCTGTAACTGTTTGATACGGATGCTGAGAACAAAACTAGTGTCATTTGGAAGAGTAGCAAGTGCTCTTAATTGATGAACCATCCTTTGAGGCCCTAATAAAAAATCCATCAAACCTTATTATCCCTTGAGTTTTTATTTTTTATTGATTTATCATATATTAAATTTTTTTTCACTTTATATCCTGGCTGTATCCTCCTCCCTCATCTATTCCCAGTCCCACTCTCCCTCCCTTTTTCACCCTATACCCTTTTCCTAGTCCACTGATAGGTGAGGGCCTCCTCCCCTTCTCTCTGAACCTAGCCTATCAAGCCTCATCAGGACTGGTTGCATCCTCTTGCTCTGTGAACTGGCAAGGCTGCCTCCCCAGGGCAGGGTGATCATAGAGCCTGCCCTTGAGTCTATGTCAGAGACAGCTCCTGCTTCCCTTACTAGGGAACCCACTTGGAGACTGAGTCAGTGGGCTACATCTGAGCAAGGGGTCTAGGTCCTTTCCATGCATGGTCCTTTGCTCAAACATTTGTCTCTACTGCCCCTCCCGGGCCTAGACTTTTTGTCTCTGTTGGTCTCTTTTTGGAGCTCCTGTCCCCTCCAGGTCTTTCTATCTTCTCCTTCTTCCATAAGATTCCCTGCACTCTGCCCAAAGTTTGGCTATGAGTCTCAGTATCTGCTTCAATACCCTGATCACTAGAGTCTTTCAGAGGCTGTCTGTGGTAGTCTCCTGTTCTATTCCCTGTCTTCTCCCACTTCTGATGTCTACACTGTTTGCCCTTCTGAATGATGGGTAAGCATCTTCTCCAAGATCCTCCTTGTTGTTTAGCTTCTTTAGGACTGTAGATTTTAGTATGTTTTTCCTATATTATCTGGCTAATATCCACATATAAGTGAATACATACCCTGTGTGTCTTTCTGCTTCTGGGTTACCTCACTCTAGTTCCATCTATTTGCCTGTAAATTCCACAATTTCCTTGTTTTTAATCACTTGAAGTTTTGATGAAAGCTTTTGTTATAGGTGTTAAATCATATTTCAAACTAATTTATATATTTTTGATTATTGGTATAGATCTTGCTCCCATATATGTCTTTAAGTTAGTTGCCATTTTATAGTAAAATTAGGTTTTCATAACTTAGAGATTGTCCTATTCTATTAATGCAATTATAATTTACAATCTTTTCCATTTCTTCCTTCAGGTAGCACTGCCAACAAAACCAATGGAAGGTCTGAATCAGTCTATGGTATCAGAGTTTGTGTTCCTGGGACTCACCAACTCTTGGGACATCCAATTATTCCTTTTTGTGTTCTCCTCTATATCTTATGTAGCAAGCATGACTGGAAACTCCTTCATTGTGTTCACTGTGGCATCTGACCCTCACTTACACTCTCCCATGTACTTTCTGTTGGCGAACCTATCGTTCATCGACTTAGGTGTTTCATCAGTTATTGCCCCCAAGATGATTTATGATCTGTTAAGAAAGCATAAAGTCATCTCCTTTAGAAGTTGTGTTACTCAAATCTTCTTCATTCACTTCATTGGTGGTGTGGAGATGGTTTTACTTATAGCCATGGCTTTTGACAGATATGTGGCCATATGTAAGCCTCTTCATTACCTGATTATTATGAGTCCATGGATGTGCATCTTGATTTCAGTAGCTTCCTGGGTCATTGGTCTTATGCATTCTCTAGTTCAACTGGCTTTTGTGGTAAACTTACCTTTCTGTGGACCAAATGTGTTGGACAGCTTCTACTGTGACTTTCCCAGGTTCATCAAACTAGCCTGTATAGACACAAAGAGATTGAAATTACTGGTGTCAGTCAATAGCGGATTCATGTCTGTGGGATCCTTCTTCATACTGATCATTTCCTATATTTTTATTATATTTACTGTTCAGAAACACTCTTCAAGTGGCTCCTCTAAGGCTCTGTCTACTCTTTCAGCTCATGTTACTGTGGTGGTCTTATTCTTTGGTCCTGTCATGTTCATCTATACATGGCCATCTTCTTACACACACCTGGATAAGTTTCTATCCATATTTGATGCAATTGTCACTCCCGTTCTTAACCCAGTGATCTATACATTTAGGAACCAAGAAATGAAAATGGCAATGAAGAGAGTATTTAACCAGATAATGGGTTATAAACAAATTATTAAACACCTGCACTCTGATCAGTCTTAACAGAATATAGGCATTCATTGTTAACCAACTTCAGAGAAAAATATTTCCTTTCCTGTTTTGATATGTTTATTTATATTCACATATATTCTTTTTTGTCTTATACTTAGTAAGGAATAACAATATCTCATGAAAAGGATTATTTCATTTATATTAAAGAAAGATAACAAATATGAATCCCTATAGAAAAATATTTCTCTGAAGAAAGCTCTTAGACATAGAATAGGGACTGTTGCTTTAAGGTCTTAAGGTAAAGGGATACTTTTTACTGTTTTTTTTTCAAATAATTTATTACTTTAAATTATGTGTATTTGTATGTTACATGTGCACATGTAAATTCAGATGCCTCAAAATACTCGCAAGCAGAATTCAAGAAATATCACAGATTATTAATCGAGACCCATTTAACTTCATTAATAAAGAAAAGAATCATTCAATATAATTTAATTACTGTTTTCATTACATAAATAGCTTCAAAGTCAACAATTGCATGATCATCTTTGTAAGTGCAGAGACAGCCTTTAACCAAATTCATCATTTCATGATAGAAGTTATGAATATGCTAGTGTTTGAAAGAAGATATCTTAACATAATAAAATCTGTGTTCTATAACTCCATTGCCAAAATCATGCTAAATGGAAAAAAAAATTGAAGCACTCTATTTAAAATTAGAAGAAAAAAATCTCTCTCTCTCTCTGCTGTTATTCAATATAGGAATTGAATTATTAGCTAGAACAATAAGAAAACGAAAAGTGCTAAAATGAACTTAAAACTCTGAGGATGTCAGAGGAAAATGTTGGTAGTTGTATTAGTTACTTTTGTGGTAGTGATAAATGCTTTGACCAATAAATTAATGGAAGAGTTCATTTTGGCTTATGGTTCCAGAGTGGATGTCCATAGAGCAAGGAAGATACTGAAGCAGGTGTTGCATCAGTAAGTTGTCTAATCTTGTTGCCAGTTACATACACAAAGAAGAGAATGCATCAGAAGTGGGGTGTGGCTATCAACTCAAAACTCACCTCCAAGAATGCACTTCTCAAGCAAAGGTCTATATCTCAAGAGTTCCGTAACTCCAAACAGTACCACCAACTGACCAAGTGTTCAAATACATGTGCCTAGGGGGGCATTTCTCATTCAAACCACCATAGTAATACAGTATAAAACACAGGTTAGGGAAATGTTTCCAGACTTTGATTACTCAGGAAGTAAAACCAACAATTGGCAAATAGGTCTTAATAAAATTAAATTTAAAAGCTTCACAACAGAGAGAATTTTTAGTTGAATGAAGAGATAGTCTACCACATAGAAGAAAATCTTTTTTAGTTATATAAGTGACAAAATATTACTATTTGAATTATCTAAAGACCTAAAATCTCTATGAAGAAAACAACCTAGTAAAAATGGCCTATAGAGCCAAACAGTTAGTTGTCCAAAGAGGAGTTTCAAATATTAGTAAATATTTTGGAACATATGGAGCCTGAACTAGCCATCTTCTGTAACCAGGCTAGGCTCCAAGTGGTGGAACTGGGAGAGCAACCCATCCACAAAACTTTAGATCCCTAGGGCAATGGCAGCTCAGAGCTCATGGAAGTAGCCAACCAATGAATGGTCTAACTTGACGCCTAAGCCAAAAACAAACAAACAAACAAACAACCCCCCCCAAACCAACCAAACAACCCAGAAAATCCTCGTGCCTAATACTACCTGGATATCCAGGAATGGGAAGATGGATGTCTCAAAAACATGGGCTAGAGCCAAACATGACTGATGAAAAAAAATCAATAAAATGATTCCTAATGATATTCTGCTATACTTATAGATTGGTACCTAGCCCAATAGTCATCAGAGAGGTTTCATCCAGCAGCTGATGGGAACAGACACAGAGACCCACAGCCAAACTTTTGGCAGTGATATGGGAACCCTGCAGAAGGTGGGGAAGAAGAAGTGTATGGTCCCGGGAGAGAAAGGATACCAGGAGAAGACAGTCCACAAAATCAACTAGGCAAAGCTTGTGCAGGATTACAGAGCCTGAACTGCTAACCACAGAGCTTGCATGAGTCTGTGTAAGGCCCTCTGCATACGCACTGTAGTTGTTTAGCTTGAGGTTTTTGTGGGACTTAACAGTATGGGTGGGGGATTTCTGACTCTTTTGCCTGCTTATGTAACCCCCTTCCTCTTACTGAGTTGCCTCTTCTAGCCTTAATATGAAGGTTTGTGCCTAGTCTTAAAGAATTTTATTATGACATGTGTGGTCAAATATTACTAGAAGGCCTGTGCCTTTCTAAAGGAAAACAGATGAGAAGTGGATCTGGGGGGAAAGGGAGGTGGGTGTGTGTGGCTGGAAGAAGGGAAGGCTGTGGTAAAGATGGATTGTATGAGAGAAGAATAAAAAAAGAAAAAACGCAAATGTTTTACAATGTTCAACATCATTAGCCATTAGGAAAATGAAAATTAGAACTACTTTGAGATTCCATCTCATTCAATTGGAATCTTTATCAACAAGTGACAACAACTGTTGGTGAGAATGTGAGGAAAGTGGAATCCATATTCACTTTTGTTGGGGTTATAGATGTAGTCATTATGGAAATCAGCATGGAGGTATCTAAAAAATACTGAATAGGGTCATAGTATTAGAAGGGACTATGCGCATGACTGGAGGAGAAAAGTAATAATCAATTTCAACCAGCAACAAAACCTGTGAGTTACAATAGCAACTTACTTGCAAGATATACTGTTGTTGATTATTAATATTTATATTGATTTATCTTTTAGTTAAACAGCAGCTATTCCTAAATCATCTGTATAACCAAATCACCACAAAGAGACTAGGATGTATTTAATTAACCTAGAGCACAATGCTGGGCAATGATTACTTCTTCCTAAGCATCCAAGCCCACAGAGTGTCTTCTCATTCAGATTTCCCACACTGTGCTTGCCTTTAGTCATATCTTATGTCTGGTTCATCTCTCCTTGTGGTTCCAAGTCCTCTCCTCTCCCATCTCTCTTCCCTGACCTCCTCTCACTCGCTTCTTTCTCCTCCTCTCCAGCCCAGGATGTCCTCTCCATTGCTCAGCACTGGCTGGTTGTTTTATTGGCAATACAGAGAACAAATGATAGCATGTTTACACAAACTTGAAGCAGGTGATGTTTGGAATAAGTATCACAATGTAATGTCTGTATTGAAACCAGATAGTGGGGTACATAAATAAGCATGTGAATGAACAAGGGTAAACTGTATACATTCCACAATAACATTATGCCAAACAACATACCAATTGCTGCTATATACCTAATATACCCAATAGTGACACAAATGTCATGGGACTAACCAACCACTATTTGATTGGATTTAAGATCTATTGCATGGGACCTATAACCTGACACTGTTAATTATGTCAAGAACCTGAGACTACATAAGCCATAGACCCTATAGAAAAATCCACTACTATTATTCTGCTGATAAAATGACTCTTAACAACATATCACTATACCCATAGATCAGTGCGTCACTGAACTCTCATCCACAAAACTTATTCTTGCAGTAGAGTGTAATTAACACAGATGCCCCCAACAGGACAATATGCAAACTGTGAGAGACTTTGGATAACCCATCCTTAAATAAGGTGATTGTATCATGTTGTTATAAACAATGATGAAAACCCCAACTGTTCTATTTTACTAGTAAAGAATCAGGAACCAGATGCTGGGGTGAAAACCTGCTAGATCAGAGAGGCAGAGGAAGGTTACCAGCTAACTTTTCTTCTCGGCTCAGTTTTGGATGGAAAAAAAAACCCAAAAGGCTCATTAGTATAACTGAAAGCCCAGAAGGAAAAATCCAAAAAGGCTTGCTAGCTCAAAGTTCAAAAAGCCAGGAATCTAAGGAGCTTAAGCCTAAGTTAAAGCCAGAGCCTGAGCTAAAGTTCTTTCTTCTTCTCTTAAATACCCCATTTCAACTCTTTAATCTGTCAACTGATTTCTAGCTCTGCCTCTTGACCTAGGGTTAACTTTATTAGATTGGTATACAGAGAGCTGTTGGATTAAAGGTATGTGCTAGGGCTGGGTGAACCACACGATAATCACCTGTTTACAATAAATAGAAAGTTCTTGGATTAAATGTGTGTGATAGGTCTCAATCAAACCAAACAATAAACAGAACAATTTACAGTTCACATGGGATCTGTAAATCATCTGTATAACCAAATCACCACAAAGAGACTAGGATGTATTTAATTAACCTAGAGCACAATGCTGGGCAATGATTACTTCTTCCTAAGCATCCAAGCCCACAGAGCGTCTTCTCATTCAGATTTCCCACACTGTGCTTGCCTTTAGTCATATCTTATGTCTGGTTCATCTCTCCTTGTGGTTCCAAGTCCTCTCCTCTCCCATCTCTCTTCCCTGACCTCCTCGTATCACAATAGTATCACACCTCTCTCGTCAAGGCTCAGAGATCTCAGTGAAAGAGAAGACAAAGATTATAAGAGCCAAAGGTGGTGGGTGACTCTGAGATATCAGTAGGGCTGATGGGCAAATTGTAGAGAAATGTTAATCAAGCAACATGGATGCTCTAATCACATGCAAACACCTTCTGGACTTGTGTGATCCACCTGGAATGCAGACATGCCACACACCTTTGATCTCTGCAGCTGGAATAAGACATGCTCTTCTGATTGAGGGACAAAGTGACAAGTCAGAGAAAGATTTGACAAAATATGGTATGTTAAACTGTGTACAAATTTTAACTTAAACAGAAGATGTGGAGGAATTTTAACCCAGCAACATGGATGCTTTGACAAGGGATCAAATCCAAAGAACTTCAAGGTCTATATGATCTATCTGGAATGAAGATGCACCTTGGAATATGGACCCACCCTTAGTACATACCTTTAATCACAATGTAGTTAAGGTTAGTTTGTAGAAGGAATTAGCTATGCTTGAAAGTGTTGTCGAATTGAGGAGAAGATAAAGTGACAAATCAAAGAAAGATCTGAAAAAACGAGTCAGAGATAGGATATGCCCGACTCAGAACAGAGAGGAAAGAGAGGTGACTCAACAGAACAGCATATAGCAGGTGAAGGTGCAGTTTTATCTGTACAGTTGTACAGAGACAGTTTTCAGAGAGGCAACAAACACAGATGAGGACAGAATGAACCAGAGAATGAAAATGAGCCAGAAGACTAGAACATTTTGCCAAACTTAGTATGAGGCCAAGCAGAACAATTCAGTCAGAAGCCAAGAGAAGCCTGTTAGAATGAGTTGGGTTGGAGAGGAGTTTTGATCCAGAACTGAGTTGAACCAGCCAGCCAGACTTCAGAAAGAACAAGAAAAGGTGAGCTTATTCAGCAGTAAGCCTCTGAGATGACAAATCTGGTGAATAAAAGTTACATTTATAGCAAACCATCAGAAAGAAGGAGAAA
Organism: Meriones unguiculatus; assembly: GCF_030254825.1. Classification (NCBI taxonomy): domain Eukaryota; kingdom Metazoa; phylum Chordata; class Mammalia; order Rodentia; family Muridae; genus Meriones; species Meriones unguiculatus. Next base: position 29,382,104 of record NC_083365.1, read on the forward strand.
TGGGTATAAGTTTCCACATCCAAGAAGCTATTTGCAATTGATAGCTATTGGGACAGGAAAAAGCAGTTTCCTTTTGTGGAGTAACACTGGGTATATTACCTCAGAGAAGGCTGAATGCTCAGAATTAGTTGTTTATACAAAACAGGATCCATGCTTTTGTTATTGTTTGTTTTTTTTTGTGTTTGTTTGTTTTGTTTTTCAATTTATTTTTCTTAAATTTATTTTACATTCCAAGGGTGCCCTCTCCCTACTCTTCTCTCAGTTCCTTCCTTCTCCCCTTAACCCTTCATCACTCCTTTTCCCCCCGAAAAGGGGGGATCCCCTCCCCCATATCAGCCTTTCCCAGCACATCAAGTCACATGGACTGAGCATATCTTTATCCTCTTGAAAGGGTTAGGCTAACTTTGCAACCTATATATCTTCTAAATCCTATAGTTTTGAGTTTTAGGTCCAGGTTAAGCTAAAGCCTGTTAGTACCTTTCCAGAGAATGGAGGAATGTGACCCTATCTGTGAGGACAGATATGAAAAAAAGCAAGCAAGCAATGACCTTTACTCAGCAAAAAGAACGACCAGACCCTGTATTTAAGATAGTGTTTCTTAGCAACGAACCCAGATTGCTTCAATCCTTTTTCTGAGTAGCTCCTGACCTCCAGCCAAATCTTCAAGGATGAGCTAACCACCCCACGTTCAATTGCAGCTGCATCCACACTTGGCAGGACTGGCCAAGCTTGAGCACCTAAGACTAACCAATTATCTTACTTTATAGCTTCCTCATCCAATCCTAAATTGCCAAAACTGCAACTTCAAATTTCCCACAATTTTTCTCTCTGAGGCCAGGAAAAGAAGCCACACCAGGGGGAAGTTAACAAAATGCAGGCAATAGAGTCCATGTTAGAAACAACCATCCCTGCCCCTCCAGGTAACCTATATGAAGACCAAGCAGCCTGTTGGCTAAATAAGTGCAGGGGGGCTAGCTCCAGATCATGCATGCTCTTTAGTTGATGTCTCAGTCTCTGAAAAACACATGGAACTGGGTTAGTTGACGCTGTTGGTCTTGTGAGGTTCCTGTCCCCTCCAGATTCTTCCATCTTTCTCCCAACACACCCATAGGACCCCTGGAGCTACAAGTCCCAGCATCTGTCCTGATCCACTGCTGGCTGGAGTCTCCCAGACTACAGTCAAGTTAGGCTCCTGTCTGCAAGTATAACTTGAGACAGGTCTCAGGTTGGGCCAATTATTGGTTGTATTTTCCCTCAGTGTTTGTTCCCTCCTTATCCCTGCACTTCTTGTAGGCTGAGTAATTTTTGGATCACAGGTGTTGTTGGTTGGACGTTGTTCCCCTCTTTCCACTGTAAGACCTGGGGTCTCACAGCTCAGGAGTTCAATCGTGCCCTTCCCAGAAACTCCCCCAGACCAAGACTCATTGCAAAAGCAAGAGGTTTATTAACCATTGTACAACGGGGTCACCCTTGCTGGTCAGCAAAGAGTGGCACCGGGAGACAAAGGCCTTTAGGTTTTTAAAAGAAAAATTGCGGGAGATTTGAAGTTTTAGTTTTGGCAATTTAGGATTGGATGAGGAAGCTATAAAGTAAGATAATTGGTTAGTCTTAGGTGTTCAAGATTGGCCAGTCCTGCCAAGTGTGGATGCAGCTGCAATTGAACGTGGGGGTGGTTAGCTCATCCTTGAAAATTAGGGCTGCTGGCTCTTGGCTGGAGGTCAAAAGCTAATCAGAAGAAGTCTAGGTTCGTTGCTAAGAAACGCTATCTCAAGGACAAGGGTCTGGTCCTTCTTTTGGTGAGTGAAGGTCATTGTTTGCTTACCCTTTTTTTATATCTGTCCTCACGGATAGGGTCACATTTCTTCACTCTCTGGAAAGGTACTAAGAGGCTTTAGCTTAACCTGGACCTAAAACTCAAAACTATAGGCTTTAGAAGACATATAGGTTACAAAGTTAGCCTAACCCTTTCATTTCCCCCTTCTCCTTGTAACTGCTTCAATCATGAAGCAGCTGCAGAGTGAGAATTTTATCTTAAGAATTTTTTTTCTTTTGACTCAACATTTCAGCCTGTAGAATGGGACAATGGGCCGATGATCCGTCTTCATGCTGATGATTGGATCGTTGATATCTCAGTTTGAAAGAGGCTGAAATGCTGGTCAAAAGTTGGGGAGAGTACATGGGTAAAGATTACTAGGAGCCAGTCAAAGGTTGGTCAATGAGGCAGTCCTTAACAGTCTCTGGTTAGTTGATCCAATTGAAGAGACAGGGAGCAGTCATGTCAGCTTCCAACAAGTCCAGATTTCAGCTTGCAGCCCAGAGTCAACCAGGTGAAAATCTGCTGAGACAAATTCAGACTAGAGACAGAAGTTAAGATTTGTCTGTTAAATGGAAAAAGTGAGGAATCCCAACACCAGGGAAAAACTCTTCTGGGATCCATTTGAGCTATGCCAGATCTAGGTCTCATGACCTTTTGATTTTTTATAAACTCATATAAATTTTTGGTACACAAAAGGAAACTCAGAAAAGTAACATATCAGCAAATCTAATACAGCAACATTTTGAGAGTAACAGATAAAAACTATATCCAACAGAATTGGTACCAGTCAGCTGTTTGTTTCATATCTTTTATAAACAACTTAAGTGTGTCCATGTGGCAGCCTTTTTGGAGTTAACGGCATCTGAGCAGCGGAACTCAGCTTCTTGGCTATTTTTTAAAGTCCAGTCTCTCACAGACTGACCTTGGTGGTCTTACAATGGACTGCTCTGACCCTGAGAAACTCCGTGCAACCATAGTAACCAGACAGCAGGCTCTGTGCAACCTTGAGTAAACCCTCCTATATTTTGGCTAAGTAAAATTGCCTGCATGAGAAACTGCTTGTACTTTTTTTTTTACTTAAGTGTTAACCTGACGTCCATTAAATTGACACTTTGATCAGTATGTAGACCAACATTTTTTAGATTTTTATAACCTGAACTCCTATATCCTCAGACCCTATATAAACCTTATATTTTTTTTATTTAACTATTAATATAAGACATTGGCAACTGATGTAAAGTCTGTGAGCAGGGCAAACCTGTTTTTTTTTTTTTTTTTATAAAAAAGATATAGTACCCAGTAGTTTTAACTAACTAATGAACTGTCCAATGAGCTGATAGTGAACCTAACTGTCTGCTCTTTAACTGCCAAGTTACTGTTAACTAAGCCTAGCCTTTCAGCCTAGCTGTCAATGTGATCAGAGACCTGAGAAGGATAAATTATGAGCTAAGTAAATGTATCGATCAAAATGACAGAGATGACTAGTTAGTCCATCACCTAGGCAGTGTCCCTTGCTCCTGTGGTCTCCTGGCTTTCTGAGCAGAGGCAGTCCAGCCATCAGGCATAGAGGATGAGAAACTGCTGCTGTGGAAAGAGGAACAGGAGAGATTGACCTCACCTTGCCTCTCACAATGTGAGACAATGGCTCTTCAGGTGTCCCCGGCTTTGTCCACAGTTTAGGCTGGGCCCTAGCAGTGGGCCAGTTGGGGCAGTATTTCCCAGTGGTTAGCATACCACAATCCAGACTTGCAGTCATCTGTCGTTGTCCAAATCTTCTCGGAGACCTTGGGGAGCTACTCCCAGGATTTTGGGACTTTCTGTCACAATAAACTTACATATGTTAAAATGCCATATTCATCAGATCTCTGATAAGCTTGAGGGCCAGCATATCTGAGTTACTCTTTGTTTTTATCATCTGTTTTAAACTGTGTCCTATAAAACAGAATGCTATTTAATCTAGTTCTAGCATATTTTTGAGATGCATGTTTTAGAACTATATATTTTAAGACAAATAGGCAAACTTTATAGTTACCCATCCTAGGCTTAACCTTAAAAAAAAAAGCCCTATACAAAGACACTAGGTAGAGCTCAACATCTTAACCAACTGCAGTCGTTAGCATAGCTTTAAGTCTGCTCTTTCTGAACTAAAATTAAAGCAAACATTTTAATCAGATACAGTTTATAGAGGGGCTAGCAAATCTTGCTGATCCTACCACTTTGTATTAAAATTCAACAGTAAAAAGCTTTGCACTTAACACTAATCAGAGGACTGAACATAACTGAGAGACCTAAACAAAGTGGTGGTAAACTCATGTCTCCACCCTCTTTATCTCTGAACCAGCATGGCGGCTGGCCACGTGTAACTGAACTCAGCTGGAAGTCCTAAACAATTATGGCAGCAAAACTACAGCTTCATGTGCTCTCTATCTCTGAACCATCATGGCAGCTAGCCATGTGTTAGCACAGGCTGTGACTGACAATACCAAAAATAGCCATTAGGTGCTGTTGATGACACAGCAAACACTGTGGAGCATCCATAATCCCCCACAAACAAAAGTTTTAACATAGTGATCAAATAAGTTTTAGAACCAACTGCATAACAGAACAGTACAGAACACTTTTAAACTATGAATTATTTTAGCCATACCAAACCTATCAGCCAGAATTTTTTTCCCCTTAAAAGAGCATAAAAAAACATTTTGCAATGAAGAATCACCAGCCTTTTAAATGAATTATAACATATTTAAATACAGTTGTTTTTTTTTTTTTTAATCATATTAACTCTCAGGCTTTATATAATACATCCACTAACCTTCTGCAACATCCTATATACCTTCAGGTTTCTAGCTTTCTTTTTCTGGCTCAACCGACATTTTTGTTTTAGACAAGCTATTTATTTATTTTTTTAATATCTCTTGCTCACTCTCTCTTTTTTTTTAGATAACAGAAAACCCATTAATTTTTTTTCCCAAGGGTTGGGAAATTGTTTTAAGTTCGTTGTTGGACTGCCCAAGAGTTATTGCTTAAAAAATCTGATAAACTGTAAATGTTTTATCCTCTTAAACATCTAAACAATTTTTAAAACTCGTCTCTGCAATATCAAAGCAAAGTATCTTTTTTAGGAGTGAATTTACAAAGCATAACCATAATTTTAAAAGTCGAAACCAGATTTTAAGACCAAAATTTATCAGTGAAAACAACCCAATCTTCAGAACCAATATCAACTTAGAATAAGACTTTCTTCTTATCCTAAAAGGAAATAAAATCATTTTGATTCAGAGATTTTGCAACCTTTGTTTTTTTTCCTGAGCCACACCATGTGGCAATTTACATTGTTGTTATTTAAACATATGCATTTATAGACCCTACAAACACATAGGCACATATACGTGTTTAAAACAAGAATTTGAATTTAACCTTAAAACATACCCAATTATTTTTTTATCATATCTACCATTGAAGACCAGTTGAAAACAATCGTATAATGGCCATATATTTAAACAGACAGACTCAGCTGTAATTCTAAACATTACAGCAAGTGCAGTTTTTTTTTTTTTTTCTAAATTACTGTTTGATCTGTAAGTTGCAAGCCCCCTAGGTGGGAGGAGAGAAGAGAGGAGCAAGAGGGCGTGGTGAGCTCTTGCTGCTCACTTCCCTGCTAAGCTGGCATGAAGGCAAGGGGGAGGAGTTTTTCCTCACTCTCGGCAGCCAGAGCAGCTCCTATCATGGAGCAGCTACGGTGCCAATCCCCGCCTAGCCATGTCTAAGGACTTCTACCCAGCAAGTCCATGAGCCTTGCCTGCTCCCTTGGCTCCCTTGTGAGCTCTACTGTAGCTTACCTCCCCCGCAGGTCCTGAACCTGCTTCCTGGCTGGGCCGCTCCCCTCCCCCGTGCTCTTTGGCTGTCCATCGCAACAAGGGGCCACATCAAGCCCATGCCCTGCTGGGTGTGCATTGTTATTCCACAGACACTCAAATGCCTGAGCACAGCCTGCCCAAGCTCCAGCCCCAGCTCCACATGTCTCCCCAGCCACCCGAAAGCACTCCCTCCTTGGCTCCCTTGAGAGGGAGAGCACACTGCTTGGTGTCCTGCCATGCAGCCATGTGCACTCCCGGGCCAAGTTCTAATTTTAATTATCCTCTGTCCAAATTTTTATCAGTCCAAGTCTACAAAGAAACAGACACAGAAAAATACATACATACATGAGAAACACAGGATTTAGATTGCTGGGGGAGCAGAATCTCTCTGCTCCTCCCTGTTCACAGAAAGGAGCAAGCTGAGTGTCCTACAGGATGTCCCATGGACTTGGCATTAATGACATGTCTGTCTGCCTTAATGAAACCGTTCCAGGCAAGTGGCCTCAAACCACTCAGGGGACTCGAACCCCTTCTACAGATGCTCTCAAGCTAGACCATCTCCCTGTCAAAAGAGTCAGAGAGGCAACAACAACAGAAACACAAAGAATCAGGCAAGTAATCAAACAAGGACACCCTTGTGAGTGGTACCACAGTGCTCTGATAGAATGGCTGCCTGGTGGCGGTCGTTCTCTACGAAAATCAGACGGGAGGAGGACCGTTTCAGATCCAACCTCCCAAACGGAAAGTGGGTGTCCCCAGTTCCAAGTCAAGCGATATTCTGACACGTCTGTCAATCGCAATGACTGATCAGATGACCAAAAAGGTCCAGATAGGCGCCTAAACTGAAACAGATTGGTACCATAGAAATCTAATTGAGAGGCTGCCTCATGGCAGCCATCTCTGACAAGAAACAGATTGGTAAGACAGAAACAGACTAACCTGTTCTGAGCTCGACCTCCGAGTTCAGTCTGATGAGGGTTGGGGAAGGGGCACGCCCTTTCCCGGCCAAAAGCACCAAAAATGTAAGACCTGGGGTCTCACAGCTCAGGAGTTCAATCGCGCCCTTCCCAGAAATTCCCCCAGACCAAGACTCGTTGCAAAAGCAAGAGGTTTATTAACCATTGTACAACGGGGTCACCCTTGCTGGTCAGGAAAGAGTGGCACCGGGAGACAAAGGCCTTTAGGTTTTTAAAAGAAAAATTGCGGGAGATTTGAAGTTCTAGTTTTGGCAATTTAGGATTGGATGAGGAAGCTATAAAGTAAGATAATTGGTTAGTCTTAGGTGTTCAAGATTGGCCAGTCCTGCCAAGTGTGGATGCAGCTGCAATTGAACGTGGGGGTGGTTAGCTCATCCTTGGAAAATTAGGGCTGCTGGCTCTTGGCTGGAGGTCAAAAGCTAATCAGAAGAAGTCTAGGTTCGTTGCTAAGAAACGCTATCTCAAGGACAAGGGTCTGGTCCTTCTTTTGGTGAGTGAAGGTCATTGTTTGCTTACCCTTTTTTTATATCTGTCCTCACGGATAGGGTCACATTTCTTCACTCTCTGGAAAGGTACTAAGAGGCTTTAGCTTAACCTGGACCTAAAACTCAAAACTATAGGCTTTAGAAGACATATAGGTTACAAAGTTAGCCTAACCCTTTCACCACTAGTTCTGCCTGGCTAGGAGGTGGTCACTTCAGTCTTCATGCCTCCCATCCTCCATTAGAAGTCTCAGCTAGAGTCACACTCGTGTCCTCCCAGGAGCCTACCCTGTCCCAAGCCTCCAGCTTGACAAAGAGATGCTCTCCCTCAGTTTCCTTTCTTGTTCCTAGCCCTTTCATCTCCCCAACCCTATTCTCCCCACATTTGATCCTTAGCCTTTTCCTTCCCCATTCCATCTCCTGTCCAGTTTTCTCTCTTCATCCACTTCTCCTGTCTATTCTACTTCCCCTTCTGAGTGACATATTGGCCATCTGCCTTAGGCCCTTTTGGAGAGCTGCTTGTTTGTCAGGCTGCTTTGTTATTGATTCTCAGTGAAAAACATGTTTTCACCCTGGCCTTCTCTTGGAGGCAGGAATAGTCAGGATGTTTTGCCAAGTCCATTTCCTTTTGTTTGTGTGAGGATCACACAGACAGGTGGTTGAGGTAAACTAGTTTGACTTCTTGATGAACCACTTCCTTGTGTCAAGATGCTTTGCTCTGACTATAAAAGGAATTGTGGAATAAACCAGGTGTGACAGTTTCTACTGGTGGTCCTCTTGTTCTTGTGTGTAGTGTCTTATTTTATTCAATCCTTATTCCCTACTCAGGAACTGTTTGACTCTGCAGGCTCTCCTTGTTACTCAGCTTCTTTGGGTCTATGATTTGTAGTATGGTTATACTGTATTATAGGTCTAATATCTGCTCATAAGTGAGTACATACTATGTGTGTCTTTCTGGGTCTGAGTTACTCACTGCAGATGATCTGTTCTAGTTCCATCCGATTGCTAGCAAATTTTGATTTCTTTGTTTTTCAAAGCTGAGTAGTATTCCATTTTGTAAATAAATGTACCACAATTCCTGTATCCATTCTTTGGTTGAGGGACATCTAGGTTGTTTTCAGTTTCTGCCTATTAAGAATAAAGCCACTATGAACATACCTGAGCAAATGTCCTTGTATAACGGAGCATCTTTTGATTATATGCCCAGGAGTGGTATAGCTGGGTCTTGTGGTAGAACTATTCCCAATTTTCTGAGAAAACACCAGATTGATTTCCAGAGAGGCTGTAAAAGTTTGTACTCCCATCAGCAATAGAGGAGTGTTTTCCTTTCTCCACATCCTCATCAGCATCTGTCTTCAAATGAGTTTTTGATCTTAGCCATTCTGACTGGTGTAAGATGGAATCTTAGAGTCGTTTTGATTTGCAATTCTCAATGTCCTCAATGAGTTGAGGACATTGAGCATTTCCTTAAGTGCTTCTCAGCTATTCATAATTCCTCTGTTGTGAATTCTCCATTTAGCTCTGTACTCCATCTTTAATTGTATTACTCAATTTGTTGAATTTAATTTGTTAAGTTCTTGGTATATTTTAGATATCAGCCTTCTGATGTAGGGTTGATAAAAATCTTTTCTCAACCTGTAGGCAGTGGTTTTGTTCTATTGTCAGTGTCCTTTGAATTACAGAAATGTCTCAGTTTCATGAGACTCCATTTATTAATTGTTAATCTCAGAACCTGTACTGTTGGAGTTCTGTTCAGGAAGCTGTCTCCTATGTCAGTGGGTTGCAGACTTTTCTCCATTTTATCTTCTAATAGGTTTAGAGCATCTGGCTTTATGTCAAGGTATTTGATCCCCTTAGACTTGAGTTTTGTGCAGGGTGATAAATATGGTCTATTTGGATTTTTCTACATGCAGATACCCAGGTAGATCAGTACTATTTGTTGAAGACTCTTTCTTTTTTCTATGGTATGGTTTTGGCTTCTTTGTAAAAAATCAAGTGCCCTAAGAGTGTGGGTTTATTTGTGGGCCTTTAGTTCTGTTCTGTTGATCCATAAGTCTGTTTCTATGCCAGTACCATGCAGTTTTTAGTACTGTTGCTCTATAGAACAGCTTGAGATCAGGGATGTTCGATACTGCCAGAAGTTCTAATATTATGCAGAATTGTTGTAGCCATCCTGGGTTTTTTAGTTTTCATACGAAGTTAATGGTTGTTCTTTCTAGGTCTGTTAAGAATTATGTTGGAAGTTTATAGGAACTGCATTGAATCTGTAGATGGCTTTTGGCAGGATAGCCATTTTTATTATTTTAATTCTACTGATCCATGAGCATGTGAGATCTCTCCAGCTTCTAAAATCTTCAATTTCTTTCTTCAAAGACTTGAAGTTCTTGTCATCTATGTCTTTTCCTTTCTTAGTTTAAGTTACACCAAGAAATTCTATATTATTTGTTGCTATTGTGAAGGGCGTTATTTCTCAGCCCTTTTGTCGCTTGTATATAAGAGGGCTACTGACTTTTCTGAGTTAATATTGTATCCTCACTTTGCTGAAGGTGTTTATCAGCTGTGGGAGTTCTCTATAGAATCTTGGGAGTCACTTATGTATACTATCATCTCATCTGTGAAAAGCAACACTTTGACTTCTCTATCCCCTTGATCTCATCATTTACTTGTCTTTTTGTTCTAGCTAGAATGTCAAGTACTATACTGAAGAGATATAGTGAGAGTGGCCAGCCTTGTGTTGTCCTTGATTTTAATGGGAATGCTTTAACTTTCTTTCCTTTTAACTTGATGTTGGTTGTTGGTTTGCTGTATTTTGCCTTTATTGTACTTAGTTATGTGCTTTGAATCCCTGATCTCTTATGACTTTAATCATGAAGGGTTGCTGGATTTTGTCAAAAGCTGTTTCAGCATCTAATGAGATAATAAAGTGTTTTTTCCTCTCAGTTTGTTTATATGTTGGATTATGTGGATGGATTTTTGTATGTTGAACCATCCCTGCACTCCTGTAATGAAATCTACTTGATCATGGGGGATGATAGTTTTGGTATATTCCTGGATTTGGTTTGCAAGTATTTTATTGAGTATTTTTGCATCAATTTTCATAAGGGAGGTTGGTCTGAAATTCTCTTTCTTTGTTGGGTCTTTGTGTGGATTAGGTGTCAGGGTGACTGTGGCCTCATAGAATGAGTTTGGCAAAGTTCCTTCTGTTTCTATTTTGTGGAAAAGTTTGAGGAGTATTGGTATTAGTTCTTTTTGGAAAGTCTGGTAGAATTCTGTGCTAAAACCGTCTAGACCAAAGCTCTTTTTAGTTGGGAGGCTTTGATTAACATTGGTTGAAATTTTATTTTATTAGCTCTTAGAATAGCTACTCCAGCTTGTTTCTTGTGTCTGTTTCATTGGAAAAACTTTTTTCAGTCCTTTATTCTGCAGTAACTCTATCATTATTGTTGAGGTAAGTTTCTTGTATGCACCAGAATGATGGATCCTGTTTATGCATCCATTCTGTTAGTGCATGTCTTTTTATTGGGGAGTTGAGACTATTGCTGTTGAGAGATATTAATGACCAGTTGTTGTTACTTTCTGCTATTTTGATGTTGTTGCTGTTAGAGTGTGTGTAGGCTTCCTTTCTTTTGGTTTTGCAGCTGTGAGGTTATTTGTTTCCTTTGCTTTCCTGGCTGTAGTGAGCCTCCTTAGGTTGGAGTTTTCTTTCTAGTAATTTCTGTAGCTCTCTTTTCTTTTTATTCCTTATCTACATACTTTATTTTATTTTTTATTATTAATTTTTATTTTGTTTATATTAATCACAGGTTATTTACTTTGTATCCCAGGCATAGCCCTTTCCCTCATTCTTCCCCAATCCCACCCTCCAGCCCTCATCTCCTCCATGCCCCTTTCCAAGTCCACTGCTAGGGGAGGTCCTTCTCCCCTCCCATCTGTTCCTAGCTTATCAGGTATCTTCAGGACTGGCTGCCATGTCCTTCTCTGTGGCCTAGCAAGACTGTTCCTCCCTCTGGTGTAGGGGAGGTAAAGGAGCCAGTTGTTGAGTTCATGTCAGAAATAGTTCCTGTTCCCTTTCTAGGATAACCCACTTGGTTACTGAGCTGTTGGTATAATGTTTTTTTAAAATGTATATGTCTTACCCTTGTTAATTCAAATGCTGATTTTCCACCCCTAACTCTCTGGTTTCAATCTGGATATTGCATTGTGATACTCACTATAAGTATCCTGTCTCAACTCTTGTGTAAACAGGACACAAATAAAGCAACTAGATACAATGTTGTGCATGGGAGGAGCCAGAGGACAGGAAAGAGGGGAGGAGCTAGAGAACAGGAAGGGGCAAGAAGGAGGAGGAGCTTGAGGAGAGGAGAGCAGGAGGAGAGCAGAGCGGGAGGAGAGAGCTTGGAGGACTTGGAGCATGAACCAGACCTAACATTTCACAAAAAGCAAGTATAATGTGGGAAATCTAAATGTTAGGAAACTGAGGGCTTAGAGGTTTAGGAGGGAGTAAATATTTCCCAGCATTGTGTTCTAGGTTAACTAAAAACCCAGTCTCTGTGTGGTGATTTGGTTATACAGCTGCTGAGGATTAACAGCAGCATTACTAGAAGATAAACCAAATATTAATCATTGCTTACAACACTGAGCTATAATGGGTACATCTGAGCAGGGGTTGTACGTTATATCCATATATGGTCCTTGGTTGGAGATACAATCTCATAGAGGGCACTCATGCCCTGATATATTTTGTCCTTGTGGAACTCCTGTCCTCTCCCAGTCATATTAACTCTCCTTTTTATCATATGATTCCATGCACTCTACCGAGGGTTTGTTTATGAGTCTCCACATCTGCTTTGATACACTGTTAGGTAGAGTTTTTCAGAGGCCCTCTGTGGTAGGCTTCTGTCTTGGTGCTTGTTTTCTCCTACTTCCTCTGTCCATCCCATTTGTTTTTCTAAGTGTGGATTGATCATCTTACTCCGGGTCCTCTTTCTTGTTTATCTTCTTTAGGTGTGCATATTTTAGTATGTTTATCCTATCTTATAGGACTATATAAGTGAGTATATACCATGTGTGTCTTTCTGCTTCTGGGACACCTCACTCAGGATGATCTTTTCTAGTTCTCACCATTTGCTTGCAAATTTCATGATTTCCTTGTTTTTATTGCTGAGTAGTATTCCAATGTATGAAAGTAGCACAATTTCTGTATTCATTCCTCCATTGACAGATACCTGGTTTGTTTCTAGGTTCTGGCTATTGTGAATAAAGCTGCTATAAACATGATTGAACAAATGTCCTTGTTGTGTACTTGAGAATCTTTTGGATATATGCCTAGGAGTGGTATAGCTGGGTCTTGAGGAAGCACTATTCCTAATTGTCTGAGAAAGAGCCAGATTGATTTCCAAAGTGGTTGTACAAGTTTACATTCCCACCAGCAATGGAGGAGGGTTCCCTTTTCTCTACAACCTCTCCAGCATGTGTTGTCATGTGAGTTTTTAACCTTTGCCATTCTAATGAGTGTAAGGTGAAATCTCAGGGTCGTTTTGATTTGCATCTCTCTGATAGCTTAGGACGTTGAGCATCTCTTCAGGTGTTTCTCTGCCATTCTATATTCCTCTACAGGGAATTCTCTGTTTAGGTCTGTACCCCATTTTTAAATTGGATTGCTTGATTTATTGCTTTTTAACTTCTTTAGTTCTTTATATATTCTGGATATCAGCCCTCTGTCAGATATAGGGTTGGTGAAGATCCTTTCCCAGTCTGTAGGCTGTTGTTTTGTTCTGACAATGAAAGTGTAAGACCTGGGGTCTCACAGCTCAGGAGTTCAAGATCGCGCCCTTCCCAGAAACTCCCTCATACCAAGACTCATTGCAAAAGCAAGAGGTTTATTAAGCATTGTGCAATGGGGTCACCCCTGCCTGTCAACAAAGAGTGGCACCAGGAGACAAAGGCCTTTAGGTTTTTAAAAGAAAAATTGCGGGAAATTTGAAGTTGCAGTTTTGGCAATTTAGGATTGGATGAGGAAGCTATAAAGTAAGATAATTGGTTAGTCTTAGGTGCTCAAGCTTGGCCAGTCCTGCCAAGTGTGGATGCAGCTACAATTTAAGGTGGGGGTGGTTAGCTCATCCTTGAAGATTAGGGCTGTGGGCTTTTGGCTGGAGGTCAAAAGCTACTCAGAAAAAGTCTGGGTTTGTTGCTAAGAAACACTATCTCAAAGACAGGAGTTTTTCTTTTTGCTGAGTGAAGGTCATTGCTTGCTTGCCTTTTTTCCATCTGTCCTCATAGATAGGGTCACATTTTTCCATTCTCTGGAAAGGTACTAAGAGGCTTTAGCTTAACCTGAACCTAAAACTCAAAACTATAGGCTTTAGAAGACATACAGGTTACAAAGTTATTCTAACCCTTTCATTTCCCCCTTCTCCTTGTAACTGCTTCAATCATGAAGCAGCTGCAGAGTCAGAATTTTATCTTAAGAATTTTTTTCTTTTGACTCAACATTTCAGCCTGTAGAATGGGACAATGGGCCGATGATCCGTCTTCATGCTGATGATTGGATCGTTGATATCTCAGTTTGAAAGAGGCTGAAATGCTGGTCAAAAGTTGGGGAGAGTACATGGATAAAGATTACTAGGAGCCAGTCAAAGGCTGGTCAGTGAGGCAGTCCTTAACAGTCTCTGGTTAGTTGATCCAATTGAAGAGACAGGGAGCAGTCATGTCAGCTTCCAACAAGTCCAGATTTCAGCTTGCAGCCCAGCGTCAGCCAGGTGAAAATCTGCTGAGACAAATTCAGACTAGAGACAGAAGTTAAGATTTGTCTGTTAAATGGAAAAAGTGAGGAATCCCAACACCAGGGAAAAACTCTTCTGGGATCCATTTGAGCTATGCCAGATCTAGGTCTCATGACCTTTTGATTTTTTATAAACTCATATGAATTTTTGGTACACAAAAGGAAATATATATATATATATATATATAAACTCAGAAAAGTATCATATCAGCAAATCTAATACAACAACATTTTGAGAGTAACAGGTAAAAACTATATCCAACAGAATGGATACCAGTCAGCTGTTTGTTTTATATCTTTTATAAACAACTTAAGTGTGTCCATGTGGCAGCCTTTTTGGAGTTATCGGCATTTGAGCAGCGGAACTCAGCCTCTTGGCTATTTTCCAAAGTCCATTCTCTCACAGCCTGACCTTGGTGGTCTTACAGCGGACTGCTCTGACCCTGAGAAACTCCGTGCAACCATAGTAACCAGACAGTAGGCTCTGTGCAACCTTGAGTAAACCCTCCTATATTTTGGCTAAGTAAAATTGCCTGCGTGAGAAACTGCTTGTACTTTTTTTTTTCTTTTTTTTATGTGAGCAGGGCAAACCTGTTTTTTTCTTTTTACACAAAAGATATAGTACCTAGTAGTTTTAACTAACTAATGAACTGTCCAATGAGCTGATAGTGAACCTAACTGTCTGCTCTTTAGCTGCCAAGTTACTATTAACTAAGCCTAGCCTTCCAGCCTAGCCGTCAATGTGATCAGAGACCTGAGAAGGATAAATTACGAGCTAAGTAAATGTACCAATCACAATGACAGAGATGACTAGTTAGTCCATCACCTAGGTAGTGTCCCTGGCTCCCGTGGTCTCCTGGCTTTTTGAGCAGAGGCAGTCCAGCCATCAGGCATAGAGGATGAGAAATTGCTGCTGTGGAAAGAGGAACAGGAGAGATTGACCTCACCTTGCCTCTCACAATGTGAGACAATGGCTCTTCAGGTGTCCCCGGCTTTGTCTGCAGTTTAGGCTGGGCCCTAGCCATGGGCCAGTTGGGGCAGTATTTCCCAGTGGTTAGCATACCACAATCCAGACTTGCAGTCATCTGTCGTTGTCCAAATCTTTTCGGAGACCTTGCTTAAACTCTGCTGGTAGCTCCACAGAGCCAGGGCTTCCTTATCCCAAAAAACCCTCTGTTTCCCATGGTGGATGCGTGGGTCGGAGGGATCTGATATCTGGCTGCTAGCTTAGAAGCTTCCTGGATCTGGTACTCACTCTCTAGCAGGTCAAATCATAAAGCACTGGGGTTCCTCTTGTTCTCTACTGGCAGGATTGGACCTGCTGAGCCAAATGTGCCCTCAGACAGCTCAGTGGTGTTGCAGCCGCTGTACCTGGGAATCCAGTTGCAGCTGAAGAATTGGAGTGTCTAGGTGCCTGCTGGAAAACTTGTGTAGCCACTGAAAAGGTTAGGCTAACTTTGTAACCTATATGGCTTCTAAAACCTATAGTTTTGAGTTTTAGGTCCAGGTTAAGCTAAAGCCTCTTAGTACTTTCCAGAGAATGGAAGAATGTGACCCTATCTGTGAGGACAGATTTAAAAAAAAAAAGCAAGCAAACAATGACCTTCACTCAGCAAAATGAAGGACCAGACCCTTGTCCTTGAGATAGCGTTTCTTAGCAATGTACCCAGACTTCTTCTGAGTAGCTTTTGACCTCCAGCCAAGAGCCCACAGCCTGTAATCTTCAAGGATGAGCTAACTACCCCACGTTCAATTGCAGCTGCATCCACACTTGGCAGGACTGGCCAAGCTTGAGCACCTAAGACTAACCAATTATCTTACTTTATAGTTTCCTCATCCAATCCTAAATTGCCAAGACTGCAACTTCAAATTTCCCACAATTTTTCTTTTAAAAACCTAAAGGCCTTTGTCTCCTGGTGCCACTCTTTGCTGACCGGCAGGGGTGACCCCATTGTACAATGGTTAATAAACCTTTTGCTTTTGCAATGAGTCTTGGTCTGGGGTAGTTTCTGGGAAGGGCGTGATTGAACTCCTGAGCTGTGAGACCCCAGGTCTTACACCACTAACGTGGCTTGATGCTTGGTGCCTCTGGGCAGTTTTGCAAGTCTGGTGGACTTTGGTGACTGCACACCCACTGAGGGACTGAGCAGCTTGTACAGTCAGGGTCTGTGGAGTTAGTAAGGCCCGCCACTCGCAGGTGCAGGTGCCGTCAGGATTATACCATGGATCTCGGGCTAGGGACATGGGTGATGCTGGCTGCTGAGGCTGAGGTGCTAGTATTCCCGCCTCTGCTGTCTCGGTTCTCCGGCAGCAAGATCTGTGCCACTGGCCCTGTGGCTAGGCTCCTCTGAGGAAGAGGGAGGTCAATAGAAAGAAAGTGCCCTTCTCCATTCACAGAGAAGTCTGCCTCTGACCTGAATCAAAAAGTTCTCTGCTCCTGTGGTGTCCCCCCTTCTTCAGGGAGTCACAATGTTGATTTTCTGATTTCAGTTGCCCCTCCACGCACCAATTTTGTAGTTTCAAATCCTCTGCCTTTCTGAAACAGTGAGCACTGATGGCTGCCATCTTGGATCATCTACATACTTTTTAAACTTGGTTTTGTCATAGAATATCTTATTTTCTTCATCTATGGTGTTTGAAAGTTTTGCTGGGTATAGTAGTCATAGTATATAGTACTATGCTCTCGTAGTGTCTGCATGACATCTGATCAGGCCCTTTTGGGTTTCATAGTCTCTGTTGAGAAGTCAGGTGCAATTCTGATAGGTGTGCTTTTATATGTGACTTGACTCTTTTCCCTTGCAGCTTTTAGTATACTCTTTGTTTTGTACATTTAGTGTTTTGATCCAATCTATTTGGTGTTCTGTAGGCTTCTTGTATGTTTATAGGCATTTCTTTCTTTAGCTTGGTGAAGTTTTCTTCTATTATTTTGTTGAAAATAATTTCTGAGCCTTGGAGTTTGAAGTCTTCTTTGTATATTTCTATTTATTCTTAAATTTGGTCTTTTCACATTGTCCCAGATTTCCTGGATGTTTTGTGTCATGGACTTTTTAGATTTAACATTTTCTTTGACTGAAGTATCAATTTCTTCAATTGTATCTTCTATCCCTGAGATTCTCTCTGCTATCTCTTGTATTCTGTTATTGATGCTTGTGTCTATAGTTCCTATTCTCTTCCCTAAGTTTTCCATCTCTAGGATTGCCTCAAATTGTGATTTCTTTATTCCTTTATTTCCATTTTTAGGTCCTAGACAGTTTTATTTATTTCCTTCTCTTTGGTTGTATTTTCTTGTATTTCATTAAGGGATTTACTCAGTTCCCTCACCTGTTTGGTTATATTTTGTTGTGTTTCCGTAAGGGGCTACAGCTGGGATACAAAGTGAATAAACTGTATTAATAATAATAATTATAAGACGATGAAGAAAAGAAAAAAAATTAGTTTTTTCATTAAAAGAAATGACCTAAGCAAGTTCTCAAAGAAAGACTTTCTTTGGAATTGTAGCTACAGAGAAGTAAATGTTCATGATGACAGAGTAGAGGGCGCAGTGACTGGAACTAAGAACTTAACATCCTTTACTGTAACCACAAAACAGAGAGAACACTGGGAATCGTGCAAGGTTTTGAACCCACAGAGCCCACTCCAGTAACATACTGCTACCAGCTAAGACATACTTCAGACGTAGCCCATGGCAGCTCAGTATCCAAGCTGGTTCCCTCATAAGGGAAACAGGGACTGTTTCTGACATGAACTCAGTAGCCAACTCTTTGACCTTCCCCCCACCCATGAGGGAGGAGCTGCCTTGCTAAGCCACAGAGGACATTGCAGCCATTCCTGATGAGACCTGATAAGCTACGGTCAGATGGAAGTGGAAGAGGACCTCCCCTATCAGTTGAATTAGAGATTGGCAGGGAAGAGATGAGGGATCGAGGGAGGGATTGGGAGGGAATGAGGGATAGGCTACAGCTGAGATACAAAGTAAATAAACTGTAATTAATATAAAAAATTTAATAAAAAAGACACGTCTTAAACCTACCAAAACAGTGCCACCAGCAAGGGACCAAATCTTCAAATATTTAAGCTTATGGGGGATATTATTATTCCAATGACCACAGACTGTATTCTACTACAAAGATATTTGTATATTTATCTTTATTGATGTTCTAGTCACAATATCTAGAAAATGCAATAAGCTGCAGATCAACTGATGAATAGATAATAAAAATGTGATATATATAAACACAATCAAATGTATTCACCCTCAAAATGATAAAATTATGAATTATGAAGTTAAAATTTTTATAATAGTTTTTTTTTTTTGTAGAGGAGGATGTTTTTAGAGGTAAAGATTAAATTCTCAAGAGTTAGATCTTTCCTTCCCCAAACAGGTTCCAGCGATTGAACTCAGGTCATCAGGCTTGATGGTAAATGCCTTTATCTATTGAGCCAACTCAACGCCCCAGCATATTTCTAACCCATTGATTATAGCTAATTTTGAGAAATATTTACTTCTAATAAAGCATAATTGCTATGAATAATTATCAATTATTATATCCCAGTAGCTTGATGAGATCAATAAGACTTTTATTTCCTTCTTTCTCTGTATTATCTGAGTTTCAGAGTTCTTTGTCCACACTGACCAAAACAAATATTTCTCTAGAGAAAAATATTGTAGCCATGAGCTTCTTCAAAGCTATTGTGTTTCTGTAATGTCTCTTGGTCAGTGGCCTCTTGAGGTGTATATTATTAGCTTTATATATTCCTAATGGAAGGCTCAATGTGGAACTTTATGAGAGAGGACACAGGAACCCTGATTCTGACAAGATGTTGTATTCATTCAGGTAAAATGGATGGGTGTAAATAAACTTAACAATGCTTGAGCTGATTATTCTAAGGTACTAGTTTGTGATTGGTATTGCTGGGACATAAGTTGAATTCTAAAGTACTGGAGGAAGTCAAGAGCAAAGTAGAGAGTAGTCAGGAAAAGGAACATATTCACTAGCATGAGAGAAAAACTGTAACAATAACCAATGTATAATGTATATATTGTATTTGAAAAAGATCAAGGAGTATAAGGAAGAGTTTGGAGGGATGAAAGGGAAGGGAGAATTGATGTAATTATAATCTCAAAAAAGTTTATTGAAATATTGTAAGAGACTGACTGTCTTTGATTTAGGACCACATTATTCATAGAAGAATGTAAATAATACTAGAAAAGGCCAAAGAACTTTCTCATAATTTATGTGAAACTTATGCATTAATCAATTGTTCTATGCTAGACATAGCAAAATGAACATACAATCTGCTACATGACAAATAAGAAAAAAATAGTTTGAAATATGTACAAATAAAAAAAAAGTTGTGTTTTCTATTGAGTTTTCAAAAAATATGTGATATGTGGATAAACTTATCATTTTCTGTAAAATAAAAGGTAATGCATTAGATGTATTTTGAATTTACAAGGTTAAAGTGTCTCATGTAACTTGAGTAGACAATAATTTTTAACATGTGGAATGCACAAAGTGCTGAAAGTAGACTTTCCTATGTAATGTCATTTCATCATGATGGGGCAATTTCAGAACACAATAATACCTGAAGGAGCCAGAAGTTACATTTATTTTTCTTGTTTTATTCTACACTATGTAAATAATGTTGATAATATTTTTTTTCTAAACTGTAAGTATAATGTAGAAAGGTTAAGTAGGGATAGTAAAATGTGAGAAAGAGAATCAATAATACAAAAGTATTACGAAGCTATTTTTACAGGTTTAATCATAATTTTTGACTTTTAAAATTTTCATATATTTATTCTTCATCAAGTCTTCAGATTTAATAATCTTACTTTTTTTTTTTAGTTTGCTCTGCTGTTTCAGAACTCTGCTCAGACTATTTTGTTAAACTGTCCAGCCACATATATGCTTTTTAATAGATAAGAGACTTTTTTTTATCAAATATTTATTCATCCATATTTTAAAGATTTTGAGTTTAGGGGTTGGGATGGGTAGACAAAAATACAGTTGAAAGATTAAACATTATAAATATGTGTCTAATTAAGAAGGGTTTAATGAATTATATTATAAATGAGTAGTAAACAGGGATCAGCTGCACTCAGTTTGCATCTGAAATTTCATTTACTAGTCAGATAATAAATATGGACATTAAAATATATTATGAAATATGAAGGAGATAATATATTTTGAACCTGTATTCTTGATGCATTCTGATAACAGACATTCACTATTTAAATTAATTTATGTTGTGTGTTAGGCATTATTATAGTCAAGTGTAAGGAAGTAATATAACATTTTTTGGAATATTCCAAACACATTTGGAATACTTACTTATTGAGTGTATTGTTATAATATTTGTTTTATCCTGAAAAATATGAAATCAGTATTTCAGTTTATTCAATACATGAATAATACCAAGTCTCAGATATTGAAGTATGTAGCCTGATATTAAGTTGTCAGTAGCTAAAGTATGGTATTAATCTTTTTTTTTTTAATAGGAAGCCATGTCCTATCTACTGTCCATGTTAATTCTTTAAATAAAATAAAACCTTACAATATAATGTGATAAACTATTTTGTAGAAATATGAGCATATAGTTAGTACTACATGATGTCATATTGTAGAAGATTCAGGTCATTTGGAATAACTGAAGGAAAGTGATTCATATCACCCTCAGTACTTCAAGGACTGATACTCTTCAAGAATGTAAATTCAGATAGTTAATTTTGTCATGATATCAATTGCGAAAGAAATTTCTTGACATGATTTTTGTACCTGACATGATGTAACCTGGCAATGGACTGTTTCAGAGAATGTAAATATGTATAAATCTACTTGTTTGGGGAGTTAGTCTCATGTCCAGTTAACTAATGAATAATTTTATTATTATTATTTATGACAGTTTATTCACTTTGCATTCCAGCTGAAGCCCCCTCCCTTGTCTCCTCCCAATCTCAACCTTCCTCCCTCTTTTCCCTCTATGCCCCTACCCTAGTTCACTGATAGGGGTGGTCCTTCTCCCCTTCTATCTGACCCTAGCCTATTAGGTCTCATCAGGACTGGGTGCATTGTCTTTCTCTGTGGCCTGGCAAGGTTGCACCCTCCAGAGGGAGGTGATCAGAGAGCCTGCCACTGAGTTCATGCCAGAGATAGCCTCTGTACCCCTTAATAGGGACCTCACTTGGAGACTGAGTCTATGAACTTCAACTGAGCAGGGGTTTTATGTCCTCTCCTTGCCTTCATGGTTAGGTGAAACATTTACAAACCTTTGGAAAATATTTGGGTTAAATGTTTTCCAGAGACGAGAAGTTAAAAGTAAGGGGCTACATTCCTGAATAATGTCTGTCATCTTTGCCATGGCCTATAAGCTGAAAAACAGTGAATTGTTTTTTATTTTGTAATTGAAACCACAATATATTACTCTTCAAATGAAAATGTATTACTCTTCAAATGAAAGTATAAAGAATTTGAGGATGTGATCAGAGAGCCAGTCACTGAGTTCAAGTCAGAGACAGCCCCAGTTCTCATTACTAGGGTACTCACTTGGATACTGAGCTGCCATGGGCTACATCTGAACAGGGGTTCTAGGATATCTCCATGAATGGTCCTTGGTTGGAATATCAGTCTCAGAAAAGACCCCTTTGCCCAGTTTTTTGGTTTTGTTGCTCTCCTTGTGGAGCTCCTGTTCTCTCCAGGTTTTACTACCTTCCCCTTTATTGATAAAATTCTCTACATCCTGCCCAAAGTTTGGTTATGAGTCTCAGCAACTGCTTTGATACCCTGTTGGATAGTTTTTCAGAGGCCCTCGCTGATAGGCTCCTGTCTTGTTTCCTGTTTTCTCCTTCCTGCAATGTCCATCTCATTTGTCTTTCTGAGTGAGGATTGATCATCTTATCCAGGGACCTCCTTCTAGTTTAGCTTCTTTCGGTGTACAGATTTTAGTATGCTTATCCTATATTATATGTCTAATATCCACTTATTAGTGAGTATATACCATGTTGTCTTTCTGCTTCTGGGATACTTCACTCAGGATGATCTTTTCTACATTCCACCATTTGCCTGCAAATTCCAGGAGAAGCAGCCTTGCCAGACCGCAGAGGAAGACAGTGTACCCAGTCCTCATGAGACCTGATAGGCTAGGATCAGATGGAAGGTGAGGAGGACCTCCCCTATCAGTGGACTTGTAGAGGGACATTGGAGGAGATGAGGAATTGAGGGTGGAATTGGGAGGGAATGAGGGAGAGGGCTACAGCTGGAATACAAAGTGAATAAACTGTAATTAATATAAAAAATAAAAATATAAAAGATTCAGAAGAGACAGTAAAAAAATTAAAATCTTATAGTAATAAAAAAAGAGGAAAATATTGTAGCCAGTCCTGAAGAGATCTGATAAGCTAGGGTCAGATGGAAGAGGAGGAGGACCTCCCTTATCATTGGACTTAGAGGGGGGCAGGGACGAAATGAGGGAGGGAGGGTGATATTTGGAGGGAATGAGGGAGGGGTCAGACTACAGCTGGGATACAAAGTAAATAAACTGTAAGTAATACAAAAAGTAAAAATTTAATTATAAAAAAGAATTTGGGGATGAATTGCTGTCTTTAGTGTTTGCTAATCTTCCATGTTATGAGGAATATCTCTGAACTGGCTCTGGTTTCAAAATAGAGGAATATTGAATTCAAAATATTGCAACATGATTGTACTATTGGCAGCAGCTTCTGAGAATAATCCCAGTTTCAAAATACATGAGCATAATGGGAACATTTTCCTCCTCCAGTTTTATGAAGGCCCAATTAAAAATAGATGTTGTATATATTTATGGTGTACATATGATGTTTTATATGTGTGAATATATAAAATGTATAAAATATAAAAGCATGTGAATATAAATGTGGCTGTTGTAAGATGATTAAGCCAAGCTAATTAACATATTGGCCACTCATACTTATTTGGAATAAGAATATTGAAGCTCTACACATCCTAATATTTATATGTAGGTACTACTATTTTTTTAATTATAATTTTTATTAATTACAATTTATTCACTTTGTATCCCCATTGTTGCTACCTCCCTCCTCCCCTCCCAATCCTACTCTTCCTCTCCTGTCTCCACCCATGCCACTCCCCCAGTCCACTGATAGGGGAGGTCTTCCTCCCCTTCCTTCTGATCCTAGTCTATCAGGTCTCATCAAGAGTGGCTGCATTGTCTTCCTCTGTGACCTGGTAAGGCTGCTCCCCACTCAGGGGGAGATGATCAAAGATCAGGCCAATCAGTTCATGTCATAGACAGGTCCTGTTCCTATTACTATGGAACCCACTTGGACACTGAACTGCATGGGCTACATCTGTGCAGGGATCCTAGGTTATCTCCATGCATGGTACTTGGAGTATCAGTCTAAGAAATTATCAGTCTCAAGAAAGACCCCTGTGCTCAGATTTTTTGGTTCTGCTGCTCTCCTTGCGGAGTTCCTGTCCTCTCCAGAGCTTACTATTTTCCATGTCTTTCATAAGGTTCCCTGTACTCTGCCCAGAGGTTGGCCATAAGTCTCAGCATCTGCTTTGATACTCTGCAGGGCAGAGCCTTTCAGAGGCCCTCAGTGAGAGGCTCCTGTCCTGTTCCCTGTTTTCTTTTCTGATGTCCATCCTCTTTGCCTTTGTGAATGGGGATTGAACATTTTAGCTGTAGTCCTCCTTCTTGATTAGTTTCTTTAGGTGTACAGATTATAGTATGTTTATTCTATATCATATGTGTAATATCCACTTATAAGTGAGTATATACCCTGTGAGTCTTTCCGCTTCTGGGATAGCTCACTCATGACGATCTTTTCCAGTTCCCACCATTTACCTGCAAATTTCATGATTTCCTTGTTTTTATTGCTGAGTAATATTCCATTGTGTAGATGTACCATAATTTCTGTATCCACTCCTCCGTTGAGGGGCATCTGGGTTGTTTCCAGCTTCTGGCTATTACAAATCAAGCTTCTACAAACATGGTTGAGCAAATGTTCTTGTGTACTTGAGCTTCTTTTGGATATATACCTAGGAGTGGTATAGCCGTATCTTGTGGAAACACTATTCTTAATTGAGAAAGCGCCAGATTTATTTTGGTTGTACAAGTTTACATTCCCACCAGAGTAGAGGAGGGTTCCCTTTTCCCCTTTCTCCACATCCTTTGCAGCATGTTTTGTCACTTGAGTTTTTGATCTTGGCCATTCTGATGTATGTAAGGTGAAATCTCAGGGTCATTTTGATTTGCATTTCCCTGATGACTAAGGACGTTGAGCATTTCTTTAAGTGTTTCTCTGCCATTTGATATTTTTTTTATTGAGCATTCTCTGTTTAGCTCTGAACAGTATTTAAATATTGGATTACTTGATTTGTTGCTGTTTAATTTCTTGAGTTCTTTATAGTCTGGATATTAAAAAATAAAAATATATAGGGTCAGATATAGGGTTGGTGAAGATTCTTACCCAGTCTGTAGGCTGTCATTTTATTTTGATGACAGTGTCCTTTGCTTTACAGAAGATTTTCAGTTTCATGAGGTCCCATTTATTGATCGTTGCTCTTAGAGCCTGTGCCATTGGTGTTCTGTTCAGGAAGCTGTCTCCTGTGCCAATGAGTTCAAGGTTCTTCCCCACTTTTTCTTCTAACAGGGTTAGTGTGTCTGGTTTTATATTGAGGTCTTTGATCCACTTGGACTTCAGTTTTGTGCAGGGTGATAAGTATGGATCTATTTGCCTTTTTCTACATGTAGACATCCAGTTAGACCAGCACTGTTTATTGAAGATGCTAACATTTTTCCATTGTATGATTTTGGCATCTTTGTCAAGATCAGGTTTCCATAAGTGTGTGTATTTATTTTATGGTCTTCTGTTCGATGTCATTGATCCACCAGTCGGTTTCTATGGCAGTATCATGCAGTTTTTAGTATTGTTGCTTTATAGTATAGCTTGAGATCAGGGATGGAGATACCTCCAGTAGATCTTTTCTTGTAAAGCTAATTAACATATTGGCCACCCATACTAATTTGGAATATGAAATATATTGAAGTTCTACACCTACTAATTTTTATGTAGGTACTACTTTGTTTTTAATATGGTTATCTTTTTATTCTATGAAGCTCCAAAAACTCCCCATACTCTCTAATTGTATATTTTCCCGTTTCAACACATATCTTCAATTTCACCTTTCTACCCCATCTTGCTCATGGCCCACAGTCATACTTTCTGATTCTGTGAATTCAGTATCTTTAAAGTCCACTCTGACTGAGATATTTCAGTATTTGATGTCCTGTGTTTCCTTAGCACAATAATTTCGAGGCCCATTTATGTTAAGAGACAAATAGGATTCCTTTTATCTGAAGGGGGCAAAGAATAGGGTAAGTGTGTGTGTGTGTCTGAGTGTGTGTGATATCCACTCATCTATCATTTAACAAATCTTACAGACCTTAGTCATTATTTGTGAATGTTATTTCTTCTGTATATACCTTCTTCAAATTAGAATTGCTAAATCTCATGGCATTTCTAGATTTAAATTAAAAGTTATTTTATTATTATTTTTTGTGTCTATATGATTGTAGTATATGAATATAGTCTTTTTATACTTGATGTATGTGTATGTATGTGCATGCATGCGTGTGTATATGTTTGTATGAGCATGTGTCTTGGGTCCTGCTCTCTGATTCTCCACTTTATTCCTTTGAGATAGGGTCTCATGCTGAGCCTTGATCTAGTCTGAAACCCCACAAGCTCAAGTGATCCTTCTGACTCCACCTCTCTCAACAGTGTGTGTACAGAAACACACAGCCACATTCTTGTCTGGATGCTGGGATCTAAGCATAGGTCCTCTTGACCACAGAGCACGGGCTTTTACTAGTCAAGCCATCTCTTTAGCCTGACTCTTTTAATTTTTAATTTTTCCGTTTTCTCTATTTTTTATTTCCAGCTCACAACTTCTACAACTTCTTTATCATTTGTGGTACTGAGGATCAAACAAAGGGCCTTACTCATCTGTAGTTTTAATTCATTGGGCTACAAACACAGTGTATATTTTTAATTTTTGAAGTATCCCAAAGAATATTTTGTCTTCCTGAATATACTAACTTATATTTACATCAAGACTTTACAAGGATATTTTAAAAATACAACCAAACTTGTTATATTTAATTTTTTTTAACATTTTGAAATCAACATACAATTAAGTCAGTTTTCTTTTCTTTCTTCTCCCAAGGCTTCCTTTTCTTGTAATTTTTGGAAAGTGTTAGATATTTCACTGCTTGAAGTTATGATCCTTTGATGACTAATTCTCAGCACTTGTATATATATATATATATATATATATATATATGCAGGAATTTACATTAATACAATTATAAATTATGACTTATAGTTTCTCTTGTTTCCTTCTTCAGGTAGCAGTACTGCACTACCAAAAAAAAAACCAAAAAAACAAAACAAAACAAAACAAAAAAACCTCAATGGAAGAAGTGAATCACTCTGTGGTATCAGAGTTTGTGTTTCTGGGACTCACCAACTCCTGGAGTATTCAGCTATTGCTTTTTGTGTTTTCCTCCATCTTTTATGTAGGAAGCATGATGGGAAACTGCCTCATTGTGTTCACTGTGGTATCTGACCCTCACTTACACTCTCCTATGTACTTTCTGTTGGCGAACCTCTCCTTCATTGACTTAGGTGTTTCTTCTGTTATTTCTCCAAAGATGATTTATGATTTATTCAGAAAACACAAAGTCATCTCCTTTAGAGGTTGTGTCACTCAAATCTTCTTCATCCATGTTATTGGTGGTGTGGAGATGGTGCTTCTCATAGCCATGGCTTTTGACAGATATGTGGCCATATGTAAGCCTCTCCATTACCTGACTATTATGAGCCCAAGGATGTGCATCTTGTTTTCAGTGGCCTCCTGGGTTGTTGGCCTTATGCATTCTTTGCTTCAACTGGCTTTTGTAATAAACTTACCTTTCTGTGGACCAAATGTGTTGGACAGTTTCTACTGTGACCTTCCTCGGTTTATCAAACTTGCCTGCATAGACACTTACCAACTTGAATTTATTGTCACAGCCAACAGTGGGTTTATATCTGTGGGCTCCTTCTTCATACTTATCATTTCCTATATTTTCATCATAATCACTGTGCAAAAACACTCTTCAAGTGGCTCCCTTAAAACCCTGTCCACACTTTCTGCTCATGTTACTGTGGTGGTCTTATTCTTTGGTCCTTTGATATTTTTCTATACCTGGCCCTTTCCTTCTACACACCTGGATAAATATCTGATCATATTTGATGCAGTTGTTACTCCTGTTCTGAATCCTGTGATCTACACATTCAGAAACCAAGAAATGAAGATTGCAATGAAGAGAGTATGCAGACAACTAATGAGTTATAGGAAATCTTAAGTAGATGTACTGTAGACTGTTTTCAATGAATGTAGAAGCTTATTCTTTGTCAACCTCAAAACCTTCTTTTGCATATATATGTATATATTTAATATATAGAAACTATATATTCATATTTTTTAATCTGCTTAGGCAGGAAGAACAATCTCTCCTGAAAACAGAGAACTACCTGTATTTATAAAGCAAGATTATAATAATTCTTAACCTACATTCCTAAGGAATGATGCTTATTTGGAGAAACTGACACATTAGGACCTTTAGAATAAGGAAACGTTGTCTCTCCTTTAACATTCATTTTATATTTTTAGAATTTCATACGTGAATATTGTATTCAAATACTTTCCACATCTCTGTGTCCCTACTCCAACTCATCTCTGGCCTATTTCATTCTTTCTCTTATTTGTGGCTTCTATAGTTACTATAGTCACATTCATATGCACATATGCATGCATATATATATGACCATATATATATGTATATGATATATTGTTATATATATTTCATGCTAAACACATTTAATGTTGCTCATATATATGTATGTTTCGAGATAATAGGATAAGCTTAGGATTGGATAACCTTTCGAAGTATAAGTTGTCTCACATGCAAGAATTTCTGGATGTATTTTGGTGCACTTATAAAGGCTTATTGAAGTGAATCGCTTGTCTCCTGTAGTTTGTTGACATTACTCATTTAGAAATTTTCTTTTTTTAAATGTTCTTCTTATTTTGTATTAATTATTGTTATTTACAATTTATTCACTTTATACCCTGGTTGTAGCCCCCTCCCTCAATTCCTCCCTCTGTTTTCATCCCTAATGTCCCTCCCCTAGACCACTGTAAGGAAAAGTCTTCCTCCCCTACTGTTTGACCCCAGCCTATCAGGTCGCATCAGGATTACCTGGATCTTCTTCCTCTATGGGCTGCCTAGGCCACCCCACATGGAGAAGTGATTAAGGAGCAGGCATCTGAGTTCATGTCAGAGACTCTCTCTTTTCCTCTTACTAGGGAACTCACATGGAGACTGAGCTATCTATGGAGTACATCTGAGCAGGAGATCAGGGCTATAATGGATGCATATTTTGTGTAGAAGATTTGAGAGAAATTTTGGAATACCAGCAAGGAACTTAAGAAATGTTTTTTGTCTGAATAATGTCTGAATAACTTTATTCTATTCAAATAAATCAATTTTATTAATTTTTTATTACTTTTATTTCTTATTACTTCCTCTTAGTATTTCCATGTTAAAGTAAAACTGAAGAAAATATGTGTGCTCTTTGAGATGAGGAATTGAAGTAACACTTGTGTTCACGTTGGTTGTATATTAGGTACTAAGGTGTTGCATGTGTCGCCACCAGTACTCTGACATACCTTGATGGTATGGGAGTGAAACCATCTCAAAGTTTTTCTTCCTTTTTATAGATGTCAACATTCAGTTCTTCCAGGTCCCAGTCATTTGCAAGTTTATTACCATTGTGATGAATGTCACAATGTCACCATCAAACTTGGTGCACGGAGACAGACACTGTGTGAATTTGCCCTTGATGTTTACTACATGACTTTGTCATTTCCTTAACACTGGTTGAGATGCAGGATGCAGTTCACTGAGATTAGACTTAACCTGTGCTGTAGAATGACTTTCTTATTGTGTAAAGTCTTGTTCACATAGTAGTCACTTACTGTATATCCGTAGGTTGGTTCTACTGTACTGAGAAGTCTGTGGGTGAGCAGTGCCAGCCCTATCATTTGTGCATTAAAATCATACCTTATGCACATCAGTGTTATTCATACAATCGTGTGTCTACCCACAGGACACCTTTATATGAGCTGAAATGTAATAATGAACTCACAACATGGAACTAACTAGTCTACCCATGCTTTTCATTTCTTGTAAGCCAGTGTCTTGAAACTTGGAATAGATTGATAGGTGGAGTTACAATGCTTTTGCGGGCACTCCATTTGGGCTGAAGTGTGCCCCTTCAATGTGCTTGCCATAGAAGCAGCTGTGATAACAGCTCCCAGTCATTCACTGTGTTCTGTAGCCATAGATTTTATCTGTGGCTTAGAAATAGACTGGTTGATCAATGGAATTAAATCAAAGACCTAGAAATAAACCCAAATACTTATCGTTGCTTTATTTTTTTATTTTTTTGGAAAAAAAGACAGCATCTTCAAAAATTTTGGTGCTGGATGTTTACATGTAGAAAAATGCAAATTGATCCATAATAATCTTCCTACACAAAATTCAAGTCTAATTGGACCAAAGACCTTAATGTAACACCGGATGTTGTAACACTACATCTATTAGAAGAGAAAGTAGGTAAGAGCCTTGAACTCATTGGCATAGGAGACAGCTTCTTGAATAGAACACCAATAGCTAAAGCTGTAAGAACTACAATTAATAAATAGGACTTCTTGGAACTGAAAGCTTTTGTAAGGCAGAGGACACTGTCAACAGAACAAAAAGACAGTCTATAGGCTAGAAAAAGATCTTCACCAATCCTACATCTGACAAAGGGCTAACATCTAATCTATATAATGAACTCAAGATATCAAACACCAATGAAAATAACACAGTTGAAAAATGGTGCACATAACTATTCAGAATTCCCAGAAGAGGAATCTCAAATGGCCGAGAAGTACTTAAAGAAATGCTCAACTTCACTAGTTATCAGGGAAATAAATATCAAAATGACTCTGAGAGTCCATCACACAGCAGTCAGAATGGCTAAGATCAAAATCTCAATTAAGAGCACATGCTGATGAAGGGTGTGGAGAAAGGGAAACACTCCTCCATTGCTTTTATGAGTGTAAACTTGTACAACTACTTTGGAAATCAGTCTGTTGCTTTCTTAGAAAACTGGGAATAACTTTACCTCAAGACCTAGCTAAACCTTTCCTGAGTATATTCCCAAAAGGCACTCTGCCATATAGCAAAGACACTTGTCAACTATATTTATAGAAGCTTTATTCATAATAGCTAGAATCTAGAAAGAACTTAGATGTCTCTCACCTGAAGAATGGATAAAGAAACTGTGGCACATTTACACAACGGAATACTACTCAATTATTAAAAACAAAGTAATCGTGAAATTTTCAGGCAAATTGATGGAACTAGAAAAGATCATCCCAAGTGAGGTAACCCAGACCCAAAAGGACACACATGGTATATACTCACTTATAAGTGAAATTTAGCCATGTAGTACAAGATAAGCATACTATGAGGCATAGACCCAAAGACAATAATAAGGAGACCCAAGTAAGGATGTATAAATATCACTCTGAAAGAGAGGTAGAATAGACAGAGGTAATGGCTGAAGAGAGGAAACAAGGTAGGAGAGGGGACACAGAGAGTTAAGAGGGTGGAAATCAGACCTGGGGAGAGAAAGGGCAATAGGACAAAAGGCATGTAGAGAAAAGAGAAACTAAGGGTGAGGACATCTCTGTGACAAGCTGGAGACCTAAGTCAAGGTAGGCTCCTAGAAGGATATGAGGGGATTTAAGCACAGACTCCTAGTAGACCATAGAGGCAGAAGACAACATCTTCTAACTAGACTAATCCAGTAAAGGGCAGGGAACACCAATCCACACACAAAACTTTGACCCAAAATTTACCCTGCCTGCAAAACGTGCAGGGATAAAGGTAGAACAGATAGAGCAGAGATTGATGGAATACCTAACATATCCTGGCCCAACCAAAGACCTACCCTCTCAGAGAGTGCCAACCCCTGACACTCTGATACTCTCCTAAGCTTACAGACAGTATCTTGTCCAAGTTGTCCTCTGTGAGTCTCTACCCAGCAGTGCCTTAAAACAGGTGTTGTCATTCACAGTCAAACATTGGTTGATGAATAGGGAATCTTGGGGAATAGTGGGAGGAAGGAGAAAAAGACTTGGAAGTGACAAGAGCTCCACAAACAAACAAACAAACAAACAAACAAACAAACAAACAAAAAACAGCAGTGCCAACTATCCAGGTTCCAGAGGAGTTTGCTGAGACTGAAGCATCAACCAAGGACCATGCATGAACTGGACATAGAGCCCTTACATCTTCTACAAATGTAGGGCCCTACATCTTCTACAAAGATGTAGAAGACAGGCAGTTTAGGCTTCAAGTGGGTACTCTAGTATGGGAAGTAGGGACTCCATAGGACACAGACTCATTTGACAGCTTTTAGACCACTTTTCCTTGGCAGGACTGCCTTGGCAGGCAGAAGAGGACTTGTTTAGTCCTGATTCAACTTGATGAGCTGGGGTGGATGGGAAAGCGAGCTCCCATTTTCTGAGAAAAAGTAGAAAGGGATGCAGGGTGGGAAAGATGGTGAGACTGAGAGGGGAGGAGGGAAGGGGTTACAAGGTTGTAAAGGGAATAAAATAAATAAATAAGAGAAAAAACATACTTGAGCTAATGTCTTTTTGGTATGGCAGAGCATCTTTTGGATCTATGCCCAGAAGTGGGATAGCTGGATCTTGAGGTAGTACTATTTCTAATTTTCTGAGAAAGTGCCAGATAGATTTTTAATGCCTGCCACTCTTAACTGGATCTAAATCCATGGCTGAGTGAGTCATCAGCCATAGGGTAGAACCTAAACTCACTATGTTGCTAAATGGGCATCATACCAAACTATTTCCTAAATATTCATGTTTACACACAGAAGATGGTGAAGCTTTTAACCCTTATGAAAGAAGTTTCTTCATGCAACAGAAGGTGCCCAATTCAGAGATCCATAGCTGGTCAACATGCATAGAGTAAGATATTGTGGCAGAATCAATACTATATGAGACATCTGTATCCCTCCCATCATCCTCGAGAGTCAGGTAAATCACAGAAATGGACCTGCAAAAATTGCAAGAACCAAGGCTGTAGTGGAGGGTTGCATTACCGTGTTCCCCTGACAAGCTCACAGCAGCTGTGACTTGAACTTGAACTCGCATACACTTGAAGTAGTACTAATCCATTAGGTGGGGTAGGGTCTCACAGAACTTCATCCCTTGTTGGGAAGCTACTGGTGCATCATGGCTGCTGGGGGAGAGACTGGTCAGCTTTCTGTAGTGGTGGAACTCTGGGCAGGTTGCTCATGCTCCAGTCAATGGCGAAAACCATCCACATAACCTGAAGGACCAACTGGATTCAATGGTTAAGAACAAAGAATACAAGAATTTGGGAGTGATATGTGATAGTGGGGATCTGAGAAGAGTTGGAAGAGAAGAACTTGGGGGTGGATTTGATAAAAACTTATATATATATATATATATGATGCCCTCAAAAATAAAAAGTATACTGAGATGTAACCTCATTATGTAAGAAATAGACAGATGGGTACATTCATAGTAGTATGGCTAGGGTAATGGTGGCACAAAGCTTGTGGGAATAACCCATCAATATCTGAATTGATTTAAAGCCCACTCCATGAAATAAAATCCATTCCTGGTATTGCTTGGGAGACCAAGAATCAGCCTACATAGCCTCGAAGCTTAGGGAAAAAACAAATACTGTTTGTAAAAAAATAAAACAAAACAAACAAATTCTATAGTGATAAAATGATTCCTGATGACATTCTACCACACTAACAGATCAATGATTTATTCATCCATCATCAGGGAAGCTTCCTCTGCAGTAGATAGGAACACATACAGAGACCCACAGAGAAACATAATAGAGAGAAGCGAGAGACATTGGAACACTCAACCCTAAATGGTATGTTTCCATCAAATCCTTCTCCTCAGGGATCATGGAAACCTGTGGAAGAGGCAGATAGAATGTAAGAGCCAGAGAGGATGAGGGACCCAGATATAAGGCCCCCTAAATCAATATAGTCAAAGTTGATATTAAATCATGGTATGCAAAGAGCCTTCATGAGTCTGCACCTTGTCCTTTGTGTAGATATTATGGCTTCCAGTTTAGTGTTTTTATGGGATTCCTGAGTTTGTGAATGACTGGGTTTCTGACTCTTGCACCTTTTCTTGGGCCCTTTTCCTTCTGTTGGTTTGTCTCTTCGAACTGCAATGATATAGTTATTGTTATATCTTACAATTTATTTTGTTATATATGAAAAAAATCTAAGAAAAAGGCAGACATTCCAGTGTGGAGAGAGGAAGGTGGCCACAAAGTCACATCCCCTAGCTAAGAGCTGTTGGTAATTGATTGCTGGTGGAAGAGGGAGAATTAGTTTTATTTTTAAATTAAATTTTATTTTATTAATTACACTTTATTCACTTTGTATTCCCCATAAACCCCTCCCTCCTCCCCTTCCAATCCCACCATCCCCTCCCCCTTCTTCACTCATGCCCCTCCCCAAGTCCACTGATAAGGGAAGTCCTCCTCTCCTTCCTTCTGATCTTAGTCTATCAGATCACATCAGGAGTGACTGCATTGTCATCTTCTGTGGCCTGGTAAGGCTGTCCCCCCCTCAGGGGGAGGTGATCAAAGAGCAGGCCAATCAGATTATGTAAGAGGCAGTCCCTCTTCCCATTACTATGTAACCCTCTTGGACACTAAACTACCTTGGGCTACATCTGTGCAGTGGTTCTAGGTTATTTCCATGCCTGGTACTTGGTTGGAGTATGAGTCTCTGGGTAGACCCCTGTGTTCAAATTTTCTGGTTCTGCTGCTCTCCTTGTGGGGTTCCTGTCCTCTCCAGATCGTACTATTTCCCACTTCTTATATAAGAGTCCATGCACTCTGCCCAACGGTTGGCCGTAAGTCTCAGCATCTGCTTTGATAGTCTGCAGGGCAGAGCCTTTCAGAGGCCTTCTGTGGCAGGTTTATAGGTTGTTTCCTGTTTTCTTCTCCTAATGTACATTCTCTTTGCCTTTTGGGATGGGGATTGAACATGTTAGTCAGGGTCCTCTCTCTTGATTCTTTAGATGTAGATTTTGGTAGGGTTATTCTATGTTATATGTCTATATGGATGAGTATATACTGTGTGTGTCTTTCTGCTTCTGGGACAGCTCACTCAGGATGATCCTTTCCAGGTCCCACCATTTACCTGCAAATTTCATGATTTTCTTATTTTTCATTGCATAGTAGTACTCCATTGTGTAGATGTACTACAAATTATGCATCCATTATTCAGTTGAGGGGCATCTGGGTTATTTCCAGCTTCTGGCTATTACAAATAAAGCTGCTACAAACATGGTTGAGCAAATGTCCTTATTGTGTACTTGAGCCTCTTTTGGATATATGCCTAGAAGTGGTATGGCTGGATCTTGAGGAAGTGCTATTCCTAGTTGTTTTAGAAAGCACCAGATTGATTTCCAGAGTGGTTGTACAAGTTTACAATCCCCCCAGCAGTTGAGGAGGGCTCTCTGATTTCTCCACAATCTCTCCAGCATGTGTTGTCACTTGAGTTTTTGATCTTGGCCATTCTGATGGGTGTAAGGTGAAATCTCAGGGTCGTTTTGATTTGCATTTCCCTAATGGCTAACGACATTGAATATTTCTTTAAGTGTTGCTCTGCCATTCAATATTGCTCTACAGAGAGTTCTCTGTTTAGCTCTGTTCTCCATTTTTTGATTGGATTACTTGGTTTGCTGCTTTTCAGCTTCTTTAGCTCTTTATATATACTGGATATGAGTCCTCTGTCAGATAAAGGGTTGGTGAAGATTCTTTCCTAATCTGTAGGCAGTCATTTTGTGTTGATGATAGTGTCCTTTGCTTTACAGAAGCTTTTCAGTTTCATGAGGTCCCATTTATTGATTGTTGCTCTTAGAGCCTGTGCTATTGGTGTTCTATTCAGGAAGTTATCTCTTGTACCTATGAGTTCTAGGGTTTCCCCCACTTTTTTTTCTAACCTATTTAATGTGTCTGTCTTTATTTTGAGGTCTTTGATCAATTTGGACTTCAGCTTTGTGCAGGGTGATAAGTATGGATTTATTTGCATTTTTCTACATGTAGATATCCAGTTAGACCAGCACCATTTGTTGAAGATGCTCTCTTTTGTTTTTTCCATTGTATGGTTTTGACATCTTTGTCAAAGATCAGCTGTCCGTAAGTGTTTGGGTTTATTTCTGGGTCTTCTGTTTGGTTCCATTGATCCACCATTCTGTTTCTATGCCAGTACCATGCAGTTTTTATAACTGTTTGCTCTATAGTACCGCTTAAGATCAGAAATGGAGATATCTCCACAAGATCTTTTATTGTAGAGCTTTCTATTGTTTTAGCAATTCTGGGTTTCTTGTTATTCCATATGAAGTTGAGAATTTTTCTATCAAGGTCTGTAAAGAATTGTGTTGGTAATTTGATGGGAATTGCATTGAATCTGTAGATTGCTTTTGGTAAGATGGCCATTTTTACTATGTTAAACCTACCAAGCCATGAGCATGGGAGATCTTTCCATCTTCTGATATCTTCTTCTAATTCTTTCTTGAGAGACTTGAATTTTTTTTTATTTTCACATGCTTATTTTATTTTATTAATTACACTTTATTCACTTTGTATACCCCCATAAGCCCTTCCCTCCTCCCCTCTTGGTCCCACCCTTCCTCCCCCTTCTTCATGCATGCCCCTCCACAAGTCCACTGATAGGGGAGGTCCTCCTCTCCTTCCTTCTAATCTTAGTCTATCAGATCACATCAGGAATGGCTGCATTGTCATCTTCTGTGGCCTGGTAAGGCTGCTCTCCCCTCAGGAGGAGGTGACCAAAGAATAGGCCTATCAGATTATGTCAGAGGTAGTCCCTCTTCCCATTACTATGTAACCCACTTGGACACTAAACTGCCATGGGCTACATCTGTGCAGGGGTTCTAGGTTATCTCCATGCCTGGTACTTGTTTGGAATATGAGTCTCTGGGAAGATCCCTGTGTTAATTTTTCTGGTTCTGTTGCTCTTCTTGTGGAGTTCCTGTCCTCTCCAGAACTTACTATTTCCCACTTCTTTCATAAGATTCCATGCACTCTGCCCAACAGTTGACCATTAGTCCCAGCATCTGCTTTGATAGTCTGCAGGGCAGAGCCTTTCAGAGGCCCTCTATGGCAGGTTCCTAGGTTGCTTCCTGTTTTCTTCTTCTTCTGATGTCCTTCCTCTTTGCC
The DNA here is from genome assembly GCF_030254825.1 of Meriones unguiculatus. Classification (NCBI taxonomy): domain Eukaryota; kingdom Metazoa; phylum Chordata; class Mammalia; order Rodentia; family Muridae; genus Meriones; species Meriones unguiculatus. Next base: position 29,418,457 of record NC_083365.1, read on the forward strand.
TTTTGGGATGGGGATTGAACATTTTAGTCAGGGTCCTCTCTCTTGATTACTTTCTTTAGTTGTACAGATTTTAATAGGTTTATCCTATGTTATATGTCTATATGAGTAAGTATATACCGTGTGTGTCTTTCTGCTTCTGGGACAGCTCACTCAGGATGATCCTTTCCAGGTCCTACCATTTACCTGCAAATTTCATGATTTCCTATTTTTCATTGCTGAGTAATACTCCATTGTGTAGATGTACCACAAATTCTGCATCCATTCTTCAGTTGAGGGGCATCTGGGTTGTTTCCAGCTTCTGGCTATTACAAATAAAGCTGCTACAAACATGGTTGAGCAAATGTCAGTGTTGTTTACTTGAGCCTCTTTTGTATATATGCCTAGGAGTGGTATGGCTGGATCTTGAGAAAGCGATACTCCTAGTTGTCTGAGAAAGCGCCAGATTGATTTCCAGAGTGGTTGTACAAGTTTACATTTCCACCAGCAGTGGAGGAGGGTTCCCCTTTCTCCACAACCTCTCCAGCATGTGTTGTCACTTGAGTTTTTGATCTTGGCCATTCTGATGGGTGTAAGGTGAAATCTCAGGATCATTTTGATTTGCATAAAATGGACTCTTAAATGTTTATTTGGGTATGAGGATTCTCAGACTGTAACCAGCTTCCCACTAAGCAGTATGAGTTTCCTTTGACAATCTTATGTCTTCATAATTAGAACAAACTTGGCTGTATTGGTTCTTTCCAAACATAAATGGACTTTAATATTGGATACATTTTTCTTTACTGAGGAAACTACATAGCTACTAGCTAGTGCGATATTGGAGTAAATGCCAGATGTGAAAATATAATGTCAATAGAGTTATGACATTTTTCTAAAATTTTTACAATCAAAAGTTATTGACCTGAAGAGGTTGTAAAGTGGAGATGCTTGCTGTCTATCGTAAAACCTTTCCCCCTACAATTATCAATAATTGTTGGGAGACTTGAATTTTCTTTTCATACAAGTCTTTGACTTGCTTGGTTAGGGTTACACCAAGGTACTTTATGTCATTTGTGGCTATTGTGAAGGGTGTTGTTTCCCTAATTTCTTTCTCAGCCCTTTTGTCTTTTGTATACAGGAGGGCTACTGATTTTTTTGAGTTAATTTTGTATCCCGCCCCTTTGCTGAAGGTGTTTATCAGCTGTAGGAGTTCCCTGGTAGAGTTTTTGGGGTCGCTCACGTATACTATCATATCATCATGTGATAATTTGACTTCTTCCTTTCCAATTTGTATCCCCTTGATCTCCTTCAACTGTCTTATTGCTCTAGCAAGGACTTCCAGCACTATGTTGAAGAGATATGGAGAGAGTGGGCAGCCTTGCCTTGTCCCTGATTTCAGTGGGATTGCTTTAAGTTTCTCTCCGTTCAGTTTGATGTTGGCTGTAGGCTTGCTGTATATTGCATTTACTATGTTTAGATATGTGCTTTGTATCCCTGATCTCTCGAAGACTTTAAACATGAATGGATGTTGGATTTTGTCAAATGCTTTTTCAGCATCTAGGGAGATTATCATGTGGTTTTTTTTCTTTCAGTTTGCTATTTTGGTGGATCACATTGATGGATTTCCATATATTGAACCACCCCTGCATACCTGGGATGAAGCCTATTTGGTCATAGTGGATAATATCTTTGATGTGTTCTTGGATTGGGTTTGCAAGTTTTTTGTTGTGTATTTTTGCATCAATGTTCACAAGGGAGATTGGCCTGAAATTCTCTTTGTTGAGTCTGTGAAGTTTAGGTATCAAGGTGACTGTGGCTTCATAGAATGAGTTTGGTAATGTTCCTTCTGTTTCTATTTTGTGGAACAGTTTATAGAGAATTGCAGTTAGCCCTTCTTTGATGTTCTGGTAGAATTCTGTGATGAAACTATCTGGTCCTGGACTTTTTTTGGATGGGAGACTTTTGATGACCGCTTCTTGTCCTATTTCCTTGGGGGATATAGAACTATTTAATTGATTTACCTGGTCCTGATTCAGCTTTGGAAAGTCGAATCAATCAAGAAAATTGTCCATTTCATTTAGATTTTCAAATTTTTTTGGCATAGAGACTTGAAGTAAGTCCTAATTATTGTTTGAATTTCCTCAGTGTCTGTAGTTTTGTCCCCCTTTCATTTCTGATTTTGTTGATTTGGATGGTGTCTCTCTGCCTTTTAGTTAGCTTGGCTAAGGGTTTGTCTAACTTGTTGATTTTCTCAAAGAACCAGCTCTTGGTTTCATTGATTCTTTGAATTGTTTTATTTGTTTCTAATTGATTGATTTCAACCCTGAGTTTGATTATTTCCAGCCGTCTACTCCTTTTTCGTGTGTCTGCTTTTTCTTTTCCTAGGGTTTTGAAGCAAGCCATTAAGTTGCTTGAATGAGCTGTCTCGAATTTCTTCTTGAAGGCATCTAGTCCTATGAACTTTCCTCTTAGCACTGCTTTCATTGTGTCCCACAAGTTTGGGTATGTCTTCCTTTTTTTTTTTTTTTCAAGTTCTAGGAAGACTTCATTTTCTTTCTTTATTTCTTCCCTGACCCAGCTGTCATTTAGTAACAAGTTGTTCAGTATCCATGTGTGTGTAGGCTTTTTGCCATTTCTGTTATTGTTGAGGTCAAGCCTTACTCCATGGTGATCAGACAGGATACAAGAGATTATTTTAATCTTTTTCTATCTGTTGAGGCTCTCTTTGTGACCAACTATATGGTCTATTTTGGAGAAGGTTCCATGAGGTGCTGAGAAGAAGGTAAATTCTTTTGTGTTTGGGTGTAAGGTTTTGTAAATGTCTCTTAGGTCCATTTGATTCATGACCTCTGTTAGAGAAATTGTTTCTTTTTTTTAATTTATGTTTTGTTGACCTGTCCTTTGTTGAGAGTGAGGTGTTGAAGTCTCCCACTATTAATGTGTGGGGAGCTATGTGTGGTTTAAGTTTTATCAATGTTTCTCTTACAAATGTGGGTGCCCTTGTATTTGGGGCATAGATATTCAGGATTGTGATGACTTCCTGATGGAATTTTCCCTTGATGAGTATGAAGTGTCCTTCTCCATCTCTTTGTATTAATTTTGGTTGAAAGACTTTTATGAGATATTAGAATGGCTACTCTTGCTTGTTTCGTGGGTCCATGTGCTTGGAAAGCCGTCTTTCAACCTTTTACCCTCAGGAGAGGGAGAGGAGAGGAGAGGGAGAGGAGAGGAGAGGGAGAGGAGAGGAGAGGGAGAGGAGAGGAGAGGGAGAGGAGAGGGAGAGGAGAGGGAGAGGAGAGGGAGAGGAGAGGGAGAGGAGAGGGAGAGGAGAGGGAGAGGAGAGGGAGAGGAGAGGGAGAGGAGAGGAGAGGAGAGGAGAGGAGAGGAGAGGAGAGGAGAGGGAGAGGAATCAAAACTTACTGTTTTGATTATTATGTGGCAGGAGGATTTTCTTTCTGGTCAAATTTGTTGGGTGTTCTGTAGGCCTCATGTATTCTTATCGGCTTCTCCTTTAACTTAGGGAAATTTTCTTCAATGATTTTGTTGAAAATATTTTTTGGGCCTTGGAGGAAGGAATCTTCTTTTTCCTCTATTCCTATTATTCTTAGGTTTTGTCTTTTTATGTTGTGTTGGATTTCTTGGGTCATTGTGACTTAGGTGTGTTTCTTTTTTTTTTTATAATTTGGTATAATTTTATTTTTCTTCACTTATTCTTTTACTTTTCTGCATTTATTTTCATACACATATGAGAATATCATTGAAAATTAAAAGTAGTGTACATGTAATTTGAGCATGTATTGGTTATGTACTTAGGAGGAGTTGTATAGCTGGATCTAAAAATAGCACTACTCCAAATTTTCTGAAAAAGCTCCAAATTGATTTGCAAAGTGGGGTCCATGTTTACATTCCCACCAACAATGGAGGAGGGTCCCCTTTCTCCACATCCACTCCAGCAAGTGTTGTCACTTGAGTTTTTTTTATCTTTTTTTTTCTTTCAATGCAGTTTATTCAGGAACATTGAACAATCCTCGGACCCCGGGGAAAGCCAGCCCACAGCTTAAATAGCCTCTGGGTAGCCAACCCAGGCGTGCCACGGGGGCAATGCAGATAGGTCCACATACATGGAAGCAAGCCAGATCCTCGGCCTTAGCCAAATGTGGAGTTGTTCGTGACAGAGAGCACTCACCATCGGGAAGGTGGAAGGCGGAAACCAGCTCCATCTTTAAGGCATAGCATTCCGCAGCTCTCTACAGTTCCCCCTTTTTGTTTTAGACGCATCAGGCAAGAGTAGAGGTCTGATCTCTGATATTAGAAATAAATTGGGACTTTGTACAGATGTTCATTTAGGTGTCATCCACCCAAAGAGCATCAGACCAGTCCGATACCTTTTTCTCAGAGGCGGGACCTGGGGCATCAACCCGCATGCAATCAGACATGCTCTTCTCTGGGTCCAAAGCGGCTGACCCTGAGTGCAGTGCTTAGCCTCGCATCCTGAGCGTATCATTTTAGCTTTTTATGGTATCCAACCATGCTTGGGGAGAATGTCCTGCTTCAATGGCTGTAAAAACCTGAATGATCATGGCTGCATCACACTGTTGTGAGACTCTAATCTTGCATATATACCACAGGCAAACCAAGGAGACCAACACCAGAAGGCCTGCTAACACTCCCACGCCTGCCCATTCCTTCAGATGATTCATGGCTGCAGCAATCCATGTTGATAATCCTGTGGCTAGTCCTGCGTCCACTCCGGTAGAATTTACTGTGACAATGGCCACTCTCAGCTGCTCCATCGTAGTATCGAATTCTCCAGTCCAATTACCTAAAATATAGCTCGACAATTGTTTAGACAGATTTGCAGCGCAGGGAAAATTCTCATGTTGTATGCTAGTGACACAAAGTCCAGCATACTTTCATTGACAGCCAGGTTGAGCGATTTGCCATAGGGTATCAATTTGCTCCTGCAAGAGGTCAATCCTCTGATTGAACACCATCAAGCTTCCTTTTAGTTGAGCATTAATTCCTTTATGTACAACTAAGGCATGAGCTACATTGGCTAAATGATTATTCAGGGTCTGAGCAGTCTGCCCGGTATGACTCATGGGTAATGCCCTGGTGGTAGCTCCAACAGCCGTCAATGAGATGGTAGTAACAATGGTGGCTGTAATTCCAAGATCCCTTTTCTGTCTGAAGAGAGTCATAGCGTGAGGGGCATCAATGGGCACAGGCACCCAGTGAGGCATGCGAGTAACCAGGGCATACCTAAATTTACTAGCATTCCAGCATTGGGCAAAAAAGCAAGTATCATTACCACAATTACTTGGCTCTATCTGGCTAATAATGAATAAAAATGGGGGATATAGACAAACTGGCGTGGGCTTATAGGAAATATTATGAGAAGCCTTAACCCCTCGTTGGAACATCCTGCGTCAGTTCTAGAACTAGCAGTGGTGGTGTCCGAGGTCTGAGTAGGTTCAGGAGACCATTGCCCCCAGGGGCGAGACGTGCTCCATGCCAATTGACTAACTCCATGTTTTCCTCCAACTTTGAAAGTCATTTAAGGTTCTTAAATTATTTTTTCCCTTTTTTTTAAAAATTTTTCATCAATTACACTTTATTCATTCTGCATCCCCCCATAAGCCCCTCCCTCCTCTCCTCCCAATCCCACCCTCCCTCCTCCCTCTGCTTGCATGCCACTCCCCAAGTCCACTAATAGGGGAGATTCTCCTCTCCTTTCTGATCTTAGTCTTTCAGTTCACATCAAAAGTGGCTGTATTGTCCTCTACTGTGGCCTGGTAAGGCTGCTCCCCCCCCAGAGGGAGGTGATCAAAGAGCAGGCCAATCAGATTATGTCAGAGGCAGTCCCTCTTCACATTACTATGTAACCCAATTGGACTCTGAACTGCCCTGGGCTACATCTGTGCAGGGGTTCTAGGTTATCTCCATGAATAGTCCTTGGTTGGAGTATGAGTCTCTGGGAAGTTCCCTATGTTCAAATTTTCTTGTTCTGTTGCTCTCCTTGTGGAGACCCTGTCCTCTCCAGCTCTTACTATTTCCCAGTTCTTACCTAAAATTCCGTTCACTCTGCCCAACAGTTGCCCATCCGGCTCAGCATCTGCTTTGATAGTCTGAAGGGCAGAGGCTTTCAGAGGCCCTCTGTGGTAGGTTCCTAGGTTGTTTCCTGTTTTCTTCTTCTTCTGATGTCCATCCTCTTTGCCTTTCTGGATGGGGATTGGACGTTTTAGTTAGGGTCCTCTCTCTTGCTTAGTTTCTTTAGATGCACAGGTTTTAGTGGGTTTGTCCTATGTTGTATGTCTATATGAGTGAGTATATACCATGTGTGTCTTTTTGCTTCTGGGACAACTCACTCAGGATGATCCTTTCCAGATCCCACCATTTACCTGCAAATTTCATGATTTCCTTATTTTTCATTGCTGAGTAATATTCCATTGTGTAGATGTAACACAATTTCTGCATCCATTCTTCAGTTGAGGGGCATCTGGGTTGTTTCCAGCTTCTGGCTATTACAAATAAAGCTGCTACAAACATGGTTGAGCAAATGTCCTTTTTGTGTACTTGAGCCTCTTTTGGATATATGCCCAGTAGTGGTATGGCTGGATCTTGAGGAAGCGCTATTCCTAGTTGTCTGAGAAAGCGCCAGATTGATTTCCAGAGTGGTTGTACAAGTTTACATTCCCACCAGCAGTGGAGAAGGGTTCCCCTTTCTCCACAACCTCTCCAGCATGTGTTGTCACTTGAGTTTTTGATCTTGGCCATTCTCATGGGTGTAAGGTGAAATCTCAGGGTTGTTTTGATTTGCATTTCCCTAATGGCTAGTGAGGTTGAGCATTTCTTTAAGTGCTTCTCTGCCATTCGGTATTCCTCTACAGAGAATTCTCTGTTTAGCTTTGTTCCCCATTTTTTAAGTGGATTACTTGGTTTGCTGCTTTTCAGCTTCTTTAGTTCTTTATATATACTGGATATGAGTCCTCTGTCAGATAAAGGGTTGGTGAAGATTCTTTCCCAATCTGTAGGTGGTTGCTTTGTTTTGATGACGGTGTCCTTTGCTTTACAGAAGCTTTTCAGTTTCATGAGGTCCCATTTATTGGTTGTTGCTCTTAGAGCCTGTGATGTTGGTGTTCTGTTCAGGAAGTTTTCCCCTGTACCAATGAGTTCTAGGGTATTTCCCACTTTTTTTTCAAGCCGATTTAATGTGTCTGGTTTTATGTTGAGGTCTTTGATCCACTTGGACTTCAGTTTTGTGCAGGGTGACAAGTATGGATCTATTTTCATTTTTCTACATGTAGACATCCAGTTAGACCAGCACCATTTGTTGAAGATGCTATCTTTTTTCCATTGTATGGTTTTGGCGTCTTTGTCAAAGATCAGGTGTCCATAAGTGTGTGGGTTTATTTCTGGGTCCTCTGTTCGGTTCCATTGATCCACCATTCTGTTTCTATGCCAGTACCATGCAGTTTTTAAAACTGTTGCTCTATAGTACAACTTAAGATCAGAGATGGAGATATCTCCAGAAGATCTTTTATTGTAGAGGATTGTTTTAGCAATTCTGGGTTTCTTGTTATTCCATATGAAGTTGAGAATTTTTCTTTTCAGGTCTGTAAAGAATTGTGTTGGTAATTTGATGGGCATTGCATTGAATCTGTAGATTGCTTTTGGTAAGATGGCCATTTTTACTATGTTAATCCTACCAAGCCATGAGCATGGGAGATCTTTCCATCTTCTCATATCTTCTTCTAATTCTTTCTTCAGAGATTTGAAATTTTTTTATACAAGTCTTTGACTTCCTTGGTTAGGGTTACTCCGAGGTACCTTATGTCATTTGTGGCTATTGTGAAGGGTGTTGTTTCCTGAATTTCTTTCTCAGCCCTTTTGTCTTTTGTATACAGGAGGGCTACTGATTTTTTTGAGTTAATTTTGTATCCCGCCACTTTGCTGAAGGTGTTTATCAGCTGTAGGAGTTCCCTGGTAGAGTTTTTGGGGTCACTCACGTATACTATCATATCATCTGCAAATAGTGATAATTTGACTTCTTCCTTTCCAATTTGTATCCCCTTGATCTCCTTCAACTGTCTTATTGCTCTAGCAAGGACTTCCAACACTATGTTGAAGAGATATGGAGAGAGTGGGCAGCCTTGTCTTGTCCCTGATTTCAGTGGGATTGCTTTAAGTTTCTCTCCATTCAGTTTGATGTTGGCTATAGGCTTGCTGTATATCGCCTTTACTATGTTTAGATATGTGCCTTGTATCCCTGATCTCTCCAATACTTTGAACATGAATGGATGTTGGATTTTGTCAAAGGCTTTTTCAGCATCTAGGGAGATTATCATGTGTTTTTTTTCTTTCAGTTTGTTAATATGGTGGATCACATTGATGGATTTCCGTATATTGAACCACCCCTGCATACCTGGGATGAAGCCTACTTGGTCATAGTGGATAATATCTTTGATGTGTTCTTGGATTCGGTTTGCAAGTATTTTATTAAGTATTTTTGCATCAATGTTCATAAGGGAGATTGGCTGGAAATTCTCTTTCTTTGTTGAGTCTTTGTGAGGTTTAGGTACCAAGGTGACTGTGGCTTCATAGAATGAATTTGGTAATATTCCTTCTGTTTCTATTTCGTGGAATAGTTTGAAGAGAATTGGTGTTAGCTCTTCTTTGAAGGTCTGGTAGAATTCTGCGCTGAAGCCATCTGGTCCTGGGCTTTTTTTGGATGGGAGACTTTTGATGACCACTTCTATTTCTTTGGGGGATATAGGTCTATTTAGTTGATTTACCTGGTCCTGGTTCAGCTTTGGTAAGTCAAATCGATCAAGAAAATTGTCCATTTCATTTAGATTTTCAAATTTTGTGGCATATAGACTTTTGAAGTAAGTCCTAATGATTGTTTGGATTTCCTCAGTGTCTGTAGTTATATCCCCTTTTTCATTTCTGATTTTGTTGATTTGGGTGGTGTCTCTCTGCCTTTTAGTTAGCCTGGCTAAGGGTTTGTCGATCTTGTTGATTTTCTCAAAGAACCAGCTCTTGGTTTCATTGATTCTTTGACTTGTTTTATTTGTTTCCAATTGATTGATTTCAGCCCTGAGTTTGATTATTTCCAGCCGTCTACTCCTTCTTGGTGTGTCTGCTTCTTCTTTTTCTAGGGTTTTTAAGTGAGCCATTAGGGTGCTTGAATGAGCTGTCTCGAATTTCTTCTTGAAGGCACTTAGTGCTATGAACTTTCCTCTTAGCACTGCTTTCATTGTGTCCCACAAGTTCGGGTATGTTGTGTCTTCATTTTCATTGATTTCTAGAAAGACTTTAATTTCTTTCTTTATTTCTTCCCTGACCCAGCTGTCATTTAGTAACAAGTTGTTCAGTTTCCATGTGTGTGTAGGCTTTTTGTTATTTCTGTTATTGTTGAGGTCCAGCTTTATTCCATGGTGATCAGACAAGATACATGGGATTATTTCAATCTTCTTGTATCTGTTGAGGCTTGCTTTGTGACCCACTATGTGGTCTATTTTGGAGAAGGTTCCATGAGGTGCTGAGAAGAAGGTAAATTCTTTTGTGTTTGGGTGTAAAGTTCTGTAAATGTCTCTTAGGTCCATTTGATTCATGACCTCTGTCAGAGACATTGTTTCTTTGTTTAATTTCTGTTTGGTTGACCTGTCCTTTGTTGAGAGTGGGGTGTTGAAGTCTCCCACTATTAATGTGTGTGGATCTATATGTGCTTTAAATTTTATCAATGTTTCTTTCACAAATGTGGGTGCCCTTGTATTTGGGGCATAGATGTTCAGGATTGTGATGTCTTCCTGGTGGAATTTTCCCTTGATGAGTATGAAGTGTCCTTCCCCATCTCTTTTGATTAATTTTGGTTGAAAGTCTATTTTATCAGATATTAGAATGGCTACTCCTGCTTGCTTCTTGGGTCCGTTTGCTTGGAAAGTTGTCTTCCAACCCTTTACCCTCAGGTAATGTCTATCTTTGTGTCTTAGGTGTGTTTCTTGTATGCAACAGATTGCTGGGTTTTGTTTATTCATCCATTCTGTTATTCTGCATCCTTTTATTGGAGAATTGAGTCCATTGATGTTGAGAGAGATTAATGAACAGTGGCTGTTAGAACCTTTGATTTTGAATATGGCTGTGATCATAAGGTTGTGTGCTTGGTTGCTTTTTGTTTTACTGTAGTGAGGTTAATTATTTCCTGTGTTTCCTTTAGTGAGGTTAATTATTTCCTGTGTTTCCTTGAAAGTAGCTAGTTTTCTTGGGTTGTATTTTCCCTTCCATTGTCTTCTGTAACGCTGGATTTGTGTGTAGGTATTGTTGAAATTTACTTTTGTCATTGAATATCTTGTTTTTTTCGTCTATGAGGACTGAGAATATTTCTGGGTATAGTAGCCTAGGCTGACATCTGTGTTCTCTTAGGGTCTGCATCATATCTGTCCAGTCCATTCTGGCTTTCATAGTCTCTTTTGAAAAGTCAGGTGTGATTCTAATGGGTTTGCCTTTATATGTTACTTGTTTTTTTTCCCCTTGCAGCTTTTAGTATTTTTTCTTTGTTCTGTATACTTACTGTTTTGATTATTATGTGGCAGGAGGATTTTCTTTCTGGTCAAATTTGTTGGGTGTTCAGTAGGCCTCATGTATTCTTATCCGCTTCTCCTTTAACTTAGGGAAATTTTCTTCAATGATTTTGTTGAAAATATTTTTTGGGCCTTGGAGGAAGGAATCTTCTTTTTCCTCTATTCCTATTATTCTTAGATTTTGTCTTTTTATGTTGTGTTGGATTTCTTGGATGGTTTGTGTCAGGAATTTTTTTTTATTTAACATTTTATTTGACAGATACATCTATTTCTTTCATTGTATCTTCCACACCTGAGATTCTTTCTTCTATCTCTTGTAGTCTATTGGTTATGCTTACCTCTGTAGTTCCTGTTTTCTTCTCCAAGTTCTTTCTCTCCACAATTTCCTCCATTTGTGTTTTCTTTAATTTTTCCAATTCTGTCTTCAGATCTTGTGCCATTTTGTTGATTTCCTTCACCTGTCTGACTGTATTTTCCTGTTTTTCCTTCAATTCCTTCAGCTGTTTGTTTGAACAATCCTCTGTTTCTATTATTCCTTTCAGTGATTTAAGCATTTCCTCTCTAAAGGCCACAAACTGTTTGGCTGCAACTTCCTGTATTTCTTTACAGATGGCCATAATCTGTTTGTTTTTATCTTCCTGTATTTCTTTACAGATGGCAATAATCTGGTTGAGTTTATCTTCCTCTAGGTCTTTAGGCATTTTATTTGTTTCCTCTTATCCTCTTTTAGAGCATAGATATTAGATCATCTTGAATTTCAATTATGCTGGGGTGTCCAGGGCTACTTGCCCCTCGATAACTGGGTTCTGGAGATGACATAATGCTCTCTCTTTTGTTGGTTGAGCTTTTATACTGGCCTCTACCCATTGGGCTATGTTAGGTGTTTGGAGTTAGCTTCTGGTGGTTCCTGGAATCCCGTGGTGGAGAGAATCCCCTTGGCAGGAAGATGGTTTTTCCTGAAGGAAGCCTTCTCAGCCTTTTGGGTATAGTCACTGGATGGCCGGTGTTTTTCAAAAGTTGCAGCTGCTCACCTCAGGTATAGAGACCTGAGTGGTAACTGTGGTCCTTGTTTGTCGAGAGGGCTCTCCTGTCACCTGAAGACAACTGCCCTGCTTCTGGGTTTCTTGCTGTAAATTTAGTGATCAGCTGCTATAACCTGTGTGTCCTGTGGTTTGGTCAGTTTTGTTAGGGATAACTGGTTGCCCCTTGGAGCAGTATCTGAGGGTTTAACTCAGGAATTCCAGGCTTCTGCAGGTCTGAGGTTTGGCCTCTGTGCCCCAGTATCCAAGCGGTAATCTGTGGCAGGTGGGTACCGCTCTCCTGGTAACAGCAGGCTATCTGGCACACAGCAGGTCCCTGGGTTGGGTGGGCCCTTTGCCAGGGATATACTGGGTGGCCTAATTCAGTCCCCTTTGCTTCGTTTCCTGTGAGGATTTCTCCCAACAGTGACAGTGACTTCCAGTCTCTGGTGCCCTGGGGCGCACAGCTCAGTCTGTGCTGGAGAGCTGGGCATGCAGCAACTGTCTGTGCTTGCAGCTGGAGCCCAGTTCAGTGATGGCAGCCAGTCTGCGAGACTTTTTTCCAGGGAAAGACTGGGTAACCCAAGTCAGTGCTGTTTCCTTCCTTCCTTGTGGGGTTTTCTCCTGATGGACTTCCAGTGTCTGTTGCCCTGGGGCACACAGCTTTGAGAATTAGTTTTTTTAAGAGCCAAACTTTGGGCAGAGTTCTGGAATACTTATGGAAGAAGAGGAGATAGAAAGACCTGGAGGGGACAGGAACTCCACAAGGAGAGCAACGGAGCCAAAAAACCTGGGTCCAGGGGGACCTGCAGAGACCGAGGACCATGGACTCCAACCAAGGACCATGCATGGAAATGACCTATACTCCCTGCTCAGAGGAAGCCTGTAGGAAGCTCAGTTTCCAAGTGGGTGCCCTAGTAAAGGGAGTAAGGTCTATGTTTGACATGAAATCAGTGGCTGGCTCTTTGATCACCTCCCCCTTGGGGGGTATAGCCTTACCAGGCCACAGAGGAAGATGACGCATCTGATCTTTATGAGACCTGGTAGGCTAGGATCAGACAAAAGGGGAGGAGGCTCTTATCTATTAAGGCACTAGAAGAGGGAGCGTGGGTGGGACTGGGAGGAGATGAGGGAGGGGGCTACAGCCCGAAAACAAAGTAAATAAATTATAATAAATAAATAACTAACTAAACTCAAGGTGAAATGGTGTGTGGCCCTTGTGGCTCAACTACACTGCAGTGGAAGGCTGTACACGCAGCGCTGCATGAGCAGAAAAATTGTACATGATAAGGTACAAAGGAACAGGAACACGCAAAGTTGGGTAGGTAGGAAATTGGATGTAGACATGGGAGAAACTGGAAAGGGGATGAATATGCTCAAACACATTGTACAGAATCCTGAAAAAAACAAATAAAAATTAGAACAAAGAAAATAAATGCCAAATGTTGATCAGCGACACTTACTTAGGCACTCCTGATGAAAGGCATAAACTACCCCAGAACCTATGGAAGATTTTTTGAAACAAACAAAACAACACCACCAACAAAACCCTAAAAACAAATTTACCAGATCGATCACTCTTGTGAATTCACCTGAAACACTTTGAGGTAATACATCACAGAGATACTTCCACATCAGTGTTTATTGCATCACCATTCATGATAGCTAGGTGATAGAACAAACCCACAATAAAGGAATGAATAAGAAAAATGTGGATACCCACAAAATGAAATTTTTTTTCAGCTATAAAAAAAGTACAAATTTATATCACTGGCAGGAAAATGAGCCTAGATGGATAATTATATTAAATGAATTAAGCCATTAAGACATTTTCCAACAGTTATGGTTCTTATATTTTATATGGATCCTTAAAAATCATGAATGGGTATGATACGAGACTGTCTAGGAGTAATAAAAGGGATAATTGGAGAGGGATCAGTGAGGAAAAGGGAGAGGGAGGGAGTATAGAGGTGCATATGCTTGACATATATTATATACTTGTGTGCGAACCTTAAAAATACAATAATAAAAATGAAAAACACAGCAACACACACACAAGGCAGAACATATTGTAGTGTTTTCACTCAGTGTGCTGTTAGTTCTTAGAATTAATCCCCACTTCCCTCATCCTGACTTGTAGTTTCAAGTCTTTATTAAAGTGCTGGTTCCAATGGGGAATCTGCCTCTGTCCTCATGAGTAGTAGACTTACATGCTATTTCTTCTTAGTTACTCTCCTCTACGCTCCTCATGCCTTTAGAAACACTGTTATGCAGAACAGATTAAAAATGGTGCTTGCATAGACATGTCTCTTTGTGAGGCTTGAAGGTCTTTGGACTTGGGACTACAAGTAGAGTCAATAAACTCCATGTATTGGTATTTACTTTCAAAGAACTTACAATCTAGTCTATTTATTTAACAAATAAATTAACAAGCTATTTAAGAAAAGAACTTCTGGTGTAATTTTGGAGAGTATAGCATGGCAGACCAGTTTGTAATGTGAAAGAAATTAATTTTTTGGACTATTCTGGATTATACGTGCTCATTGAACTATATAATGATTTTGAATTTTTTACCTTCCTTAAATACTCTGCTTCATTTTAAGTCACCAGTGATCAAGATCAAATTGACAGATAAAATTCACCAATGGTAATGTATAAGAACTCACTGTTTCAGTTTTATTTTCTCCCCAGTGACTCATTAGGAGATTTTCATTGGTTACTTTCATCAAACCAATTGGATTCTAGCGCCAATTCCCCAGGCAAAGTTGACAAATGAGCAAAGTTGGCAAATCTAGGCTTTCCAGCAGTACCTGGTCATTAATCTCCACATTCTTAATTAATGCCCCCTTTTATTTGTTCAGCTCTGTTCTATAATAGCAATTGTGAATGCCAAAACTCAGATATTAGGGAATTCATGGGCTGGAACATGCTGCCGTTTGTAAACAGGTAGGTGAAAATGGTAAGTAATGTGGCAATGGAAAAAACAAGTGGACAAACTCTCACAACTGAATTTCAGGAAAGCAGCTTAAGGGCAGAATCTAAGTTTTTTTAAAAAATGATAAGTTATATTATAATGTAGAGAAGATGGAACAGATCATCTTTGGAAGTAAGTAACACACTGTAAACTGTGGAGAAAGGCAGGTGATAGCAGGCATTGACTTTTACCTTGTAGTAATATATATATATATATACCTTTGCTTTAGGGACAATCTGAAGTCTTCAGCTTAGATGAGGATTTTTGAAACTTACATATAATCTAGTAAAGGATTTTGTCATTAACTACACTGAGAATCAAAGTAGGTTCATAACTTACAGAAGCTGAAATGTCAGGGTGCAACTCTTGTCTTTGAGACTCAGAAGACACAAGTCATGTGCCTTTTGCCCTCTACTGTTACTTAATTTTTTTTTTGCAGCACTTCCTTCATTTTTATGTCAGTTGTTTCAAATGTAAACACCATTTTATTGTTTAATTCTTATTTTAGTTTTGTTCTGTCTTCATAATTGTTAGGCAATCTTAGGCTTCATATTGTTTCCTAACATGAAAATTCCAATTGCCCCAAAGCCTGGCTTGCTGCTCTTTCCAGGAAGTAACCAGAAAAGAAAATTTACACAAAAGACACTTTAGATTTTGCTATATGAAATCTTGGGACATTACTAGATTACTTTGGATGTATAGAAAAGTTGTTCTAACATGAGAATTTTTATGCATAAAAAGACAACCTTAGTTTTGTTTTGCTATTGTTTTACAGTTTTGACCTTTTTAGTTGCTAATTTTGCCCTTTATTATAAACAAGCCTGCATGATCCCATTTAGCCAAAGGATTTTGAAGTATCTGATAGTGTGCCTTTATGAAATAGCTCAGCAGGGCTTAAAGGACCTTCGTTCCTGTTGCCTTGTAGACCTCATCTGCACCACCCCCATTTCCTGCACATTGAGCTTTTTTACCTCCAGGTGTTTCTTTGCAAATAAGTCCACACTTTAGGGTTCTTGCTCTTGCTGTTATGTCTGCTGTGTCTACCATAAAATATGTCCCCAAGTAACTTAATTATTTGTTTTCTGTTAATTTACTTTCTCATGTTTCTTTTTATTTGAATGATTAGTAAGGACTGTCTCATAAATCCTTTCTTTTGGAATCGCATTCCCAAATTGCTCCTTAAATTTTCTACAGAATAAAGCCATCATTTGAGATCTGATATCTTAATTTAAATATCCACATTGTATATATTATGTATATACATTGTACATTTATATCTGTGAAAGTATAAATCTAGGAGATTAAACACTTTAAAAATAGATTTTGCTTTTGTCTCTACTTACTAGTGTATAGCATATTTCTTGGTATGCAAATGAATGGAATGAATTTGTAGATAGAAACTCTTTCAACCAAGTCACTAATTCACTCAAAAATCTTTCTTTTTAAATCAACTAGTGTGATTAAAACAGAGTATCAGATATAAAATGGGTGGATGTATGGATGGTCATGAAGAAGATGTGACAGAAGAGGTGTTATTTGATTCGAATGTGAAAGAAGGAATGATATCTTTGCAATTACAAGTAGAGAAAGTTGATTTCTGGATTGAGCAACAAAATCACAGTCTCTTCTGTGCAACAGCCATTGTCTATTGAATTCGTAGTAGGTGAGATATCAGAGTTTTGTGTGCAATAGCTGTTGTCTACTGCATTTGTGTCAAGTGAGATCTATTGTTCTGATTTCAGTGAGAGTGTGGTTAACAACCACATTCGCTAACTCAGCACATCACCATAAGCAGCTTTTGCTTTTGTGTTTGATCAGGTGTGGCACATATGCCAGTCAACTGGGTTTCTCACAATTGCTTGTGTTAGAGATCTCTGTAGCAACTCTTCTTTCCAGAAATGCTTTGATTCCCATTTGTAACAAGAGCAGTAGCGGCCAACAGAATACCATTCAATTCTTGTGAAATGCTCAGGTAATATTGACCTTCCACAGTTAACACATCTTTTTTATAGGGAGTATGAATATACTATTAATGTGAATATTCTCATTTTCTCCCATAGGTAACATGAAAGTGAACCTCTGAATTGGGCCAATGATTAGAGCGAACCATTCTGCAGTGTCTGAATTTGTGCTGCTGGGGCTCTCAAATTCCTGGGAGATTCAGATTTTTCTTTTTTTCTTTTCTTGTCTGTTCTATGTGTCCAGTTTGACAGGAAACTTCATCATAGTTGTCACAGTCACTTCTGATCCTTACTTGCACTCCCCTATGTATTTTCTACTGGCCAATCTCTCTGTTATTGATCTTTTATTTTGTTCTATTGCAGCGCCCAAAATGATTTGTGATCTTTTCAGAAAGAAGAAAGTCATCTCTTTTGGAGGGTGTATCAGTCAGATCTTTTTCAGTCATGCTGTTGGGGGCACTGAGATGGTGCTGCTCATAGCCATGGCCTTTGACAGGTATGTGGCCATATGTAAACCTCTCCATTATTTGACCATCATGAGCCCACGGATATGTCTGTTAATATTGGTGGCTGCTTGGATCATTGGCCTCATTCATTCATCAGCTCAGTTGGCTTTTGTTATAAACTTGCCCTTCTGTGGCCCTAACATATTAGACAGTTTTTACTGTGATATACCACAACTCATCAAGCTCGCATGCACAGATACTTATAAACTGGAGTTCATGATCACTGCCAACAGTGGGTTTATTTCCTTGGTTGCGTTCTTTTTACTCATCATCTCCTATGTCTTCCTGCTCACCACTGTCCACAAGCACTCCTCAGGACGATCCTCCAAGGCACTTTCTACTCTGTTGGCTCATATTACTGTTGTAGTTTTGTTTTTTGGACCATTGATTTTTTTCTATATGTGGCCTGCTCCTTCCACACACATAGATAAATTTCTAGCTATATTTGATGCAGTTTTGACTCCCTTTCTAAATCCAGTTATCTATACGTTGAGAAACAGAGAGATGAAGATAGCCATCAGGAAAGTGTTTTCTCAGTGCCTGGCTTTTAGAAAATCAATGTAGATGGCTAGGATGAGATATAAAATTCCAAAGTGATTACTGGAAGTCCAAAACATCCAGTCCCCTTAAAAGGTTTAGTGTTAGAAATTCTTTGAGCACATTCAGACAATTACCACTAGTCAGATGAGTTTATTTCATTTCTACTGAATAATGAGTGATGAATATTTACTGAAGAGAAAGAAGGTATTTCTATATAATATACAGAAATCAAATATTTTATTAACTTTTTAATTCTCAAACAACTGTGCCAATAATTACTTTCATATGTGCTTATGACAAAGGTAGTTTTGGTTCTAACCATAACAGTACGAATTTCAAGCTGTTCTGCCATTACTGTTTCTTTTTTTTTTTTAATTTCAAAAATATTTACTAAGTTTACAATGGTAAGCCAGACATGGTGGCTCATGCCTGAAATCCTAGCAGTCACGGAGGCAGAGGAAGGTGGATCACTGTGAGTTGAAGGCCAGCTTGGTCTACAAGGCATGTCCAGGACAGCCAGGGCTACACAGAGCAACCCTGTCTTTAAAAAAACCAAAAGAGGAAAAATTGGACAGGTAGACAACTTGGCTATTAAAAATAAACTGCTGAAAAATTTAAAACTATTCATGTTTTAATTGTTTATTCCTTTTAATATTTTATTTTAAAATTTTAAGTATGTACATTGTATTTAAGCCATTTCCCTACGACTCTATATTCCATCCAATGCATCACATATCCCTCCTCTTTTTCAAATTCATGGTCTTTTTTTCACATTATTGTTACACATGTATACATGAATAAATATGTATGTATAACCTACTGAGTCTATGTTATATTGCTTATTTTTGTGATTTTAGGGTGACCACTTGGTATTGGAGAAACAATTAGGGTCCTCATTCCTATGGAAGACCGATCTTTCCTCAGCAGTCAGTAATTGCCTATACCTCTTTATTTATTTAGGGATGAGGTCTTGTGAGATTTCCCCCATCTATGCTGGCACATCAACTAGTGTTGTTATTGTTTAGGTCTTCCTTATGCAATCATATTATTGATTCATGGATGCAGTTTCTCTGCCAAATATAAGAAACATACAGCAGCCGATTCTCTGGTCCTCTGACTCTTAAAATCATTCCTGAAATTACAAACATTTATGACTCATCTTTTGTGGGTGCTAGTATCTGAACTCTCGTCCTTTGGGAAAGTGATACATGCTTTTAACTTTTGAGACATCTCTCCACCGCTGATATTGGTATTTTCATGATAATTTCATTGATTTCTTTTTAAAGAAGAGCCATTTTAATAATGTTCATTTGCCTCATCTTCAGCAACAAGTGCTGAGCATTTCAATAATTTTTAAAAGTTATTTCAGAAATGACAGTTTCTTCGGCATACACTGCTGGGAATACTGAATGTATGCTTTGTCTTAGTTAGAGTTTTGTTTCTGTGAAGAGACACATGACCTTGTCAACTCTTATAAGGGAAAACATTTAATTGGGGCTGGATTATGGTTTCAAAGATGTAGTCTATTATTGGCATTATGGAAAACATGGTGGTATGCAGGCAGACATGGTGCTGGAGAAGGAGCTAGGAGTTCTACATCATGATCTACAGGCAGCAGGGAGTGAACTGAGAGATACTTCTTTTGGTAATGCCACACTTCCCCTAACAACGACTCACCTCCTATAGTCTCACTACCTATGAGCCTATGAGGGCAAATTACATTCAATCTACCACATTCCACTCCTTGGACCCCTTACGCTTTTACCTACATCATAATGCAAAATGCATTTAGTCCAACTTCTAAAGTCCCATAGTCTATAAGAGTTCAAAATCCAAAATATCTTCTGAGATTCAAACAATCTCTTAAATATGCCTTCTGGCCTTCTTGAAAACATATAAACACAACACAACACACACACACACAGAAGCACATGCACACACACACACACATGATTCATAAAACAAGAAAAATAATCTTAAAATTCATATAGAATGCAGAGGTGGTTAAGTAACCAAAATAACCAATACTTATTCTCAATTGATATTTAGAACAAACAACTTTAAAAGCATCGTTGCAGGGCTTACTATGACTTCTTTTGTGGATTTTGGAAAATGTAGCAAGTATTGTAAATATTCTCTCATTTTATAAAGTTGTGTTAGCAATGGAAATACAGAATGTACTGGCATAGACATGAAATTATTAGGTCTTAAAATTAGTTATTCATTGTTTAAAATTTGATTAGTTTTATTTTGTATAAAATAAAACATTTTAAATTTAAAGATTTTAAGAATATGCAAAGTACATAGTAAAAATATATGACTGAATTTAAAGTTTTAGTTTTACAAAATCTAAGGTTGTATATTGTCAAAGGTAGCAGTACCTATGGTTTTAGATAAAAGCATTTCAGAAGCTAATAAAAATTGCTTTTTTAAACAAGTGGTATGATAATAATAAACATTAGAAACAAAAAAAAATAATTCTAATCCAACTTTATTGATGCTCCTTAGGTGTAGTTGTTGTGTTGTAGATATCTCAGCCATGAATGGGCACTGCATTATTTGTTCTCATTTTGGCCAGTTATGACTGTCTATAATGCATTACATCTGCTAAAAGGAGGTTTTTGATGAGGCGTGAGAGTTACACCTACCTGCAGGTGTAAGGATACATGTTAAGAATGAAGTTAGAGATTATTCTGGTTTGGGAAAGGGGAAAGAGTAAGTTCTCCTTTAGGGCACATGTTCTAATTAGCCACAGGTATTTGGCTAGGTTTACAATAGAAGGCTATTACAAATAAAGCTGCTACAAACATGGTTGAGCAAATGTCCTTGTTGTGTACTTGAGTAACTTTTGGATATATGCCTAGGAGTGGTATAGCTGGGTCTTGAGGAAGCCCTATTCCTTTTTTTCTTTTTTTTATTGTTTGTTATTATTAGTTACATTTTATTAACTCTGTATCCCAGCTGTATCCCGCTCCCTTATTCTCTCCCAATCCCACCCTCCCTCCCTCAGCTTCTCCCTGCCCCTTTCCAAGTCCACGGATTGGGGAGGACCTCCTCCCCTTTCTTCTGGCCCTGTTTTATCAGGTATCTTCAGAGAAACCCTTAAAGAGTTGTTCAACATCCTTAGCCTTCAGAGAGATGCAAATCAAAATGACCCTGAGATTTCACTTACACCCATCAAAATGGCTAAAATCAAAAACTCAAATGACAACACATGCTGGAGAGATTGTGGAGAAAGGGGAACCCTCCTCCCTTGCTGGTGGGAATGTAAATTGGAAATCAATCTGGCTTTCTCAGACAATTAGGAATAGACAGGAGTCTACCACAGAAAGCATCTGAAAGACCTTACCAAGTAGCGTTTCAAAACAGATACTAAGACTCATAAGCAAACCTTTGGCAGAAGGGGAGTTAGTTTGACAGGGAAAGGATAGGAGTCTCACAAGGACCAAATATATCTGGGTACAGGGTTTTTTTTCTGAAACTGTTTCTCCAACCAAGGACCATGTATGGATATAACCTAGAACCTTTACTTGGACGAAGCTTGTGGTAGCTCAATAACCAATTGGTTTTCCATAGTAAGGAGAACAGGGACTATCTCTGACAGGAACTCAATGGCAGGCTCTTTGACTCCCCACTCCCCAAGGGAGGAGCAGTTCTGTTAGGCCACAGAGGAGGACTTCACAGTCAGCCCTGAAGTTCCTGTTTAGGAAGTTGTCTCCTGTGCCAATGAGTTCCAGGCTCTTCCCCACTTTTTCTTCTAACCGATTTAGAGTATCTGGTTTTATGTGGAGGTCTTTGATCCACTTGGACTTTAGTTTTGTGCAGGGTGATAAGTATGGATCTATTTTCATTTTTTCTGCATGTAGACATCCAGTTGAACCAGCACCATTTGTTGAAGATGCTGTCTTTTTTCCATTGAATGGTTTTGGTTTCTTTGTCAAAAATCATTGACAACTATTCATGGGTGTGTGGGTTCATTTCTGGGTCTTCTATTTGGTTCCATTAATCCTTTCTGTTTCTATGCCAATACCATGCAATTTTTATTACTATTGCTCTGTAGTACAGCTTGAGATCAGAGATGGAAATACCTCCAGATGATCTGTAGTTGTACAGGATTGTTTCTGAGATTCTGGGTTTTTTGTTTCTCCATATGAAGCTGAGAATCTCTTTCAAGGTCTGTAAAGAACTGTGTTGGTATTTTGATTGGAATTGCGTTGATTCTGTAGACTGCTTTTGGCAGGATGGCCATTTTTACTATATTAATCCTACCAATCAATGATCACGGGAGATCTTTCCATCTGATATCTTCTTCAATTTCTTTCTCCAGAGACTTAAAGGTTTTTTTCAAACAGGTCTTTCACTTGCTTGGTTAGAGTCACCCCAAGGTACTTTATGTTATTAGTGGCTATTGTGAATGGTGTTGTTTCCCTAATTTCTTTCTTGGCTCTATTGTCTTTGGTATACAGGAGGGCTTCTGATTTTTTGAGTTGATTTTGTATCCAGGTACTTTGTTGAAGGTGTTTATCAGCTGAAGGAGTTCTCTGGTTGATTTTTTTGGGTTGCTCAGGTATACTATCATATCATCTGTGAATAGTGGAACTTTGACCTCTTCCTTGCACAAGAATTTTTATTCAACTTCTGGGATGCAACCAGAGACACCAAAATAGCTTATATTTCTTCCAGAGTTGACAGCAACTTGAAGGGATGCTTCTCATGTGTGATGCTGTAGGATTTGTTTGGACCACCAGTTCCCAATAATGACACAGAGACTATTAATATATGAACTTGGCCTTAGCTTTGGCTTGTTCTCAACTAGCTTATATAACTTAAATTAACCCATTTATATTAATGTACATTTTATCATGTGGCTTATTACCTCTGCTCAATCCTGGCACCCTGTCCCTTCCTCTGCTTCTGGATGGCAAATCCCTCTCATATGTCATTCTTTCCCAGAGTATCTATCTCTGCCCAGAAGTCCCACCTTTCCTTCCCTGCCCAGATATTGGCCATCAGATCTTTATTAAACCAATCAGAAGGTGCTGGAGAAGATGTTTATACAACATGATGCAGCCTTAAGAATAACAATACCAAAGTCTGGCTTATAATCAGATTTCAGGCAGTACAGAAATCCGCATTTGAATAATACACAAGACACAATATATTACCTTATCAGAAAAGGAAAGCCCCTCCTGCATATCAACTTTTCCCAGCACATCAAGTCACATCAGACTGAGCCTATCTTTATCCTCTCAGGCCAGGAAAGGAAGTGGTGCTAGGGGGAAATTCAGGCAAGAGAGTCCATGTTAGAAACAACCACCCCCTCCACTCAATAGGCAACCTTTATGAAGACTAAGCAGCCCATTGGCTAAATGTGTGCAGGGGATCTAGCTCCAGATCATGCATGCTCTTTAGTTGATATCTCAGTCTCTGAAAACCCACAAGGAATTGGGTTAGTTGATGCTGTTGGTCTTATGAGGTTCCTGTCTCCTCTGGATTCTTCCATCTTTCCCCCAACACATCCACAGGACCCCTGGAGCCCTGCCTCATGCTTGGCTGCAATTCCCAGCATCTGTCCTAATCCATTGCTGGCTGGAGTCTCCCAGACTACATCAAGTTAGGCTCCTGTCTGCAAGTATAACTTGAGACAGGTCTCAGGTTGGGCCAATTATTGGTTGTATTTTCCCTCAGTGTTTGTTCCCTCCTTATCCCTGCACTTCTTGTAAGTGGGGTAATTTTTGGATCACAGGTGTTGTTGGTTGGATGTTGTTCCCCTCTTTCCACTAGTTCTGCCTGGCTAGGAGTTGGTCACCTCAGTCTTCATGCCTCCCACCCCCCTATTAGAAGTCTCAGCTAGAGTCCTCCCAGGAGCCTACCCTGTCCCAAGCCTCCAGCTTGACAAAGAGATGCTCACCCTCAGTTTCCCTTCTTGTTCCTAGCCCTCTCATGTCCCCAAACCTATTCTCTCCACATTTGATCCCCAGTCTTGTTTCCTTCCCCATTCCATCTCCTGTCCAGTTTCCTCTCTTCATCCACTTCTGCTGTCTATTTTTCTTCCTCTTCTGAATAACATACTGGCCACCTGCCTTAGGCTCTTTTGGAGAACTGCTTGTTGGTCAGGCTGCTTTGTTATTGAGTTCTCAGTGAAAAACATGTTTTCACCCTGGCCTTCTCTTATCCTTGGTGGCAAGGATAGGCAGGATGTTTTGCCAAGTCCACTTCCTTCTGTGGTTGAGGTAAACTAGTTTGACTTCTTAATGAACCCCTTCCTTGTATCAAGATGCTTTGCTCTGACTATAAAAAGGAGTTGTGGAATAAACCAGGTGTGACAGTTTCTACTGGCGGTCCTCTTGTTCTTGTGTATAGTGTGTTATTTTATTCAATCCTTACTCCCCACTCATGAACTGTTTGACTCTGCAGGCTCTCCTTGTTACTCAGCTTCTTTGGGTTTATGATTTGTACTATGGTTATACTGTATTATAGGTCTAATATCTGCTTATAAGTGAGTATATACTATGTGTGTCTTTCTGGGTCTGAGTTACTCACTTCAGATGATCTGTTCTAGTTCCATCCATTTGCTAGCAAATTTCATGAATTCCTTTTTGTTTTTCAAAGCTGAGTAGTATTCCATTGTATAAATAAATGTACTACAATTCCTTTATCCATTCTTTGGATGAGGGACATCTAGGTTGTTTCCAGTTTCTGCCTATTAAGTATAAAGCCACTATGTTTTTTTCCCCTTTTATTTTTAAATTTTTCATCAATTACACTTTATTCATTCTGCATCCCCCCATAAGCCCCTCCCTCCTCCCCTCCCAATTCCACCCTCCCTCCTCCCTCTGCTTGCATGCCACTCCCCAAGTCCACTAATAGGGGAGGTTCTCCTCTCCTTTCTGATCTTAGTCTGTCAGTTCACATCAAAAGTGGCTGCATTGTCCTCTACTATGGCCTGGTAAGGCTGCTCCCCCCCAGAGGGAGGTGAAAAGTGATACTTTGACTTATTTTCTTCCAGTTTCAATCCCCTTGATCTCATTTACTTGTCTTATTGTTCTGGCTAGAACTTCAAGTATTATACTGAAGAGAGTTAGTGAGAGTGGGTAGATTTGTATTGTCCTTGATTTTAGTGGGAACACTTTAACTTTCCATTTAACTTGACATTGGCTATTGGCTTGATGTATATTGCCTTTATTGTGTTTAAATATGTGCTTTGAATCCCTGACCTCTTCAAGACTTTAAACATGAAGGGATCCTGGATTTTGTTAAAAGCTCTTTCAGAATCTAAAGAGATAATCTTGTCTTTTTTTTTCTTTCAGTTTGTTTATATGGTGGATTATGTGGATAGATTTTTGTATGTTGAACTATCCCTGCATTCCTGGGATGAAACCTACTTGATCATGGTGGATGATATTTTTGATACATTCCTGGGTTCAGTTTGCATGTATTTTATTGAGTATTTTTACGTCAGTGTTCATAAGGGAAGTTGGCTTGAAATTCTCTTTCTGTGTTGGGTCTTTGTATGGATTAGGTGTCAGGGTGACTGTGGTCTCATAGAATGAGTTTGGCAACGTTCCTTATGTTTCTATTTTGTGGAAAAGTTTGAGGAGTATTGGTATTAGTTCTTTTTGGAAAGTCTGGTAGAAAGTCTGTGCTAAAACTGTTTAGACCATGGCTCTTTTTGGTTGGGAGGCTTTCATTAACATTTGGTTGAAAGTTTATTTTTTTAGCTCTTAGAAAAGCTACACCAGCTTTTTTCTTGTGTCTGTTTCATTGGAAAAACTTTTTCCAGTCCTTTATTCTGAGGTAACGCTATCATTATTGTTGAGGTAAGTTTCTTGTATGCACCAGAATGATAGGTTCTGATAGTGCGCATCTTTTTATTGGGGAGTTGAGACTATTGCTATTGAGAGATATTAATGACCAGTTGTTGTTATTTCCTGTTATTTTGATGTTGTTGTTGGTAGAGTGTGTGTGTACTTCCTTTCTTTTGGTTTTGCGCCTGTGGGGTTATTTGTTTCCTGTGCTTTCCTGGCTGTAGTGAGCCTCCTCTTAGCTTGGAGTTTTCTTTCTCCTAATTTCTGCAGCTCTGTTTTTTTTTTTTTTTCTGTGTTTACATACTTTTTAGAGTTGGTTTTGTCATGGAAAATCTTATTTTCTTCATCTATGGTTATTGAAAGTTTTGCTAGCTATAGTAGTCTTTGTTGACATCTGTGCTCTCATAGTGCCTGCTTGACATTTGACCAGGCCCTTCTGGGTTTCATAGTCTCTGTTGAGAAGTCAGGTGCAATACTGATAAGTGGCTTTTTGACTTGGTCCGTTTCCCTTGCAGCTTTTAATATACTTTCTTTATTTTGTACATTTAGTTTTGATCCAATCTATTTGGTGTTCTGTAGGCTTCTTTTATATTTATAGGCATTTCTTATTTTAGGTTAGGGAAGTTTTCTTTCCTGGGCCTTGGAGTTTGGAGTCTTTTTCTTTGTATATTTCTATTATTCTTAGATTTGGTCTTCTTAGATTGTCCCAGATTTACTGGATGTTTTGTGTCATGAACTTTTTAGATTTAACATTTTCTTTGACTGATGTATCTTGATCATCACTTCTCCCTGGCAGGGTGGTCTTATCAAGCCACAGAGAAAGAGCTGCTGGCAGTTTTGAAGAGATTTGACAGTCTGTGGCTAGGTGGTAGGGGAGGAAACTTCTTTTTTTTTTAGGACTAGGAGAGGGGCATAGGGAGGGAAATGGAAGGAGAGTGGAACCAGGAGGAGATGAGGGAGGGGGTGATCATCAGGATGTAAAGTGAATAAATTAAAAAAATTAAAATAAATCTAGTCTTTTCTAGCCTGTGGGCAGCTCAGTCTCTATGGGGTTTCCCTAGTAAGGGGAGCAGGAGCACTCACTGTCATGAAAATTTTCACCTACTCTTTCATCAACTGCCTCCTGTTGAGGTGGCCTTACTAGGCCACAGAGAAAGAGACTCAGACAGTTCTGATGAGACCTGATAGGCTAGGGTCAGAGAGTATCAGTGGACTAGGAAAGGGATGGTGGGACTGGGAGAAGATGAGGAAGGGACTACAGCTGGAATACAAAGTGAACAAACTGTAATAATAATAATAATAATAATAATAATAATAATATACTTTTTTCTTTAAAAGAAACGATCAAAGCAACTTCTAGAAGAAAGACTTTATTTGGAATTACAGTTACAGAGAAGTAAATGTTCATGATGACTGAGTAGAGGGCGCAGTGACTGGAACTAAGAACTTAACATCCTTTACTGTAACCACAAAACAGAGAGAACACTGGGAATGGTGCAAGGGTTTGAACCCGCAGAGCCCACTCCAGTCACATACTGCTACCCGCTAAGACATACCTCTGGAACCTACCAAAACAGCGCCACCCGCAAGGGACCAAATATTCAAATATTTAAGCATATGGGGGATATTATTATCCCAATGACCACAGAGTGTATTCTACTACAAAGATATTTGTATATTTATTTTTATTGCTGTTCTAGTCACAATAGCTAGAAAGTGGAATAAGCTGCAGATCAACTGATGAATAGATAATAAAAATGTGGTATATATACACACAATCAAATGTATTCACCCTCAAAATGATGAAATTATGAAGTTAAAAATTTTATAAGTTTTTTTTTCTTTGTTAGAGAAGGGTGTTTTTGGAGGTAGTCAATTCTCAGGAGTCAGATTTTTCCTTCCCCAAACAGGTTCCAGTGATCAAACTCAGGTCATCAGGCTTGATTGTAAGTACCTTTATCTATTGAGCCAACTCAATGCACCAGCATATTTCTAACTCATCGATTATAGATAATTTTGAGAAATATTTACTTTTAGTAAGGCATATATGCCATGAATAATTATCAATTATTATATCCCAGTAGCTTAATGAGATCAATGAGAGTTTTATTTCCTTCTTTCTCTGTGTTATCTGAATTTCAGAGTTCTTTGTCCACACTGACCAAAACAAATATTTCTCTAGAGAAAAATCCTGTAACCATGAGCTTCTTCAAAGCTATTGTGTTTTTTAGTGTCTCTTGGTCAGTGGCCTCCTGAGGTGTATATTATTAGCTTTATATATTCCTAATGGAAGGCTCAATGTGGAACTTTATGAGAGAGGACACAGGGAACCCTGATTCTGACAAGATGTTGTTGTATTCATTCAGGTAAAATAGATGGGTGGAAATAAACTTAACAATGCTTGAGTAGACTATTCTAAGATACTAGTTTGTGATTGGTATTGCTGTGGACATGAGTTAAATTCTAAAGTACTGGAGGAAATCAAGACCAAAGTAGAGAACAATCAGGAAACATATTGACTAATAAGGGAGAAAACTATAACAATAACCAATGTATAAAGTGGTTATAAATTGTATTTGAAAAAAGATCAAGGAAGAGTATAGGGAAGAGTTGGGAAGGAGGAAAGGGAAGAGAGAATTGATGTAATTATATTATAATCTCAAAAATAAAAAAAAGTTTATTGAAATATTGTAAAGAAAGTGACTGTCTTTGAATTAGGACCACATTATTCATAGAAGAATGTAAATAGAAGTAGAAAAGGCCATACAACTTTGTCATGTTATGTGAAACTTATGCATTAATCCATTGTTCTATACTCAGAAATAACAAAATGAAGATACTATCTCCTGCTACATGACTAATAAAAAAGTTTGAAATATGTACAAATGAAAAGAAAAAATTTGTGTTTTCTATTGAGTTTTCAAAAGATATGTGTATAAACTTATCATTTTCTGTAAAATAAAAGCCAATGTATTAGATATATTTTGAATTTGCAAGGTTAAAGTGTCTCATGTAACCTTGAGTAGACAATAATTTTTAACATGGAGAATGTACAAAGTGCTGAAAGCAGACTTTCCTATGTAATGTCATTTCATCATGATGGGGCAATTTCAGAACACAATAACACCTGAAGGAGCCAGGAGTTATATTTATTTTTCTTGTTTTATTCTACATTATGTAAATAGTGTTAATATCAGTTTTTTTCTAAACTGTAAGTATAATGGAGAAAGGGTAAGTAGGGATAGTAGAATGTGAGAAAGAGGATCAATAATACAAAAGTATTGCAAAGCTATTTTTACAGGTTTAATCATTATAATTTTTTTTATTATTTTTACTTTTATAATTGAAAGCCCAATATGATTAATCATAATATACCCTAGTATTTCAAATATTTTGTCTATTTCAGGCTACCCAAAAATTTTCATGTATTTATCCTTCATAAATTCTTCAGATTTAATAATCTTACATTTTTTTAGTTTGCTCTGCTGTTTCAGAACTCTGCTCAGACTATTTTGTTGAACTGTCCAGTCACATATATGCTTTTTAATAGATCAAGAGAATTTTTATGAAATATTGATTCATCTATATTTTAAAGCTTTACTGATTCTAGGGTTTTGGATGGGTAGACAAAATACAGATGAAGGATTAAACATTATAGATTTGTGTCTAATTGAGAAGGGTTTAATGAATTACATTATAAATGAGTTGTAAACAGGGATCAACTGTTCTTTGAGAGCAAATGCACCCAGTTTACATCTGAAATTTCACTTACTTGTCAGATAATAAATATAGACATTAAAATATATTATGAAAAAAGAAAGAGTTAATATATTTCAAATCTGTATTTTTGATGCGTTCTGCTAATTTATCCCATGTGTTGGGCATTATTATAGTCAAGTGAAAGGAAGTAAAATAACAACATTTTTTGAAGACACACACATTTGGAATACTTACTTATTGAGTGTATTGTTATAACACTTGTTTTATCCTGAAAAACATAAAACCAGTCTTTCAGTTCATTCAATAAATGAATCATACCACATCTCAGATATTGTAGTATGTAGCCTGATATTAAGTTGTCAGTAGCTAAAGGATGATATTAATCTTATTTTTTTGGGTAGAAGCTATGTCCTGTTTACTGTCCTATGTTAATTCTTTAAATAAAGCAAAACCTTAAAATATAATGTGATAAACCATTTTGTAGAAATATGAGCATATAGTTAGTACTACATGATGTCATATTGTAGAAGATTCAGGTCATTTGGAATAACTTTAGGAAAGTGATTTATATCACCCTCAGCACTTCAAGGACTGATATTCTTCAAGAATGCAAATTTGGATAGTTAATTTTGTCATGATGTCAGTTGTGAAAGAAACTTCTTGATATAATTTTTGTACCTGACATGATGTAACCTGGCAATGGACTGTTTCAGAGAATGTAAATATAAATCTACCTGTTTGGGGAGATAGTTTCATGTCCAGTTAACTCAATTAAGGATAGTACATTAATGATAATTTTATTATTATTATTATTTATTACAATTCATTTACTTTGTATCCCTGCTAAAGCCCCTTCCCTCATCTTCTTCCAGTCCCAATCTTCCTCCCTCTTTTCCCTCTATGTCCCTCCCCTAGTTCACTGATAGAGGAGGTTCTCCTCCCTTTCTATCTGACCCTAGAATATTAGGTCTCATCAGGACTACCTGCATTGTATTTCTCTGTGGCCTGACAAGGCTCCACCTTCCAGAGGGAGGTGATCAGAGAGCCTGCCATTGAGTTGATGTGTGGCATAGCCCCTGTACCCCTTAATAGAGACCTCACTTGGAGACTGAGTCTATGGGCTACATCTGAGCAGGGGTTTTATGTCCTCTCCATGCCCTCATGGTAAGGTGAAACACTTCACAAACCTTTGAAAAATATTTGGGATAAATATTTTCCAGAGATGAGAAGTTAAAAGTAAGGGATTACATTTCTGAATAAGGTCTGTAATCTCCATGGCCTATAAGCTGAAAAACAGTGAATTGTTTTTTATTTTGTAATTGAAGTGATAATATATTACTCTTCAAATGAAAGTGTATTACTCTTCAAATGAAAGTGTAAAGAATTTGGGGATGTGATCAAAGAGCCAGCCACTGAGTTCATGTTAGAGACAGTCCCTGTTCCTATTACTAGGGTACCCACTTGGATCCTGAGCTATCATGGGCTACATCTGAGCAGGGGTTCTAGGTTATCTCCATGAATGGTCCTTGGTTGGAGTATCAGTCTAAGAAAAGACCCCTTTGCCCAGTTTTTTGGTTTTGTTGCTCTCCTTGTGGAGGTCTTGTCCCCTCCAGGTCTTATGATCTCCCCTTATTTTTGATAAGATTCCCTGCATCCTGCCCAAAGTTTGGTTATGAGTCTCAGCATCTGCTTTGATACACTGTTGGGTAGAGTCTTTCAGAGGCCCTTTGTGGGAGGCTCCTGTCTTTTTTCCTGTTTTCTCCTTTCTCCAATATCCATCTCATTTGTCTTTCTGAGTGAGGATTGATCATCTTACCCAGGGTCCTCCTTCTAGTTTAACTTCTTTAGGTGTACAGATCTTAGTATGTTTATCCTATATTATATGTCTAGTATCCACTTATTAGTGAGTATATACTGTGTGTGTCTTTTTGCTTCTAGGATACCTCACTCAGAATGATCTTTTCTTGATTCCACCATTTGCCAGCAAAATTCGGTGGGTGGGGCAGCCTTTCCAGGCCACAGAGGAAGACAATGCAGCCATCTTGATGAGACCTGATAGGCTAGGGTCAGATGGAAGGAGAGGAGGACCTCCCCTATTTGTGGACTTGGAGAGGGGCATGGGAGGAGATGAGGGAGGGTGGGATTGGGAGGTAGTGAGGGAGGGGGCTACAGCTGGGATACAAAGTGAATAAACTGCAATTAATATAAAAATAAAAAAGTTTCAAAAGAGACAGTAAAATTATTAAAATCTTATAATAAGAAAATAAAGAATTTGGGGATGAATTGCTGTCTTTAGTGTTTGCTAATCTTCCATGTTACGAGGAACATCCCTGAACTGGCTCTGGTTTCAAAATAGAGGAATATTGAATTCAACAATGTTGCACCATGACTGTGCAATTGGCAGCATCTTCTGAGAATAATCTGAGAGATAATAATATTTCAAAATACATGAGCATAATACATGAGCATAACATTTTCCTCCTCCAGTTTTATGAAGGTGCAATTAACAAGTAGATGCTGTATATATTTATGGCATACAGTGATATGTTTTATATTTGTGAATATATAAAACTCTAAAAGCATATAAATATATACGTGAATGTTGTAAGATGATTAAGCCTAGATAATTAATGTATTGGGCACCCATACTTATTTGGAATATGAATATTGAAGTTCTACACATACTAATTTTTATGTAGGTACTACTTTGTTTTTAATATTGTTACCTTATGCTATGAAGCTCCAAAATCTACCTATACTGTCTAATTGCATATTTTTTTCCTTTTGACAAATATCTTCAATTTCAACTTTCTACTCCATCTTGCTCATGGCCCACAGTCATACTTTCTGATTCTGTGAATGCAGTATATTTCAGTATTTGTTGTCCTGTGTTTCTTTAAGAAAGCACAATGACTTCATTCATGTTAGGAAAAAAATTGGATTCCTTTTCTTTGAAGGCGGCAAAGAATAGTCTCTCTCTCTCTCTCTCTCTCTCTCTCTGTGTGTTATACACTCATCTATCATTTGACAAATCTTACAGATCTTAGTCAGTATTCGTGAATGTTATTTCTTCTGCATATACCTTCTTCAAATTAGAATTGCTAAATCTCATGGTATTTCTAGGTTTAAATTAAAAATAATTTTATTATTATTTTTGTGTGTCTATATGATTGTAGTATATGAGTATAGTCTTTATACACTTGATGTGTGTATATGTATGGCATGCATGCATGTGTATATGTGTGTATGAGTGTGTGTCTTGGGTCCTGCTCTCTGATTCTCCACTTTATTCCTTTGAGATAGGGTCTCACTCTGAGCCCTGAACTAGTCTGGAACCCCACAAGCTCAAGTGATCCTTCTGTCTCCACCTCTCTCAACAGTGTGTGTAGAGAAACACATAGCCATATTCCTGTTTGGATGCTGGGATCTGAGCGTAGGTCCTCTTGACCACAGCGCAAGGGCTTTTACTAATCAAGCCATCTCTTTACCCCGACTCTTCTAATTTTTAATTTTTCCTTTTTCTCTATTTTTTATTTCCAGCTCACAACTTCTACAACTTCTTTATCATTTGTGGTGCTGAGGATCAAACAAAGGGCCTTACTCATCTATAGTTTTAATTCATTGGGCTGCAAGCACAGTGTATATTTTTAATTTTTGAAGTATCTCAAATAATATTTGTCTTCCTGAATATACTAATTTATATTCACATCAAGACTTTACTAGGGTATTTTTAAAATACAACCAAACTTGTATTTAATTTTTTTAACATTTTGAAATAAACATACAATTACTAATTTTTTTTCTTTACATTCCCAAGGCTTCTCATTCACCTTTACTTGTAATTTTTGGAAAGTGTGAGATGATATTTCACTGCAGTTTGAAGTCATGATCCTTTGATGACTAATGATATTCAGTATTTGTATATACATATGCACGAATTTACATTAATATAATTATAACTTATAGTTTCTCTTGTTTCCTTCTTCAGGTAGCACTACTGCACTACCCCCCCCCCCCCAAAAAAAAAAAAAAGCAATGGAAGAAGTGAATCACTCTGTGGTATCAGAGTTTGTGTTTCTGGGACTCACCAACTCCTGGAGTATTCAGCTATTGCTTTTTGTGTTTTCCTCCATCTTTTATGTAGGAAGCATGATGGGAAACTGCCTCATTGTGTTCACTGTGGCATCTGACTCTAACCTACACTCTCCCATGTACTTTCTGTTGGCAAACCTCTCCTTCATTGACTTAGGTGTTTCTTCTGTTACTTCTCCAAAGATGATTTATGACTTATTCAGAAAACACAAAGTCATCTCCTTTAGAGGTTGTGTCACTCAAATCTTCTTCATCCACGTTATTGGTGGTGTGGAGATGGTGCTTCTCATAGCCATGGCTTTTGACAGATATGTGGCCATATGTAAGCCTCTCCATTACCTGACCATTATGAGCCCAAGGATGTGCATCTTGTTTTCAGTGATAGCCTGGGTGGTTGGCCTTATGCATTCTCTGGTTCAACTGGCTTTTGTAATAAACTTACCTTTCTGTGGACCAAATGTGTTGGACAGCTTCTACTGTGACCTTCCTCGGTTTATCAAACTTGCCTGCATAGACACTTACCAACTGGAATTTATGGTCACAGCCAACAGTGGGTTTATATCTGTGGGCTCTTTCTTCATACTTATCATTTCCTATATTGTCATCATAATCACTGTGCAAAAACACTCTTCAAGTGGCTCCTTTAAAGCCCTGTCCACACTTTCAGCTCATATCTCTGTGGTGGTCTTATTCTTTGGTCCTTTGATATTTTTCTATACTTGGCCTTCTCCTTCTACACATCTGGATAAATATCTGGCCATATTTGATGCAGTTGTTACTCCTTTTCTGAATCCTGTGATCTATACATTCAGAAACCAAGAAATGAAGATTGCAATGAACAGAGTATGCAGACAACTAATGAGTTATAGGAAATCTTCTTAAGTAGATGTACGGTGGACTGTCTTCAATGAATGTAGAACTTATACTTTATCAACTTCAAAACTTTTTTGCAAATATACATATATTTAATATAAATCTATATATATTTCATATAAAAACCTATATATACATATTTTTTCATCTGCTTAGGCAGGAAGAACAATCTCTCCTGAAAACAGAGAACTACATGTATTTATATAGCAAAGATTATAATAATTCTTAACCTACATTCCCAAGGAATGATGCTTATTTGAAGTAACTGACACATTAAGGCCATTAGAACAAGGAAACTTTGTCTGTCCTTTAACATTAAGTTTATATTTTTAGAATTTCATACATGAATATTGTATTCAAATACTTTCCACACCTCTGTGTCCCTACTCCAACTCATCTCTGGCCTATTTTATTCTTTCTCTTATTCATGGCTTCTATAGTTATGTTACACCCATTTTCACACACATATATGACCATATATATATTTCTATAATTATCTTATGGCTTCTATAGTTATGTTACACTCATTTGTATACACATATATGACCAAATATATATGTATATATATTTCACGCTAAACACATTTAATGTTGCTCATATATATGTATGTTCAGGGATAATAGGATAAGCTTAGGATTGGATAACCTATTGAAGTATAAGTTGTCTCACATGCAAGAATTTCTGGATGTATTTTGGTGCACTTATAAAGGCTTATTGAACTGAATCGCTTGTCTCCTGTAGTTTGTTGACAGTATCCATTAGAAATTTTCTTTTTTTAAATGTTCTTTTTATTTTATATTACTATTTATTCACTTTATGCTCTCTTTGTAGGTCCCTCCCTCATTGCCTTCCTCCCTCTTTCTCCCTTTTGCCCCTCCCCTAGTCCACGATAGGGAAAGTTCTCCTCTTCTACTCTCTGACCTCAGCCTATCAGATCCCATCAGGATTACCTGGATCTTCTTCCTCTGTGGGCTGCCTAGGCCACCCCACATGGAGAAGTGATCAAGGAGTAGAAAACCGAGTTCATGTCAGAGATTGCCTCTTCTCCTCTTACTATGGGACCTACATGGTGACTGAGTTGTCCATGGGCTATGTCTGAGCAGGTGGTCAGGGCTATAGTGGATGCATATTTTGTGTAGAAGATTTGAGAGCAATTTTGGAATACCAGCAAGGAACTAAAACAATGTGATTTTTTTTTTGTCTGAATAACATTATTCTACTCAAATAAATGCAATTTTTATTCATTTTATTTCTTATTTCTTCCTCTTTTCTTAGTATTTACATGTTAAAGTAAAACTGAAGAAAATATGTGTGCTCTTTGAGGTGAGGAATTGAAGTAACACTTGTGTTCACGTTGGTTGTATATTAGGTACTAAGGTGTTGCATGTGTCTCCACTAGTACTCTGACATACCCTGGTGGTATGGGAGTGAAACCATCTCAAAGTTTTTCTTCCTTTTTATAGATGTCAACATTCAGTTCTTCCAGGTCCCAGTCATTTGCAAGTTTATTACCATTGTGATGAAATTCACAAGATGAGCCACCATCTGCACCATCAAACTTGGTGCACCATGACAGACACTGTGTGAGTTTGTCTTGCTGTCTCAGATCTCATTAGGACTGCCATTCTTAGTCTTCCTCTGTGGCCTAGTAAGGCTGCTCCCCCTTTAGGGGGAGGTGATCAAAGAACCAGCCACTGAGTTTATGTCAGAGACAGCCCCTGTTCCATTATTATAGTACTCACTTGGAGACTGAGCTGCCACGGGCTACCTCTGTGTAGGGGTTCTAGGTTATATTTGTGAATGGTCCTTGGTTAGAATATCAGTTTCAGAAAAGATCCCTCAGCCCAGATCTTTTGGTTCTGTTGTTCTCCTTGTGGAACTCCAGACCCTTCCACATCTTTCAATCTCCCCCTTATTTCATAAGAGTCCCTTCACTCTGCCAAAAGTTTGGCTATGAATCTCAGCATCTGCTTTAATAACCTCTTGGGTAGAATCTTTAGAGGCCTTCTGTGGTAGGCTACTTTCTTGTTCCTTGCTTTTACCTTCTTCTGATGTCTAACCCTTTTGTCTTTCTGAATGAAGGCTGAGCATCTTACCTAGGGTCCTCCTGCTTGCTTAGCTTCTTTAGGTGTACAGATTTTAATATGATTATCCTATATTACATGTCTAAAACCAACTTATAAGTGAGTATATACCATGTGTGTCTTTCTGCTTCTGGGATACCTTACTCAGGAGAATCTTTTCTAGTTCCCACCATTTGCCTGTAAATTTCTTGATTTCTTTGTTTTTAATTGCTAAGTAGTATTCCATTGTGTAAATGTACTACAATTTCTGTATCCATTCCTCAGCTGAGGGACATCTGGGTTGTTTTCAGATTCTGGCTATCATGAATAAAGCTGCTATGAACATGGTTGAGCAAATGTATATGTGAGCATCTTTTGGATATATGGTGAAGAGTGGTATAGCTGGATCTTGAGGTAGCACTATTCATAGTTGTCTGAGAAAGCACCAGATTTATTTCCAGAGGGGTTGTACAAGTTTAAATTTCCACCAGCAATGAAGGAGGGTTCCCCTATCTGCACATCATCTCCAGCATGTGTTGTCACTTGAGTTTTTGATCTTGGCCATTCTGATGAGAGTAAGATGAAATCTCTAGGTTGTTTTGTTTTG
Organism: Meriones unguiculatus; assembly: GCF_030254825.1. NCBI lineage: Eukaryota > Metazoa > Chordata > Mammalia > Rodentia > Muridae > Meriones > Meriones unguiculatus. The sequence goes on from NC_083365.1 coordinate 29,455,179, forward strand.
CATTTCCCTGATGACTAAATATGTTGAGCATTTCTTTCTTTTTTTAAAGTTTTATTAATTATACTTTATTCACTTTGTATCCTGCCATAAACCCCTATCTCTTCCCCTCCCAATCCTTTCCTTCCTCCCCCTTCTCCACGAATTCCCTGCCCCAAGTCCACTGATAGGGGAGGTCTTCCTTTCTGTCCTTCTGATCCTAGTCTATCAGATCTCATCAGGAGTGGCTACATTGTCTTCCTCTGTGGCTTGGTAAGGCTGCTCCCCCATCAGGGTAAAGTGATCAAAGAGCTGGCCAATCAGTTCATGTCAGAGGCAGTCCCTCTTCTCATTACTCTGGAAGCCATTTGGACACTGAACAACCATGGGCTACATCTGTGCAGGAGTTCTAGGTTATCTCCATTCATGCTATTTGGTTTTAGTATCAGTCTCAGGGAAGACCCCTGTGCTCAGATTTTTGCTTCTGTTGCTCTCCTTGTAAAGCTCCTGTCCTCTCCAGATCTTGCTATTTCTCACTTCTTTCACAAGATTCCATGCACTCTGCCCAACAGTTGGCCATAAGTCTCAGCACCTGCTTTGGTAGTCTGCAGGGCAGAGCCTTCCAGAGGCCCTCTGTGGCAGGTTCCTAGGTTGTTTCCTGTTTTCTTCTTCTTCTGATGTCCATCCTCTTGCCTTTCCGGATGGGGATTGGACATTTTAGCCAGAGTCCTCCCTCTTGATTAGTTTCTTTAGGTGTACAGATTTTAGTAGGTTTATCCTATATTATAAGTCAATATGAGTGACTATATACCGTGTGTGTCTTTCTGCTTCTGGGATAAGTCACTCAGGATGATCCTTTCCAGTTCCCACCATTTACCTGCAAATTTCATGATTTCCTTATTTTTCATTGATGAGTAATATTCCATTGTGTAGATGTAACACAATTTCTGTATCCATTCTTCATTTGAGGGGCATCTCGGTTGTTTCCAGCTTCTGGCTATTAGAAATGAAGCTGCTACAAACATGATTGAGCAAATGTCCTTACTGTGTACTTGAGCCCCTTTTGGATATAAGCCTAGGAGTGGTAAGGCTGGATCTTGAGGAAGCACTATTCCTAGTTGTCTGAGAAAGCGCCAGATTGATTTCCAGAGTGGTTTACATTCCCACCAGCAGTGGAGGAGGGTTTCTATTTCTCCACAACCTCTCCAGCATGTGTTGTCACTTGAGTTTTTGATCTTGGCCATTCTGATGGGTGTAAGGTAAAATCTCTGGGTCGTTTTTGATTTGCATTTCCCTAATGGCTAAGGACATTGAGCATTTCTTTAAGTGCTTCTCTGCCATTCGATATTCCTCTACAGAGAGTTCTCTGTTTAGCTCTGTTCCTCATTTTTTAAATTTGATTGTTTGGTTTGCTGCTTTTCAGCTTCTTTAGTTCTTTATATATATACCAGACATTAGCCCACTGTCAGATATAGGGTTGGTGAAGATTCTTTCCCAATCTTTAGGCGGTCGTTTTGTTTTGATGACGGTGTCCTTTGCTTTACAGAAGCTTTTCAATTTCTTGAGGTCCCATTTATTGACTGTTGCTCTTAGAGCCTGTGCTGTTGGTCTTCTTTTCAGGAAGTTTTCTCCTGTGCCGATGAGTTCAAGGCTCTTCCCCACTTTCTCTTCTAACCAATTTAATGTGTCTGGCTTTATGTTGAGATCTTTGATCCCTTGGACTTTAGTTTTGTGCAAGGTTATAAGTATGGACCTATGTCATTTTTCTACATATAAACATCCGGTTAGATCAGCACCATTTGTTGAAGATGCTATGTTTTTTCCATTGCATGGTTTTGGCATTTTTGTCAAAAATCAGGTGTCCATAAATGTGTGGGTTTATTTCTGGATCTTCTATTCAGTTCCATTGATCCATCATTCTGTTTATATGCCAGTACCATGCAGTTTTTAGTGTTGTTGCTCTATAGTACAACTTGAGATCGTGGACAAAGATACCTCCAGAAGATCCTTAAGTGTACAGGATTGTTTTAGTAATTGTGGAATTTTTTTTTATTCCATATGAAGTCAAGAATTTTTCTTTCAAGGTCTGTAAAGAATTGTGTTGGTAATTTGATGGGAATTTCATTGAATCTGTAGATTGCTTTTTGTAAGCGGGCCACTTTTACTATGTTAATCCTTCATAGCCATGAGCATGGAAGATCTTTTCATCTTCTGATATCTTCTTTTGATTCTTTCTTCAGAGACTTGAAATTTTTTTTGTACAAGTCTCTGACTTGCTTGATTAGGGTCACACCAAGGTTCTTTATGTCTTTTGTGGCTATTGTAAAGGGCGTTGTTTCCCTAGTTTCTTTTTAAGCACTTTTGTCTTTTGTATACAGGAGGGCTACTGATTTTTTTTTTTTGAGTTAATTTTGTATTCAGCCACAGCCACTTTGCTGAAGGTGTTTTTCTGCTGTAGAAGTTCCCTGGTAGAATTTTTGGGGTCACTCAGGTATACTATCATATCATCTCCAAATAGTGATACTCTGACTTCTTCATTTCTGATTTCTATCTCCTTGATCTCCTTCAATTGTCTTATTGCTCTAGCAAGGATTTCCAGAACTATGTTGAAGAGATATGGAGAGAGTGGGCAGCCTTGCCTTGTCCCTGATTTCAGTGGAATTGCTGTTAAGTTTCTCCCCATTTAGTTTGATATTGGCTATAGGTATGTTGTATATTGCCTTTACTATGTTTAGGTATGTGCCTTGTATCCCTGATCTCTCCACTACTTTAAACTTGAATGGATGTTGGATTTTGTCAAATGCACCATCTAAGGAGATTATCATGTATTTTTTTCTTTCAGTTTGTTAATATGGTGGATCACATTGATGGATTTCCATATATTGAACGACCCCTGCACACCTGGGATGAAGCCTACTTGGTCATAGTGGATGATATCTTTGATTTGTTCTTGTATTCGGTTTGCAAGTATTTTATGGAGTATTTTTGCATCAATGTTCATAAGGGAAATTGGCCTGAAATTCTCTTTCTTTGTTGGATCTTTGTGAGGTTTAGGTACCAAGGTGACTGTGGCTTCATAGAATGAATTTGGTAGTGTTCCTTCTGTTTCTATTTTGTGGAATAGTTTGAAGAGAATTGGAGGTAGCCCTTCTTTGAAGGTCTGGTAAAGTTCTGCACTGAAACCATCTGGCCCTGGGATTTTTTTGGATGGGAGACTTTTGATGACTGCTTCTATTTCCTTGGGGATATAGGACTATTTAATTGATTTACCTGTTCTTGATTCAGCTTTGGCAAGTTGAATCAATCCAGAAAATTGTCCACTTCACTTAGCTTTTCAAATTTTTTGGCATATAGACTTTTGAAGGATTTAAGTCCTAATGCTTATTTGGATTTCCTCAGTGTCTGTAATTATGTCCCCCTTTTCATTTCTGATTTTGTTGATTTGGATGGTGGTTCTCTGCCTTTTAGTTAGCTTGGCTAAGCATTTGTCTATTTTGTTGATTTTCTCAAAGATCCAGCTCTTGGTTTCATTGATTCTTGGAATTGTTTTATTTGTTTCTAATTGATTGATCTCTGCCCTGAGTTTAATTATTTCCAGCCATCTATTCCTTTTTGGTGTGTCTGCTTCTTTTTTTTTTTTCCCTAGGGCTTTTAGGTGAGCCATTAAGTTGCTTGAATGAGATGTTTCTAATTTATTCTTGAAGGCACTTTGTGCTATGAACTTTCCTCTTAGCACTGCTTTCATTGTGTCCCATAAGTTTGGGTAGGTTGTGTCTTCATTTTCATTGACTCCTAAGATATTAAAGACTTTAATATCTTTCTTTATTTCTTCCCTGACCCTGCTGTCATTTAGTACCAAGTTGTTTAGTTTCAGTGTGTGTGTGTGTGTGTGTGTGTGTAGGCTTTTTGCTATTTCTGTTGTTTTTGAGATCCAGCTTTAGTCCATGGTGATCAGATCGGATGCAAGGGATTATTTCAATTTTCTTGTATCTGTTGAGTCTTGATTTGTGTCCAAATATACTGTATATTTTGGAGAAAGTCCCATGAGGTGCTGAGAAGAAGGTAATTCTTTTGTGTTTGGGTGTAAGGTTCTGCAAATGTGTGTTAGGTCCATTTGGTTCATGACCTCTGTTAGAGATATTGTTTCTTTGTTTAATTTCTGTTTTGTTGACCTGTCCTTTGTTGAGAGTGGGGTGTTGAAGTCTCCCACTATTAATGTGTGGGGATCTATGTATGGTTTAAGTTTTATCAATGTTTCTTTTACAAATGTGGGTGTCCTTATATTTGGGACATAGATGTTCAGTATTGTGATGTCTTCCTGGTGGAATTTTGCCTTGATGGGTATGCAGTGTCCTTCCCCATCTCTTTTTATTAAGTTTGGTTGAAAGTCTATTTTATCAGCTATTAGAATGGCTACTCCTGCTTGCTTCTTTGGTCCATTTGCTTGGAAAGCTGTCTTCCAGCCCTTTCCCCTCAGGTAATGTCTATCATTGTGACTTAGTTGTGTTTCTTGTTTGCAACAGATTGCAGGGCCTTGTTTACCCATCCATTTTGTGTCTTTTTATTGGAGAATTGAGTCCATTGATGTTGAGAGAGATTAATGACCAGTGGCTGTTAGTTCTTTTGATTTTGCTGTTGGGTGGTTACTTTTTGTTTCACTATAGTGAGGTTAATTATTTCCTTTGTTTTCTTGAAAGTATTTAGTTAGTTTTCTTGGTTTGTATTTTCCTTCTAGTGTCTTCTGTAATGCTAGATTTGTATGTAGGTATTGTTGAAATTTGTTTTTGTGTTTGAATATCTTGTTTTCTCTGTCTATGAGGACTGAGAGTTTTGCTGGGTATAGTAACCTGGGCTGACATGTGTGTTCTCTTAGGGTGCTGGCGGGTGGTGGCTACAAACTGGTGACTGGGCAGGAACCTGAGACCTTTTCCCAGGAACTTTCCAGTGTGTGTGTGTGTGTGTGTGTGTGTTTGGGGGAACGTGTTGGCTGAGTGCTCTAAGCTGTCTCCCTCCCTGTGGGGGTTTTCTCCTGACAGGGACTCCCAGTCCCTGGTGCCCTGGGGTGCACAGTTCTGTCTGTGATGGATAGTTGGTGCACAGCAGGTCTCTGGGCTGGCAGTGTGCTCCAGCTGGTCTAGGGGACCTTCTCCAGGGATATATTTGGTGACATTGAGTTGGTCCCAATTTGCTTCCTTCCTTGTGGGGTTTTCTCCCAACAGGGAAACCCAGTATCTGATGCCCTGGGGCACACCGTTCTGTCTGTAACAGACAGTTGGAAGTTCAGTAAGTCTCTGTACTCACAGCTGGAGTCCCATTCAGGGCTGGTGGTCTGTGCCCGCCATTTGCAGGTCCTTTTCCAGGGAAAGACTGGGTGACCTGAGGTCAGTCCCGTTTTCTTCCTTCCCTGTGGGTTTTTCTCATGACTGGGACTCCTGGTCTCTGGTGTTTTTGTGCCCACCATTCAGTCTGAGAAGGTGATCAGGACACACAGGTGTGTGGCTCTGGTCTGGTGACCATGTGTCTGCATTACCCGGGAACTCATCTGGGTGACCTGAGAGTGGACCTGACTGATTCCCACACCATGGAGTTTCCTCTCAGCTGGAAAACACGATCACTGTTGTTTTAGGGTCCAGAGTTCAGTCTCTTGGTTGCTGTACTGAAAATGTTGTCCTGCTCCTCAGATGCAGTGTCCTCCTGGCACCGCCATCTTGTCACACACACTGGTGTTTACTAATTTTAAGGCATTTTCTTAGACTCTCAAACATGTATAACTGGTGTTTACCAATCTTAAGGCACTCTTTTAGATCCTCAAACAATATTATTTGTATCTATTTGTATCTATTTACCATGAGATATAGGTGAGACTGCTACAAACATTTATTGTCCTTTATCTAAATAAAGGGATGGTAAAAGGTTACAGTTATTCCTGTTTCTTGAGTCTGGCAACAAGGTATATTGTATCTAGGCCTGACAAGAGCAGCTCTGGGACTTAGGCTTAAGGCCTGGTTTCCTGTGTATGAAGAGAACTGAGAAGACTTCTGAAGTCTCCCAAGTCAGAAATTGGCAACATGTCTATGGGACCTTAGTGTGAGGCCAAAACAGACCTGCAATGTTACACTGGGCTGGGCAAGGGTGATGGAGGTTGCTGAATCAAGGAACCATTTATTTGTCCTCCGCCAGGCCAAAGAACTGGAAGGCTGGAAGTGTCTACGGTTCTTGTGCTGGTTGAGCCTCCATGGCTGGGCACAGCGGGCAAACCTGCATGGGAGCATTTTGACTTCCAGACGCCAGTCAGCCGGCAGGCAGCTATGGCTTGTTGAGGCAGCAGCGGGACCAGCGTCACCTTTGGCTGCATTTGAAACAGTCACCTGGGGGAATTGACTTTAGGCTCTACCCAGGCAGGATGGGGCATTACAGACCTCTTGTTTCTGTGCAGGAATGCCAACAGCCTCACAGCAGCATCCAAGGTCTGGAACATAGCCTTTGCTATGGATGAGCCTGTCGGGAAGGCTCTTCTCTTATTATTTTTACCAAATCCGATATGGTGACTCAATGACTATCCTCATTTGCTGTTTGTCAAAGATTGTAGTGAGATCATGTTTGCATCTGAAGGACTATAAATATATAGTTGGACATCTATGAGATGACTAACTATTAGTTTGCATCTGTTAACCATTAAATTTTAGGACTTTAGGACTTTAGGTTTTGTCCTTGTTAAGTTAGAGCCATAAAAGTCATAAATCAGTCCATTAAAGTGAGGGCACAACAGTTTTTTTGTATGATTTAGTATATAAAAAGTTTATAGCTTATAAAAGTGTAAAGCTATACTATAGATTAATAATAATACAATTTTTTTAAAAATAAGGCCAAGCATATTTTATCCCTTTGCTAGTAAAGATACAGCACAATCATCAAGTTTTAACATAAAGAAATACCTTTAAAATTAATAGATCTTAATTTAGAATATTGGTAAAAACCTGTATGTAGTAACTAACCCCGGAGTTATGAGTTTTAAAACCAAAAATATAGTAGAACAGTATAAAGCAATTTTAAAATTATATTTGAATTTATTATAGCAAACCTATTAGCCAGAAAGCCTAGTGGTGAATCCTGATCATAAGCAGCGTATGGCAGGAGAAATGGCATTTATTAATCCAGGAATTGAGAAAGACATAGGCATTTAGATGTACATTTTAAATTAACTTAATTTGAATTGACATTTATAACTTTGAAATTTTATTATTAAATAAAATTTATTTTGAAGCAGGGTTAAATTATATAATAGTAAACTGTAACTTCAAATTTTTATAAAAATCCATTCTAGATTTAACCTTAACAAAACAATCTAAATAAAGAGAGTAGGTAAAGCTCAATCTTGTACTCAACTGCAGCCCTTAGCTTAACTTTAAATCTGCTCTTTTTGAACTAAAATCAAAGCAAAACTTTTAATCAGACATAATTTATAAAGGGGCTAGCAAATCTTATTAATCTTAACATATTACATTAAGAATTAACAGCAAAAAGATTAAAGGACAAAGTTTTATTTAGCAACAAACACAGAGCTAAAGTTAGCTTGTAGCCCTCAGACTATTCTGACCATACCAAATCTATAGGCTAGCATTACATCATCTATCTAGGCACTGACAGCCAGGCATATATTTAACATAATGGGTAACAATGATCTGAATATAACCTTACATAACCCTGGGCTAACATGGAGCTGTAGTCCTTTTTCTCCCCTTAAAAAGAGCATAAGCAAACATTTTGCATTGAAGAATCACCAGCCTTTTAAATGAAGAAAATATATTTTATAGTTCTTTCTCAAATCATATATGCCCTCTGGCTTTCCATACATACATTGACCTTTCACAACATTCTATATAACTTCAGGTTCCTAGCTTCATTCTTCTGGTTTAACCAGACATTCTTATTTTAAACAAGCTATTCTTTTTTTTTTTTTTTTTTTTTTTTTTGTTGCTGTCTGCTCTTACCTATTTCATTTTTTAAAATTCTTTATTAATTACACTTTATTCACTTTGTATCTCCCCTGTGGTTACCTCCCTCCTCCTGTTCCAATCCTTCCCTTCCTCCACCCTCTGTGTGCATGCCCCTCCCCAAGTCCACTGATAGGAGAGGTCCTCCTCTCCTTCCTTCTGATCCTATTCAATTAGGTCTCATCAGGAGTGGCTGCATTGTCTTCTTCTGTGGCCTGGTAATGCTGCTTCCCCCTCAGGGGGAGGTAATTAAAGAGCAGGCCAATCAGTTCATGTCAGAGACAGTCCCTGTTCCTATTACAGTGGAACCCACTTGGATACTGAACTGCCATGGCTGTGCAGGGTTCTTAGGTTATCTCCATGCAGAGTCCTTGGTTGGAGTATCAGTCTTCAATGCAAAATCTGAAAAACTGTGTTCAGATTTTTTGGTTCTGTTGCTCTCCTTGTGGAGTTCCTGTCCTCTCCAGATCTTAATGTTTCCCATTTCTTTCATAAGATTCCCTGCACTCTGCCCAAAGGTTTCCCATAAGTCTCAGCATCTGCATTGATAGTCTGCAGAGCAGAGCCTTTCAGAGGTCCTCTGTGTCAGGCTCCTGACTTGTTCCCTCTTTTCTCCTTCTTCTGATGTCCATCCTCTTTGCCTTCCTGGATAGGAATTGAGCATTTTAGCAAGAGTCCTCCCTCTTGATTAGTTTCTTTAGGAGTATAGATTTTAGTAGGTTTATCTTATATGTCTATGAGTGAGTATATACCGTGTGTGTCTTTCTGCTCCTGGGATAGCTCACTCAGGATGATCAAGATCCACCTATACCACTCCTAGGCATATACCCAAAAGAGGCTTAAGTACACAATAAGGACATTTGCTCAACCATGTTAGTAGCAGCCTTATTTGTAATAGTCAGAAGCTGGAAACAGCCCAGATGCCCCTCAGTGGAGGAATGGATACAGAATTTGTGCTACACAATGGAATATTACTCAGCAATAAAAAGCAAGGAAATCATGAAATCTGCAGGTAAATGGTGGGATCTGGAAAATCTATTCTTTAATATTTTTTTAAATTATTTGTCTTTTTGCCTTCTCTCTTGCTTTTCAGACAACACAAAAACTTCCATTAAAATCTTTCTTGTTTCTCAGAGGCGGGACCTGGGGCATCAACCCGCATGCAATCAGACATGCTCTTCTCTGGGTCCAAAGTGGCTGACCCTGAGTGCAGTGCTTAGCCTCGCATCCTGAGCGTATCATTTTAGCTTTTTATGGTATCCAACCATGCTTGGGGAGAATGTCCTGCTTCAATGGCTGTAAAGGCCTGAATGATCATGGCTGCATCACACTGTTGTGAGACTCTAATCTTGCATATATACCACAGGTAAACCAAGGAGACCAACACCAGAAGGCCTGCTAACACTCCCATGCCCGCCCATTCCTTCAGATGATTCATGGCTGCAGCAATCCATGTTGATAATCCTGGACGGGTCTGATGCTCTTTGGGTGGATGACACCTAAATGAACATCTGTACAAAGTCCCAATTTATTTCTAATATCAGAGATCAGACCTCTACTCTTGCCTGATGCGTCTAAAACAAAAAGGGGGAACTGTAGAGAGCTGCGGAATGCTATGCCTTAAAGATGGAGCTGGTTCCCGCCTTCCACCTTCCCGATGGTGAGTGCTCTCTGTCATGAACAATTCCACATTTGGCTAAGGCTGAGGATCTGGCTTGCTTCCATGTATGTGGACCTATCTGCATTGCCCCCGTGGCACGCCTGGGTTGGCTACCCAGAGGCTATTTAAGCTGTGGGCTGGCTTTCCCCGGGGTCCGAGGATTGTTCAATGTTCCTGAATAAACTGCATTGAAAAAAAAAATCTAAAAAAAAAAAAAATCTTTCTTGTTGTTTATTTTAGTGGTCTAGAATATACTAAGTTATTTCATAAGTTTTTATCATCCTAACATGATTCATTACAATAATTGCAGTTTTCTTGATTGGCTCAAACAGCATGGCTTGTGCAGATAAATTAATAAAATAAATACCAAGCAAGGTTTCTTTAATTCCCCAAAGGGTTGAGAAACTATTCCAAGTTCTTTGTTAGAATGCCCAAGAATTATTGCTTAAAATGCCTGATAAACTTTAAGACGTTTCATCATCTTAAACATTTAAACATTTTCCAAAATCTGCTTTTGCAATATCCGAACAAAGTACCATCTTTAGGAGTGAATTCACAAAGCATAACCATAACTTTGAAAGTCAAACCCAGATTTTAAGACGAAAATTCATCAGTGCAAACAATTCAATCTCTGAAAACCAATATCAATTTAAAATGAGACTTATCTTCGTAGCCTAAAAGGAAATAGAATGGTAAAAGGAATTCATTTTGACAAAGAGGTTCTGGTTTTTTCGTTCCCTGAACCATACCACATACATGACAATCTCAAGATGGCGGAGTCACATCATATTCCATGTGGCCATCTACATTGCTGCTATTTAAACATATGCGTTTGTAAACTTTATAAACACACAGGCACACATATATGTTCTAAACAAGTTTGAATTTAACCTTAAAATATATCCAATTACTTTTGATCACCCATTTAAGATCAGTCAAAACCGAACATATAATGGCCATACATACATTTAAACAGACAAAACTGTTCTTACTCGATCAAAACTGAGGCACTGATGAAGAGGCCAAAACTGATTCCTTTGAGTTCAGACCAAGGCAGAAACTTTTGGCTGCCAGCTGCAGCAGCTGAATTCACTAGAGTCCAGCAGCATCAGGTTTTACAAATCATGTAAGCAGAAGCTCAAGAATACTTCACAAACATCCTTCCAGTCACAACCCCTACTTTTTATTCCTACATGCCTAGCAGGCCCAACTGCACCGGCGAGTATGCCATGGTGCTCAGAGCCATCATCTTGGCTTGGGACTCACGGAGCTGCAGGGTGAGCAGGCCCAGGGCATGTGTAGCCCTACCTCAGGGGGCTCACTGCACCTCGGAGGAGTGTGTCAGCGGGTGTGGCTGGTGGGCTCCGTCCCCATTCGCGGAGCCTGCACCAGGCAGCAAGTGGCACCGGATGAGTGTCCTCTCCCACGGCTGCCGCCTCTCTGGGGCTTTTGCCACCTCCGCGCTTGCTGGGACCAGGCAGCTTGGGCCTGAGAGAGCTGGCCACCTGGAGCTGAGTGGGCACACTATTTGCACAGCAGGCCAAGGTGGACCCAGCCGCTGCAACTCTGCTCTCACAGTGAGGCTGACAATCAAGCCCTGCCCCACCTTTTCCGGAACCGGGCATGCAAGGTCGCTGTGTTGCCATGTTGGAAGTGTGTCTGGCAAAGGTCTAACAATTTCTCTCCAGCAGACACTGAAAACAAAACAGACCCAGAGGAGCCACTGCAGATGGAGCCATTGAAGCTCCCAGACTGCAGGACTGTACCTGCCAAAAGAAGGTAGGGGCTTCTGAACTCGGCAGCTGTGATCGTCCTGTTGCCCAGATACTGACACCCTGAGCCTGGAGGAATTTTCGGAATAGAGGACAGAAAGTACATGCACACACAGACACTGCACAAAGACATTTAGACATGACACCACAGGCATAAAAACCTCTAAGTCAGGTTCCTGGAGTCTCGGGATCCGGGATGAGCCTCCAAAACGCTCCAAGTTCATGACTACTAAAAGACCAGGAACAACAGAATCCGTTGTAAATACATGAGGTGTTTTTTTTTTTTTTTTAGTTGGATACACGCTTGAACATGGGACGCAAACTCCCTGTGGAAACAGGAGAGGAATGTGGCCCTGAGGTCTAGGGGAACAAAGTTTTATAGGGCAAAACCACAAGCAGGGACTTACATGCTTTGGTATTACATGATTGGGTAAAGGAAACTGACTTTTGAAATGATTGGTTCACTTTAGGCCCCAAAACTACAAACAGTTCTGGCCTGGTCATGTGGGGTGGTTTCCTAGCAACTGTATAACTAGCGGGCAGGGGAAAGATTGCATTAAGTTAGTTTCTTTTTCCAGGTGGCTGGGGCTTTAAATTTTTTGGTCTCTCAGTCTCAGAAAAGACCCCTCTGCCCATCCCCCTGAAGGGGGAGCAGCCTTACCAGGCCATGAGGAAGACAATGCAGCCAGTCCTGATGAGACCTGATAGACTAGGGTCAGATGGAAGGAAAGGAGGACCTCTCCTATCAGTGGACTGGGGGAGGGGCACAGAAGAAGAAGAAGAGGAGGAGGAGGAGGAGGAGGAGGAAGAGGAGGAGGAGGAGGAGGAGGAGGAGGAGGAGGAGGAAGAGGAGGAGGAGGAGGAGGAGGAAGAGGAGGAGGAGGAGGAGGAGAAGGGGGAGGAGGAGGAGGAAAACAGAGGGAGGGTGGGATTGGGAGGGGAAGAGGGAAGGGGGTACAGCTCAGATGCAAAGTGAATAAACTGTAATTAATAAAAAATAAATAAATTAAAAAATGTAAAAAAAAATCAGACTCGGCTCTGTTGGTTTCCTTGTGGTGCTCCTGTCCCCTCCAGATCCTTATATTCCCTTACTCTTCCACAGGACTTCATGCCCTCTGCCCCAAGTTTGGCTGTGAGTCTCAGTATCTGCTTTGGTCCCCTTTTGAGTGGAGTCTTTCTAATCAAGGGGCATTCATGGAGATGACCTAGATCCCCTGCTCAGATGTAGCCAAAAAGGCAGCTCAGTCTCCATGTGGGTTTCCTAGTAAGGGTAGCAGGGCTTGTGTCTGACATGGACTCCGTTGACCATTCTTTGATCATTTCCTGCTGGCAGGACAGCCTGGCCAGGCCACAGAGGAAGAGGATGCAGGCAGCCCTGATAGACTGGGGTCAGATGATAGGGGAGGAAGGATCCCCCTTTCTGAGGACTAGAGGAGGGGGATAGGATGAAAGTAGAAAGGAGCGTGGGACAGCGAGCAGACAAGGGAATGGCCTACAACCTGGATAAAAAGTGAAAAAATTTGAAAAATAAATTCAATTAATAAAATCAAGACAGATTCAGCAGTCCCATAAAAATACTAAACTGAAAGCCATAATATATTTGCAGAAGATCTGATGCAGACCTGTATGTGCCTCATGCTTGCTGATTCATTCTATGTGAGTTCATATGAGCATTTTTTCCAGGTGATTTAGAGTGCCTTGTTCTCCTAATAATCCTCCATCTCTTCTGGCTCTTAGAGTTTGTCAATATCTTCTAAAGGGTTTCCTGAGCTATGGGGGTAGGGATTAAATGAAGATATCCAATTTAGAGCTGAGTGTTCCAAGGTCTCCGTCTCTCATTTCTGGCTGTGGGTTTCTTTATTTGTTACCATATGCTGAAGGAGGATGCTCATCTAATGATGGCTGAATAAGGCACAAACCTATAAGTATAGCAGAATATTATTAGGATTCATCTTATCACTACTCTCCTCCCCTTAAGACCAATGATATTTGGGTTTTTCTTAGGCTTAGGGGCTATCTAGTCTCTGATTCTAGGTTATCCAAGCAGTGTTGTATATGGGTTCCATTTTGTGGAATGGGCTTTAAGTCAAACCATAAACAGTTTGCTATTCCCACAAGCTTTGTGCCACCCTTGCCCTAGCATATTTTTAATTTATTTTTAACTTATTACTATTTATTAATTTTGTATCCCAGCTGTAGACTTCCTCATCCCCTTCCAATCCTGCTCTCCCTCCCTCTTCTCCCAAGTCCCTCACTCCCTAGTCCATTAATAGGGGAGGTCCTCCTCCCCTTCCATCTGACCTTAGCCTATCAGGAGTCATTAGGACTGGCTGCATTATCTTCCTCTGTATCAGGACAGCATTGTAGGTCAAATAGTTTGTGGCTGGGTTGTATAGCTATTTCGTTTTTTCTTTTTTTTTTTTTTTTTTTGGTAGCCTACAGAGTATTTTCACACATCAAAGACATTGGATCAAAGAGGTTCTTTGTATCATTAGCTCTACTCCATGTTGAATGAGTTGTGTGGGTGATGTCTTCAGCAAAGGGCCTTCCTGTCAGTTTATGGAGAGCAACCTATTGTTTTGATAATAGCCTGGGTTGTTTGGGAATTTCCATGGGACCCTTTAAACAATAATTCAACTGTATGCAACCTATCCCAGTCCTAAAAGTTCTTTTGGTGACAAGGGATGGCCAACTGGCCTTCATTTTTTCCATTATTTAGAGAGTTCACTAGGATCACCTTTACGTATTTTAAGAAGGTAATACTGCACTAGATTTCCACACTACCCCTAAAATGCCTCTGTAATTGTCTTTCCCTATATTCCTTCTTTCAACCTCATCCTACCACCTGATTCTCTCCAATTTTTAAACATTTCTATTGGTTCTTTGTAAATTTCTTATCATGCACCCCAGTCCCACTCATCTTCCCCTCTACTAGTGCCCGTCCTCTACACTTGCAACCTCCCCACCAATAGATAAAAAATAAAAATTTCATTGAAGAAGATGTATTGGGTCACAGTTTGTTTCACAGCATATCTTTTTGCCCTCCTTCATTTATTTGCAAATGCTCATTGCTATGATTCATTGGTCTAGTACAAGTTCTCTGGCTTGTGCTACTTTATCAGTACTGGAACCTCACAGGGATTTCTCTTGGATATTCTGTTGTTGTCCTATGTCATTGAGGGCCTGTAATTTTGGATCTGTAGGACTGATCTTTTCATGAACTATACTCCAGCAGTTCGTTGATGGGGTAAATGCTGGTGTTGTGGTCCAATTCAAAGCCCTGAATCTGGGCTTGAGAGGTATCTGAGCTGATCATCCCACCCACTCTGCGGCTCTCAAGCTCTTAGGGCAGGCTCACCAACAATGCTCCCATTGCCCACAATAGTGAGGGACACAGCCAGTTTTCCCACTCTTATAACCCACGGGCCAGCTCTCTCATCTGCCTAAGGTGTGAGAGATGAGGGAAGGAAGGAGGGTGTCTCTCCCTTGTTGGCACCACTGCCCAACAGACAAGAGACAAGGCCACTTCCCCTGAGCTCACAGACTCAGGGATGGCTTACCTGCAACAGGGTCAGTTCTACTGTGCTGCCGAGGAGGTGGCCTGCTCTTATGAGTGCTGTAGCAGATAAGAGGTAGGGCTTGTTCTCCTGAGTGTTATAGGTGGCAGGAAGAGAGGCGGGGCATCTCTCATTCACCCATGTCACTGCAGAGCAGACAAGTGGATGGTCAGCTCTCCTACTCACACCCTTCAGACCAGCTGGCCTGTGTGCCCTCTCCACTAACATCAGCTCTACTTTGCAGGGCCCACTCTCCTGAGTGCTGCAGTTGGTGAGGGGCAGGATCAGCTCTCCTGCTCTCATGACTCCCAGGGCCAGGTCTTCCACCTGCTGCAGGTGGTTAGGAGCAAGGGCGAAGGAGGGTATTTTCCCCTTGTCCACGACACTGCTATCTTCAGGACTAGTTCACCCCAACTCCGGCAATGTGCAGGGACATTCTCTTCCAAATACTGCAACTGGCTATGTGGGGATCAGCTCTTTTCTCATCCCCCAGACATCAGCATGTCCCTGATAGCAGTTCAAACCAGGGATGTCTGCCTGGCCTTTTGTGATAACAGACTCCAGCTACTGCAGGGCCATGGGGTCAGACATTCCCTCTCTTGGACCCCTGTGCCCTGTGGCAGAACAGACCAGGACCCCCACCATGGTCCCAGGTGGCATTACTGGCTACTTTCATCAGGCTGTTTCTCACTACCCAGATTTCCAGTCTCCAGTTCTGCCTCTTTTCATTGTGCCTACATCCTTCTGCTTCTCTTTTTCTCCCATTTCTCTACCATTTACTTGCTCCTATTAGTGGTGAATGGGGTCATCGCAGGAGTGATCTCAGGAATGCTATGCCCCACTCATGCATTTTGATGCTGGGTAGGGGTCATCTTGGGCGTGGTCTTTTCCCCACCCCTAAGGCCTGTGTAGTGGCAGACTGGTGGCCATCTCAGGCTAGCTCTCTATCCAGGCCCCATGGTGCTAGTCTCATGGTCCTCACTGAGCCCACCTGAGTGGACCCTTGCAAAGGTTGTCTGTCAATGGCTCACCTCTGCCTGGGGTCCAAGGGCCCATGTAGGATTCTTCCAGTCTCCAGCTTGCTCCCTGGGAGTCCATCTGGTCCTCCCTGGTGCTGAGCTGGTGGTTATTTCAGGCTTTCTTGCTGTCCAGGCACCCTGGAACTGCCCTTGTGGTTGTCTCAGGCTCCCCCACCCCAGGGAATGTTAGGCTACTAACTGCTTATATGTTCATAGGTAACAACATTACCTCTTTGCCACCTATTGATGCACATATGACACAGCAGCCACACCTGCAATGCATGTAGGGGCAGAACTCCTCCTCCTTCCCCTCCTCCTCCTCCTCCTCCTCCTCCACCTTCTCCTTCTTCTTCTGCAGGCATTTAATGCTCTGAATTTTCCCATTAGAACTCCCTCAATGTTTCCCATAGATTTTGGTATAATGTGTTTTTTATTTTCATTTAATTCTAAAAAAGTTTTAAATTTCCTTCATAAATTGTGTCTTGGACTGCTTTTCATTCAGTAGTAAGTTGTTTAGATCCCAGGAGTTTGTATACTTTCTGTTGTTCTTGAAATCCAGCTTAAATCAATGGTGGTCAGATAATATGCAGGGTCTTTTTTCAATTTTATTTTATCTGTTGAACCTTGCTCTTTGTCCAACTATGTGGTCAATTTTGGATAAAGCTCCATGAGCCTCTGAGAAGATGTTTTCTTTTGTGTTTGGAGGAAATGTTCTGTAAGTATCTGTTAAGTCCCTTTGATTTGTGCGGTCAATTAGCTCCAGAATCTCTTTGTTTTGTTTCTGTCTGGGTGACCTGTATATTGGTGAGTGTGGGTATTGAAATTCCCCATTATCAATGTGTGAGGGTCAATATATGATTGACTATAGTAGCGTTTTTGTTTGTTTGATTGTTTTCACAAACTTAGGTGCTTTTGTATTTGGTACATAAATGTTTAGAAATATGGTATTCTTGGTGGATTTTTCCTGAAATGAATATGTAGTGTCCCTCCCATCTCTGATTAGTTTTGATTTGGAATCTATATTGTCCCATATTAAAATGGTTACACATGCTTACTTCTTGTGTTCATTTGCTTGCAATATATTTTTCAGCCCTTTAACCTGAGGTCATGTCTATTATTGATAGTGAGGTGTGTTTCCTGAATACAGCCAAAGAATGAATCCTAATTTTTACTTCTATTTTTTTTTTAATTTGGTAATTGAGAATGTTAATACTGAGAATTATCAATGAGCAATGTTTATTGATTCCTTGTAATTTGTTGATGTGGTATTAGCTCCTCTCACTTTTTTGATTTACTGCTCTCGGGTTATTTATTGCTTGTCTTTTCTTGGCTATTGTTAACCTTTTCAGGTTGAAGTTTTCCTTTTAGAACCTTCTGTAAAGCTGGACTTCTTGATTGTGGAACGTTTTGGTTTTTGCATTTATTGTGATTGACATTGTTGCTGAGTATATTATCTATCTGAGCTGACAGGCTTTTAGAGTCTCCATTGAGTTGTCAGGTCTTATTCTAATGTGTTTTATACATGTCACTTGTTCTCTGCCCTTTCTACCTTCTACA
Source organism: Meriones unguiculatus (assembly GCF_030254825.1). NCBI lineage: Eukaryota > Metazoa > Chordata > Mammalia > Rodentia > Muridae > Meriones > Meriones unguiculatus. The sequence goes on from NC_083365.1 coordinate 29,472,714, forward strand.
TCCTTTGTTTTGTATATTTAGTGTTTTGATCATTATGAATTTTAGATTTATTTTCTTATCTAGGTTATTTGATTTTCTATATGCTTTTTTATTAATTACACTTTATTTACTTTGTATTCCCCCTGTAGTTCCCTCACTCCTACCCTCCCAATCCCTCCTTTCCTCCTCCTTCTCCACACATGCTCCTCCCCAAATCCACTGGTAGGGGAGGTCTTCTGTTCCTTCCTCTTATCCTAGTCTGTTAGGTCTCATCAGGAGTGGCTGCATTGTCTTCCTCTGTGGCCTGGTAAGGCTATTCCCCCCCCCCCCCCAGAGGAGGTGATCAAAGAGCAGGCCAATCAGTTCATGTCAGAGACAGTCCCTGTTTCCATTACTATGGAACCCACTAGGAGACTGAACTGAACAACTTGCTACTCAATGACACCCGGGTCAGGGAAGAAATAAAGGAATTAAAGCATTTCTAGAATTCAATGAAAATGAAGGTACAACACACCCAAACTTATGGGACACAATGAAAGCAGTGCTAAGAGGAAAGTTCATAACACTAAGTGCCTTCAAGAATAAATTAGAAACATCTCATTCAAGCAACTTAATGGCTCACCTAAAAGCCCTAGGGAAAAAAAAAAAGAAGCAGACACACCAAAAAGGAATAGATGGCTGGAAATAATTAAACTCAGGGCAGAGATCAATCAATTAGAAACAAATAAAACAATTCCAAGAATCAATGAAACCAAGAGCTGGATCTTTGAGAAAATCAACAAAATAGACAAACGCTTAGCCAAGCTAACTAAAAGGCAGAGAACTACCATCCAAATCAACAAAATCAGAAATGAAAAGGGGGACATAATTAGAGACACTGAGGAAATCCAAATAAGCATTAGGACTTAAATCCTTCAAAAGTCTATATGCCAAAAAATTTGAAAATCTAAGTGAAGTGGACAATTTTCTGGATTGATTCAACTTGCCAAAGCTGAATCAAGAACAGGTAAATCAATTAAATAGTCCTATCCCCAAGGAAATAGAAGCAGTCATCAAAACTCTCCCATCCAAAAAAATCCCAGGGCCAGATGGTTTCAGTGCATAACTTTACCAGACCTTCAAAGAAGGGCTACCTCCAATTCTCTTCAAACTATTCCACAAAATAGAAACAGAAGGAACACTACCAAATTCATTCTATGAAGCCACAGTCACCTTGGTACCTAAACCTCACAAAGATCCAACAAAGAAAGAGAATTTCAGGCCAATTTCCCTTATGAACATTGATGCAAAAATACTCCATAAAATACTTGCAAACCGAATACAAGAACACATCAAATCGTGGTGTGGCTCAGTTCTGATACACACCCTTTATCCAAGAGTTTTCTGTAAACAGAATTAAATAAGGTTAACCTTAGGTTAAGAGGCAGAGCAAGAAACCAGCTGACCTGACAGGGAGTAAGCATAAAGGAAGGATATTGAGATGAGGATATTTAGGACAGCATGGAGAAGGAGAAGGGGCTTTTTCTTTCTGGTACGTGAGTTAGCAGGAAGGTCATTTGGATGCTTTCTCTGCCTCTGGGAGCTAGTAGGCTTTCACCCCACCGTCTGGCTTCTGAGTCTTATTGGTAAAGTCAAACATTTGGGATTTTTTTTTTAAAACAATAGGGCTCTTTTGGTTTGTTTTACCTATTTGGCTGTTGACTCTTGGAGTCCTGCTTTTTTATTTATTTTATTTTATTTTATTTTTTAAGAGAAAACAAACGGAGGGTGAATCCGGGGTAATAGAATGTGGGGGTGGAGCTAGGAGGTGTGGAGGGAGGGGAAACTGGTTGGGATATATTGTATGAGAGAAGAATCTACTTTTTAAAGAAGAATCCACTCAAATTTGATTTATGATCTTAGGGTAAAACCTGAAAACTTGAAGTTATTTGAAAGAAATCCTAGAGGAGAAACACTTGAAAAAGCGGGCAGTACTAACAGGAACTCAATGACTGGCTCTTTGGCCTCCCCATCCACGAAGGGAGGAGCAGTCCTGTTAGGCCACAGAGGAGGACTTTGCAGCCAGTCCTGAAGATACCTGATAAAACAGGATCAGATGAATGGGGAGGAGGTCCCCCCCATCAGTGGACTTGGAAAGGGGCACGGTGGAGATGAGGGAGGGAGGGAGGGACTGGAAGGGAATGAGAGATCGGGACATGGCTGGGATACAGAGTTAATAAAATGTAACTGATAAGAAAAAAATAAAATTAAAAAAGAAAAAGAAAAAGCGGGCAGTAGACAATGAGTTTTTGAATAGGACCCCAGTAGCCTAAGAAATAAAACAATGGGCATGTGACTTATATTAAATTAAGAAGCTCCTGTACATCCAAGGAAATTAAAGACCCAAAAGAATAGGTGATTTGTGCTAGCCACTCATATGACAGAGGATTAATATTCACAGTATATATATAAAGAACTTAAATAATTTAAAAACAGCAATTAATATGATTGATAAATAGGCAATGGATTTGAGAAGATGCTTCTCAAATGAAGTATAAATGACCAATAAATGTAGGAAAAAGTCAGCATCTTTAGCTATCACAGAAATGCAATAAGCGCCTCACTGAGATTCTCCTTCCTCACCCAGTCCCAAAGCTCATAACAACTAACCAACCAACAACAAAACAATGACAACAAAATTTAGTGTTTCTGGGGCTTCCTCCTCCAATAGCTAGCATCAGACGCCTACAGTTCATGTGGACTGCTGTTCTGTGTCTGACTGCTTGATCATGCCGCCTCTAGTTTGATATCATGTGGCTAACTTCAGTGTCAAATGGAACTTTCTGTTTTTGTACTGTCCTGTACATAACCTGACAGTCTTTGGTAGCCTGTAACTATATATTTGACAGCTCAACTTCAAAGAGTTGTGCATTCTAGGATGCCCTTGACTGAGAGCAAGAGTGTGTAGCCATTGGTATATCTCTTCAGTTTGAAAATGGAGTTTCTTGAAGAGAAAAGGCACGTTTTGTGTTGACTGTGAGACTTATTTCATGGATGCCTTTGCCCTAAATATTCAGAGTGAGGCCAGAAAGTCAATGTATGTGTTGAGTAACTCCTAGTCCCAGTTTATTTGTTTGATTTGTTTTAACAACTATTTTCTTATTGACAGAAACCACTTTTATATGCTAGTGGTGAAGCACAAGAGCTTTTTCCAGTGGACCAACATGATATGAGGTAGTTCAGTACTGAAAAAAAGGTAAGCATGGTCACAACGGGGATCAGAAACTGCAATATTCCATGAAGGTGAAATACAGTCCCTGTGTGATGACTAGTGGGTGACTGAGCCTGCACCAAAACTTCCTTTAGAGTTTTTAAAGCAGCCGTACTCAGACGTTCTCACAGCATTTGGGGATATTCATGGCACCATGTAGAGTACATCAGATACCATGTCCAGTCTAAGGGACTTTTGTTTTAAGTCACAGCAGGCTCTGGTAGTTGAGTTCCATTAGTAAATGGAGCAATCAGCTCAGCTGTCATCAGAGACACTCTTCATGAACAACAAATATTAAATTTAGGGCCAGGGGCCCCAGAAATACAGGACAGAAAAGGAGGTTTTCTCTACTCCATGTATTAATAATGAATTTGGATTGTTCCCAGTAATAGTGTTTATTAAGAATGAGAATCTTGGACCTTTCTTGATGTAAGGAAGAAGATAACAAAGGGGTATCCTTCCTTCTCAGAATAGAGTGGAGGGGTGACTGTTTTTTTACCTAGCTCCTATGGACTTGGAGTAGGCTCCCAGTCTCAGAACCCTGTGTTGTGTGGTAATATCCTGAAATCACCTGTATTCCAGGATATGGCTAACCAAACTCCTGAAGATGGAGTGGTGACACAATTGGGTGGCTCAATATGTACCAATATTCCTATATCTTGGAAAAAGTTAAAGCACCACTTTAAACATCCTCATTCTCCCTTGTACTTTAAACTTGCTATAATAAGAAAATTTAATGACATAGACACATTTCTAATAACTTGTGCTGGTAATATTATTTAATTGATTATCTGGCAATAACACAGACCTGGGAATGCCCCTGGAGGATGCTTTCTTTCTCACCCCACTGCATGTGCTCATGTTTTTATTTAGAAAATGAAATGCACACATGTAATCTGTTGGTTAATATTTACCTATTTTCAATATTCCTCCTATCTTATTTCCTCTGAGAAATTTTCTTAAGTACTCTTACCTTATATTGTATTATTTTTACCATCTGTCTCTACAGTTCTTCATACTGATACATATTTCTGTCTTTACTGGCTTTCATAGGAAATAATAAGAGAACAGAGATAAAGTAAAGACTCTGTAGTCAGCTTTATTTTGCTTGTCAACTGTAGTTTCTAATGTCCTATAGCCACTCAGCAAATATTTGGTGAATTGAACTGTATTTTGGGAGTATTGATTTGAGACTGCAATGGTGGAAATCTATCACAGGTGGGCAAGTCTAATTTCTGTATGAATTAAAAATCCTGTTGATACCAATGCGTAATTAACTTATAATAATAACAAACTGTCCTAAAATATTTTCTGTATCTTCTGTCTCTGTACTCCCATCTTTGTATATATGTGTCTCTTTTTTGTTTCATATATGTTTATATACACTTATATGCATGTCTGCACACATGTGTGTGTAAAAATACATGTATAAGAAAAACAGGGAGCAACATGAGCAGGACTGGTTAGATACGTATGCCCTAGAACAGACGTTCTGTTTTCAAATATAAGATCCAACAATTTGGATCTTAGAGTAAAGGATAAATAAAAAATATACTATCTATCACCATCAATTATTAGTCAAAATATTTGCATTTATTATTAACCATGGATTTAAATGATTTTTCAGATTTTCTTGCTCTTATGTTTGGATTTTTCTTCTTTTGATTTATACTAATTTTTAGCATTTTTTTTCACCAATTGTCTCAGGAAACATTTTAGACTTTTCAGGATTTATTTACTTTATTAAACTGCTGTTAAAGGAAAATAACTTTTCGATGGTTCTGCCCAGGCTATAATACAAATCTGTATTTATTCTTTACATAATTTATAATTAAAAGTTTTATGGTCAACCAGGTAATGAATATTTGCTCCCTCTAGAATTTTATGACTTTCATCTTATTTATTCCATTACTTTTTTCTATTTTCAATGAAGAAACTAATAAGTAACTACATAGCAATATATTTTCCTGCCAGCTTCAATTTAAGGGTTCCTAAGACTATGGCTCCTTGTACTTGAAATAGATATTTCAGGAACAATTCTCAAAACTGTTTCAATTTTTCCTTTTGATTTTTCTTTTTGTATCCAATACTAATTTGCTTGTTATTCGGCTAGATAGGCAAAATAATTCTTAGAAGAATATAGAAATTGTAATACCTCGAAATGAATGGCATCCTCTGGTGACCCATTAACTACTCTTTTTCTCATTACTGTGGGAGAGCTGATGTGATTCCAAAACACAACTCCCACAGCAGACTGATTCCTGGCAGCCAATACCTGATTTCTGAAGTTTTTCTTGGCCACTGTCCAACCACAATTAGCACCGTTGATTAGCTGCTTCTACTGTGGCAGAACTATGTAACACTTTTTTACACAGGGGAAGGTCATGCAATGGCAGAAACTTTCTTTTTGTGTTGTTTGACTCCCTGAAGATGACTATGGCTTCCAGCCACAAGAGCAAAGTTTCTCTTGTTTATTGTAGTCCATTGTCAACAGAGAGTGTGTTGATAGGATTTACCTTTGGCAATTATAGATGAATCTTGGCTTCCAGACAAGGTAGATTATACAATGGACTTGTACATCTCTAGTTTTCTACCAAGCTTTGAATTTCATTTCATTTATTCATTTTTATTGAGATTGCAAAAACTAGAACACAAAAGAGACAGCGGGAAAATGATTTTTAAATATATAATGAGTATTCTTGTAATCATTACCCAAATCTAAAAATAAAATTTTATAACTACCCCAAAATTCTTAGATGGATCTTCCTAATCGTACACACTGTAAATAGTCATTTTTTTTACTCACAGATCAGCACAGCATTCAACCTTTGTTTTAGAGAACATCCTTTTAGCAACATGAAATAGTTAACATGGAGACTCACAAATGTAGAATGCAGGCAAATGCAGTTAAAATGTAGAAAGTGTGGCACACTTGGCTGTAAATAGACATTTGTATCACCCTACCCCTGTCTACAGCTCAGGGAACATTGTGAAAACAATGGCAGAAGGATAGTAAACAGCGAAGTTTGGGGAAGACTGCTGTGAACCAGTGTCTTCTCTGGTATTACAAGGCCATACCACTCACGGTCTCACACTACTTCTGATTATCTACACAAATCAGCCATGATACAAAGCTAGTCACATTCTAGCATTGTTAGGAGAGCAGCACATGAGTCCTTGTATCCAACTAAGAAATAATTGGTAGTTGATGACCACTGGGAGAGGTAGAGCCGTGTTCTAGCACATGGCCCCACACCAATGTGCATCCATGCAGCAATTACTTGACCCAGAGAATGAAAAAAAAAACAATGAAATATGAATGGGACATGTTAGGGGGGCAATTATGAGTTTCAGGGAGAGGGCAGGAAGTGTGCGTGGTCAATATACATTGTATTCATTGATGAAATTATCAATGAATAAAGAAACATCCTTTAAAAAGTAGTAATGATCTGGATTATAGATAGATTGGTTTTTGTAAAGTCATTTAACAAATGACTTATTAGTACTTTACAGTTTTCCTGCCCAAGTATGCACTCCAAAGTATTATAATTCAATCTTCCCTTATTTTTCACTTGACATGATTTTAGATTGTCATAAAATAGATAGTTTCTTTTGAAATTCCTCCTCTGTTATTTGTTGAAAGTTAATTTTTGTCATTGTTTTGCAGTTTAAATCTTTATAGATTCAGTTAATGTTAACATTACCGATTACTATTGCATTTTATTCAAATGGAAGCTTGATGTAGATGTTTGTTTAGACACATATTTGATTCTATTTTTGGTAACCTAGTTGTGCTCTGTTTATGAATCAGAAAGCATAATTGTGCCTTTTCTCTTACTAGCAGCTGCTAGCTTTCACTATTAATAAATGCACATATGTGCATGTATTTATTTTTGCACAAATTGTTATATTTTAGAATATATCCTTTTATATACTCATCTATATGTGCAAAATGAGAAAAAGGAAAGATACGGGGGGGAGAGAGAAAGAGGGAAAGATAACATAAAATATATCAGTTCTAATTTAAAATATTATACTATTATACTTCTGGCCTACTCACGCTTTGCATTTGTTTCTGTGCTTTTCATAACAATAGCCTTCTAGATTCTATCTGTTAAATAATGAAAGTGGTCTATTTGGAAGTCAGCTATGCTCACCACTATACCACTAATGCCACACAACAAAGCCAAAAAATTTGGGCCCGGGGGGTTGGGGGGGTTACTTCAGAGACCAATATTCCAACCAAGGACCATGCACAGAGAGGACCTAGACCGCTGCTCAAAGGAAGCCCACTGACTGCTCAGTTTCCAACTGGATTCCCTAGTAAGGGGAGCAGGGGCTGTCTCTGACATGAACTCAGTGGCTGGCTCTTTCATGACCTCCCCCTGGGGGAGTTGCAGCTTTGCCAGGCCACAGAGGAAGACAATGCAGCCAGCGCTGATGAGACCTGATGTGCTAGGGTTAGATAGAAGGGGAGGGGTCCTCCCCTGTCAGTGAACTAGGGAAGGGATTTAGAAGAGAAGAGGGAGGGAGGGAGCACTGGGAGGAGATGAGGGAGGAGGTTACAGCCAGGATACAAAATAAATAAATTGTAATAAAGAAATAAAATAATAAAAAAATTAAAAAAAGGAAAATGGTCAATTTGGAAAATTTTTCCTAGAAGAGTGCAGGGAATCTTTTGAAAGAAGGGGGAGACAGAAAGACCTGGAGGGGACAGGAGTTCCACAAGGAGACCAACAAAACCAAAATCTCTGGGCCCAGAGGTTTTTGCAAAGACCAATAATTCAACCAAGGACTGTGTATGGAGATAACGTAGAATCTTTTCTCAGATGTAGCCCATGGCAGCTCAGCATCTAAGTGGGTTCCCTAGTAAGGGGAACAGGGGCTGTTGATGACATGAAATCAGTGGCTGGCTCTTTCATCACCTCCCCCTGGGGAAGGCTGAAGTCTTACCAGGCCTGATAATGCAGCCAGTCCTGATAAGACCTGATTGGCTAGGGTCAGATGGAAGGGGAGGAGAAGGGCTTCCCCTATCGGAGGACTGGGGTAGGGGGATGGGAGGAGATGAGGGAGGGAAGGTGGCATTGAGAGGGGATGAGGGAAGAGGCTACAGTTGGGAGAAAAACTGAATAAATTGCAATAATCCAAAAAATTAAAAAAAGAATTAGCTGCATAAATAAGCATGAAACTTTTAAAAACATGTGTATAGTTTTAATTTTTTAAAGAAAAACTAAAACATAATAGTTTTAGATCGAAAATGTAATGATGTAACAGTAAATAATTGATAAACAAAAGCTCCTTTGGCAGCAAAAATAAGTAAAACATATTTAAGAATATTGAATTGAAGCATGTCTTCCTTTTATATAAGAAATCTTATTCCTGGACAATTACTTTCATTGCCCTGGAGTACTATTGCTTCTTACTCTAGATTCCTGAGGCATTCTTTCTGAATCCAGCTCAGGTATGGCTTTCTTTCTTTAGTTTATCTCTGTACATTCCAAATGAACCATATTTATCTTTCATTCCAAAAAATTAAATATAAAATAAATTACCTGCAAAATAGTGTAGCAGAGGTTTTTTTTTTCTCTTTTAGTTTTGGTTGTTTTTTTTTTTTTAATTTGAAATAAATTTGGCTTAAGTTTTAGTTTTTTTCCCTGTTGCATTTGGGTTGCTTGTTTCCATTAGCTATGCAGCAGGCACTATTACATGTTTAACAATTCCAGAAGGTCATCAATGGCAAGCCAAAGTATGACTTCATCAAAGTCTAACTTGGGTTGGGTTTATTGAGGTTGATTATGGAACACAGCTAAGAGGTTACTTATAGGAGCATGAGTAGTCTCCAAATAGCTGTGTCACAAATTCTCACCCCATCACGGACTGATGACTATGGGGAAGTTGAGTCATAGGGTTCCACCGTCAGTTCACCATTCTCCTATTATGTTATCTAGCATATCAGGATACTTGTAGGTGCAGGAGAAAAGTTACAACTTATACTTATTCACTTATTATGGTCTTTCAGGAGAAACATGGAGGTGAGAAAAATGAGCCGGCAGAGGACCATGCCTTGCCCTTGCTGCTTATTTATGTATAGTTCATGCTTTCTGTTTAAACTTTATTCTTATTTTAGGGCCCAAAGGTGGACTAAGGCAGTCACAGAATCTATTTGTTCCCTTGTCAATGTGGTCACATTGAATAAATACCTTTTTCTGCTTTGAGCTATTAATTTGGCTGTTTTAATTGGCTTACTGAGGACAGGTAGCAGAACCTGGCTTGTTGTGACACATGCTTTGACCTCTAAGTCAAATATCAAAACACTCCATCTGCATTCAGTTTATAGGTCTTTTGTCAACTTCTTTTTTTTTAGCCTAATAATATGTTTTATACATGTAAGACATGGATTTGACAAAAATTCAAAGTCAAACATAAAATCATTCTTTCATGTTCTTTTCCACCACATCCCCTCTTCTCGTTGACAGTGCTGCCAGATTCTGGGAAAATTTTATAGCATTTCATTTTTCAGCACTTGAACAAGTTATTCTTTCAAAATTTATCTTCTAGATATTTAGAGATGGCTCATTTTTAATAGTATACCTTGTTCTTCAAAAGTACACAGCTCCAGAGGATATGATGCCTTCTTCTAGACTCTGTGAGCATCTGCTCTTAACACACGCACACACACATACACACACACACCACAACACATGCATGTACACACACAATTAAAAATAATATGGAAATGACCTAGAACCCCTGCTCAGATAGAGCTCATAGATTCAGTCTCCACATAGGTTCCCTAGTAATGGGAACAGGGGCTGTCTCTGACATGAACCCCGTGGCTGGCTCTTTGACCATCCTCCCCCCTGAGAGGGAAGCAGCTTTGCCAGGCCACAGAGGAAGACAATGCAACCAGTCCTGATGAGACCTGATAAGCTAGGGTCAGATAGAAGGGGAGGGGGACCTCCCCTATCAGTGGACTTGGAGAGAGTCATGGGAGGAGAAGGGGGGGAGGGGGAGATTGGCAGGAGATGAGGAAGCAGCCACAACTGAGATACAAAGTGAATAAGTTGTAATAAATGATAATAATAATAAAGAAAAAAATTGAAATAAAAATTTACAAAATAAAGAACTCAGAAGAAACCCAAATAAATAGCTTAAAAGTGCACCTAGAGAAAAAACAAGAAGAAAAGATTCCAAAAGCAGTACTGGAAGAAGTAGAAAGAACCATAAAAGTTAATGTAATGGTGAAGTGAATAAGATAACACTACCTTGTCCCACCTTGTCTAGAAGAAGGCATCATATCCTCTGGAGCTGTGTACTTTTGAAGAATAAGGTATACTATTAAAAATGAGCCATCTCTAAATATCTAGAATAAATATCTAGGAATACAGGCAGCAAAACGTTATTTTGCGCCTACCTGATCACTTCTCAGTCTTTCTCCCCCAACAACCACATTCACCTGTCATCACTTCTGGGGCTGAACATGATCTTGAACATATTTAAACATACTATGTATTGTCTGGAAGATACCACTAAGCCTTGCAAAGAGAGCAGATGTTACTAGCTATTCTAATTCCTTAGTAATGTAACCCCCCTTGCCCAACATCATTATGTCATACCTTATAACATATAACCTACTAAGGTGGTAAACCTAAAGAAAGTAATTAATTTCTATATATAGCTGATCAAAGCTATACCAAGAAAATATTGATAATTTAAACAGACTTACAACAAAGAAAAAAGATGAAGTCTAAAAAAAAAAAAAACTACTGCTAACAACAAAACATTCTAGAAAGATTGACACACAATTCTAGCAGACATTTAAAAATAAAATATTTGTACAAACCACTCTGGAAGTCAGTCTGGCGCTATCTCATAAAGTTGAGACTAGCTCACCTCAACACCCATCTATACCACTCCTGGGTATATACCCAAAATATGATTTACCATACAGGAAGGACATTTGCTCAACTATGTTTATAGCAGCTTTATTTGTAATAGCCAGAATCTGGAAACAACCTAAATGTTCCTCAACCAAACAATGGATAAAGAAATTGTGGAATATTTACACACTGGAACACTACTCAGCTATTAAAAACAAAGAAATTATGAATTTTCATGCAAATGTATGGAACTAGAAAAGATCCTGAGTGAGGTAACCTAGACCCAGAAAGACACACATGGTACGTATTCACTTATAAGTGGATTTTAGCCATGTAATACAAGATTAGCATACTACAAACTCACAGATCCAAAAGAATATAATTAACAAGGATTACACAAGGGACAATGCTTAGTTCCCACTCAGAAGTGGAAACAGGCAGCAGAAGTGGTTGAAGAGAGTGAACAGGATAAGAGAGGGAGCACGGAGAGAAATGTGGGAGAGCAGGGGCAGGAATACAGGCAGCTTGCAGAGAGAAGGGAAACTGGGCAAAGACTGCTCTGTGACAAGCTGGAGACCTAGGGCAGAGTAGGCTCCTGGGAGGATATGAGGGCAATTCTAACTGAGACTCTTAGAAACAGGAGTCATGGAGACAGAAGACATGGCTCCTAGTCGAGGAAGGTGAACACCAACCCACCTACAAAACATTGACCCCAAATTTGTCCTGCCTACGATATGTACAGGGACAAAAATATAACAGAAATGTCCAACCAATGACTGTCCCAAATGGAGACTCACCCAATGGGAGACAGCAACCCCTGACATGATTAACAATGCACTGCTATGCTTGTAGATGGGAGACTAGCATAGCTATCTTCTGAGTGGCTCCACCCAGCACCTGATGGAAAAAGATGCAGAGACCCACAACCAAACATTGGATGGAGCGAAGGGAGTCTTGTGGAAGAGTGGAGGGAAGGATAGAGGGATCCAGAGGAGACAAAAGCTCCATAAGAAAACCAGTAAAGCTAACTAACCAGGGACCATGCATGGAGTAGACCTAGGCACCCTACACAAACAGCCAATGGGCAGCTTGGTCCTCATATGGGTTACCTAGTAAGGGGAATAGAGACTGACTCTGACATGGCCTCTATTGCCTGCTTTTTGATCAAATTTCCCTGGTGAGAGCTACCTTGCCAGGGCACAGGGAAAGAGGATGCACTCAGTCCTGATGCAATATGACATGCTGGGGTGGGTGGGGGCTACCCTTCCCTGAAGAATAGGAGAGGGGTAGAGGCAAAACAAGGAGAGACGGTGTGATCAGGAGGAGAGGAGTGAGGAGGCTATAACTGGGATGTAAATGAATAAATAAAAATTAAAATAAAATACTACCAATTCTTCAAAATTAATTTTTTAATTTTAATTTTTATTAATTACAATTTATTCACTTTGTATCCCTTCTGTAGCTCCCTCCCTCCTCCCCTTCCAATCCCTCCCTCCCTCTCCCTTCTCCACCCATGCCCCCTCCTTCAAGTCCACTGATAGGGGAGGTCTTCCTCCCCTTTCTTCTGATCATAGTCTATCAGGTCTCATCAGAAATGGCTGAATTGTCTTCCTCTGTGTCCTGGTAAGGCTGCTCTCCCCTCAGGGGAAGGTGATCAAGGAGCAGGCCAATTGATTCATGTCAGAGACAGTCTCTATTCCCAATACTATGGAACCCACTTGGACCCTGAACTGCTATGGGCTATATCTGTGCAGGGGTTCTAGGTTATCTCCATGAGTGGTCCTTGTTTGGAGTATCAGTCTCAGAAAAGACCCCTGTGCCCAGATTTTTTGGTTCTGTTGCTCTCCTTGTGGAGCTCCTGTCCTCTCCAGGTCTTACTATTTCCCATTTCTTTCATAAGATTCCCTGCACTCTACCCAAAGATTGGCCAGAAGTCTCAGCATCTGCCTAGATAAAGAAATAAAAGGAATATTTATAAACATTTTAAGGAGATAATATTATGCTAATACCCAAACCATATAAAGACAAAAAAATCCAACTAAAATGGGAGGAATAATAGACATATTACATTATGAACACAATTGCAAAAATTTTCAACAAAATACTTGCAAGCAGAATAAAGGAACTGTTTTGTTTTTTGGGTTTTGTTTTTTTTTTTTTTTGCCAACTTGATTTACACTAAGGCTACCTGGAAAGAGGGAAGCTCAACTGAAGATTTTAAGACAACTAATATAATTAGTAGAATACCTTGTTTGCTCTCCTAGATCATCTGTATACTTTTATTTTTATTTGGAAGCATTTCTTATTGCAGAGCCACACTTATAATCATTGAAAAGTACATGCACATAGATAATTTTATTGGGTTTCACTTAGCCCTTTGAATATTATTCTGTCTCCACATCAATTACTGCCTACTTCTAAAATCTTCTTTTACTATGGTTGATAATAGCACAGATATACAGTTAAAATCATAAATATTTAATAGGAGTTAGACAACATGACTATTTTGCAAACTATTAATTGTATATTCATTTAAGGGAATTTGTATCTGACTCTCCCAGTTATTCGCATTTGATCAGGAATATTAGTCTGGTCATAAATTCCTTCCCATGGAAAAGGCCTTAAATACAAACAAAAGGTGGTGGGTCATGCCATGGGAACAATGCCATTATTCTACCAATGACCAAGGTTGTTGTTGGTAGGACATTCTCTGCATGAAGAGATGGATAACACCATTGATGTCTTATCTTTCCCAGTGTTCTACAGAGCACCTTCCAATACTATGAATGTGAGCCAGCTCAGAAGTATCTCTGTCACTCTGAAATTGATTTTCCTATATCTTGGAGCCAAAGTATGTTGTGGCTTTAGCAATAGGGTCATACCATCTAGTCATGGTGGGAAACTAAGAACAATGGAAATGGCCAGTATTGTTTTGAAGGCCTCCTGGTCTTTTCTGCCTTATGAACTATAAGGAGATAGCATAGTACAAATGCTTACAAATGTATATGTTAGAGGTGTGTTATATACTAATGCATGCATTAAGTACAAATTCTTGAACTAAACAGTGAATTTGTGTACATGGTCTTTCAAAAGATTATAATTAAAAATTTACGTAGATGCTAAGAGCTGCTAACAAAGTTTTAGTCCTCAAGATTGATACAACTTAGAAAATATCATCTGGCTAAATTAATAAACTTTTATTATGATATTATGCTCCTGAATGAAAAAAGGATATGGAGTAAAGTCCACTGCTATTCCATATATAACTTATTACTTTAGTGTCATATTTAAAAATTTTTTTTTCTACCCTGATTATCATCATCTGCACTAAGCAAAATGATGATGCAAAGGGTAAGTTAAAAGTTTGGGAATGAGGGAGTGGGATATAGCTGGGATACAGAGTTAATGAAATGTAACCAGTAATAAAAATGAAATAAAATAAAATAAAAAGTTTGGGGAATGTGGTTTATATATATTTACATATATATGCATATTCAAATATATATTTATATTCAAATGAAGTTTACTCCATTATTATTCACAGAGAAAAACATGTATGTTTGGTAAAAATTGGTATGCTTTATGGAAGACATAATAGAATGGGTTGAATAATATTCTCATGTGAAGGGTTATTCATATTTGTATTCCAGCGAATAATTCACAATATTCTGCTAGTCATTACTAAGTTTTATGTTTTTCAAAGTGTATTAAACATATGCCTAAATTGGTAGAGTGGTAAAAATGTTGAATGTAAGTAATTTTATATTATTGATTTTAAATTATTCCATAGGGTCAGTCTCAATTACTTGAATTATTTAGTACAGATTTCTGGATATTAGGAATTTCTTTTGGAATCCATGTAGCTATTTATAAACCTTTTCATGGAATTTTTCATCTCTTTATTTCTCAGTGTATAAATGGCTGGATTTAGGAGAGGTGTAAAAACAGAGTAAAATACAGCCAGAAATTTGTCCAACCAGGTGATTTTGAGAGGCCACACATAGATGAAGATGCAGGGCACAAAAAAGATCATCACCACTGTGATGTGGGCAGTGCATGTGGACAGGGCCTTAGATGCACCAGCTTTAGAGCTCTGGCGAACAGTTATAAGGATATATGTGTAGGATATGAGCAACAGAATAAAGCAGGTTACACCCACAACCCCACAGTCAGCATTCATTAAAATATCCAAGTCATGTGAATCTATACAGGCTAACTTGATTATCAGTGGCATATCACAGAAAAAACTGTCAATTTCCTTGGGTCCACAAAAGGGCAGCTGCACAATCACTACCAGGTGACTCATGGCATGGATAAAGCCAATGGTCCAGGAAGTCAACACCAGCCCAGTGCATCTTTTCAGGTTCATGATGGTGAAGTAGTGGAGTGGTTTGCAGATGGCCACATAACGGTCATAAGCCATTACCACCAACAACACCATCTCTCCTGCAGCAATGCAATGGGCAAAGAAGACCTGAGACATGCAGCCTGAAAAGGAAATGGTCTTGTTTTCTCTGAGAAAGTCTGTGATCATTTTAGGAGTAGTGACTGAGGAAAGCCACATATCAATAAAAGACAGATTTGCTAACAAAAAGTACATAGGGGAATGGAGATGGGAGTCAGTGGTTATTAAGATGACAATGACAATATTTCCAGATACAATGAACAGATAAAGTATCAAGAACATCATGAAGAGTAAGACTTGAATACTTTGTGAGTGTGCGAGTCCCAAAAGCACAAATTCTGATACCATGGACTGATTCATTCCATCCATTTTATTTATGTGTCCTCAGAAACAAACTGCAAAGAAAAAAAACAAAAAAACATAAGATCATCCTGAGTAAGGTATCTCAGAAGCAGACACACATGGTATATACTCACTTATAAGTGGATATTAGATATATGAAATAGGATAATCATACTAAGATCTGCACACCTAAAGAAGCTAAGCAAGAAGGAGGGCCCTGGGTGGAGGATTATTCCCTATTCAAAAAGGCAAACCATATAGACCTCAGAAGATAGAGAAAACAGGGAACAGGACAGGATCATACAACAGAGGGATTCTGAAAGACTCTGCACAAAAGAGTCTATCAAAGCATCTATGAATCTCAGCATCTATCAAAGCAGATGCTGAGATTCATAGCCTAACTTTGGGCAGATCGTAGGGAATTTGATGAAAGAAGGGAGATAGAAAGACCTAGAGAGGACAGAAGCTCCACAAGGAGAGCAACAGAACCAGAAAATTTAGACACAGGGGTCTTTCCAGAGACTCATACTCCAACCAAGTACCAGGCATGGAGATAACCTAGAACCCCTGCACAGATGTAGTCTATGGCAGTTCAGTGTTCAAATGGGTTCCTTAGTAATGGGAACAGGGGCTGTCTCTGACATGAACTCAGTGCCTGGTTCTTTGATCACCTCCCCCTGGGGGGAGTGCAGCTGTACCAGGCCACAGAGGAAGACAATGCAGCCAGTCCTGATGAGACCTGATAGGCTAGGGTCAGAGGGAAAGGCAGGAAGACCTCCTCTATCAGCATACTGGGGCAGGGACATGGGAGGAGAGGAGGGAGGAAGGGCAGGACTCGGAGAGGACGATGTAGGGGGCTTCAGCTGGGATACAAAATGAATAAATTGTAATAAATAAAAAAATAAAAAGGAAACATAAATTAGAGCGATGTGGAAAATTACTTAACTAGTTGAAACTTATAATCACATTGAAAGTTTAATATCTACACCAAAAATAGAAAAGCATAAATGGAAAGGTGAGTTTTTGTTAGTGTTGAGAAAAATCACTGTCCAAAGTGAAAGCTAATCACCCAAGAGAAACTCCCCAAGAAGAGAAAAATCAGATTTGATAGTTTTGCATGATCTATTAGGAACTTATCTTGTATTACTTTGATAGTCAGTAACAAAGGCAGATAGCAACTTGAAAACCTAGAAATATGTGTGGTTTCATCAGTAAGTAGACCATTAGTCTACTAAGAAATGATCTGAATGTGACACCAGCTATTATGGAAATTCCTAACAGAAATGAGGTTTATACTTTTGACCTGATTGGAATTACATTTAATTTCAGGGTAAAAGTTCAGGTAGGATCTTGCCATCTTTTAACAGCATGTATAATGGCTCTATTGATCATCAGTAATTTCCATGACAACTTTGAGTTGAAATATTTTCTTAAAACTGGAAAGTAGATGTTCCGGCCTTGTTGGTGGTTAGCTGCACAGAATACCTTATAAGAAACATAAAAACCAGAATCATAATATTTTTTTTTAACAAAAATCTATCATAAGATTTATTATTCAGCTAAACTGATTATTGAGCTACCATTGCAAACATATGCATTTGGTAACCAAAGAAGGAGGCAACACATTTTAAAACCTGAACTCTGAAAGTTATATTTAGTTCAGTTTTGAAAGTAAAAGTACTGATCTTGAATTTTATCAACTAATATTCAGAATCCTATCCTGAAATATTATAGTTTTATTATAGGAACAACATATTATCCATCATCTATTTATCATCTGTTTTCTCATTATGTCACTTACATATAGATAATCTATATTGTTTGAAAGAAGAAAAAATATATAAACCTATAAGCAAATGGTGCCTTTGATTTTCAACCTTGTTGAAATTTCACTGAACAGCACTTACTCTCCTCAAAGTATAGGCAGAGTGCTTGTCTTGATCTGTAATAAAAATACTCAGGCTGGCTAATGGGAAATTGTTGCCCAGTTTCTTTCAACTTCAGTATTTTTTCTCCCGATTTTTAGTTTTTAGATCTCATTCTGCTATTTTATGAGACCCCTGCAGTTAAAGAAGAGAGCAGGCAAATAATTAAAACTCTCATTATCATCAGAGCTATATTCATCTTCCCTTTTTGTGAGGACTCCAAAGGGTGAAGCTGATATGTATTTTCTGAAGACATTAGGTAACACATACATTTGATGGTAGATGATAGTTTTGTATGCTACAAATCTATGTATTTTCGATAAATCACCAGATTCTCTAAGGAAAATCCAACACTATTATACCAGACAGGTGTATAAAGCTGAAACATTTTGATAATCTGACTTCTAATTGTTTATTAGTTTCTTGTCATCCTGAAAATTTCCAGAATGGTGTTTAAAACTAATTTTGTATTTTCTGGAACAATTACTCAGATGATAAAAATTTAGTATTTCATTGTTTAAGATAGAAGTTTGCTGTGATGTGTCCACACACATTCTTAGAAGACAATTGGATGATAAAAAATTTAGCAGTTTTCAAATTAAGTTTTATATTGTTATTATTCAGATACATGGAAGAATGGTCGTAAATATATTAATATCAACCTAGGTTTATCACAGTTCCTAGATTAACATAGATTTTTAAGTAAGGAAGATCTGATTTATATGTATCTAGCAGTTAATAACACATGGTATTCTATTAGAAGCATTTCATTCCATTTCTTTACCTACAAAGTTAATACATCTAAGTCGATGCTATATTGGGAAGGTGTAAAAACGCAGAGAGCAAGATTTCCTAGTATCTGTAGAAAAATGATCCAAAAGAATTGCCTCCTTTATATACAGTTTCACATACATCTTAAAACAATATTGTTAGCACTGTTTCAGGCAGGGATTTTATTGTTCTGCTGAAAAGTTTTTTCAGATTGTGTCTATATGTATTACTTCATCTGAAATTCTTGCCTTTAAATTTGTGGCTATTCTTATAGAAAGTGCTGACTTTGGGTTTTAGATCAATAATATTAAAAAAATCAATGCAAGGTTAACAAACCAAATTATTCTTTTTAGGAACATTTAAACCAAGTATTTCCTCTTTCCTCTGATTAAAGATTTTTCCATATACATTGTTTTGTTATCAAAGTTCTAAACACTGCAATAGTGTCAATATTTGCATTTTGGTCAGTATTGTTGATAGCTTCAGTATTATATACTTTAGTAGAACCTATGAGATGAATCCTGATGACTTTATATTGTACTGTAGTTACTCCTAAAGTCTTGTTTGCTGATAGACTGCTTAATCTGATTTCTGAAATGAAGGGTAGTTATCTCTCTTCCCAGTCACTTGACTATTTCCTCCTCTTCTGAGCTGAAAATTATCTTATCTATTGTGCACTCCATGATCAAAGTACATTGTTCCTAATTAAGACACAAGGAATTCTTGTCTAGTGTTAGCTGTTCATACCTATCACTGGATAAGAAATGATGATCTTTTGATGCAGACACTAACATACCAAGGGTGTGTTTTCATGGTGTGTGTGCTGATGTCGATCCATGTAAAATTCTGGTGACTTAAAAGATAGGGAAACCATTTAATTAGCTCCTGAAAATAACAAAAGGTAAAGAAAAATGCTAAAGTTCACATATAATGGAATTGGTAGAATAGATACCTAGAACTACTTCAAGAATCATCTTAGAATGAGAGAGAGATGAGATGACTTGCACATTCATATTTTTCTTCTTCTTGATCATATTTTCTTCCATCTGATGTATGCTCATGAAGACATCCATTTCAGGCAGGTGCAGTCTGTTGGAAGCACATCCTTTAAACCTGCTCTATATTCCCTGTCTGAAGTAGTTCCATGGGTGAATTGATCTGTTGTGTTTTTCTGAATAAAATGAGAACCCTGGAGAATTTTTTCTTGGACATCTCTCAGGGATTTCTCTCTCTGTGAAATTACAGAGCCATTCTTGTTAGTCATCCAAGATTTGAGAAAATAAATCTATTTTTCAATATTTTCCACTACATCAAAGAGGATATTCTGATATGTTACTATGTCTATTTCACCTAAATGAAAAAAAATGTTTTATAGTTATAAGAGGCCATGCGCTGGATAGTGTGTGATAAACTAGAGCAAAAGCCATGCTGTGAATGCAGGTTCCTAGTGCATGACAAGGTTGTGTCAAACTGGCAGGATATCTTGATCACTTGATGTATGCATTTCAGTTTGATAGATGACTCTGTAATGTTGGCCGGTATGAATTGAATGTCAAGTTATTAAAACCCCATTGTTAATTAATAAACTTTTCATCTTGAAATACTTCTCTTCCTTTCCTCCCAGTGCCTTCCTTTGCCCTCCATTTCCCCACAGTGACCCCTCCTTTTCTTCTTAGAGAAGGGGACTCCTCCTACTTTGGCATATCAAGTTGTAGTAAGATTGGGCACATCTTTTATTGAGGCTAGAGAAGGCCATCCAGTTAAATGAAAGGGAACCAAAGGCAGACAAAGAATCGCAGAGGCTCCTGCTCTTGCTGTTAGAGGTTCTCCATGA
Source organism: Meriones unguiculatus (assembly GCF_030254825.1). Taxonomy (NCBI): domain Eukaryota; kingdom Metazoa; phylum Chordata; class Mammalia; order Rodentia; family Muridae; genus Meriones; species Meriones unguiculatus. Next base: position 29,493,100 of record NC_083365.1, read on the forward strand.
CAACCAAGCTGTTGTCCAACATCTGTTACATATGTATATGGGGGCATAGGCTCATCCTGTGAATATTCTCTGGTTGGTGGTTCAGTCTGTGAGTCCCTACGAGTCCAGGTTAGTTGATTTTTGTAGGTGTTCTTGTGATGCCCTTGACCTCTCTGGTTATTTCAGTCCTTCCTCCATTCTCTCCATAAGAGTCCTGAGCTCTGCCTACTTGGTCCAAGCCCACCAAGAGAATGTGCTTTTTTTTTAAAATTTATTTTTTATTGCCAGAATTGCTCTTGAAGTGGTTTGCAAAGATATTCACCATGCTTGTGGACAGGTGTAAGTAATACTGGTTTGAGACCTTCACAACAGCTGCTCCCAGCCAGGTATTGGTTTCACTCTGACCTTTCTCCATATCTTTTGATTACATTTCCTTGAAAATATTTTTTGTTAGATATTAGAGGGCTACTTCAACTTGCTTCTTGGGTTCTTTGATGCAAGGCTGGATTTGTGGAAACACATTGTTTAGCCAGTACTCATGAGACCTGATAAGCTAGGGTCAGATGTAAGGGGAGGAAGACCTCCCTTATCAGTGGACTTGGAGAGGGGCATGGTAGGAGTTGAGGGAAAGAGGGTAGGATTTGGCTGGAGAGAGGTAGGGGGCTCCAGCTGCGGTACAAAGTGAATAAATTAATTAGTATAAAAATAAAATTAATGTTTGAGCAAATGTCCTTATAGTGTACTTGAGCCTCTTTTGGATATATGCCTAGGCGTGGTATGGCTGGACCTTGAGGAAGCGCTATTCCAAGTTGTCTGAGAAAGTGCCAGATTGATTTTCAGAGTGGTTGTATAAGTTTACATTCCCACCAGCAGTGGAGGAGGGTTCCCCTTTCTCCACAACTTCTCCAGTATGTGTTGTCACTAGAGTTTTTCATCTTGGCCATTCTGATGGGTGTAAGTTGAAATCTCAGGGTGGTTTTGATTTGCAACTCTCTGATGGCTAAGGATGTTGAGCATCTCTTTAAGTGTTACTCTGCCATTTGATATTCCTCTGCAGAGAGTTCTCTGTTTAGCTCTGTTCCCCATTTTTTAATTGGATTATTTGGTTTGCTGCTTTTCAGCTTCTTTAGTTCTTTATATATACTGGATATTTGCCCTCTATCAGATTAAGGGTTGGTGAAGATTCTTTACCAATCTGTAGGAGGTTGTTTTGTTTGGATGATGGTGTCCTTTGCTTTACAGAAGCTTTTCAGTTTCATGAGGTCCCATTTATTGATTGCTGCTCTTCGAGCCTGTGCTCTTGGTGTTCTGTTCAGGAAGTTGTCTCTTGTACCGATGAGTTCTAGGGTTTTCTCCACTTTTTCCTCTAACTGATTTAATGTGTCTGGTTTTATGTTGAGGTCTTTGATCCACTTGAACTTTAGCTTTGTGCAGGGTGACAAGTATGGATCTATTTGCAATTTTTCTACATGTAGACATCCAGTTAGAAGAGCACCATTTGTTGAAGATGCTATCTTTTATCCATTGTATCTTTTGGCATCTTTGTCAGAGATCAGGTCTCCATAAGTTTATTGGTTTATTTCTGGGTCTTCTGTTCGGTTCCATTGATCCACCATTCTGTTTGTATGCCAGTACCATGCAGTTTTTATTACTGTTGCTCTATAGTACAACTTAAGATCAAGGATGGAGATACCTCCAGAAGATCTTTTATTGTAGAAGATTGTTTTAGCAATTCTGGGTTTATTGTTATTCCATATGAAGTTGAAGATTTTTCTTGCAAGATCTATAAAGAATTGCATTGGTAATTTGATAAATCAAAGACCTCATCATAAAACCAGACACATTAAATCTGTTAGAAGAAAAGCTTTATTTGTAATAGCCAGAAACTGGAAACAACCAAGATACCCCTCAACTGAGGAATGGATACAGAAAGTATGGTACATCTACACAGTAGAATACTACTCAGCATTAAAAAAAGGAAATCATGAAATTTGCAACTTAATGGTGGGACCTGGAAAGGATCATCCTGAGTGAGCTGTCCCAGAAGCAGAAACACACACACAGTATATACTCACTCATATAGACATAGAATCATAGGATAAACCTACTAAAATCTGTACATCTAAAGAAACTAATCAAGATAGAGGACCCTGACTAACATGCTCAATCCCTATTGCGAAATGCAAAGAGGATGGACATCAGAAGAAGAAGAAAACAGGAAACAACCTAGGAACCTGCCACAGAGGGCCTCTGAAAGGCTCTGCCATGTAGACTATCAAAGCAGATGCTGAGATGTTGAAAGCCGCGTGATCTTCTCGCCAGCAAGAATGCACGCGGACACTAGAATCCTTCTGCAACAGGCTTTTTATTACAGTCAAACGATGAAAGGAGGAGAGAGCCGTGGGACTGGCCCCACGATGCTCGGGATGGCAGCGAGACCACAGCACGGCCTGGCCACCTTGTGGGCGCGGGCGGCGCTCGCATTGGCCGACGGACGCCGCAGCGTCCCGCAGCCGGGGCGGGCAACCCCTGGGCAGGGAGAGACAGAGGAGAGCACTAGCCCCGAAGTGGCACTGTTTATATAAGCCCTGGTCGCACCTAAGTGACATGTCAATACCCTGATTGGCTGCTCACTCTTTACCCCGTCTGATGGCTTGGGCTTGGCGGGCTTAGCGTTCTTACGCAACCCGCACATGCGTTCTGGAGGTTCTTTACAGTTTTGAGGGCGGATGTCAGCGCCAGTAGATGGCGTCTGAGTCTCAGCTCTCCACACTGAGACTTATGGCCAACTGTTGGGCAGAGTGCATGGAATCTTATGTAAGAAGTGGGAAATAGTAAGATCTGGAGAGGACAGGAACTCCACAAGGAGAGCAACAGAACAAGAAAATTGGAACACAGGGGTCTTCCCAGAGACTCATACTCCAAGTTCCAGTCATGTAGAGATAACCTAGAACCCCTGCACAGATGTAGCCCATGGCAGTTTAGAGTCCAAGTGGGTTACATAGTAATGGGAAGAGCGTTACTGCCTCTGACATAATCTGATAGGCCTGCCCTTTGATCACCTCCCCCTGAGGGGGAAGCAGCCTTACAAGGCCACAGAAGATGGCAATGCAGCCACTCCTGATGTGATCTGATAGACTAAGATCAGAAAGAAGAAGAGGAGGACCTCTCCTATCTGTGGACTGTGGGAGGGGCATGTGTGAACAAGGGGGAGGGAGGGTGGAATAGGGAGGGGAAGAGCGAGGTGCCTATGTGGGGATACAAAGTGAATAAAGTATAATTAATAAAATAAAATGAAAAAAATTGAATTTTTTTTTGTGATGGAAAATCTTGTTTTCTTCATTTATATTGATTGAATGTTTTACTGGATATTGTTATCTGGGCTGACATCTAGGTCACATAGAGATTGGAAGACATCTGCCAAGGCCCTGCTAGCTTTTAAAGCCTCAGTTGAGAATTCTGATGTAATTCTAAGAGGTTTGCCTTCATATGATACTTAGTCTTTTTCTTTTGCTGTTACTCCAAGTCCACTGGAAGGGGAAGTCCTCCTCGCTTCCATGTGTCCCTAGCTTATCAGGTCTCATCAGGATTGACTGCAATGGCCTCCAATGTGGCCTGGTTAGGCTGCTCCCTCTTCAGGGGGAGGGGGTCAAAAGGCCACCCACTGAGTTCATGTCAGAGAGAGTCCCTTTTCCCATTACTAGGGTACCCACTTGGAGACTGAGCTGCCATGGGCTATGTCTGTGCAGGGGTTCTAGGTTATATCCATGAATAGTCCTTGTTTGGAATATCAGTCTCAGAAAAGATCCCTGGTCCCAATTTTTTTTTTTTTTGTTCTGTTGTTCTCCTTGTGGAGCTCCTGTCCTCTCCAGGTCTTAATACCTCCTCCTACTTTTATAGGATTCCCTGCACTCTGCCCAAAGTTTGGTTATGAGTCTCAGCATTTGCTTTGATACACTGCAGGGTAGAGTCTTTCAGAGGTCTTCTGTGTTAGGCGATTGTCCTGTTTCCTGTTTTCTCCTTCTTTCAATGTCCATCCCGTTTGTCTTTCTGAGTGAGGATTGATCATCTTACCCAGGGTCCTCCTTCTTGCTTAGTTTCTTTAGGTGTACAGATTTTAGTGTGTTTATCCTATATTATATGTCTAAAACCCACTTATAAGTGAGTATATACCATGTGTGTCTTTCTGCTTCTGGGATACCTCACTCAGGATGATCTTTTTTATTTCCCACAATTTGCTTGCAAATTTCATGATTTCCTTGTTTTTCATTATAGAGTAGTATTCCATTGTATAAATGCCACAAGTTCTGTATTCATTCCTCAGTTGAGGGACATCTGGTTGTTTCCAGGTTCTGGCTATTTCTTTCTTTCTTTCTTTTTTTTTTTTTCAATGCAGTTTATTCAGGAACATTGAACAATCATCTGACCCTGGGGAAAGCCAGCCCACAGTTTAAATAGCCTCTGGGTAGCCAACCCCAGCGTGCCATGTGGGGAATGCAGATAGGTCCACATACATCGAAGCAAGCCAGATCCTCAGCCTTAGCCAAATATGGAGTTGTTCGTGACAGAGAGCACTCACAATCGGGAAGGTGGAAGGCGGAAACCAGCTCCATCTTTAAGGCGCGGCATTACGCAGCTCTCTACAGTTCCCCCTTTTTGTTTTAGACGCATCAGGCAAGAGTAGAGGTCTGATCTCTGATATTAGAAATAAATTGGGACTTTGTACTGATGTTCATTTAGGTGTCATCCACCCAAAGAGCATCAGATTGGTCCGATACCTTTTTCTCAGAGGTGGGACCTGGGGCATCAACCCGCATGCAATCAGACATGCTCTTCTCTGGGTCCAAAGCGGCTGACCCTGAGTGTAACATTTTAGCTCCCATGCTTGGGGAGACTGTCCTGCTTCAATAGCTGTAAAGGCCTGAATGGTCATGGCTGCATTACACTGTTGTGAGACTCTAATCTTGCATATATACCACAGGCAAACCAAGGAGACCAACACCAGAAGGCCTGCTAACGCTCCCATGCCTGCCCATTCCTTCAGATGTTTCATGGCTGCAGCAATCCATGATGATAATCCTGTGGCTAGTCCTGCGTCCACTCTGGTAGAATTTACCGTGACAATGGCCACTCTCAGCTGCTCCATCGTAGTATTGAATTCTCCAGTCCAATTACCTAAAATATAGCTAGACAATTGTTTAGACAGATTTGCAGCATGGGAAAAATTCTCATATTGTATGCTAGTGACACAAAGTCCAGCATACTTCCATTGACAGCCAAGTTGAGCGATTTGCCATAGGGTATCAATTTGCTCCTGCACGAGGTCAATCCTCTGATTGAACACCATCAAACCTCCTTTTAGTTGAGCATTAATTCCTTTTTGTACATCTAAGGCATAAGCTACATTGGCTAAAAGATTATTCAGGGTCTGAGCAATCTGCACAGTATGACTCATGGCTAATGCCACGGTGGTAGCTCCAACAGCTGCCAATGAGATGGCAGTAACAATGGCGGCTGTAATTTGAAGATCCCTTTTCTGTCTGAAGAGAATTATAGCGTGAGGGGCATCAATGGGCACAGGCACCCAGCGAGGCATGCGAGTAACCAGGGCATACCTAAATTCACTAGCATTCCAGCATTGGGCAAAAAAGCAAGTATCATTACCACAATTACTTGGCTCTATCTGGCTAATAATGAATAAAAATGGGGGATATAAACAAACAGGTGTGGGCTTATAAGAAATATTATGAGAAGCCTTAACCCCCTCGTTGGAACATCCTGCATCAGTTCTAGAATGAGCAGTGGTGGTGTCCGAGGTCTGAATAGGTTCAGGAGACCATTGACCCCAGGGGCGAGACATGCTCCATGTAAATTGACTAACTCCATCTTTTCCTCCACTTTTGAAAGTCATTTAAGGTTCTTAAATTATTTTTTTCCTTTTTTTTTAAATTTTTAATCAATTACACTTTATTCATTCTGCATCCCCCCATAAGCCTCTCCCTCCTCCCCTCCCACTCTCACCCTCCCTCCTCCCTCTGGATGCATGCCACTCCCCAAGTCCACTGATAGGGGAGGTTCTCCTCTCCTTTCTGATCTTAGTCCATCAGTTCACATCAAAAGTGGCTGCATTGTCCTCTACTATGGCCTGGTAAGGCTGCTCCCCCCCAGGGGGAGGTGATTAAAGAGCAGGCCAATCAGATTATGTCAGAGGCAGTCCCTCTTCACATTACTATGTAACCCACTTGGACTCTGAACTGCCCTGGGCTACATCTGTGCAGGGGTTCTGGGTTATCTCCATGAATAGTCCTTGGTTGTAATATGAGTCTCTGGGAAGTTCCCTGTGTTCAAATTTTCTTGTTCTGTTGCTCTCCTTCTGGAGAACCTGTCCTCTCCAGCTCTTACTATTTCCCAGTTCTTACATAAAATTCCATTCACTCTGCCCAACAGTTGCCCATTAGGCTCAGCATCTGCTTTGATAGTCTGTAGGGCAGAGGCTTTCAGAGGCCCTCTGTGGTAGGTTCCTAGGCTGTTTCCTGTTTTCTTCTTCTTCTGATGTCCATCCTCTTTGCCTTTCCGGATGGGGATTGGACATTTTTGTTACGGTCCTCTCTCTTGCTTAGTTTCTTTAGATGCACAGGTTTTAGTGGGTTTGTCCTATGTTGTATGTCTATATGAGTGAGTATATACCATGTGTGTCTTTTTGCTTCTGGGAAAACTCACTCACGATGATCCTTTCCAGGTCCCACCATTTACCTGCAAATTTCATGATTTCCTTATTTTTCACTGCTGAGTAATATTCCATTGTGTAGACGTACCACAATTTCTGCATCCATTCTTCAGTTGAGGGGCATCTGGGTTGTTTCCAGCTTCTGGCTTTTACAAATAAAGCTGCTACAAACATGGTTGAGCAAATATCCTTTTTGTGTACTTGAGCCTCTTTTGGATATATGCCTAGGAGTGGTATGGCTGGATCTTGGGGAAGCACTATTTCTAGTTGTCTGAGAAAGTGCCAGATTGATTTCCAGAGTGGTTGTACAAGTTTACATTCCCACCAGCAGTGGAGAAGGGTTCCCCTTTCTGCACAACCCCTCCAACATGTATTGTCACTTGAGTTTTTGATCTTTGCCATTCTCATGGGTGTAAGGTGAAATCTCAGGGTTGTTTTTATTTGCATTTCCCTAATGGCTAGTGAGGTTGAGAATTTCTTTAAGTGCTTCTCTGCCATTCGGTATTCCTTTACAGAGAATTCTCTGTTTAGCTCTTTTCCCCATTTTTTAAGTTGATTACTTGGTTTGTTGCTTTTCAGCTTCTTTAGTTCTTTATATATACTGGATATGAGTCCTCTGTCAGAAAAAGGGTTGGTGAAGATTCTTTCCCAATCTGTAGGCAGTCGCTTTGTTTTGAGGATGGTGGCCTTTGCTTTGCAGAAGCTTTTCAGTTTCATGAGGTCCCATTTATTGATTGTTGCTCTTAGAGCCTGTGCTGTTGGTGTTCTGTTCAGGAAGTTTTCTCCTGTACCAATTAGTTCTAGGGTATTCCCCACTTTTTTTCTAGCCAATTTAATGTGTCAGGTTTTATGTTGAGGTCTTTGATCCACCTGGACTTTAGTTTTGTGCATGGTGATAAGTATGGATCTATTTTTATTTTTCTACATGTAGACATCCAGTTGGACCAGCACCATTTGTTGAAGATGCTATCGTTTCCTTTGTATGGTTTTGGCGTCTTTTTCAAAGATCAGGTGTCCATAAGTGTGTGGGTTTATTTCTTGGTCCTCTGTTCAGTTCCATTGATCCACTATTCTGTTTCTATGCCAGTATCATGCAGTTTTTATTACTGTTGCTCTATAGTACAACTTAAGATCAGGGATGGAGATACCTCCAGAATATCTTTTATTGTAAGGGATTGTTTTAGCAACCCTGCCAAGCCATGAACATGGGAGATCTTTCCATCTTCTCATATCTTCTTCTAATTCTTTCTTCAGAGACTTGAAATTTTTTTTATACAAGTCTTTGACTTCCTTGGTTAGGGTTACTCCGAGGTACCTTATGTCATTTGTGGCTATTGTGAAGGGTGTTGTTTCCCTAATTTCTTTCTTAGCCCTTTTGTCTTTTGTATACAGGAGGGCTACTGATTTTTTTGAGTTAATTTTGTATCTGGCCACTTTGCTGAAGGTGTTTATCAGCTGTAGGAATTCCCTGGTAGAGTTTTTGGGTCACTCACTTATACTATCATATCATCTGCAAATAGTGATAATTTGACTTCTTCCTTTCCAATTTGTATCCCCTTGATCTCCTTCAACTGTCTTATTGCTCTAGCAAGAACTTCCAGAACTATGTTGAAGAGATATGGAGAAAGTGGGCAGCCTTGTCTTGTCCCTGCCTTCAGTGGGATTGCTTTAAGTTTCTCTCCATTCAGTTTGATGTTGGCTATAGGTTTGTTGTATATTGCCTTTACTATGTTTAGATATGTGCCTTGTATCCATGATCTTTCCAATATTTTAAACATGAATGGATGTTGGATTTTGTCAAATGCTTTTTCAGCATCTAGGGAGATTATCATGTGGTTTTTTTCTTTCAGTTTGTTAATATGGTGGATCACATTGATGGATTTCCGTATACTGAACCACCCCTGCATACCTGGGATGAAGCCTACTTGGTCATGGTGGATGATATCTTTGATGTGTTCTTGGATTCGGTTTGCGAATATTTTGTTGAGTATTTTTGCATCAATGTTCATAAGGGAGATTGGCCTGAAGTTCTCTTTTTTGTTGTGTCTTTGTGAGGTTTAGGTACCAAGGTGACTGTGGCTTCATAGAATGAGTTTGATAATGCTACTTCTGTTTTGATTTTGTGGAATAGTTTGAAAAGAACTGGAGTTAGCTCTTTTTTGAATGTCTGGTAGAATTCTGTGCTGAAACCATCAGGTCCTGGGCTTTTTTTGGATGGGAGACTTTCGATGACTGCTTCTATTTCCTTGGGGGATATAGGACTATTTAATTGATTTACCTGGTCCTGATTTAGCTTTGGTAAGTGGAATCGATCCAGAAAATTGTCCATTTCATTTAAATTTTCAAATTTTGTTGCTTATAGACTTTTGAAGTCCTAATGATTGCTTGGATTTCCTCAGTGTCTGTAGTTATGTCCCCTTTTCATTTCTGATTTTGTTGATTTGGATGGTGTTTCGCTGCCTTTTAGTTAGCTTGGCTAAGGGTTTGTCTATCTTGTTGATTTTCTCAAAGAACCAGCTCTTGGTTTCATTGATTCTTTGAATTGTTTTATTTGTTTCTAATTGACTGATTTCAGCCCTGAATTTGATTATTTCCATCTGTCTGCTCCTTCTTGGTGTGTCTGCTTCTTCTTTTTCTAGGGTTTTTAAGTGAGCCATTAAGTTGCTTGAATGCGCTGTCTCAAATTTCTTCTTGAAGGCACTTAGTGCTATGAACTTTCCTCTTAGCACTGCCTTCATTGTGTCCCACAAGTTTGGGTATGTTGTGTCTTCATTTTCATTGAGTTCTAGGAAGATTTTAATTTGTTTCTTTATTTCTTCCCTGACCCAGCTGTCATTTAGTAGCAAGTTGTTCAGTTTCCATGTGCGTGTAGGCTTTTTGCTATTTTTGTTGTTACTGAAGTCCAGCTTTATTCCATGGTGATCAGACAGGATACAAGGGATTATTTCAATCTTCTTGTATCTGTTGAGGCTTGCTTTGTGACCATCCATTTGGTCTATTTTGGAGAAGGTTCCATGAGGTGCTGAGAACAAGGTAAATTCTTTTGTGTTTGGGTGTAAGGTTCTGTAAATGTCTGTTAGGTCCATTTGATTCATGACCTCTGTTAGAGATATTGTTTCTTTGTTTAATTTCTGTTTTGTTGACCTGTCCTTTGTTGAAAGTGGGGTGTTGAAGTCTCCCAGTATTAGTGTGTGGGGATCTATGTGTGGATTAAATTTTATCAATGTTTCTTTCACAAATGTGGGTGCCCTTGTATTTGGGACATAGATGTTCAGGATTGTGATGTCTTTTTGGTGGAATTTTCCCTTGAGGAGAATGAAGTGACCTTCCACATCTCTTTTGATTAATTTTGGTTGAAAGTCTATTTCATCAGATATTAGAATGGCTACTCCTGCTTGCTTCTTGTGTCCATTTGCTTGAAAAGCCATCTTCCAGGGTCTGAGCAGTCTGCCCAGTATGACTCATGGCTAATGCCCTGGTGGTAGCTCCAACAGCCGTCAATGAGATGGTAGTAACAATGGTGGCTGTAGTTCCAAGATCCCTTTTCTGTCTGAAGAGAGTCATAGCGTGAGGGGCATCAATGGGCACAGGCACCCAGTGAGGCATGCGAGTAACCAGGGCATACCTAACTTTACTAGCATTCCAGCATTGGGCAAAAAAGCAAGTATCATTACCACAATTACTTGGCTCTATCTGGCTAATAATGAATAAAAATGGGGGATATAGACAAACAGGTGTGGGCTTATAGGAAATATTATGAGAAGCCTTAACCCCTCGTTGGAACATCCTGCGTCAGTTCTAGAACTAGCAGTGGTGGTGTCCGAGGTCTGAGTAGGTTCAGGAGACCATTGCCCCCAGGGGCGAGACGTGCTCCATGCCAATTGACTGACTCCATGTTTTCCTCCAATTTTGAAAGTCATTTAAGGTTCTTAAATTATTTTTTTCCCTTTTTTCTTAAATTTTTCATCAATTACACTTTATTCATTCTGCATCCCCCCATAAGCCCCTCCCTCCCCTCCCAACCCCACCCTCCCTCCTCCCTCTGCTTGCATGCCACTCCCCAAGTCCACTAATAGGGGAGGTTCTCCTCTCCTTTCTGATCTTAGTCTGTCAGTTCACATCAAAAGTAGCTTATGCCTTAGTTGTACATAAAGGAATTAATGCTCAACTAAAAAGAAGCTTGATGGTGTTCAATCAGAGGATTGACCTCGTGCAGGAGCAAATTGATACCCTATGGGAAATCGCTCAACCTGGCTGTCAATGAAAGTATGCTGGACTTTGTGTCACTAGCATACAACATGAGAATTTTTCCTGTGCTGCAAATCTGTCTAAACAATTGTCGAGCTATATTTTAGGTAATTGGACTGGAGAATTCGATACTACGATGGAGCAGCTGAGAGTGGCCATTGTCACAGTAAATTCTACCGGAGTGGACGCAGGACTAGCCACAGGATTATCAACATGGATTGCTGCAGCCATGAATCATCTGAAGGAATGGGCAGGCATGGGAGTGTTAGCAGGCCTTCTGGTGTTGGTCTCCTTGGTTTGCCTGTGGTATATATGCAAGATTAGAGTCTCACAACAGTGTGATGCAGCCATGATCATTCAGGCCTTTACAGCCATTGAAGTAGGACATTCTCCCCAAGCATTGTTGGATACCATAAAAAGCTAAAATGATACGCTCAGGATGCGAGGCTAAGCACTGCACTCAGGGTCAGCCGCTTTGGACCCAGAGAAGAGCATGTCTGATTGCATGCGGGTTGATGCCCCAGGTCCCGCCTCTGAGAAAAAGGTATCTGACGGGTCTGATGCTCTTTGGGTGGATGACACCTAAATGAACATCTGTACAAAGTCCCAATTTATTTCTAATATCAGAGATCAGACCTCTACTCTTGCCTGATGCGTCTAAAACAAAAAGGGGGAACTGTAGAGAGCTGCGGAATGCTATGCCTTAAAGATGGAGCTGGTTTCCGCCTTCCACCTTCCTGATGGTGAGTGCTCTCTGTCATGAACAATTCCACATTTAGCTAAGGCTGAGGATCTGGCTTGCTTCGATGTATGTGGACCTATCTGCATTGCCCCTGTGGCATGCCTGGGTTGGCTACCCAGAGGCTATTTAAGCTGTGGGCTGGCTTTCCCCGGGGTCCGAGGATTGTTCAATGTTCCTGAATAAACTGCATTGAAAAAAAAATAAAAAAAAATAAAAATTAAAAAAAAAATTAAATTAAAAAAAAAAAGACACAATGATATGGAAAATGTGCCTTTGTGGACTACCACCTTTTGAAAGCATGGTCACATAGCTTTCCCTAAGAAAGTATGCATAGAAAACGAAATATATTTCTTGTATTTACTTCTTTTCATTAAAGGAAATTAATCCTCTAAGATGAGTCCTTACCCTTATGACTTAATTACCTTAGTTATTCCCATATGAATGTAATGTTAACAGCAGGGTATGGTAAAAAAAAAAAAAAAAAAAAAAAAAGCCGTCTTCCATCCCTTTACCCTCAGTTAATGTCTATCTTTGTGGCTTAGGTGTGTTTCTTGTATACAACAGATTGCTGGGTTTTGTTTTCACATCCATTCTGTTAGTCTGTGTCTTTTTATTGGAGAATTAAGTTCATTGATATTGAGAGAGATTAATGACCAGTGGCTGTTAGATCCTTTGAATTTGATGTTGGCTGTGGTCATACAGTTGTGTGCTTGGTTGCTTTTTGTTTTATTGTAGTGGGGTTATTTATTTCTTGTGTTTTCTTGAATGTTGCTAGTTTCCTTGGGTTGTATTTTCCCTTCCAGTGTCTTCTGTACTGCTGGATTTGCATGTAGGTATTGTTGAAATTTGTTTTTGTCACTGAATATCTTGTTTTCTCTGTCTATGAGGACTGAGAGTTTTGCAGGGTATAGTAGCCTGGGCTGACATCTGTGCTCTCTTAGGGTCTGCATGATATCCGTCCAGGCCCTTCTGGCTTTCATAGTCTCTGTTGAAAAGTCAGGTGTGATTCTAATGCGTTTGCCATTTTATGTTACTTGGCCTTTTTCTCTTGCAGCTTTTAGTATTTTTTCTTTGTTCTGTATAGTTACGGTTTTGATTATTATGTGGTGGGAGGATTTTCTTTTCTGGTCTAATTTATTGGGTGTTCTATAGGCCTCTTGTATTCTTATTGGCCTCTCCTTTAAGTTGGGGAAATTTTCTTCAATGATTTTGGTGAAAATATTTTCTGGGCCTTGGTGCAGGGAATCTTCTTTTTCTCTATTCCTATTATTCTTAGGTTTTGTCTTTTTATGTTGTCTTGAATTTCTTGGACGGTCTGTGTCAGGAATTTTTTAGATTTAACATTTTCTTTGACAGATACATTTATTTCTTCCATTGTATCTTCCACACCTGAGATTCTTTCTTCCATTTCTTGTAGCCTATTGGTTATGCTAACCTCTGTAGTTCCTGCTCTCTTCCCTAAGTTCTTTCTCTCCACAATTTCTTCCATTTGTGTGTTTTTTTTTTTTAATTTTTCCAATTCTATCTTCAGGTCTTGAGCTATTTTGTTGGTTTCCTTCCCCTGTCTGACTGTATTTTCATGTTTTTCCATCAATTCGTTCAGCTGTTTGTTTGAACAATCCACTGTTTCTTTTATTTCATTCAGTGATTTAAGCATTTCCTCTCTAAAGGCCACAAACTATTTGGCTGCAGCTTCCCGTATTTCTTCACGGATGGCCATAATCTCCTTGTCTTTAATTTCCTCCATTTCTTTACGGATAGCCATGATCTGTTTGTTTTTATCTTCCTCTAATTCTTTTCGTATTTTATTTGTTTCCTCTGTTATCTTCTTCATGAACATAAATATTATGTCATTTCCTTGAATTTCATTTATGCTGGGGTTTCTAGGGCTATTTGCCCCTGGATAACTGGGTTCTGGGGATGCCATATTGTTCTGGCTTTTGTTGGTTGAACTTTTACGCTGTCCTCTACCCATTGGGCTATCTTAGTTGTTTGAATTTAGTTTCTGGTTGTTCCTGGACTCTTGTAGTGGAGAGGATCCCTTTGGCAGGAAGATGGTTTTTCCTGAAGGAAGCCTTCCCAGCTTTTTGGGTATAGTCACTGGATGTCCGGTGTTTTTTCAGGAGTTGCTACAGCTCACCTCAGGCATAGAGACCTGGGTAGTAACTGTGGTCCTGGTTAGTCAAGAGGGCTCTCCTATCACCGGGAGAAGTCCTGGAGACAGCTGCCCTCCTTCTGGGTTTCTTGCTGTAAATTTAGTGATCAGCTGCTGGTTTGGTTGGTTTTGTTAGGGATAACTGGTTGCCCCTTGGAGGAGTATCTGGGGGTTGATCTCAGGGTTCCGGGTCTTTTGTAGGTTTGAGGTTGGGGCTCTGTGCCCCAGAACCCAAGAGGTAATCTGTGGCGGGTGAGTACTGCTCTGGTGTCTTGGGGCACACAGTTCTGCCTGTAAGGTGTATTTGGTACAATGCAGGCCTCTGGGCTGGTGGAACATGCGCCTGCCTGCTAGTCTGTGGGAGCTGAGTTTCCAATCACTCTGTGCTCCCTCTTTGGGCCCAGATCTGTGATGGCTGGGCGTACTCACCTGTCTGCGATCTGCAGGCTGCTAGACTTTCCCTAGGTGACCCCAGCAGCACGGTTTCTTCCTTCCCTGTGGGGTCCTCTCTGGACAGGGGTTCCCAGTCCCTGTTGTACTAGGGCGCACAGCTTGTCTGTACCGCTGAGCTGAGCACGCAGCTCTCTGTGCGGCAGGAGCTCATTTGTGTTATTGGTGGATACCTGCCATCCTAGAGACCTTCTGGGGAAAGACTGGGTGACCCGTGATCAGACTGGCAACTTTGCTTCCCCGTGGGGTTTTCTTGCGACTGGGACTCCCAGTCTCAGGCACCCTTGTGCCCACTGATCAGCCTGGGAAAGTGATTGGGACATGCACACTTGCGGCTCCAGCCCGAAGTCCAAAGCCCGAGTTACCCCTGGATTTCTTCCGGGTTCTGGCTGGGTAGCTGTGAGTGGACCTGACTGATTTCCACGCCGTGGGAACCTCCCCTTACCTGGGAAACATGATCGATGTAGTTTCAGGGCCCAGAGTTCAGTCTCCTGGTCGCTGCAGGGAGAGTGCTATCCAGCTTCTCAGAGGAGGTGCTCTCCCGGCGCTGCCATCTTGGCTCCCCCCGGTTCTGGCTATTTCAAATAAAGCTGCTATGAACATGGTTGAGCAAATGTCCTTTTTGCGTACTTCCACATATTTTGGATATATGCCTAGGAGTGGTATAGCTGGACCTTGAGGAAGCACTATCCCTAATTGTCTGAGAAAGCATCAGATTGATTTACAAATTGGTTGTACAAGTGTACATTCCCAGTAGCCCTGGAGGATTGTTCCCCTTTATCTACATTTTCTCCAGAATTTGTTGTCACTTGAGTTTTTGATCTTATCCATTTTGATTGTTGTAAGGTGAAATCTCAGGGTTGTTTTGATTTTCATTTCCCTAATGACTTAGGATGCTGAACATTTCTTTAATTGTCTCTCTGTCTTTCGATTTTCTTGTATTGAGAATTCTCTGTTTAGCTCTGTACCCCATTTTTCAATTGGATTAATTGGTTGTTGTTGTTTAAATTCTTAAGTTCTTTATATATTCTGGATATTAGCCCTCTGTCAGATATAGGGTTGGTGTAGATCCTTTCCCAGTCTGTAGGCTATAGCTTTGTTCTGATGACAGTGTCCTTTGCTTTACAGAAGATTTTCAGTTTCATGTGGTCCCATTTCTTGATTGTTGCTCTTAGAGCCTGTGCTGTTGGTGTTTTTTTTCAGGAAGTTGTCTCCTGTGCCAGTGAGTTCTAGGTTCTTCCCCACTTTTTCTTCTAACTGATTTAGTGTGTCTGGTCTTATATTGAGGTCTTTGATCCATTTGGACTTTAGTTTTGTGCAGCATGATAAATATGGTACTATTTGCATTTTCCTACATGTAGACATCCAGTTAGATCAATTCCATTTGTTGAAGAAACTGTCTTTTTTTTCCATTGTATGATTTTGGCTTCTTTGTCAAAAATCAAGTAGCCACAGCTGTGTGGGTTCATTTGATTCCATTGACTTACCCTTCTGTTTATATGCCAGTACTTAGCAGTTTTTATTACTATTGCTCTCTAGTACAGCTTGAGATCAGGGATGGAGATACCTCCAGAGGATCTGTTCTTGTACAGGATTGTTTTAGCAATTCTGTTTTTTTTTTTTTTTGTTGTTCATTTTTCCTTATGAAGCTGAGAATTGTTCTTTCAAGGCTTGTAAAGAATTGTGTTGGTATTTTGAGTTCAGTTTTTTTTTTGTTTGTTTGTTTGCATTTCCCAAAAGGCTAAGAATTTTGAACATTTCTTTAAGTGTTCCCAGGCCATTACCAGTCTCTCTATTGAAGAAGAATCTATTTATATCGAGACTCCATTTTTAATAGGGTTATTTTGTTTGTTGCTGTTTAGTTTCTTGAGGTTTATATATGCAGGATATTAGCCCTTTGTTGAATGTGAGTTTGGTGAAGTTCTTTTTCCATTCTGTAGGCTACCCTATATCCTGCTGTTTGTTCCCCTCGGGATTATTTTCTCTTCTTCTAGAGTTTTCAGGTGTTCTGTTAATTAGCTAGTAATAGTTCTCACTAATTTCTTTATGAAGGCACTTAGTACTATGAACTTTGTTCTTAGCATTCATTGTGTCTCATACATTTGTTTTTTTTCCTTTGTGTGTGCTTCTTTTTTTATTAATTACACTTTATTCATTTTGTATCCCCCCATAAGCACCTCCTTCCTCCCCTCCCGACCCCACCCTCCCTCCCCTTTCTGCATGCATGCCACTCCCCAAGTCCACTGATAAGGGAGGTTCTCCTCTCCTTTCTGATCTTAGTCTATCAGTTCACATCAAAAGTGGCTGCATTGTCCTCTACTGTGGCCTGGTAAGGCTGCTCCCCCACAGGGGGAGGTGATCAAAGAGAAGGTCAATCAAATTATGTCAGAGGCAGTCCCTCTTCCCATTACTATGTAACCCACTTGGACACTGAACTGCCATGGGCTACATCTGTGCATGGGTTCTAGGTTATCTCCATGAATAGTCCTTGGTTGGAGTATGAGTCTCTGGGAAGTTCCTTGTGTTCAAATTTCCTTGTTCTGTTGCTCTCTTTGTGGAGATCCTGTCCTCTCCAGCTCTTACTATTTCCCAGTTCTTACATAAAATTCCATTCACTCTGCCCAACAGTTGCCCATCAGGCTCAGCATCTGCTTTGATAGTCTGTAGGGCAGAGGCTTTCAGAGGCCCTCTGTGGTAGGTTCCTAGTTTGTTTCCTGTTTTCTTCTTCTGGCTTTCAGAAGCCCTCTGTAGAAGGTTCCTAGGTTGTTTCCTGTTTTCTTCTTCTTCTGATGTCCATCCTCTTTGCCTTTCAGGATGAGGATTGACCAATTTAGTTAGGGTCCTCTCTCTTGCTTAGTTTCTTTAGATGCACAGATTTTAGTGGGTTTGTCCTATGTTGTATGTCTATATGAGTGAGTATATTCCATGTGTGTCTTTTTGCTTCTGGGACAACTCACTCAGGATGATCCTTTCCAGGTCCCACCATTTACCTGCAAATTTCATGCTGTGCATTTATTCTCATTAGTCTATTCTCATTGACATCTTTAATTTCATTATTTTTTTCTTGACCCAACAGTCATTGAGTAAAGAGTTGCTCAGTTTTATGAGTTTTAGGATTTTTCTTCTTTCTTTCTTTCTTTCTTTCTTTCTTTCTTTCTTTCTTTCTTTCTTTCTTTTTTTGTGGAAGTCGAGCTTTAATTTGTGGTAATCTGATAAGATAAAGGAGGTTATTTAAATTTTCTTGTATCTGTTGAGATTTTATTTGTACTGAGTACATGATCAATTTTGGAGAAGGTTCTTTGGGTTGCTGAGAAGAAGATATATTCTTTTGTGTTTGGGTGAAATGTTTTGTCGTTATCTGTTAGGTTCATTTGAGAATGATATTGGTTATTTCTGTTATTTTTCTGTTTAGTGTCTGTCTGGATGACCTATCAATTTGTGAAAGTAGTGTAATGAAGTCTCCAATTATTAATGTGTGGAATTTAATGTGTGATTTAATATTTAGTGATGTTTCTTTTACAAATGAATGCATTTGCATTTGGAGAATGGATTCTCACATTTGAGCCCTCATCTTTTAAAAAGCACAAAATGTCCATCCTTTAAAAAGAGTATAGGAATATATCAAAAAGAGTGAGAAAGCATTGGCTATTTTCTTAGGGAATGAGGTTTGATGGCCATGATCCACATGGTGGCTCACAAACAGCACAAATCCATTTCCAGGATCTGCGTTTATTGGTTTCCATGAGCACCAGGCACACAAATGGTACAAAAACACTAATGCAGACAAAAGACTACAATATATGTAGAGTAAAAATATATTAAAAAATTTATTCTAAATTTTTATCATTGTTAAGTTTGTTTTATTCCAGATTTTCCAGGGATGATTCGGTGTGTACAATCTGATAATTACAAAGAAAAATCTTATGTGCTTAAAACTGTTTTTTATGCCAACTTGACCCAAACTAAGGCTACCTGGAAAGTGAGAAACTCAAGTAAAGATTCTAAGGAAAATAATATAATCAGTAAAATACCTTGCTTGGTTTCATAGAGCATCTCTATACTTTCATCTTTCCTTGCACAGATACATTTCTTTTTGCAGAGTCACACTTATAATCATCAACAAGTACATGAACATAGATAATTTTATTGATTTTCTGTTAGCATTTTGAAGATTAATGCTTTGAGATTACTCAATTCCCACCATTAAAATCTGTTTTCACTGAGGTTGAGAATAGCACAGATACATGATTACAATCATGAGTGTCTAAAGGGAGTTGGACAACATGAATATTTTACAAACTAATGGTAGTAGACTCATTTTTAGGGAATTTGAATCTAACCCTCCCAGCATTTACATTTGATCAGGAATATGGATCTGGTCATAAAATACTTCCCATGGAAAAGGTCTCAAATGCAATTGGAAAGTAGTGGGTGACTCCATAGGAGCAATGCCATTATTGCACCAGTGACCACATCGTGCTTGGGAGGTGACTCACTGCATGAAGGTTCCAGAGACAGATAACACCACTGATGTCTTGTTTTTCCCAGTGGCCCACAGATCACCTTCCAGTACTATGAATGTGAGCCAGCTCAGAAGTATCTCTGTCACTCTGAAATTGATTTTCCTACATCTTGGAGCCAAAGTATGTTGTGGCTTCAGCAATAGGGTCATACCATCTAGTCATGGTGGGAAACTAAAAACAGTGGAAATGTTCAGTGCTGTTTTGAAGGTCTCCCAGCTTTCCTGGCCATAAACTATAGGTACATAGCACAGTACACATTCATACAAATTCACATGTTAGAGGTGTGTCATGTATTAATAAACAAATTAAATATAAATTTTGAATTAAACAGTGATTTTGTGCACATGGTCCTTTGGAAGATATTAAAAAATTTTACATAAATGCTAATAAGTGCATGATACAGTCCTCGTGACTGAGACAATTTTCAAAACATCATCAGGCTTCATTAGTAAACTTGTATTATGATATTTTGCTTGTTGAATTTAAAAAGAATGTGGAGTAAAGTCCACTGCTATTCCACGGGTAGATTATTACTTTTGTCTCATTTTTCTTTATTATTAGTTATTATCATTACTTGCAATTTATTTGCTTTGTATGCCAGTCATAGTCCCCTAATTTCCTCCTTGTCCCACCTTCCCCTCCCTCTTCCTCCACTATAGGAGTAGTCCTCCTCCACTACTGTCTGACTGTCGCCTATCAGATCCTATCAGAACTGCCTAGATCCTTTTCCTCAGTGGGCTGTCTAGGTCGCCCCACCAGGGAAAAGTGATCAAGGAGCAAGCATCCAACTTCATGTCAGAGACTGCCTAGAAGCCTCACTAGGGAACCCACATGGAGACTAAGAGTCTATAGGATACATCTGAACAAGAGGTCTAGATCCTTGGTTGATTCATCAGTCTCTGCAGTCCCCCCTGGGCCCTACTTTTTTGGTTCTCTTACTCTCCTTGTAAAGCTCCTGTCCCCTCTAGGTCTTTCTATATCCCCCTTTCTTCCAAAAAACTCTCTACACTCTGTCCAAAATTTGACTGTGAGTCTCTGCATCTTCTTTGATCCCCTGCTGGGTGGAGTCTTTTAAAGGATATCCGTGCTAGCTCTTGTCCTGTTCCCTCTCATCTACCCCTTCTGGTGTCTATAGTGTTTTCCCTTCTGAATGAGAATTAAGAATTTTTACAAGGGTCTTCCTTGTTGTTTAGCTTCTTAATGTCTGTAGATTTTAGTATGTTTATGCTATATTATATGGCTAATATCCACTTATTAATGAGTATATACCATGTATGACTTTCTGCTTCTGGGATACCTCATTCAGAATGATCTTTTCCTTCTCACACCCATCAAAATGGCTAAGATAAAAAACTTAAGTGACAGCACATGCTGGAGAGGATATGGTGAAAGGGGAACATTATTCCATTGTTGTTGGGAATGTAAACTTGTACAACCACTTTGGAAATCATTCTGGTGCTTTCTCAGACAACTAGAAATAGCGCTTCCTCAAGACTCAGCTAGAGCATCCTAGACATATAGCCAAGGACATTTGCTACCATGTTTGTAGCTGCTTTATTTGTAATAGAAAGAATCAGTAAACAACCCAGATGTCCCTCAGCTGAGGAATGGATTCAGAATTTGTGGTACATTTACACAATGGAATACTACTCAGCACATAAAAACAAGGAAATCATAAAATTTGCAGCTAATGGTGGGATCTAGATAAGATCATCCTGAGTGAGGTTTCCCAGAATCAGAAAGACATACATGGTGTATGCTCACTTATAAGTGGATTTTAGACATATAATATAGGATGAACCTACAAATATCTGTACACCTAAAGAAGCTAAGCAAGAAGGAGGGCCCTCGGTAAGATGATCAATACTCACTCAGAAAGACAAATGGGATGGACATTGGAAGAAGGAGAAAAGAGGAAACAGGACATGAGCCTACCACAGAGGGCCTCTGAAAGACTCTACCCAGCAGGGTATTAATGCAGATGGTGAGGCTCGTAGCCAATCTTTGGGCAGAGTGCAGGGAATCTTATGAAAGAAGAGGGAGATAAAAAGACTTGGAGGTAACAGGAGTTCCACAAGGAGACCAACAGAACCAAAAAAATCTGGGCCAAGTGATCTTTTCTGAGACTGATATTCCAGCCAAGGACCATGCATGGAGATAACCTCAACCCCCTGCACAGATTTAGCCCATGGCACCTCAGTCTCCAAGTGGGTACCCTAGTAATGGGAGCAGGGACTCTCTCTGAGATGAACTCAGTGGCTGGCTCTTTGGTCACCTTCCCCTGAAATGGGTGCAGTCTTCCCAGGCCACAGAGGAAGATAATGCAGTCAGTTCTGATGATACCTGATAGGCTAAGGGGTCATGGGAGGAGGACCTCCCCTATCAGTGTATTTGGGGAGGGGCATTTGAGGTGATGAGGAAAGAAGAGTAGGATCTGGAGGGGATGGGGGCAGCTACAGCTGGGATATAATGTGAACAAACTGTAATATATATATATATATATATATATATATATATATATACTATCTCAGAAGCTGTTTTATTCGTGGGGGGATATAATTTCCTTTGGCTTTTTCATAATGTGAACCATGCAGTCAGCGATGGTACAATGAGGAAAGACGTTAACCCTAACTTAGTATCCAAGGCACAGGCAGGCTGATTACAATGAAATAAATAAGGATCATCATTATAAAGTGGCCAGTGTGGCCTTTTCAATAAAAGGACAGTCCCAACCCCATCACCATCACCATCAGTCTGCATCATTCAAAGTCCTGAGATCACTGGTGTTTTATTATCACTGCTGCCACTGAAGCAGAAGGGAAAACCTGAGTGCTCCGAACTGCAGTTCTGAATGGAAATGAGTGGGAAGTATCCAGGTTAGCTGTTGTGTGGATATGGCATAAGCCAGAGAGTTAAGTAGGGGTGACGAAGAGAAATTTGGTACCCACACAAAGACCAGTCTGAGGTTGAGGAATAGCTACAAACAGCATTGTTCAAATTAAGTGGTATGATTCTAACAAATGACCCATAAGGCCAAGTCTATTATTATGTTGAACAAGAAGAACTCACAGTGGGTCACTGAGTTGGAAGTTCATCTTTAAAAGCACATCCAAAGTTCCTTTTATGACTTTAAGTGCTGCCTCCAGACAGTATTTAAACAAACGGTAGCTTAGAGACAGAGGAACATAATTTTAACATTCCATCAGAAATCTATACTTTGATTTTGGAGAAAAATAATGGGACTGAGGATCTCAATAAATTCATAATTTCAGGATGTGCAGATATAATGTAGATACAAATAACACTTGTTTCTCTGTATTTATTAGCTAAAACATTATGTTTTAATTTTGTTAAAGTGGAACTCTGGTAATAATTGTTATCCAAATAATCATCCATGACAATTTGCATTTGCTGAGTGTTAACTTTATGTCAGAGTTAATAAACAGTACTGAGGACATCAGCATGAGCACACTGGAGATGTTGTTTCACATCAGAAAACAGTGAACAAACAAAGACAGAGAGAAAAGATGTGATATGTGTTTGCAATGTTTACCGTAAGGCATAGGAACCATCAGAGTTGGCATTTGCATGGACCTCTGTAGGGTATCAGAGCAGCTGCTGAGACTCCTAGCCAGGTTTCAGGGAATCTTATGAAAGAAGGAGGAGATTAGAAGACCTGGAGAGGACAGGAGCTCCAAAAGGAGAGCGACAGAACCAAAAAATCTGGGCACAGGGGTCTTTTCTGAGACTGATACTCCAACCAAGGATTATTTGTGGAGATAACCTAGAACCTCTGCATGGATGTAGCTCACGGAAGTTCAGTGTCCAAGTGGGTTGCACTTTAATGGGAACAGTGAACTGTCGCTGACATGAACTGATTGGCCTGCTCTTTGATCACCTCCTCCTGGGGTGGGAAGAGCAGCCTTACCAGGACACAGAGGAAGACAATGCAGACAGTCCTGATGAGACCTGATAGACTAGGATCAGAAAGAAGGAGAGGAGGACCTCCCCTATCAGTGGATTTGGGGAGGGACATGGTGGAGAAGGGGGAGGGAGGGTGGGATTGGGAGGGGAGGAGGGATGAAGCTGCAGGGGGGATACAAAGTGAATAAACTGTAATTAATAAAAATAAAAAAGATACAACTGTTACAAATGTGCCACTGAAAATATTTCTAAGGAAATATAAATACTATATTCTGAGAATTGAACAGACCTGGAAGAATATTGGAGTTTCTTTGATCTCTGTGATCACATAGACTTTTCTTGCTGCCTGTAAGTTTGTAAAATAGGGACCAGCCCTGGCGGATGCAACTCTTCATTTCTTCAAGGAAATCTATATGCTCTGAACATTTATTTGCTTACAGTTCACCACACTTTTAAAATTCTGCTTTGCTTTCCTCACTGCTGCTCTGATTAGCTTCAATCCTAAATCTCTTAGGACCAAGCTGTTTCTTCCTGCAGGAAGTTATGCTCCATAGCAGTGCCCACCCTACCCCTTCTGTTCCTTAGCACCATTTCTCTCAATGTCTTCTCTCTTCTACAATTTCAGTGCCAGACCTAACACATCACCATCATCAACTCCATCACCATCACCATCAGTCTGCATCAGTCAAAGTCCTGAGATCACTGGTGTTTTATTATCACTGTAATCTGTTTTATTAGCCCAGGGACTAAAGCAAAGATGACATCCTGTGTTTGTTAGGTGACATTTTCTCCCTGCTGGCTTCTCAGATGTCCCTAGGTCCATGCAAATAAGTACATTTTAAAAAAAAGATTCATATATACCACTTCTGAGCATATACCCAAAGGATGCTCCATCCTTCCTCAAGGATACTTGTTTAACTATATTCATGGAATCTTTATTTATAATAGAAAATGGAACTCAGTTGAGGAATGGATAAAGAAAGAGTGGTACCGGACATTGGAAGAGGGAGAAACAGGGAACAGGATAGAGCCTACCACAGAAATACTCTGAAACACTCAACCCAGCAAGGTATTAAAGCAAAGGCTGAGACTCATCGGCAGCCTTTGGGCAGAGTGCAGTGAATCTTATGTAAGAATAGGAGATAGAAAGACCTGGCGGGAAGTGAAGCTCCACAAGGAAACTTGACAACAGAACCAATAAATCTGGGCCCAGGGGCCTTTTCTGAGACTGATACTCCAACCAAGGACTATGCATGGACATAACCATGAACCCCTGCACAGATGTAGCCCATGGCAGCTCAGTGTCCAAATGGGTTCCCCAGTAATAGGAATAGGGATTATCTGTGACCTGAACTCAGTGGCTGGCTCATTGATCACCTCCCCCTGAGGAAGGAGCATCCTTACTAGGCCACAGAGGAAGATACTGTAGCCAGTCCTGATGAGACATGATAAGCTAGGGTCACAGGAAAAGGGAGAAGGATCTCCCTGATCACTGTACTTGAGGAGGGGATGGAAGGAGATGAGGGAGGGAAGGTGGGGTTGGGAGGGAATGAGGGAGGGGACTCCAGCTGGGATACAAAGTGAATAAACTGTAATTAATAAAAAAATAAGAATGATCTTCAAAAGATTATCCTGAGTGATGTATCTCAGAAGCAGAAAGACACACAGTATATGCTCACTTATAGGTGGATACTAGATCTATAATATAGGATAAACATACTAAAATCTGTACACCTAAAGAAGCTAAACAAGAAGGAGGTCCCTGGGTAAGATGATCAATCCTCACTCAGAAAGACAAACAGGATGGACATTGGAAGAAGGAGAAAACAGGAAACAGGACAGAAGCCCAACACACAGGGTCTCTGAAACACTCTACCCAGCAGTATATCAAAGCAGATGCTGAGATTCTTAACCAAAATTTGGGCAGAGTTCAGGGAATTCTATGAAAGAATGGGGAGGTAGGGGGACCTGGAGAGAACAGGACCTCCACAAGGAGAGCAACATAACCAAGAAATCTGGGCACAGGGGTCTTTTCTGAGACTGATGCTCCAACCAAGGACCATTCATGGATATAACCTAGAACCCTTGTTCAGATGTAGCCCATTGTAGCTCAGTCTCCAAGTGAGTTTCCTAGTAAGAAGAACAGGGACTGTCTCTAACATGAGCTCAGTGGAAGGCTCTTTGACCCTCCTCCCCCTGATGGGGGAGCAGCCTAGCCAGGCCACAGATTTGCACTTGGAGAAGGGAATGGGAGGAGATGAGGGAGGGTAGGGGGTTTGGGGAGGAAATGAGGGAGGGGGCTAGAGCTGGGATACAAAGTGAATAAAGTGTAATTAATATAAATATTTAATTTAAAAAAATGTGAATGTGGAATCTTCCCAAGGGTCTTCCTTGTTGTTTAGCTTCTTTATGTCTGTAGATTTTAGTATATTTATCCTATGTCATATGGCTAATATCCACTTATAAATGAGTATATACCATGTATGTATCTCTGCTTCTGGGATAGTTCACTCAGGATGACCTTTTCCATCTCATACTCACCAGAATGGCTAAGATCAAAAACTCAAGTGACAGCACTTGCTGGAGGGGATATGGTGAAAGGGAAATTCTCCAGTGTTGCTGGTGGAAATATCAACTTGTAGAACTACTTTGGAGATAAATCTGGCGCTTTCTTAGGAAACTAGGAATAGGGCTACTTCGAGACTCAGCTATACCATTACTAGGCATATATCTGAAAGATGCTGAACCTTACAACTTTTGCTTAGCTGTGTTCATAGTAGCTTTATTCATAATCGCTAGAATCTAGACACAACCTAGATGTTCCTCAACCAAAGAATGGATACAGAAAGTGTGATACATTTACACAATGGAATATTACTCGATTACTAAAAACAAGGAAATCATGAAATTAGCAGGCAATTGGATGTAACTTTTCTCTTTTTTTTTTTTAATTAACGTTTTTCTTCTTACCCCAATTAGCATTTTGGTAGATATCTGTGTTAAACAAATTGATGTTTTTATAATTTGGCAACAGATAAATTGAAGAATATGGTATGTAGAATTATATTTAAATGGAATTTACTAAGTTATTATTCAAAGAGAAAAACATTTAAGTTTGGTAAACATTGTTTTTTTTTTTTTTTTAAGGAAGAAATAAGAGAATGGGTTGAATAACATTCCTCTATAAAGGTTCATTCATATTTGTATTTCTTTGAATAATTAATAATATTCTGCTGGCTGATTACTAAGCATTATTTTCTTCAAAGTATTATTAAACCTATACCTGAATTGGTAAAGTGGTAAATACATTGAATATAAGTAAATTTCCTGACCTTAACCTTACTCTGTGAGATCAGTATCAGTTACTTGAATTTTTTAGTACAGATTTCTGGATATTAGGAATATCTATTGGAATCCATGTAATTCTTTATCAACCTTTTCATGGCATTTTTCATCTCTTTATTTCTCATTGTGTAAATGGCTGGATTTAGGAGAGGTGTAAAAACAGAGTAAAATACAGCAAAAAATTTGTCCAACCAGGTGATTTGTATAGGGCTCACATAGATGAAGATGCAGGGCACAGAAAAGATCATCACCACTGTGATGTGGGCAGAGCATGTGGACAGGGCCTTAGATGCACCAGCTTTAGAGCTCTGGCGAACAGTTATAAGGATATATGTATAGGATATGAGCAACAGAATGAAGCAGGGCATACCCACAACTCCACAGTCAACATTTGTAAAAATATCTAAGTCATGGGAATCCACACAAGCTAACTTGATTATCAGTGGTATATCACAGAAAAAACTATCAATTTCCTTGGGCCCACAAAAGGGCAGCTGCACAATCACTACCAGGTGACTCATGGCATGAATAAAGCCAATGGCCCAACAAGTCAACACCAGCACACTGCATCTTTTCAGGTTCATGATGGTGAAGTAGTGGAGTGGTTTGCAGATGGCCACATAGCGGTCATAAGCCATAACCACCAACAACACCACCTCTCCTGCAGCGATGCAATGGGTGAAAAAGACCTGAGACATGCAGCCTGAAAAAGAAATGGTCTTGTTTTCTCTGAGAAAGTCTGTGATCATTTTAGGAGTGGTGACTGAGGAAAGCCACATGTCAACAAAGGACAGGTTGGCTAACAGGAAGTACATAGGGGAATGGAGATGGGGATCAGTGGTTATTATAAACATGACGACAATATTTCCAGATACAACGAGTATATAAAGCATCACAAACATCACGAAGAGTGAAAGCTGAACACTGTGTGAATGAGCAAGTCCTAAAAACACAAATTCTGACACTGTGGACTGATTACCTCTATCCATTTTATTCAGTGTGTCTTTAGAAACAACCTGAAGAGAAAAAACAGTCAATTAGAAGAATGTGGACAGTGAGTTATCTAGTTGAACCTGACATTCGTATTGTTATGAAGTTAACATCTACACCTGCAATAAAAAAATCTAAATGTAAGGACAATTCTTTGTCAGCTTTGAGAAACATTGCTGCCCAAAGTGAAAGCTCATGAGCCAAATGTATCTCCCCAAGAGGAGAAGCATCAGGTGTGACTGCTATGCACATACTCTAGTTAGAAATACCTCTTACAGGAGTACAGTGAGGATGCAAGATGGCAATTCGAAGGCCTGAAAGTGTTGCTTCGTCTAAAAGTATTTGTTTCCATTTCTTTACCTTAATTTAATACTGTGTTGTCAATGTGTAAAAGAGAACATTCACAGTAAAATTAACAAGGTTTTGTAGTATTTGGGGTCAAGTGATAAATAGAATGTTTTTTTTCAGCATCCTTTATGTATATTTTAACACAATATTGTTTGCACAGGTTTAGGCAAGTATCTTATTATAAAACTGAGTACTATGTTTAAGACAAGTTTATTTGTGAATGTATATGTGTGTGTGTATTTGTGTGTGAATATATGTAATCAGCTTCCTTTAAAATACTTGATACAGTTCTTCCCAGTTGACAGACACATATTTGAATTATGGAACATGTAGATGCATAGTAGCCACACTTTCTATTTTCCAAAAACCTATCATGATCTCTCTTTACTTTGCTCAAGAGTGTTAAAAGCATTTTAAAAATCTATCTATCTATCTATCTATCTATCTATCTATCTATCTATCTATTCATTTATTTATTTATTTATATTTAATGTGGATGAGGGCTCTATCTGCATGAATCCTTGCCAGGAAGAAGAGAGCATCAGATCCCATTATACATGGTTGTGAGTTGACATATGGTTGCTGGAATTGAACTCATGACATCTGGGTGAGCAGCCAGTGCTCTTTTTTTTATTTTATTTTTCATCAATTACACTTTATTCATTCTGCATCCCCCCATAAGCCCCTCCTTCCTCCCCTCCCAATCCCACCCTCTCTCCTCCCTCTGCATGCATGCCACTCTCCAAGTCCACTGATAGGGGAGGTTCTCCTCTCCTTTCTGATCTTAGTCCATCAGTTCACATCAAAAGTGGCTGCATTGTCCTCTACTATGGCCTGGTAAGGCTGCTCCCCCCAGAGGGAGGTGATCAAAGAGCAGGCCAATCAGATTATG
The DNA here is from genome assembly GCF_030254825.1 of Meriones unguiculatus. Taxonomy (NCBI): domain Eukaryota; kingdom Metazoa; phylum Chordata; class Mammalia; order Rodentia; family Muridae; genus Meriones; species Meriones unguiculatus. The sequence goes on from NC_083365.1 coordinate 29,521,423, forward strand.
TCAGAGGCAGTCCCTCTTCACATTACTATGTAACCCAATTGGACTCTGAACTGCCCTGGGCTACATCTGTGCAGGGGTTCTGGGTTATCTCTATGAATGGTCCTTGGTTGGAGTATGAGTCTCTGGGAAGTTCCCTGTGTTCAAATTTTCTGGTTCTGTTGCTCTCCTTGTGGAGACCCTGTCCTCTCCAGCTCTTACTATTTCCCAGTTCTTACATAAAATTCCCTTCACTCTGCCCAACAGTTGTCCATCAGGCTCAGCATCTGCATTGATAGTCTGTAGGGCATAGGCTTTCAGAGGCCCTCTGTGGTAGGTTCCTAGGTTGTTTCCTGTTTTCTTCTTCTTCTGATGTCCATCCTCTTTGCCTTTCCGGATGGGGATTGGACATTTTAGTTAGGGTCCTCTCTCTTGCTTAGTTTCTTTAGATGCACAGGTTTTAGTGGGTTTGTCCTATGTTGTATGTCTATATGAGTGAGTATATACCATGTGTGTCTTTTTGCTTCTGGGACAACCCACTCAGGATGATCCTTTCCAGATCCCACCATTTACCTGCAAATTTAACCACTGGGACACCTCCGAGTCACTGTTGTAAGTACTTTGGAAGGCCCAGATTCAATAAGACCTTCTAATATTTTATTTGCAATTCTTTGAACTTGGTGCCAATTCTCATAGAAAATGTTGACATTGGCTTAAAAAATTAAACAAAATCAATGAGCAGAAACTCATGTACTAATAGTTTCATGAACATTTACACCAAATATTTATTCTTTCCTGTGGTAATAAGTTTTACACATAGATTGTTTTGTATCAAAGTTCTAAACTTTGGAATTGAGTCAATATTTGTATTTTTGTAACATTTGTGTATATAGTCATGATTATTCACTATAGTAGATCCCAGGTGGTATATTCACATGACCTCATAGTTCTGTAGTCATTCACAATGTCTCCTTTGCTGGCAGATTTCTTTAACCTGATTTGTGAAATGGACAAGTGTTTTGCATCTTCTCATGATTTGTTTTACATTTCTTCCTATTTCTGAGCTGAAAATTAACTTATCTACAGTCTTTTCTATGAGTGAACAATACTGGATCTGATTAAGAAACAGCAAATCTTGTTCAGTGTTAGCATTTTGCTGATTATACTGATCATTAGGAAAGGAATGGTGATGTGATGCCCTAATATACTGAGGCTGTGCCTGTTCTGGTGGTGTTTGCATTGATTGCAAACCGTAGAAACTTCTGTTGGATTAGAAAAGGTAGAGTGAAATCATTAATAGTTTTGTAATAATGATAAAACATATAGCAACATTGCTCAATCCACATATAATGGGAATTGATAAAGGAGATACCTAGAAATGTTCAAGAATAATCCTGGAGAAAAATGTTGGAGAAATGAAATGACTTACCAAATACGTTTCTTTTTTTTCCCCCAAGATCACATTTTCTTCCATTTGATGTGTGCTTGTGAAGACATCTGCGACACGCAGAGGCTTTTTATTGGAACCATTTTTTTTTCAGCCTGGCCTATAGTTTCTGCCTGAACTTGTCCCATAGGTTAATTCACTTTTTCTGTATTCTGAACAAAATGAGAGACTGGGATGTAATTATCTTAGACATATCTTAGCAATTGTTTTGTTAAAAACAATACCAAGTGCTACATATTTGAGGAATTAGAAAGACATTCTTATTAATCACCACCAAAATGACATTACTCTATTATTCAAAGTATTCGTAGTAAAAGAATCCATTAGAATTGTTTTCTTTTCCTGTACTTTTTTGTATGTTTTAAAAGAATATTGTTTTTACTGTTTTAAGCAATGATTTTAATGTTCAGCTGAACACTTTACATAAGATTGTGTATATGTAACCATACATAATCCCTTTTCTTTAAAATACCTGCCACTGCCCTATAAGTTGACATACACCTATTCAGTAACTATGGGCTATGTAGATGCCAAAGCCGTATTAGTTATGTGACTCTTTTCTTTTCACCTGACAACACTTCATGGTTCCTTTGTTTCTCAGCGGTGCTCTATGTATTTTAGAGGGCCTAGATTCAGTAGAATGTTCTGTTACTCCATCTGGAATTCTTGCCTTTGTCTTGGTGTCTATTCTATTAGAAAAGCACTAACTTTGGCTTTTTTATCAATAATATTAAAAAATCAACAAAGGGAAACAAACTAAATGATCTTTTTAGGACCATTTAAACCAAGTATTTATTCTATCTTCTGATTAAAGATTGTCCATGTAGAAGTTTTGTATCAAAAGTGTAAACTCTGTATTAGTGTCAGTATTTAGATTTTGTTAAGTATTGTGGATAGAGTCAGAATTACAGGCATAAGTAGATGCTATGCGATAGATTCTCATATCTTTGAACTTGTACGCTCATTTCTTCCAATGTCTTGCTTGTTGGTAGCCTCCTTGATCTGATATATGAAATAATCAGGAATTATACCTCTTTCCATTCACTTGACTGTTTCTTCCTAATTCTGAACTAAAAATTATCTCATACTGTGCACACTATAATCAAACATTATTTTGCTCCTGATCAAGAGACAGAGAATTCTTGTATAATGTTAGCTGGATGTCGCTTATACCACTGGTTAATGAATGATACAGCCACTAACACACTGATGGTGTGATTTGGTCTGATATTAATCCATAGAATATTATGGTGGCTTAGAAGATTTTGAAGCCATTTAATTACCTTCTAAAAATGACGCATGATATAGAAAATATGCTCAAATAAATTTATAATAGAATTGGTAGAAATGATACCTATAAATATTTTGAGAATTGTCTTAGAATGTTGGAGAGATAAAATGACTTACAATACAAGTTTTTCTCGTTGATCATATTTTTTTTTCCATCTGATGTATGCTCCGGAGGACATCCATTTCATGCAGATGTAGTCTCTTGGAAGCACATTCTCTACACCTGACCTATATTCACTGCCTCAAGTTGTTCCCATAGGTGAATTGACTTGTTCTGTATTTGGAGCAATAGGAGGACCATGAAAATAATTATCATGGACATCTCTCAGGGATTCTCTGTTAAGAATGATACCAAGGGCTACTTATTTGTGAAATTACAGAGACATTAGTCATCACAGAATTGACAACATTAGTTCATTTTCAAAATTATTCACATGACCAATAATAACCAAGGAGAAGTTTTCTGAAATCATGTTATGTTAATATGTCTATTTCATAGGTGAATTAAATTTTTTTATAGTTACAAGAGGCTATATGCTGGACAGTGTGAAATATGACTAAAACAAATTCCTTGCTGTGAATGCAGTTTCCTAATGCATGACCGGGTTGAGTCTAATTGGTAGGCAATTTTGGTCACTTGCTGGATTCATCTTAGTACGATATGTGACTCTATGTGGTGGTGGAAGTCACGCACTGGATGTAAAAACATTAACACTCCATTAACGTTCTTTTTTACTATTACATAGACATTAATGATGTGTATGTATATGTATATATGTTGTAGATATTGATGATATATAAAAATATAAATATATACATATGTACACACACAAACACTCACATACGTATATATGTCATTATGTGTTTATGAAAATTAGAGAAGAACTTTGTGGTGTTGGTTCTCTTCAACTTATCAAGTGCCCTGCAAATGAACTCAGGTGGACAGAGTTGCATAGGAAGCCTTTTAATCTAATAAGCCACGTGCCCAATACCCCTCCCATTATGATTATGTAAAACAATTATAGATAAACAATTAAAATATTTTGCTTTCAATTTAAATTTAATAATATATAAATAAATAAGAATATAATAAAAGAAGTGACATTTAGGTCTGATAGGTGACTCTACAATGGTAGTAGGTATGATTTGAATGCCAAGTTATACACATCCATTAAGACCTACAATTTTCAGGCAAGACTTTATGAAAATCAAGAGCTTCTATACAGCCAAAGGGAAAAAACATTAACTGAGTGAATGGAAAGAATTTTCCAATAGAATGGGAAAGAATTTTTACTAGCCATACACCTGATGGAGAATTAACTCTAGTGTGAACAAAGAACAACAAAACACAGATTCATGAGGAGGTGGGCTTTTATTGGGATTAGGGGAGAGAGGCTAACAGAGAAGAGGGAAGAAAGGGTGAGGAATAAATAACACTAAGGATATTTGATAGGCTTTAAGATAACATTGCTTTATATTTATGTAACTTAAATATGTTTATATCCTGAATGAAGTTCTGTCACTTGGGCTGACAATACTCCCCACAAGACTACCTAAAATTAGCAAAACAAAACAAATTAAAACAAACATAAAAACTTGCAGAAAAAAACAAGCTCTAAAACCAGGCATGAGATATTTCTTTACAAGTTGTTGGTCAGGACAGTCAGAGATTTCCAAAATCTATAGGCTATTTCTATTGCTTTTGCTTTCCTTCCAAAGGTTGAAGATAAGTCTGTATTGTGGAAGGCACCAATTATCTCAGAGAAAGGACTTGGAAGATTTGAGCCAGATCTCACAGGATTAACCTCCTCCCTGAGTACTGACCATCATAATAACTGACATTGCTATTCAAGCTTCCAGTAGAGGAAAGCAATCACTATTGCTACTAGCTGAGATGCATATTACCAGTCTTGCAAGTTACTCCTAGAGTAGCAATAGTGGCACTCAGATCCTGAATTTGATCTGATGTTGACTATTAGCTTGCCTTGTATACCTTTACTGTGTTTAGGTATGTGCCTCGTATCCCTGATGACTCCAAAACTTTTATCATGAAGGGGTTTTCAATTTTGTCAAAGGTCTTTTCAGCATCTAGTGAGGTGATTATGTTTTTTTTTTTTCAGGTTTATCATCATCATCATCATCATTTACAATTTATTCACTTTGTATCCAGCTGAGGACCCCTCCCTCATCTCCTCCCATTCCCACCTTTCCTTCTTCCTCAACTCTGTCTCTTCCCTAGTTCACTGATAGGGGAGGACCCTCTCCCCTACTATCTAACCTTAGCCTATCAAGTCTCATCAGGACTAACTGGATCCTATTTCTCCCTGGCCTAGTAAGTTCATCTCACCAGGGGGTGGTCATCAAAGAACAGGCAACTGAGTTCATGTCGGAGACTGCCCCTGTTCTCCATGGAATCCCCATGGAGACTGAGCAGGGTGTCTAGGTCCTTTCCATGCCTGGTCCTCGGTTGATTTCTCAGTCTTTGCAGGGACTCTGGGCCCATATTTTTTTTTTTGGCTCTGTTGGACTCCTTGTGTAGTTCCTCTCCCCTCCAGTTTTTTCTATCCCTCCATTCTTTCATAAGATTCCCTATACTCTGCCCAAATTTTGTCTATGATTTTCAGCATCTCCTCGATACCCTGACAGGTAGAGTCTTTCAGAGTCCCTCTGTGGTAGGTTCCTGTCCTGTTTCCCGTCTTCTCCCACTTCTGATATCTATCCTGATGGCCCTTCTGAATGAGGATTAAGCATATTTCTAAAGTTCCTTCTTCTTTTTTTTTTTTTTTTCAATGCAGTTTATTCAGGAACCTTGAACAATCATCTTGAAAGACCAAAAGATAAGCAGCGATTGTTAACACTATGTAGAGTAGGCGCGGTATAGCAAGAGCTACCTCGCTGCATTCTTTCCCGCCCTCCCGGTTCCGGGTGGGTACGTGACTTGGCTCACAATCTGCCTTCCCGCCTTCCCTGTTCTGGGTACGTGACTTAACTACGGCTTTGTTCAAACCACCCAATCAGACCCCTGTAACTATGCTTCTCGCTTCTGTAAACACGCCTCCTGCTCCCGAGCCCTATAAAAACCCGTCACCCCAACCGAGAGGCGCGCAAGTCCTCCGATAGGCTTGGTCGCCCCGGGTACCCGTGTATCAAAATAAACCTCTTTCGGCTTGCATCCGAAGGCTGGTCTCGCTGTTCCTTGGGAAGCGGGGTCTCCCCGTCTAGATAGGCTCATGGGAGTCTTTCAATCTGACCCTGGGGAAAGCCAGCCCACAGCTTAAATAGCCTCTGGGTAGCCAACCCCAGCATGCCATGTGGGCAATGCAGATAGGTCCACATACATGGAAGCAAGCCAGATCCTCAGCCTTAGCCAAAAGTGGAGTTGTTTGTGACAGAGAGCACTCACCATCGGGAAGGTGGAAGGCGGAAACCAGCTCCATCTTTAAGGCTCCGCATTATGCAGCTCTCTACAGTTCCCCCTTTTTGTTTTAGACACATCAGGCAAGAGTAGAGGTCTGATCTCTGATATTAGAAATAAATTGGGACTTTGTACAGATGTTCATTTAGGTGTCATCCACCCAAAGAGCATCAGACCCGTCAGATACCTTTTTCTCAGAGGCGGGACCTGGGGCATCAACCTGCCTGCAATCAGACATGCTCTTCTCTGGGTCCAAAGCAGCTGAGCCTGAGTGCAGTGCTTAGCCTTGCATCCTGAGTGTAACATTTTGGCTTTTTATGGTAGCCAACCATGCTTGGGGAGACTGTCCTGCTTCAATGGCTGTAAAGGCCTGAATGGTCATGGCTGCATTACGCTGTTGTGAGACTCTAATCTTGCATATATACCACAGGCAAACCAAGGAGACCAACACCAGAAGGCCTGCTAACGCTCCCATGCTCGCCCATTCCTTCAGATGATTCATGGCTGCAGCAATCCATGATGATAATCCTGTGGCTAGTCCTGTGTCCACTCTGGTAGAATTTACCGTGACAATGGCCACTCTCAGCTGCTCCATCATAGTATCGAATTCTCCAGTCCAATTACCTAAAATATAGCTAGACAATTGTTTAGACAGATTTGCAGCATGGGAAAAATTCTCATATTGTATGCTAGTGACACAAAGTCCAGCATACTTCCATTGACAGCCAAGTTGAGCGATTTGCCATAGGGTATCAATTTGCTCCTGCACGAGGTCAATCCTCTGATTGAACACCATCAAGCTTCCTTTTAGTTGAGCATTAATTCCTTTTTGTACATCTAAGGCATGAGCTACATTGGCTAAAAGGTTATTCAGGGTCTGAGCAGTCTGCACAGTATGACTCCTGGCTAATGCCGCGGTGGTAGCTCCAACAGCCGCCAATGAGATGGCAGTAACAATGGCGGCTGTAATTCCAAGATCCCTTTTCTGTCTGAAGAGAGTCATAGTGTGAGGGGCATCAACGGGCACAGGCACCCAGCGAGGCATGCGAGTAACCAGCTAGTAAATTTACTAGCATTCCAGGGGGCAATGGTCTCCTGAAGCTACTCAGACCTCGGACACCACCACTGCTAGTTCTAGAACTGATGCAGGATGTTCCAACGAGGGGGTTAAGACTTCTCATAATATTTCCTATAAGCCCATACCTGTTTGTCTATATCCCCCATTTTTATTCATTATTAGCCAGATAGAGCCAGGTAATTGTGGTAATGATACTTGCTTTTTTGCCTAAAGTTCCTTCTTGTTTAGTTTTTTCTTTTTAATGCTACACTCATTTTTGTGGCTCGTCTCTTTCATTTTTTTTTATAAATTTTTCCTTTTTATTTTAATTACAGTTTATTCACTTTGTATCCCAGCTGTAGCCACCTCCCTTAAGCCCTCCCAGTCCCACCCACCCTCCATCATCTTGTTTACTTTCTTTAAGACTATTGATTTTAATATGTTTATCCTATATAACATGGCTAATATCCACTTCTGAGTTCATACCATGTGTGTGTTTCTACTTCTGCTTGCTGGGAATTGAATTGAGTCTGTAGATTGCTTTTGGTAGGATGGCCATTTTCACTATGTTAATCCTACTGATCTATGAGCATGGAAGTTCTTTCCATCTTCGGATTTCTTCTTCAATTTCTTTCTTCAGAGACTTGAATTTTTTTTTTTTTTTTTGCATACAGGTTTTTCACTTGCTTGGTTAAAATCACACCAATGTGCTATATGTTATTGTAGTTATTGTGAAGGGTGTTGTTTCCCTAATTTCTTTCTCAGTCAGTTAGTCTTTTATCTACAGGGGTGCTTCCAATTTTTTTTTTTTGAGTCAATTTTGCATCCAGCCACTTGGCTGAAGGTGTTAATCAGCTTAAGGGTTTCTCTGGTACAATTTTTGGGGTCACTTAAGTGATTTTTTTTCTTTAGATTGTATGGTGATTACATTGATATATATTGTATGTAGGACCATCACTGTCTTCATCTCTGGAAAGAAGCCTGCTTGGCCATGGTGGAAGATGTTTTTGATACATTCTTGGATTTGATGTTCTAGTATTTAATTGAGTATTCTTGCATCAGTGTTCTTGAGGGAAATTAGCCTGAAATTCTTTTTTTTTTTTTTTTTTGTTGAGTCTTTGTGTGTTTTAAGTATTAGGGTGACTATTACCTCATAAATTGAATTTAGCTTCTATTTTGTGGAATAGTTTGTTGTAAGCTTTTCTTTGACTGTCTAGTAGAATTTTGTTCTAAAACCACCTAGACCTGTTTTTTTTTGTTATTGTTGTTTGTTGTTATGTCCCCCCTTTTCATTTCTGATTTTGCTAATTTGAATATTATCTCTGCCTTTTAGTTAGTTTGGGCACAAGTTTGTCTATTGTGTTGATTTTTTTCATTTTTCGACTTTTTGTTTTGTTGATTTTTTTGCTATTCTCTTTGTTTCTTTTTCATTGACTTCAGCCCCAAGTTTGATTATTTACTGCAATTTATTCCTTTTGGGTGTGTTTTCTTTTGTTACAGAGATTTTGTGTGTTCTGTTAAGTTGCTCACTAATTTCCTTCACTATTTTCTTTATGAAGGCAGTTAGTTCCATAAACTTTCCTCTTAGAATTATTTTCATTGTGTCCCATAAGTTTGGGTATGTTGTGCATTCATTCTTATTAAGCTCAGTCTTCAATTTCTTTATTTCTTCCTTTCCCAGCTGTCATTGAATACAAATTGTTCATTTTCCATAAGTTTTTAGGCTTTCTGTTGTTCCTGTTGATGTAGTGAAACTTTAATTTACGGTGCACAAATAATGTATGGGGAGGATATTTTAATTTTCTTGTAAATGTTGAGACTTTTTTTGTACTAAGTATATGGACAGTTTTGGAGGAGGTTCCATGAGGTGCTGAGAAGAAAGTATATTCTTTTGGTTTCAGTGAAATGTTCTGTAAATATCTGTTAGGACATTTTCTTCACTAGTTTGATTGTATTTTACTGTATTTCTTTAAGGGATTTATTCATTTCTGTTTTTAAGGGCCACTACCATCTTCATAAAATAACATTGAAGATAATTTTTCTGTGTTTTAGCTGTGCTGAACTTCATAGGATTTGCAGTATTAGGACAGCTGGGCTTTTGTGATACCACATTGCCCTGGCTCTTGTTGATTGTTTTCCTTTGCAGACCTCTGGTCATCTGGATTTGGAGCTCTAACAGGTTAAAGTGCTGATTTTTGAGGTAATCTTCATTAGACTTTTGTTCTTTGGATGTTTCTTCTCCCTTGGTGTCTGTTTCTTTTCTGGTCTTCTGGCCTGGGTGTCCTGGTGTTCTCATGACCACAGAGACTTCAGGTCCAGTCGAAGTCTCTGCAGGTGGTTTTGTATCCTGTGTGACCCCTGGGATCCCTAGATCTGACTTGGCCTTTGATTAAGCAGAGTTATGCTAAAATTTTGCGCTGGAATATGGAGCCCAAGGATGGTGTGCAGTTTATGGCTATTTGATGCACTTTAAGGGTAGTTGAGAGGCACAAGCCTGTATCTGACCTGGAGTCCCTGATAGTTGTGGGGCTTTCTTCTTGGATAATTGCTGAAGTTTGGGTCTTGCTTTGTGTTATTAATTTGGATTTTTTAATTGAATGTAGAATTCTAGCATTTAAATGCTACGGATGCTTCTAAAATATTCTATAGCTCTAAAAGGAGTTTTTCTAGACTTTTGTAGGAGCTAATATTGCTCTAACATCCAAACCGTATAAAGACACAACAAGAACAAAAATGGGAGGAATGATAGATAAATATACATGAAGAACATAGATGCAGCAGAATATTTGCAAAAACAATACAGCACACATAACAATGTTTCTTATATAGCTGAAGAAAAAGCATTGGCTGTTCTTGCAGGGGAACAAGTTTGATGCTCAAAAACCACATGGTGACTCACAAACAACTGTAAATGCATTTCCAGGATAGGCTTTTGCGGCCTTTATGAACAACAGGCACAAAACAAACAAACAAACAAACAAAAAACAAAGAATCAAACAAACAAAAAAACCAAAAAAAACCCCAAAACAAACAAAACAAAAAAACCACAGATACTCATGTAAACAAAAGACCACCACTCACATAAAATTAAAAAAAAATGAAAAAGCTTGTTCTACTTTACTGTCAAGCTTGCTTCATTCTAGATGTTCAGGGATGATTCCGCATGTACAAATTGATAATTTCAAAATAAATTGTGTGTGCTTAAAACGCTTTTGTGCTAACTTCTTTGTTTTCATTTTATAAAATTTATTTTTTTAATTAACTACAGATTATTCACTTTGTATCCCAACTGTAACCACCCCCTTTGACCTCTCCCTCTTTTCCACCCATCCCCCTCCCTCAGTCCACTAATAGGGGAGATCCTCCGCCCCTTCAATCTCAACCTAGTTGATCAGGTCTCATTAGGAGTGTCTTCCCCTGTGCCCTCTAACAGTACACCCAACTCAGGTAGAGGTGATCAAAGAGCAGGCCACTGAGTTCATGTCAGAGACAGTCTCTGTTCCCATTAATATGGAACCTACTTGGACACTAAGCTGCCATGGGCTACATCTGTGCAGGGGTTCTAGGTTATCTCCATGCATGGTCCTTGATTGGAGTATCAGTCTCAGGATAGACCCCTGTGCCCAGATTTTGCTTTTTTTCTTGTAGTGGAGCTCCTGTCACCTCCAGATCTTTATATCTCCCCCTTCTTTCATAAGATTCCCTGCACTTTGCCCAATGTTTGGCTTTGAGTCTCAGTCTCTACTTTGATACCCTGCTGGATAGAGTCTCTCAGAGTCCCTCTATGATAAGGTCCTGTCCTGTTCCCTGTTTTCTTCCTCTTCCTATGCCCTTCTTGTTTATGTTTCTGAATGAAGATTGAGGCAACATTTTTAAAGAAATATTTTTTGTTTAAATTTATTTATTTATTATTAATGCCAGTTTATTCACTTTTTATTCCAGCTGTAGATCCCTCCCTTGACTCCTCTTATTTCCACCTTTTCTCCCTCATCTTCTCCCATGCCCCTCCCCAAGTCTACTGTTAAGGGAGGCCCTCCTCCCCTCCCTCTGATCCTAGCCTATCAGGACTCATCAAGGCTGGCTGTATTGTCTTCCTCTGTGGCCTGGAAAGGCTGTTCCATGCTCAGGGGGAGGTGATCAAAGAGCCAGCCACTGAGTTCATGTCAGAGACAGTCCTTATTCCCGTTACTAGGGAGCCCACTTAGAGACTCTGGAACCCACTGGAGACTGAGCTGCCATGGGTTACATCTGTGGAGGGGTTCTAGGTTATCCCCATGTATGGTTCTTGGTTGGAGTATCAGTCTCAGAAAAGACCCCTGAGCCCAGATTTTTTGGTTCTGTTGCTCTCCTTGTAGAGCTTCTATCTCTTTCTATCTCTCCTTACTTTCATAAGATTCCCCGTACTCTGCCCAAAATTTGGCCATGTTTCTTAGCATCTGCTTTGGGTAGAGTCTTTCAGAGGCCCTCTGTGGTAGGCTCCTTTCCTATTCCCTGTTTACTTCCTCTTCTGATATCTGTCCCTTTTGCCTTTCTGAATGAGGATTGAGCATCTTACCCAGTTTTCTCTTTCTTACTTAGCTTCTTTAGGTATATAGATTTTTAGTATGTTTATCCCATATTATATGTCTAATGTCCACTTATAAGTAAGTATATATCATGTGTGTCTTTCTGCTTCTGGGATACCTCACTCAGGATGATCTTTTCTAGTTCCCACCATTTGCCTGCAAATTTGATGATTTCATTCTTTTAAATAGCTGGGTGATATTCTATTCTGTAAATGCACCACAGTTCTTGTATCAATTCCTCAGTTGAGGGACACATCTGTGTTGTTTCCAGGTGGCTCTGGCTATTATGAATAAAGCTGCTATGAACATGGTTGAGCAAATGTCCTTGTTGTATACTTGAGTATATTTTGGATATATGCCTAAGAGCGCTTTTGTGCCAACTTGACACAAACTAAGGCTACCCAGAAAAAGAGAAACTCAATTGACAAAATATTCAGTAAAATGTCTTGTTTTATGTTATAGGTTATCTTTATATTTTTATTTGGAGAGATACATTTTTTTTATTGCAGTCACACTTATAATCGTCAAAAAGTATATGGACATAAACAATTTTATTGTGGTCTAATTGTCTTTTCAGCATATTAATTACTGCCCACCTTTCAAATCTTTTTTCATTAAGGTTGAGAACAGTACAGATATATGGTTACAATCATGAGTATTTAAAGGGAGTTGGATAACAGCACTATTTTGCAAATTAATAGTAGTAGATTCATTTTTAGAGAATTTGAATCTGACTCTCATTTGCTGGTTATTTGCATTTGATCAGGAATAGGTCTGGTCATAAAATCCTTCCCATGGAAAAGGCCTCAGATATAGCCAGAATGTGGAGTGTTACTCCATAGGAGCAATGGCATTATTGTACCAAAGAGCATATGTTTCTTGGCAGGTCCTTCATTCCATCAGACTCTAGAGACAGATAACACCACTGATGTGATGTCTTCTCCAGTGATCCACAGAGCACTTTCCACTACCATGAATGTGAGCCATCTCAGAAGTATCTTTGTCACTTTGAAACTGATTTTTATATGACTTGGAGCCAAAATATATTGTGGTTTCAGCAATAGGGTCATATCATCTTGTCATGGTGGGAAACTAAGAACAATGGAAAAGACCAGTGTTGTTTTGAGAACTCCCTGTTGTCCTGACATTAAAAAAAAATCTATAAGGAGATAGCACAGTTCAAGTTCTTAGAAATGCATATATTAGAGATTTGTTATCTATTAATGAATGAATTAAAAACACATTCTTGAATTAAACTGAATTTTTTACACTCACGGAGGCAGAGGCAGGCAGATCGTTGTGAGGTCAAGGCCAGCCTGCTCTATAAAATAAGATCAGGACAGCCAACGCTACACAGAGAAATACTGTCTCAGAAAACAAAAACAAAAGAAATCATAACAAAAGCCAGTGAATTTGTGCACATTGTCATTTACAAGATTATATTTTAAAATATTACATAAGTGTTAATAGCTTCATGAAAAAAATTCATTCCTCATGACTGCAAAAACTTAGAAAATACAACCAGTTTTTCATTAGTAAATTTGTATTATGAAATTTTACTCATTGAGTTAAAAATGGATGTGGAACAAATGTCACTTCTATTCCTCGTGTAGTCTATTACTTTTGTGTCTAGTTTTTTTTTTTTCTTTCTAACCCTATTAGCTTTTTGATAGAGAGATATCTGTGCTAAGCCGAAGTGATGATGTTACAATGGGTCAATTAAAAGTTTTGGGAATGTGATATCTAGAATCATATCCAAATGAAGTTTACTATGTTATTATTCACATTGGAAAAACATACAAGTTTGGAAAGCAAACATTGTGTTGTTTTATGGAAGATATATGAAAATGTTTGAATTATATTTCTGTGTAAAAGATCATTCATATTTGCATTCAGTGAATAATTCACAATATTCTGATGACTGATTATTAAGCATCATTTTTTTAGAAATATGTTAAACCTATACCTGATTTGGTAGAGTGGTAAAAACATGAATATAAGTAAATTCCCTATTATATCCTTACTCTCTGAGGTCAGCATCAGTAACGTGAAGTATTTAGTACAGATTTCTGGATATTAGGACTTTCCTTTGGAATCCAAATAGTTATTTATCAACCTTTTCATGGCATTTTTCATCTCATTATTTCTCATTGTGTAAATGGTTGGATTTAAGAGAGGTGTAAAAACAGAGTAAAATACAGCAAAAAATTTGTCCAACCAGGAGATTTGGATAGGGCATACATAGATGAAGATGCAGGGCACAAAAAAGATCATCACCACTGTGATGTGGGCAGTGCATGTGGACAGGGCCTTAGATGCACCAGCTTTAGAGCTCTGGCGAACAGTTATAAGGATATATGTATAGGATATGAGCAACAGAATGAAGCAGGGCATACCCACAACTCCACAGTCAACATTTGTAAAAATATCCAAGTCATGGGAATCCACACAAGCTAACTTGATTATCAGTGGTATATCACAGAAAAAACTATCAATTTCCTTGGGCCCACAAAAGGGCAGCTGCACAATCACTACCAGGTGACTCATGGCATGAATAAAGCCAATGGCCCAACAAGTCAACACCAGCACACTGCATCTTTTCAGGTTCATGATGGTGAAGTAGTGGAGTGGTTTGCAGATGGCCACATAGCGGTCATAAGCCATAACCACCAACAACACCACCTCTCCTGCAGCGATGCAATGGGTGAAAAAGACCTGAGACATGCATCCTGAAAAGGAAATGGTCTTGTTTTCTCTGAGAAAGTCTGTGATCATTTTAGGAGTAGTGACTGAGGAAAGCCACATGTCGACAAAGGACAGGTTGGCCAACAGGAAGTACATAGGGGAATGGAGATGGGGGTCAATGGTTATTATAAACATGACGACAGTATTTCCAGATACAATGAGTATATAAAGCATCACAAACATCACGAAGAGTGAAAGCTGAACACTATGTGAATGAGCAAGTCCTAAACACACAAATTCTGACACTGTGGACTGATTACCTCTATCCATTTTATTCAGTGTGTCTTTAGAAACAACCTGAAGGGAAAAAAAGGTCAATTAGAAGAATGTGGACAGTGAGTTATCTAGTTGAACCTGACATTCGTATTGTTATGAAGTTAACATCTACACCTGCAATAAAAAAATCTAAATGTAAGGACAAGTCTTTGTCAGCTTTGAGAAACATTGCTGCCCAAAGTGAAAGCTCATGAGCCAAATGTATCTCCCCAAGAGGAGAAGCATCAGGTGTGACTGCTATGCACATACTCTAGTTAGAAATACCTCTTACAGGAGTACAGTGAGGATGCAAGATGGCAATTCGAAGGCCTGAAAGTGTTGCTTCGTCTAAAAGTATTTGTTTCCATTTCTTTACCTTAATTTAATACTGTGTTGTGAAGGTGTAAAAGAGAACATCCACAGTAAAATTAACAAGGTTTTGTAGTATTTGGGGTCAAGTGATAAATAGAATGTTTTTTTTTTTCAGCATCCTTTATGTATATTTTAACACAATATTGTTTGCACAGTTTTAGGCAAGTATTTTATTGTAAAACTGAATACTACGTTTAAGACAAGTTTATTTGTGAATTATATGTGTGTGTATTTGTGTGTGAATATATGTAATCAGCTTCCTTTAAAATACTCGATACAGTTCTTCCCAGTTGACAGACACATATTTGAATTATGGAACATGTAGATGCATAGTAGCCACACTTTCTATTTTCCAAAAACCTATCATGCTCCCTCTTTACTTTGCTCAGGAGTGTTAAAAGCATTTTAAAAATCTATCTATCGATCTATTTATTTATTTATTTATTTATTTATTTATATTTAATGTAGATGAGGGCTCTGTCTGCATGAATCCTTGCCAGGAAGAAGAGAGCATCAGATCCCATTACACATGGTTGTGAGGTGACATATGGTTGCTGGAATTGAACTCATGACCTCTGGAAGAACAGCCAGTGCTCTTAAACACTGGGACACCTCCCAGCCAATGTTATAAGTATTTTGGAAGATCCATATTCAATAGAAGCTTCTAATATTTTATTTGCAATTCTTTGTACTTGGTGCCAATTCTCAGAGGAAATGGTGAATTTGGCTTAAAAAATTAAACAAAATCAATGAGCAGAAACTCATGTAGTAAGAGTTTCATGAACATTTATACCAAATATTTATTCTTTCTTGTGGTAATAAGTTTTACACATAGCTTGTTTTGTATCAAAGTTCTAAACTCTGTAATAGAGTCAATATTTGTATTTTTGTAACATTTGTGCATATAGTCATGATTATTCACTATAGTAGATCCCAGGTGGTATATTCACATGACCTCATAGTCCTGTAGTCATTCACAATGTCTCCTTTGCTGGCAGACTGCTTTAACCTGATTTGTGAAATGGACAAGTGTTTTGCATCTTCTCGTGACTTGTTTTACATTTACTCCTATTTCTGAACGGAAAATTAACTTATCTACAGTCTTTTCTATGAGTGAACAATACTGGATCTGATTAAGAAACAGCAAATCTTGTTCATTGTTAGCATTTTGTTGATTATACTGATCATTAGGAAAGGAATGGTGATGTGATGCCCTAATATACTGAGGGTGTGCCTGTTCTGGTGGTGTTTGCATTGATGGCAAACCGTAGAAACTTCTGTTTGGTTAGAAAAGGTAGCGCAAAGTCATTAAGAGTTTTATAAAAATGATAAAACATAAAGCAGCATTGCTCAATCCACATGTAATGGGAATTGATAAAGGAGATATCTAGAAATGTTCAAGAATAATCCTGGGGAAAAATGTTGGAGAAATGAGATGACTTACAAACACATGTTTCTTTTTTTCCCCCCAAGATCACATTTTCTTCCATCTGATGTGTGCTTGTGAAGACATCTGCGACACGCAGAGGCTTATTATTGGAAGCATTTTCTTTTAGCCTGACGTATAGTTTCTGACTGAACTTGTCACATAGGTTAATTCACTTGTTCTGTATTCTGAACAAAATGAGAGACTGGGATGTAATTATCTTAGACATATCTTAGCAATTGTTTTGTTAAGAAAAATACCAAGTGCTACATATTTGATGAATTAGAAAGACATTCTTATTATGCACAAACAAAATGACATTACTTTATTACTCAAAGTATTTGTAGTAAAATAATCCATAAGAATTGTTTCCTTTTCCTGTACTTTTTTGTATGTTTTAAAAGAATAGTTTTTACTGTTTTAAGCAATGATTTTAATGTTCAACTGAACACTTTATATAAGATTGTGTATATGTAACCATACATAATCCCTTTTCTTTAAAATACTTGCCACTGCCCTATAAGTTGACATACACCTATTCAGTAACTATGGGCTATGTAGATGCCAAAGCCGTATTAGTTATGCTGACTCTTTTCTTTTCACCTGACAACACTTCATGGTTCCTTTGTTTCTCTGCGGTGCTCTATGTATTTTAGCGGGCCTAGATTCAGTAGAATGTTCTGTTACTCCATCTGGAATTCTTGCCTTTGTCTTGGTGTCTATTCTAATAGAAAAGCACTAACTTTGGCCTTTTGATCAATGATATTAAAAATCAACAAAAGGAAACAAACTAAATGATCTTTTTAGGACCATTTAAACCAAGTATTTATTCTATCTTCTGATTAAAGATTGTCCATGTAGAAGTTTTGTATCAAAAGTGTAAACTCTGTATTAGTGTCAGTATTTAGATTTTGTTAAGTATTGTGGATAGAGTCAGAATTACAGGCATAAGTAGGTGCTATGCGATAGGTTCTCATATCTTTGAACTTGTACGCTCATTTCTTCCAATGTCTTGCTTGTTGGTAGCCTCCTTGATCTGATATATGAAATAATCAGGAATTATACCTCTTTCCATTCACTTGACTGTTTCTTCCTAATTCTGAACTAAAAATTATCTTATGTACCGTGCACACTATAATCAAATCTCATTGCTCCTGACTGAGACACAGAGAATTCTTGTGTAATGTTAGCTGGATGTTGTTTATACCACTGGTTAATGAATGATACAGCCACTAACACACTGATGGTGTGATTTGGTCTGATATTAATCCACAGAATATTATGGTGGTTTAAAAGATTTTGAAGCCATTTAATTGCCTTCTAAAAATGACGCATGATATAGAAAATATGCTCAAATACATTTATAATAGAATTGATAGAAAAGATACCTATAAATATTTTGAGAATTGTCTTAGAATGTTGGAGAGATAAAATGACTTACAAAACTCATGCTTTTCTCGTTGATCATATTTTTTTTCCATGTGACATGTGCTCCTGAAGACATCCATTTCATGCAGATGTAGTCTCTTAGAAGCACATTCTCTACACCTGACCTATATTCACTGTCTGAAGTTGTTCCCATTGGTGAATTGACTTGTTCTGTATTCTGAGCAATAGGAGGACCATGAAAATAATTATGGACATCTCTCAGGGATTTCTCTGTTAAGAATGATACCAAGGGCTACTTATTTGTGAAATTACAGAGACATTAGTCATCACAGAATTGACATTAGTTCATTTTCAAAATTATTCATATGACCAATAATAACCAAGGAGAATTTTTCTGATATCATGATATGTTAATATGTCTATTTCATAGGTGAATTGAATTGTTTTATACTTACAAGAGGTTATATGCTGGCTATATGACTAGAACAAAATCCTTGCTGTGAATGCAGTTTCCTAGCGCATGACCCGGTTGTGTCAAATTGGTAGGCAATTTTGGTCACTTGCTGGATTCATCTTAGTATGATATGTGACTCTATATGGTGGTGGAAGTTACATACTGGATGTCAAATTAATAACACTCCATTAAAGTTCTATTTTACTATTTCATAGACATTAATAATGTGTATATATGTATATATGTTGTAGATATTGATGATATATATAAATATAAATATATACATATGTACACACAAAAACACTCATATATGTATATATGTCCTTATATGTTTATGAAAATTAGAGAACAACTTTGTGTTGTTGGTTCTCTTCTTCAACTTATCAAGTGCTTTGCAACTGAACTCAGGTGGACAGAGTTGCATAGGAAGCCTTTTAATCTAATAAGCCACGTGCCCAATATCCCTCCCAT
Organism: Meriones unguiculatus; assembly: GCF_030254825.1. NCBI lineage: Eukaryota > Metazoa > Chordata > Mammalia > Rodentia > Muridae > Meriones > Meriones unguiculatus. Next base: position 29,540,285 of record NC_083365.1, read on the forward strand.
TATATTTATGTAAAACATACATAGTTAAACAATTAAAATATTTTATTTTTATTTTAAATTTAATACTATATAAATAAATAAGAATATAATAAAAGAAGTGATATTTAGGTCCTATAGGTGAATTTACATTGGTAGTAGATATGATTTGAATGCCAAGTTATTCACATCGATTAAGACCTACAATTTTCAAGCAAGACTTTATGAAAATCAAGAGCTTCCACACAGCCAAAGGGAAAAAAACATTAACTGAGTGAATGGGAAAGAATTTCCCAATAGAATGGGAAAGAATTTTTACTAGTCATACACCTGATGGAGAATTAGCTCTAGTGTGAACAAAGAACAACAAAACACAAAGATTCATAAGGAGGTGGGCTTTTATTGGGATTAGGGGAGAGAGGCTAACAGAGAAGAGGGAGGAAAGGGTGAGGAATAAATAACATTAAGGATATTTGATAGGCTTTAAGATAACATTGCTTTATATTTATGTGACTTAAATATGCTTATATCCTGAATGAAGTTCTGTCACTTGGGCTGACAATACTCCCCACAGGACTATCTAAAAATAGCAAAACCCAACAAAATAAAACAAACATAAAAACTCACAGAAAAAAAAAAAAACAAGCTCCAGAACCAGGCATGAGATATTTCTTTACAAGTTGTTGGTCAGGACAGTCAGAGATTTCCAAAATCTATAGGCTATTTCTTTTCTTTTTTTTTTTTATTTTATTTTTATCAGTTACATTTTATTAACTCTGTATCCCAGCCGTGTCCCGATCCCTCATTCCCTCCCAGTCCCTCCCTCTCTCCCTCCCTCCCTCCCTCCCTCCCTCCCTCCCTCCCTCCCTCCCTCCCTCCCTCCCTCCCTCATCTCCACCGTGCCCCTTTCCAAGTCCACTGATAGGGGGGACCTCCTCCCCATTCATCTGATCCTGTTTTATCAGGTATCTTCAGGACTGGCTGCAAAGCCCTCCTCTGTGGCCTAACAGGACTGCTCCTCCCTTCGGGGGTGGGGAGACCAAAGAGCCAGTCATTGAGTTCCTGTTAGAAATAGTCCTTGTTCCCCTCACTTTGGGAAACCAATTGGTTACTAAGCTACCACAGGCTACATCTGAGTGGAGGTTCTAGGTTATAGCCATACATGGTCCTTGGTTGAATGTCAGTCTCAGAAAAGACCCTGTGCCCAGATATATTTGGTCCTTGTGGAGCTCCTATCCTTTCCCCATCAGTCTAACTCCCCTTCTTTCTTATGATTCCCTGTACTCTGCCAAAGGTTTGGTCATGAGTCTTTGCTTTGAAAACACTGCTAGTTAGAGTCTTTCAGATGAGCTCAGTAGACTCCTGTCATACGTTCAAAGCACATCCCATCTGTCTTTCTAAATGAGGATTGATCATCTTACCCCATGTCCGCTCAATTGATTATCTTTTTTAGGTGTATAGATTTCATTATGTTTATCATATCTTATAGGTCTATATAAGTGAGTATATCCCATGTTTGTCTTTCTCCTTCTGGGATATTTCACTCAGAATGATCTTTTCTAGATCCCACCATTTGCCTGCAAATTTCATGATTTCCTCCTTTTTGATTGCTGAGTAGTATTCCATTGTATAAAAATACCACAATTTCTGTACCCATTCCACCGTTGATGGACATCTGGGTTGTTTCCAGGTTCTGGCTATTACAAATAGAGCTGCTATAAACATGGTTGAGCAAGTGTCCTTTTTGTGTACTTGAACAAACTTTGGGTATATACCTAGCAGTGGTATAGCTGGGTCTGGAGGAAGCACTATTCCTATTTGTCTTAGAAAGCGCCAGATAGCTTTCCAGAGTGGTTGTACCAGTTTACATTCCCACCAGCAGTGGAGCAGGGTTCCCCTTTCTCCACAACCTTTCCAGCATGTGTTATCGCTTGAGTTTTTCATCTTGGCCATTCTGATGGGTGTAAGGTGATATCTCAGGGTCGTTTTGATTTGCATTTCCCTGATGGCTAATGAGGATGAGCATTTCTTTAAGTGTTTTTCTGCCATTCGATATTCCTCTGTCGAGAATTCTCTGTTTAGCTCTGTTCCCCATTTTTTTAATTGGATTACTTGGTTTGCTGCTTTTCAGCTTCTTTAGTTCTTTATATATACTGGATATTAGTCCTCTGTCAGATAAAGGTTTAGTGAAGATTCTTTCCCAATCTGTAGGCAGTCGTTTTGTTTTGATGACGGTATCCTTTGCTTTACAGAAACTTTTCAGTTTCATGAGGTCCCATTTATTGATTGTTGCTCTTAGAGCCTGTGCTGTTGGTGTTCTGTTCACTGATAGGGGAGGACCCTCTCCCCTACTATCTAGCCTTAGCCTATCAAGTCTCATCAGGACTAACTGGATCCTATTTCGCCCTGGCCTAGTAAGTCCATCTCACCAGGGGGTGGTCATCAAAGAACAGGCAACTGAGTTCATGTCAGAGACTGCTCCTGTTCTCCATGGAATCCCCATGGAGACTGAGCAGGGTGTCTAGGTCCTTTCCATGCCTGGTCCTTGGTTGATTTCTCAGTCTCTGCAGGGACTCTGGGCCCAGATTTTTTTTTTTTTTTGGTCTCTTTTGGACTCCCTGTGTAGTTCCTCTCCCCTCCAGGTTTTCTATCCCTCCATTCTTTCATAAGATTCCCTACACTCTGCCCAAATTTTGTCTATGATTTTCAGTATCTCCTCGATACCCTGATGGGTAGAGTCTTTCAGAGTGCCTCTGTGGTAGGCTCCTGTCTTGTTTCCTGTCTTCTCCCACTTCTGATATCTATCCTGATTGCCCTTCTGAATGAGGATTAAGCATCTTTCTAAAGGTCTTTCTTGCTGTTTAGCTTTTTCTTTTTAATGCTACACCCATTTTTTGGCTTGTCTCTTTCATCTTCTAATAAATTTTTCCTTTTTATTTTAATTACAGTTTATTCACTTTGTATCCCAGCTGTAGCCACCTCCCTTAAGCCCTCCCAGTCCCACCCACTCTCCATCATCTTGTTTACTTTCTTTAAGATTATTGATTTTAATATGTTTATCCTATATAACATGGCTAATATCCACTTCTAAGTGAGTTCATACCATGTGTGTGTTTCTACTTCTGCTTGCTGGGAATTGAATTGAGTCTGTAGATTGCTTTTGGTAGGATGGCCATTTTCATTATGTTAATCCTACTGATCCATGAGCATCGAAGTTCTTTCCATCTTTGGATTTCTTCTTCAATTTCTTTCTTCAGAGACTTGATTTTTTTTTTCTTTTTCATATAGGTCTTTCACTTGCTTGGTTAGAGTCCCACCAAGGTGCTCTATGTTATTTGTAGTTATTGTGAAAGGTGTTGTTTCCCTAATTTCTTTCTCAGCCATTTAGTCTTTTGTCTACAGGAGGGCTTCTGAATTTCTTTTATTTTTTTGAGTAAACTTTGTATCCAGCCACTTTGCTGAAACTGTTAATCAGCTTCAGGGGTTCTATGCTACAATTTTTTGGTCACTTATGTGATTTTTTTTAATTTCAGATTTTTTGTATGGTGATTACATTGATATTTTTTATGTTGAGCCATTCACTGCCTTCATCTCTTGAAAGAAGCCTGCTTGGTCATGGTGGACGATGTTTTTGATACATTCTTGGATTTGATGTGCTAGTACTTAATTGAGCATTCTTGCATCAATGTTCTTGAGGGAAATTAGCCTGAAATTCTCTTTTTTTAAAATTTTGTTTTGTTGAGTGTGTGTTTTAAGTATCAGGGTTACTATCAATTCATAAATTGAATTTAGCAATGTTCCTTTTGTTTCTATTTTGTGGAATAGTTTGGGGAGTTTTGGTGTAAGCTGTCTTAGACTGTATCATTGAATTTTGTTTTAAAAGCACCTGGACCTGTTTTTTTTTTTTTTTTTTTTTTTTTGTAGGGAGACATTTACTGACTGCTTCTATTTCCCTTGTGGTTATAGGACTGTTTAAGTTGTTTACCTGATCTTGATTTATCTTTGGTAGGTGAAATTGATCCAGAAAATCATCCATTTCCTTTAGATGGTCCAATTCGGTGGAGCATAGGTTTTGATCTAAGACCTAATGATTCTCTGTTTTTTATTTTTTTTGTTATTGTTGTTGTTGTCTGTTGTTATGTCCCCCTTTTCATTTCTGATTTTGCTAATTTGAATATTATCTCTGCCCTTTAGTTAGTTTGGGCACAAGTTTGTCTATTGTGTTGATTTTTTCATTATTTTTTGACTTTTTGTTTTGTTGATTCTTTGTGCTATTCTCTTTGTTTCTTTTTCATTGACTTCAGCCCCAAGTTTGATTACTTACTGCAATTTATTCCTTTTGGGTGTGTTTTCTTTTGTTACAGAGATTTTATGTGTTCTGTTAAGTTGCTCACTAATTTCCTTCACTATTTTCTTTATGAAGGCAGTTAGTTCCATAAACTTTCCTCTTAGAATTATTTTCATTGTGTCCCATAAGTTTGGGTATGTTGTGCATTCATTCTTATTAAGCTCAGTCTTCAATTTCTTTATTTCTTCCTTTCCCAGCTGTCATTGAATACAAATTGTTCATTTTCCATAAGTTTTTAGGCTTTCTGTTGTTCCTGTTGATGTAGTGAAACTTTAATTTACGGTGCACAAATATTGTATGGGTAGGTTATTTTAATTTTCTTGTATCTGTTGAGACTTTTTTGTACTAAGTATATGGACAGTTTTGGAAGAGGTTTCATGAGGTGTTGAGAAGAAAGTATATTCTTTTGTGTTTGGGTGAAATGTTCTGTAAATATCTGTTAGGACATTTTCTTCACTAGTAGGTTGCATTTTCCTGTATTTCTTTATGGGATTTATTCATTTCTGTTTTTTTTTTAGAATTTTATTTTATTTTATTAATTACACTTTATTCACTTTCTATCCCTCCATAAGCCCCTCCCTCCTCCCCTCTGGATCCTACCTTCCCACCCCCTTCTTCACGCATGCCCCTCCCTAAGTCCACTGATAGGGGAGGTCCTCCTCTCCTTCCTTCTGATCTTAGTCTATTAGATCTCATCAGGAGTGTCCACATTGTCATCTTCTGTGGCCTGGTAAGGCTGCTCCCCCCTCAGGGGGAAGTGATCAAAGAGCAGGCCTATCAGATTATGTCAGAATCAGTCCCTCTTCCCATTACTATGTAACCCACTTGGACTCTAAACTGCCATAGGCTACATCTATGCAGGGGTTCTAGGTTATCTCTATGCCTGGTACTTGGTTGGTGTCTCTGGGAAGATTTCTGTGTTCAAATTTTCTGGTTCTGTTGCTCTCCTTGTGGAGTTCCTGTCCTCTCCAGATCTTACTATTTCCCACTTCTTACATAAGATTCCATGCACTCTGCCCAACAGTTGGCCATAAGTCTCAGTGTCTGCTTTGATAGTCTGCAGGGCAGAGCCTTTCAGAGGCCCTCTGTGGCAGGTTCCTAGCTTGCTTCCTGTTTTCTTCTTCTGATGTCCATCCTCTTTGCCTTTCAGGATGGGGATTGAGCGTTTTAGTTAGGGTCCTCTCTCTTGATTAATTTCTTTAGATATACAGATGTTAGTAGATTTATCCTACGTTATATGTCTATATGAGTGAGTATATACCTTGTGTGTCTTTCTGCTTCTGGGACAGCTCATTCAGGATGATCATTTCTATGTCCCACCATTTACCTGAAAATTTCTTGATTTCCTTATTTTTAATTGCTGAGTAATACTCCATTGTGTAGATGTACCACAATTTCTCCATCCATTCTTCATTTGAGGGGCATCTGGTCTGTTTCCAGCTTCTGGCTTTTACAAATAAAGCTGCTACAAACATGGTTGAGCAAATGTCCTTTTTGTGTACTTGAGCCTCTTTTGGATATACGCTTAGGAGTAGCATGGCTGGATCTTGAGGAAGCACTATTCCTCGTTGTCTGAGAAAGCACCAGATTGATTTCTAGAGTGGTTGTACAAGTTTACATTCCCACCAGCAATGGAGGAGGGTTCCCATTTCTCCACAGACTCTCCAGCATGTGTTGTCACTTGAGTTTTTGATCTTGGCCATTCTGATGGGTATAAGGTGAAATCTCAGGGTCATTTTGATTTGCATTTCCCTAATGGCTAATGATGCTGAGCATTTCTTTAAGTGTTTCTCTGCCATTCAATATTCCTCTACAGAGAGTTCTCTGTTTAGCTCTGTTCCCCATTTTTTAATTGGATTATTTGGTTTGCTGCTTTTCACCTTCTTTAGTTCTTTATATATACTGGATATTAGCCCTCTGTCAGATAAAGGGTTCATGAAGATTCTTTCCCAATCTGTAGGAGGTCGTTTTGTTTGGATGACTGTGTCCTTTGCTTTATAGAAACTTTTCAGTTTCATGAGGTCCCATTTATTGATTGTTGCTCTTAGAGCCTGTGCTCTTGGTGTTCTGTTTAAGAAGTTGTCTCCTGTACCTATGAGTTCTAGGTCTTCTCCACTTTTTCTTCTAACCGATTTAATGTGTGGTTTTATGTTAAGGTCTTTGATCCACTTGGACTTTAGTTTTGTGCAGAGTAATAAGTATGAACCTATTTGCATTTTCTACATGTAGACAGCCATTTAGATCAGCACCATTTGTTGAAGATACTATCTTTTTTCCATTGTATGGTTTTGGCATCTTTGTCAAAGATCAATTGTCCCTAAGTGTGTGGGTTTATTTCATTTAAGTTCCATTGATCCACAGCAAGCCTGTAGCCAACATCAAACTGATCGGAGAGAAACTTAATGCAATCCCACTGAAATCAGGGACAAGACAAGGCTGCTCACTCTCTTCATATCTCTTCAACATAGGTCTGGAAGTCCTTGCTAGAGCAATAAGACAGTTGAAGAAGTTAAGGGGATACAAATTGGAAAGGAAGAAGTCAAATTATCACTATTTGCAGATGATATGGTAGTATATATGATTGACCCCAAAAACTCAACCAGGGAACTCCTACCGTTGACAAACACCTTCAGCAAAGTGGCTGGATACAAAATTAACTTTAAAATATGAGTAGCCCTCCTGTATACAAAAGACAAAAGGGCTGAGAAAGAAATTAGGGAAACAATACCCTTCTCAATAGCCAAAAATGACATAAAGTACCTTGGTGTAACCCTACCAAGCAAGTCAAAGACTTGTATGAAAAAACATTTCAAGTCTCTGAAGAAAGAATTAGAAGAAGATATCAGAAGATGGAAAGATCTCCCATGCTCATGGCTTGGCAGGATTAATAGTAAAAATGGCTATCTTACCAAAAGCAATCTACAGATTCAATGCAATTCCCATTAAATTACCAACACAATTCTTTACAGACCTGGAAAGAAAAATTCTCAACTTCATATGGAATAACAAGAAACCCAGAATTGTTAAAACAATCCTCTACAATAAAATATTTCATTGTTTTTAATAGCTGAGTAGTATACTATTCTGTAAATGTACCACAGTTTTTGTAACCATTCCTCAGTTGAGGAACACATCTGGGTCATTTCCAGGTTCTGGCTATTATGAATAAAGCTGCTATGAACATGGTTGAGCAAATGTCCTTGATGTATACTTGTGCATATTTTGGATATACCTAAGAGTGCTTTTTGGCCAACTATACACAAACTAAGGCTACCCAGAAAGAGAAAAACTCAATTGACAATTCCAAGATAAATAATATATTCAGTAAAATATCTTCTATTATCTCATAGGACATCTTTATATTTGTACTTGGAGAGATAATTTTTTTTACAGGCACACTTATAATTGTCAAAAAGTACAAAAACATAAACAGTTTTATTGGGGTCTAATTGTCTTTTCAGAGCTTTTAATATTTTTCTCTCTCCATATTAATTACTGCCCACTTCTTAAATCTTCTTTCATTAAGGTTGAGAACAGCACAGATATATGATTACAATCTTGAGTATTTAAAGGGAGTTGGATAACAGGACTATTTTGCAAACTAATAGTAGTAGTTTCATTTTTTGGGAATTTGAATCTGAGTCCATATTCCTAGTTATTTGCATTTGATCAGGAATATGGGTCTGGTCATAAAATCCTTCCCATGGAGAAAGCCTCAGATATAACCAGAATGTGGTGGGTTACTCCATAGGAGCAATGCCATTATTGCACCAGTAAGCACATGTTTCTTGGCTGGTCCTTCATTCCATGCAGACTCCAGAGACAGATAACACCACTGATGTGCTGTCTTCTCCAGTGACCCACAGAGCACCTTCTAGTACTATGATTCTGAGCCATCTCAGAAGTATCTCTGTCACTTTGAAACCGATTTTTCTGCGTCTTAGAGCCAAAATATATTGTGGTTTCAGCAATAGGGTCATATCATCTTGTCATGGTGGGAAATTAAGATCAATGGAAATGACCAGTGCTATTTTAAGACCTCCAAATGTCCTGACATAAAAAACAAACAAACAAACAAACAAACAAACAACTATAGGGCGACAGCACAGTGCAAGTTCTTATAAATCCATATGTTAGAGATTTGTTATCTATTAATGAATGAATTAAAACACATTCTTGAATTAAACATTAAACACATTCTTGAATTTTTTACACTCAGGGAGGCAGAGGCTGGCAGATCACTGTGAGTTCAAGGCCACCCTGGTCTACAAAACAAGACCAGAACAGCCAAGGCTACACAGAGAAATCCTGTCTCCAAAAACAAAACCAAAAGAAAATGTAACAAAAACCAGTGAATTTGTGCACATGATCATTTACAGAATTATATTTTGAAATATTACATAAATGTTAATAGCTTCATGATAAAATTTCATTCCTCATGACTGAGAAAACTTAGAAAATATGAGCAGGCTTCATTAATAAACTTGTATTATAAAATTTTGCTCATTGAGTTAAAAACGGATATGGAGTAAAGTTCACTGCTATTCCATGTGTAGTCTATTACTTTTGTCTTATTTCAAGTCTCTGAAATAATGTACAATAATGTACAGATGTACAATCACTACCAGATGACTCATGGCATGGAAAAATCCAGTCATCCAGGAAGTCAACACCAGCCCAGTGCATCTTTTCATGTTCATGATGGTGAAGTAGTGGAGTGGTTTGCAGATGGCCACATAGTGGTCATAAGCCATAACCACCAATAGCACTGCCTCTCCTGCAGCGATGCAATGGGTGAAGAAGACCTGAGACATACAGCCTGAAAAGGAAATGATCTTGTTTTCTCTGAGAAAGTCTGTGATCATTTTAGGAGTGGTGACTTTAATTTTTTTTCTTTGTAACCCTATTAGCATTTTGATAGAGAGATATCTGTGCTAAGCCGAAGTGATGATATTACAGTTTGGCAAGGGGTAAATCAAAAGTTTTGGGAATGTGATATCTAGAATTATATTCAAATGAAGTTTACTATGTTATTATTCGCAGAGGAGAAACATACACGTTTGGAAAGCAAACATTGTGTTGGTTTATGGAAGATATAAGAAAATGTTCAATTTACATATGTGTATAAAGGATCATTCACATCTTTATTCAGTGAATAATTCACAATATTCTGATGACTGATTATTAAGCATCATTTTCTTAGAAATATACTAAACATATACCTGATTTGGTAGAGTGGTAAAAAATAGATACAAGTAAATTCCCTGTTTTAAACTTATTTTCTGTGAGGCCAGCATCAGTAACGTGAACTATTTAGTGCAGATTTCTGGATATTAGGACTTTCCTTTGGAATCCAAATAGTTATTTATCAACCTTTTCATAGCATTTTTCACCTCCTTATTTCTAATTGTGTAGATGGCTGGATTTAGGAGAGGTGTAAAAACAGAGTAAAACACAGCAAGAAATTTGTCTAACCAGGTGATACTGAGGGGCCACACATAGATGAAGATGCAGGGTACAAAAAAGATCATCACAACCATGATGTGGGCAGTGCACGTGGACAGGGCCTTAGATGCCCCGGCTTTAGAGCTCTGTTGTACAGTTCTAAGTATATATGTGTAGGATATGAGCAACAGAATGAAGCAGGGTATGCCCACAACCCCACAGTCAACATTTGTGAAAATATCCAAGTCATGGGAATCCATACAAGCTAACTTGATTACCAGTGGCATATCACAGAAAAAACTATCAATTTCCTTGGGTCCACAAAAGGGCAGATGTACAATCACTACCAGATGACTCATGGCATGGAAAAATCCAGTCATCCAGGAAGTCAACACCAGCCCAGTGCATCTTTTCATGTTCATGATGGTGAAGTAGTGGAGTGGTTTGCAGATGGCCACATAGCGGTCATAAGCCATAACCACCAATAGCACTGCCTCTCCTTCAGCGATGCAATGGGTGAAGAAGACCTGAGACATACAGCCTGAAAAGGAAATGATCTTGTTTTCTCTGAGAAAGTCTGTGATCATTTTAGGAGTGGTGACTGAAGAAAGCCACATATCAATAAAGGACAGGTTGGCCAACAAGAAGTACATAGGAGAATGGAGATGGGGGTCAGTGGTTACTAAGGACATGATGACAATATTTCCAGACACAATGACTACATAAAGCATCAGAAACATCATAAACAATAAGAATTGAGTACTCTGTGAGTGGGCAAGTCCCAGAAGCACAAATTCTGTTACCACGGATTGATTCACTCCATACATTTTATTAGCTATTTCTTTAGAAAAAACCTGAAGCGAAAGAAAAATTAATTAGAAGGATGTAGAAAATGAGCTACTTAGTTAAATATGACGTTCATATTGAAAGTTAACATTTATACTTGAAATAGGAAGCTAATTGTAAACACAATTCTTGGTTCATTTTGAGAATGATTGCTGCCCTAATGAAAGCTAATAAGATAAGTATAACTGCTCAAGAAGAGAAGCATCAAGTATGATTTCTATGTAGTTGCTTTATCAGTAAATTCCTCTTAGAGGAGTATATTGAAAAAGCAAGATATTGACTTGAAAGCCTAAAAATGTGTTGTTTCACCTAAAGCATTTTTTTCCTATTTCTTTACCTGTACAATTAAAACAATTCAATACTGTGCTGTGGAGGTTCAAAAGAAAATAAACACAGAGAAATCAGCAAGCTTCTATAGTATTTGGAGTCTAATAATTACGAGAATGGTCTCTTTTCAGCATACTTTCATACTTATTTTAAACCAATATCGTTTGTACTTTTTAGGCAGTCTTACTGTTAAACTAAAAACTATGTTTACGATGAGTTTGTTCGTGTGTGTGTATGTGTGTGAATATATATAATCATATTTTTTAAAATACTTGATAATTAGAATTCTCCAAAGTTGACATACAACTATATAGTGACTATGTAGAAGCAGAGGACATGTTAGCCATCCTGACTATTTTTCAGAACCCTCACAGCCATTTCTAGCTTCCTCTTAACACTGATCAGGAGAGTTATAAGTATTTTAAATATTTATTGATTGATTTAGTTAATATGTGTGAGGGCTCAGTCTGGATGCATGTCTGCAGGCGAAAAGAGGGCATCGGTCCACATTATACAAGGTGGTGAGATGGCATGTGGCTGCTGAAATTAAACTCAGGCCCCCTGGAAAATCAGCTTGTACTCTTAACCACTGAGCCATCTCTCCAGCCCTTAGCCAGCCACCATTGTATTTTAGAAGACCCAGATTCAGTTGAATCTTCTAATATTTTATCTGCACTTCTTCTTTTAACTTAATGGCAATTCTCACAGAAAATGCTAATTTTGGCTTTAAGGTGAACATAATTAAAAAATCAATGAAAATCTCTCACCTAATGATAATTTTAGGAACATTTAGAGCAAGTATTTATTATTTTTTCTGATTAAAGGTTTTTATCCATGTAGATTGTTTATATCAAAGTTCTAAACTCTGTAATATAGTCAATTGTACTTTTTAAACATTTGTGGATATAGTCAGAATTATTCACTTCAGTAGATCCAAGGTGGTAAATCCTCATGATTTAAAAAGTAATACTGTCTGGCTGGAGTGATGGCTCAGCTATTAAAGGCTGAGCTTACAACCACAAGTAAAACTGGTCCTGTAGTTGCTTGTAATGCCTTGTTTGCTGGCAGTCTGGTTTAATCTGATTTCTGAAATCAACAACTCTTATGTTTCTTCTCTTATGACTTGCTATTATGTTTATCCCCAATTCTGAACAGAAAATTATCATACAGGGTACTTTATTATTAAACAATACTGTATCTGATTAAGATACAGGAAATTATAGTGCAATGTTTAGCTGGTTGTTCCTTATATGGATCATTAGATAAAAAATTATGATCTTTTGATGAAGTTTCAAACACACTGAGGGTGTGACTTTTGGTCATGTTTGCATTGATGATAAAGCACAGAAACTTCTGTTGGATTAGAAAATACAGAGAAAAGTCATTAATTGGCTGCTAAAATGACAGAAAATAAAGCAATATAACTCAAGTCCACATATAATAGGAATTGGTAGAAGAGATGCATAGAAACGATCAAGAATAATCCTGGAGGAAAATGTTGGAAAAATGAGATGACTTACCAAACTTATGTTTTTTTTCCCAAGATCATATTTTTCCATCTTATGTGTGCTTATGAAGAGATCTGTGTTGTGCAGAAACAGTTTCTTGGAAGCACTTCCCTTAAGCCTGACCTATTCATTGCTCAATGTTGTCCCATGGGTGAATTCACTTGTTCTGTGTTCTCATCAGAATGAGAACGTTGAATGTTAATTATTTTAAACATACATTAGCAATGGCTTTGTTAACATCTGTACCAAGTGCTACATATTTATGAAATCACAAGACATTAGTCACCTCAGAATAGAGAATATTAGTCCTTTACTCAGTGTTATTCACTTGGCCAATACAGACTGAGGAGAAACTTTCTGTTATGTAGATATGATAGTTCCGTTACAATATCAGAGTAAATAAAATTGTTTTATATTTATAAGAATCCAAATTATAGAAATTCATGAGTGCTAGGTTTATTATCAGTGGTATGTCACAGAAGAAACAGTCAGTTACAATGGTCACACAGAAAGGTAGCTGCAGAACTGATACAAGTGGACTGATGGCATGCACAAAGCCCATGGTCCAGAAGGAAAACACCAACCCAGTACATTTTTATTATTCTCATAATAATGAAGTAGATGTGGGTTTGAAGATGGCCACATAGTGGTCATTAGCCATGACCACCAGCAGTTCCATTTTTCCTGTGCCAACAGAGCTGGCAAACAATACCTGTTACGAAGCCTGCAAAGGAAATAGTCTTGTTTTTCTGAGAAAGTCTGTGATCATCTTAGGAGTTGTGTCTGAGGAAAGCTAAGTATCAACAAAGGATAGGTTGGCCAACAAGAAGTACTTAGGGAAATGGAGATGGGGGTCAGTGGTTATTAAGACCATGATGACAATATTTCCAGACACAATGAGCAGATAAAGCACCAAAAATACCATGAAGAGTAAGAGCTGAACACTCTATGCGTGGGCAAGTCCGCACAGCAAAATTATGATGCCAAAGACTGATTCCCCACCCATTGAATTCACTGTGTCTTTAGAAATAACCTGAAGAGAAAGAAAGGATGTGGAAAGTGAGTTATCTAGTTGAACCGGACATTCATATTGTTATGAAGTTAACATCTGCACCGGAAATAGGAAAACTCAATGAAAGGACAAGTCTTTGTCAGCTTTGGGAATCATTGCTGCCCAAAGTGAAAGCTAATGGGCTAAATGTAACCAGCCCAGAACATAAGCATCCAGTGTCACTGTTCTGTACATGCTCCACCAGGAAATGCCTCTTACAGGAGTGCAAGGAGGAAGCAAGATAGCAATTCAAAGTGTGTGTGGTCTCCCCAGTAAGTGAGTTTCTGACCATTAATCTAGTAAGAAGTGGTCTCAATGTGTCCTTAGCAATCATGAACGTTCAAAGCAGAAGTAAGTTTAATCCTTTTGACCTGATAGGAAATATATTCAATTTCATTATAAAAGATTTCGAATCTTGCCATTTTTTATCAGCATGTATGATGACACTATCAATCATCAGTTATTTCTATGACATTGCTGAATTAAAATATTTGGTTAAAGCTGTAATTTAGATGTTCCCATCTTTTTGAGACTATTCTGCACAGAATACCATATAAGAAATATAAAAAAACATAATCACAATATACCATAGGATTTATTTATTAAGCTAACTGATTTTTGAGCTACCATGCAAATAAATGAGCTATACATGCAAACACATGTATAAGTGGTAACAAGAGAAGTAGGTAATTCATATTCAAACCTAAAGCCTAACACTTACATTTAGTTTAGTTTTAGAAGTCAAAAGTACTGATCTTGAATTTTATCAGCTAAATTTTGGACTCCTTAGACTGAAATATTATAATTTCCTGACAGCAACAATATATTATATATCATCTATCTATCACCTTCTTTCTCATCATATCATTTACCTATTGATCATCTATATTGTTTGAAAGAAGAAAATAAGTTACATAAACATATAAAACAAATGCTATCTTTGATCATCAGTCTTGGATGGATGTGAATGATGAACTTTCAATGAACAACATTTATTCACCAGAACGTACAGGCAGAATGCTAACATTCAAGCTGTAATAGAAAATACTCAAGCTGGATGATGGGAAATCCTTGCCCACTTTCTTCCATCTTCAGGAATTTTCCTGGTGATTTTCAATTTTTAGGTCTTACTCTATTATTTTATGAGAACTCTGCAGTCAAAGAAGACAGCAGGTGAACAATAAAAACTCTCTCATTATCATCATAGTTATATTCACCTTTTCTTTTTGTGAGGATTTCAAAGGGTGAGGATGAAAAGTATATTCTGAAGACAGTAGGTAACACATACATTTGCTCTAGAAGCATAATGGTATATGAGTCTTATGTGCTATAAATCTATGTATTTTCTAAAGTTTTCCAGATTGTCTAAGAAAAATTCAATAATATTACACCAGACAATTCTATGAAGCTTGAATTTTTGGATAATCTGAATTCTATTTCCGAATTTCTTACTTCTTATCCTAAAAAATTTCAAAGTAGCTTTAAAAAACCCACTCTGTATATTCTAAAACAATTCACTGGGATAATAGTCATTTAGTATTTCATTGCATAAGATAGAAATTTGCTGCAAGATGACCAAACACATTCTTAAAAGACAATTATCAATAAAAATATCAGTTTTACAATTAAGTTGTAGATTGCCTTTCATTCAGTATCATGGAGGAATGGTCATATTATTTACTAATATTAATACAGGTTTAGCATTGTTAGATGATTGAGCATAGAGTTTTAAATAAGATCTGATTTATAGCTATCCAGCAGTGAATAATATGCATGTTCTTCTCTTAGAAGTGTTTGATTCCATTTTTTTTATCTACAAAATTAACACATGTAAGTTCTATACCGAGAAGGTGTTAAAACACACACACAGATAGATAGGTAGATAGATAGATAGATAGATAGATAGATAGATAGATAGATAGAGATGGAGAGAGAGAGACAAAGAAATCAGTAACATTTTCTAGTGTTTGTAGTAGCATTATCTCTTTTCTCTGTCATTCCATGTATGTCTTAAACAATATTGTTTGTACTGTTTTATGAAAAGATTTTATTTTTCAGCTGAACACTATTTATTATTTTGTTTGTAAACATATATAACCACTTTTTTCAAAAAAATGTTGATACTTACATTTCCTCTAGGTTGACATACACCTATTCAGTAACTATGAGATATGTAAATATAGAAGGCATATTAGCCATGCTGAGTGTTTTCTAGGCACCTGACAACCATTTTATGGTTCCTTGTTTGTTTCTCAATAGTGCTATGCCTACTTTAGTGGGCATGAATTCAGTAGAATATTCTATTATGTCATCTGGAATTTTTTCCCTTATCTTGGTGGCTATTCTCATAGAAAATACTAAGTTTGGATTTTAGATCAATAATATATTTAAAAAGAAGTAGGGAAACCACCAAATTATCGTTTTAGGAACATTTAAACCAAGTATTTGACCTTTCCACTGATTAAAATTTTTTCATGTAGATTGTTTTGTATTAAAATTCCAATTTCGGCAAGAGTGCCAATATTTGTATTTTGCAAGCATATCTGGATATAATTGAATTATATGCCTTAATAGAAACCTTGTGGTGGATCCTGATGACTTTATGTTTTACTGTAGTTACTCCTAGCATCTTGTTTTCTGGTAGGCTGCTTGATCTGATTTTTAAAATGAAGAGTAGTTATGTTTCTTCCCACTCACTTCCCACCCATTTCTCAGCTGAAATTTATCTTATCTGTTCTGCACTCTATGATTACAACACATTGTTCCTGATAAAGCACAGGGAATTGTATAGTGTTAGCTGGATATTGTTCATACTTATCATTGAATAAGAAATGATGATCTCTTGATGTAGACACTAACACACCAAGGGAATGTTTCTTTCTTTCTTTCTTTCTTTCTTTCTTTCTTTCTTTCTTTCTTTCTTTCTTTCTTTCTTTTTTGTGGTAAGTGGGCTGATGTTAGTCCACAGAAAATTTTGGTGGCTTAAAAGCTTGTGAACCTACTTAATAGGCTTTTAAAAATTACAGGTTATAAAGGAAACATGCTCAAGTCCATATATAATGTAATATATAGGAAAGATACCTATAAATATTTTGAGAATTGTCTTAGAATGTTGGAGAGATAAAATGACTTACAAAACTCATACTCTTCTCCATGATCATATTTTTTTCCACCTGACATGTGCTCCTGAAGTCATCCATTTCATGAAGATGTGTCCTCTTGGAAGAACATTCTCTAAGCCTGACCTATATTCACTGCCTCAAGTTGTTCCCATAGGTGAATTGACTTGTTCTGTATTCTGAGCAACATGAGGACCATGAAAATAATTATCATGGACATCTCTCAGGGATTTCTATCTAAGAATGATACCAAGTGCTACTTATTTGTGAAGTTATAGAAACATACTTATTAGTCATCCCAGAATTGACAACTTTAGTTCATTTTCAAAATTATTCACTTGACCAATAATAACCACAGAGTTTTCTGATATCGTGATATGTTACTATGTCTATTTCATCTAAGTGAATAAAATTGTTTTATATTTACAAGAAGCTCTATGCTGATGACATGAAATATGATTAGAAAAATATCCATGCTGTGAATGCAATTCCCTAGTGTGCGACCAGGTTTTGTCATGTTGGTAAACAATTTTGGTCACTTGCTGGATTCATCTTAGTCTGATAGGTGATTCTATAATGGTAGTAGGTATGAATTGAATGCCAAATTATTCACATCCATTAGTTTAATTTTTTATTATTTTGTATACCTAATTATGTGTGTGTATATGTATGGATGGATATATGTATTGTTGATATGTGTCTATGTGTATTCAAACAATTTGTGTGAGCCTTGTGTGTGTGTCCTTGAATGTTTATGAAAATTAAAGAACAACTTTTGGGAGTTGGTCCTCTTATTCAATATATCAAATACTCTGGGACTGCACTCTTGCGTAGCAAGGCTTTTAATCACATTGCCATGTGTCCAGTACCACTCCCATTATGTTTAAAGAAAATAAACATAGATGTACAATTCAAATATCTTGTTTTTATTTTACATTTCATAATAACTTTTAAAGGAATTTTAATTCAGAATATGACTGCTCTGGCAAGAGATCATATCCAAAGCCCTTCTAGGTCATGTGATCTGGCTGAAATACAAACAAGCGTTAATCCAGGAGACAGAGGCACGTAGATATGACAAGGACAGCTTGCTGTAGAGAGAATTTCAGGTGAAGAAAAGCATTGCTTTCTTTGCCTTTAATCCCAAACAATGAAGGTAAAGTTAGTTTGTAGAAGGAAGGACCCATGTTTAAAAGTGATGTCTAGTTGAATATCAGAAATAGTGACTAATCATAGAAAGACTGACAGAATAGGATAACCAACACTCATGAGAAGAGAGAGAAAGGGGAAGCTACTTAAGGGGAAATGAAGAGAGGGAGACAGAGAGAGGGAGACAGAGCAAGACAGAGATAGAGAAAGAGACCAGGAGAGAAAGAGAGAGAGACAGAGACAGAGAAAGAGAGAGAAAGAGGAGGGAGTTTTACTAGGGTAGATGTACAGAGACAGGTTGAAGAAAGAATGAGCTAGAGAATGAGAAGGAACTAGATGATTAGAAAAGATAGTTTGAGTTAGTTTGCGGCTAAACAGAGGCCGAGAGAAAAGCCACACTGTTTAACTTAGCTGGGAGAGGAGTTTGAGCCAGAGCAGCTGAGTTGAACCAGCCAGCTCAGAGCTAAGTTAGAAAGAGAATGTGTGAGCTTATTAAGCAGTAAGTCTCAGAGGCAGAAAACATTCTAGGCCTAGGTTCCATTGTATGAAGCTTAGAAGCTTCCAGGACTGGGTATAGGCTAGCAGACAGAGGAAATTAAACTCAGAGACCCAACAGTTGAATCAAATAAAAGTCCTTTTTACAATAACTCTACAATAATAAAATAAAAAAGAAATAAGTGACAGTTAAATATTATTTAAGAAATGTTGTTACATTCCACAAGTATGAGGAAAACAGATATAAATTTTTCAATTTTTTAAATTTATGTTTATTACAATATATCTGGGCACAGGGTCTTTTCTGAGACTGACATTCAACCAAGGACCATGTATGGATATAACCTAGAACCTCCACTCAGATGTAGCCTGTGGTAGCTCAGTAACCAATTGGTTTCCCAAAGTGAGGGGAACAAGGACTATTTCTAACAGGAACTCAATGACTGGCTCTTTGGTCTCCCCACCCCCGAAGGGAGGAGCAGTCCTGTTAGGCCACAGAGGAGGGCTTTGCAGCCAGTCCTGAAGATACCTGATAAAACAGGATCAGATGAATGGGGAGGAGGTCCTCCCTATCAGTGGACTTGGAAAGGGGCACGGTGGAGATGAGGGAGGGAGGGAGGGACTGGGAGGGAATGAGGGATCGGGACACAGCTGGGATACAGAGTTAATAAAATGTAACATAAAAAAATAATAATAAAATAAAAAAATTAAAAAAACCCAACTTACCCAAACTTCACTTTGTATCCCAGCTGTAGCCCCCTATTGACCCCTCCCAAAACTGTCTTCCCTCCCTTTTTCCTCCCATGCCCCACTCTAGTCCACTGAATGGGGAGATCCTCCTCCCATTCCATCTGACCCTTCTCTGTCAGGTCTCATCACAACTGTCTGCATTGTCTTCTTTTGTGGCCTTGTAAGGCTGCAAAGAGCCAGTCACTGAGTTCATGTCAGAGACAGCCCCTGTTCCCTTACTAGGGTACCCACTTGGACACTGAGCTGCCATGGCCTACACCTATGTAGGGGTTCAAGATTATCTCCATGGATGGTCCTTGGTTGGAGTATCAATCTCAGAAAAGACCCCCAGACCAAGATGTCTGGGTTATGTAACTCTCCTGTGGAGCTCTTCTTCCCTTCAGGTCTTTCTGTCTCCTCCTTCTTTCATAAGATTGCCTGCACTGGGCCCAAAGTTTGTCTGTCAATCTGGCCCTATCTCAGACAATTAGGAATAGTGCTACCTCAAGATCCAGCTATACCACTCCTAGGCATATATCTAAAATATGCTCAAGTATACAACAAGGACATTTGCTAAACATGTTAGAAGCAGCTTTATTCATAATAGCCAGAATCTGGAAACAACCCAGATGTCACTCAATGGAGCAATAGATACTGTAAGACCTAATGTCTCACAGCTCAGGTGTTCAAGATCGCGCCCTTCCCAGAAACTCTCACAGACCACGCAACTCATTGCAAAAGCAAGAGGTTTAATTTAACCATTGTGAAATGGGGTCACCCCTGCCAGTCAGCAAAGAGTGGCCCTGGGAGACAAAGGCTTTAGGTTTTTAAAAGAAAATTGTGTGAAATTTGACGTTGCAGTTTTGACAATTTAGGATTGATGAGGAAGCTATAAAGTAAAATAATTGGTTACTCTTAGGTACTCAAGCTTGGCCAGTCCTGCCAAGTGTGGATGCAGCTGCAATTGAAGGTGGGGTGGTTAGCCCATCCTTGAAGATTTGGCTGGAGGTCAGGAGCTAGTCAGAAGAAGGATTGAGGCCATCTGGGTTCATTGCTAAGGAACACTATCTTGAAGACAACGGTCTGGTCGTTCTTCTTGCTGAGTGAAGGTCATTGCTTGCTTGCTTTTTTTATGTTTTTCCTCACAGATAGGGTCATATTCCTCCATTCTCTGGAAAGGTGCTCAGAGGCTTTAGCTTAACCTGGACCTAAAACTCAAAACTATAGGCTTTAGAAGATATATAAGTTACAAAGTTAGCCTATCCCTTTCAATACAAAAATTGTAGTACATTTGCACATTGGAATACTATTCGGCAAGGAATCGAAAGCAAGGATATCATGAAATTAGCAAGCTTGGGAACTAGAAAAGATCATCGTGAGTGAGGGATCCCAGAAGCAGAAAAACACACATGGAATATACTCACTTATAAGTGGATATTAGACATATAATATAGGATATTCATACTAAAATCTGTACGCCTAAAGAAACTAAATAAGCAGGAGGACCCTGGGTAAGTAGCTCAATCCTCATTCAGAAAGTGAAATGCAATAGATATTGGAAGAGGGAGAAAAGAGTGAACAGGACAGAAGCCTACTACAGAGAGCCTCTGAAAGACTCTACACAGCAGGGTATTAAAGCAGATGCTGAGACTCATAAGTAAACTTTAAGTCTCTGAAGAAAAAGATTAGAAATGACTCTAGGAAATAGAAAGACAACACATGTTCATTGGTTAGTAGAATTAATATTGTGAATATGATCATTCTACCAAAAGTTATTTAAATTACACACAATTACAGTAAAAATTTTCATCTTATTTGTCATATAAATAGAAAGAAAAACTATCTAAAATTTCATTGGAAATACAAAAGACTCTGGATAGCCAAAATAATTTTGAGCAAAACCAACATTGCTGGGAGGATTACCATTAGACATATCAAGATATTATATAGATTTGTAGTAATATTAACAGCATGGTACTGGTATGAAAGTGTTGGTAAGGAATTTTTTAATAGGATCCCATTTGTCCAGGAATTAAGACCTACAATTTTCAAGTAAAACCTTATGAAAACAAAATAATTTCTACAGAGCTAAAGAAAAAATATCAACTGAGTGGAACCAAGAGGATGGGAGAAGAAACGTTACTAGTCATACGTCTGATGGAGATTAAATCTAGAGTGAACAAAGAACATCAAAACACAAAGATTCATGGGAAGGTCAGTTTTAATTGGGATTAGGGGAGAGAAACCTAAGAGGAGAGAAAGGAAGGGAAGAGGAATAAATCACGTTAAGGATATTTGAAAAAGATTTATGTGAACATTACTTTATATTTATATAAACTTACATTTCTTTGTATCTTAGATGAAGTTGTGTCACTTGGGCTGACAATACTCCCCACAAGAGCCATAGACACCTAAACACAACAGCAAAACAAAACCAAACAAACAGAAAAACTCAGAGAAAAAAATAATCTCTAGGCATGAGATTTTGTTCTTCTAGTTTTTGGTCAGGAAAGTCTAAGAGAACCCTAAAATCCATAGGTTTTTTCTATTTTCTTAGGTTGCCTCCCAAAGGTTGCTGGTAAGCCTGTATTGTTAAAGGCACCATTTATCGAAGATATAGGACTCAAAAGATTTGAACTAAAACTGACATGAAAACCTCCTAGCCACAAATTGGCTATCATAACAGACATTGCTATTCAAGCTTCCATTGAAGGAAAACAATCAATATTTCTATTAGCTGTGATGCCTGTTACCAGTCTTGCAAGTTACTTCTGAAGTAGCAACAGTGGTACTCATATCTTCTTTGTAATCAACAGCTCTGCGATTGGACCTAAGATCTCTGAAATGGGAGGATAAGCATACCTGGTACTGATAATATAGCCAAGTATTTGGGCCTAGTGAGGACATGAATCTTATTTGGAAACATAGTTCCACCACTTTACAAACAGTATAATTCTAAGGGCATCTTTTTTTAATAGGCCAATTATATTGCTGAAAGTTGAAAACATCATACAATATGATAACTCGTCCATAGTTATGAACATTGAAGTAGCTGAAAAGACAAACTACAGATCATTGACAATGACAATGGAGAGGACAGGTGACCTTTTTTCAGACTTCTTCTCAGTGACACAGGTCAGAGTCCAGAATCCATGCTGAGTTAAGGCTATATGCAAGGAGATGAGAATCCACACACAATAGGAGTAATCATTTGGAAGTGGACCTGGCAGGCCCCAGTCATGTCAACTAGGATCAGTCTGAAAATATCTGTCAAGTCTGAGCAGGGAGGTGGAATCTGCTCTCCCTCTGTCAGCTAACTGCATCTGAAATGCTTATCCTTATAGTAAAAGATAAGTATGGATCTAATCCCTCATAAAAAACAAAAACCCCATGAACCCTTACTCTTTGAAGAAGATGAAGACCATCACAGAAGCCTTAGCTCTTTAAAATACAGAGAGCATGTGATTATGGGGTGACCAGCAATATCAAATACACTGATGTAATTCTTGCACACTGTGCCCAAGAAACATTATAGCAGTACGAGGTAGAAAGATTATAAGAGGAAGAGGATTAGGAAACCTGTGTAAGATTTTGTCTCCTAGACTAAAAAGGAAATTGTAAACATAATATATATCTAGATGTAAATCTGACAGAGAGTTAATATCTAGAATCTAGGAGGGGAGGGGCAAGATGGTGGCGCCAGGAGGACTCTCATTCTGAGCAGCAGCAGCAGGATCAGCACAGTGACCAGTAATCAGAACTCGCGGCCATAAAACACAGTCATTGTGTTTCCCAGGTGAGAGGATACCCCACGGTGGGGGATTCAATCAGCTTTTAACTCACCCGGCTAAACCACGGAAGAGATCCTGGTTCCCCCAGACGCTTGACTGCCGGCCGCCAGCCCCAGCCCCAGCCCAGAGACACAAGCCAGTGTCTCTGGTCACGGTCCCAGACTGAACCGTGCGCACCACACTATCAGAGACTGGAATTTTCAGTTGAGAGATAACCCCAGGGTACAGAAAACGATTGGGACCAGCCTTAGGTCACCCAGACATCCCCTGGAAAAGACTCGGGTTTCACGGGCACCCCAGGAGCCAGCCCGGAGCCAAGCCTGGGACCCAGGCTCCGGCACCAGAGCTCTGCCTGCCTGCGCGCCTGATTCGCCGCCTGAGATAGAACTGTGGGCACCAGGGCACCAGCGAATGAGTTTCACTTTCCTGTGCAAACACACAGGGAGGGAAACGGCTGGTCCGATCTCAGACCACTCAGCCGACACCCCCAGCCTGAAAAGGTCCCCGGAAAATTACCTAGCTTAGGGAGGCACCCAGGCTCCCAAAGGCCGCAAAGACAGACACAGGCAGTTTCTGCGCACCAGACAGCTGGCAGAGACTGAGCCTCCATCACTCAGCTGTGCTCCAGGCACAGGCAGTTTCTGCAGCCAGCCAGCTGGCAGACACTGAGCAGTGTGCACCAGGGCAAAAAAAGACACTGGGAGTCCGTGTCTCCAGAGAATCCACAGGGAAGGAAGGAAACTGTACTGACTTAAATCACCCAATCCTTCCCTAGAAAAAGTCTAGCAGACCAGTGGGGCCAAGGCGCGATCACTCAGCTGTGCTCCAGACACAGGCACAAATAGTTGCTGCGCACCTGATGTCCAACTGGGTCACAGCAGCTGATCATTAAATTTACAACAAGAAACCCAGGAACAGGGCAGCTGCCCTCAGGACTTCCCTGGGTGAAAGGAGAACCCTCTCGACTAACAAAGACCACAGTTACCACTCAGGTCTATATCCCTGAGGTAAGCAACTCCTGAAAAAACACCAGCCATCCAGGGACTATACCCAAAAAGCTGAGAAGACATCCTTCAGGAAAAACCAGCTTTTTGCAAAGGGGATTCTCTCCACCACAGGATCCCCAGGAACCACCAGAAAATAACCCCAAACACCTAAGATAGCACAATGGGTAAAGGCCAACGTAAAAGCTCAAGCAACAAAAGACAGAGCAATATGGCATCTCCAGAACCCAGTTACCCAGGGGCAAATAGCCCTGGACACCCCAGCATAACTGAAATCCAAGAAGATGACCTAACAACTATGCTCATGAAGATGATAACAGAGGAAACAAATAAGATACGTAAAGACATAGAGGAAGATAAACTCAAACAGAATATTGTCATCCGTAAAGAAATAGAGGAAGCTGCAGCCAAACAGCTTATGGCCTTTAGAAAGGAAATGCTTAAAGCACTGAATGAAATAAAAGAAACAGAGTTGAAGGAACTAAAAGAAAAACAGGAAAATACAGTCAGACAGGTGAAGGAAGTAAACAAAACAACTCAAGACCTGAAGATAGAATTGGAAAAATTAAAGAAAACACAAATGGAGGAAATAATGGAAAGGAAGAATCTAGGGAAGAAAACAGGAACTACAGAGGTAAGCATAACCAACAGACTACAAGAGATGGAAGAAAGAATCTCAGATGTAGAAGATACAATGGAAGAAATAGATGTATCTGTCAAAGAAAATGTTAAATCCAAAAAATTCCTGACACAGACCTTCCAAGAAATCCAAGACAATATGAAAAGACAAAACCTAAGAATAATAGGTATAGAGGAAAAAGAAGACTCCTTTCTCCAAGGCCCAGAAAATATTTTCAACAAAATCATTGAAGAAAATTTCCCCCTTTTTGTTTTAGACGCATCAGGCAAGAGTAGAGGTCTGATCTCTGATATTAGAAATAAATTGTGACTTTGTACCGATGTTCGTTTAGGTGTCATCCACCCAAAGAGCATCAGACCCGTCCGATACTTTTTTCTCAGAGGTGGGACCTGGGGCATCAACCCGCATGCAACCAGACATGCTCTTCTCTGGGTCCAAAACGGCTGACCCCGAGTGCAGTGCTTAGCCTCGCATCCTGAGCGTAACATTTTAGCTTTTTATGGTATCCAACCATGCTTGGGGAAAATCAAAACAAAAAGGGGGAACTGTAGAGAGCTGCGGAATGCTATGCCTTAAAGATGGAGCTGGTTTCCGCCTTCCACCTTCCTGATGGTGAGTGCTCTCTGTCACGAACAATTCCACATTTGGATAAGGCTGAGGATCTGGCTTGCTTCCATGTATGTGGACCTATCTGCATTGCCCACGTGGCACGCCTGGGTTGGCTACCCAGAGGCTATTTAAGCTGTGGGCTGGCTTTCCCCAGGGTCTGAGGATTTTTCAAGGTTCCTGAATAAACTGCATTGAAAAAAAAACTTCCCCAAGCTAAAGGAGAGCCCAATTAGAATACATGAGGCCTAAAGAACACCCAACAAATTTGACAAGAAAAGAAAATCCTCCCGCCACATAATAATCAAAACAGTAAGTATACAGAACAAAGAAAAAATACTAAAAGCTGCAAGACAAAAAGACCAAGTAACATATAATGGCAAACCCATTAGAATCACACCTGACTTTTCAACAGAGACTATGAAAGCCAGAAGGGCCTGGACAGATATCATGCAGACCCTAAGAGAACACAGATGTCAGCCCAGGCTACTATACCCCACAAAACTCTCAGTCCTCATAGATGGAGAAAACAAGATATTCAATGAGAAAAACAAATTTCAATAATACCTTCAAACAAATCCAGCATTACAGAAGACACTAGAAGGGAAAATACAACCCAGGAAAACTAGCTACATTCAAGACAACACAGGAAATAAATAACCTCACTTCAGTAAAACAAAAAGCAACCAAGCACACAACCTGATGACCACAGCCAACATCAAAATCAAGGGATCTAGCAGCCAGTGGTCATTAATCTCTCTCAACATCAATGGACTCAACTCTCCAATAAAAAGACACAGATTAACAGAATGGATACCTAAACTAAACCCAGCAATCTGTTGCATACAAGAAACACACCTAAGACACAAAGATAGACATTAACTGAGGGTAAAGGGTTGGAAGACGACTTTCAAAGCAAACGGACCCAAGAAGCAAGCAGGAGTAGCCATTCTAATATCTGATAAAATAGACTTTCAACCAAAATTAATAAAAAGAGATGGGGAAGGACACTTCATACTCATCAAAGGAAAATTCCACCAGGAAGACATCACAATCCTGAACATCTATGCCCCAAATACAAGGGCACCCACATTTGTTAAAGAAACATTGATAAAATTTAAAGCGCATATGGCTTCCCCACACATTAATAGTGGGAGACTTCAACACCCCACTCTCAACAAAGGACAGGTCAACAAAACAGAAATTAAACAAAAAAAACAATATCTCTGACAGAGGTCATGAATCAAATGGACCTAACACATATTTACAGAACATTACACCCAAACACAAAAGAATTTACCTTCTTCTCAGCACCTCATGGAACCTTCTCCAAAATAGACCACATGGTTGGTCACAAAGCAAGCCTCAACAGATACAAGAAGATTGAAATAATCCCTTGTATCTTGTCTGATCAACATGGAATAAAGCTGGACCTCAGTAACAACAGAATTACCAAAAAGCCTACACATACATGGAAACTGAACAACTTGTTACTAAATGACAGCTGGGTCAGGGAAGAAATAAAGAAAGAAATTAAAGTCTTTCTAGAAATCAATGAAAATGAAGACACAACATACCCAAACTTGTGGGATACAATGAAAGCAGTGCTAAGAGGAAAGTTCATAGCACTAAGTTCCTTCAAGAAGAAATTCGAGACAGCTCATTCAAGCAACTTAATGGCTCACTTAAAAACCCTAGAAAAAGAAGAAGCAGACACACCAAGAAGGAGTAGACGGCTGGAAATAATCAAAATCAGGGCTGAAATCAATCAATTGGAAACAAATAAAACAATTCATAGAATCAATGAAACCAAGAGCTGGTTCTTTGAGAAAATCAACAAGATCGACAAACCCTTAGCAAAGCTAACTAAAAGGCAGAGAGACACCACCCAAATCAACAAAATCAGAAATGAATAGGGGGAAATAACTACAGACACTGAGGCAATCCAAACAATCATTAGGACTTACTTCAAAAGTCTATATGCCACAAAATTTGAAAATCTAAATGAAATGTACAATTTTCTTGATCGATTTGACTTACCAAAGCTGAATCAGGACCAGGTAAATCAATTAAATAGTCTTATATCCCCCAAGGAAATATAAGCGGTCATCAAAAGTCTCCCATCCAAAAAAAGCCCAGGACCAGATGGCTTCAGCGCAGAATTCTACCAGACCTTCAAAGAAGAGCTAACACCAATTCTCTTCAAACTATTCCACAAAATAGAAACAGAAGGAACATTACCAAACTCATTCTATGAAGCCACAGTCACCTTGGTACCTAGAAACAGAAGGAATATTACCAAATTCATTCTATGAAGCCACAGTCACCTTGGTACCTAAACCTCACAAAGACTCAACAAAGAATGAGAATTTCCGGCCAATCTCCCTTATGAACATTGATGCAAAAATACTTAATAAAATACTTGCAAACCGAATCCAAGAACACATCAAAGATATTATCCACTATGACCAAGTAGGCTTCATCCCAGGTATGCAGGGGTGGTTCAATATACGGAAATCCATCAATGTCACCCACCATATTAACAAACTGAAAGAAAAAAACCACATGATAATCTCCCTAGATGCTGAAAAATCATTTGACAAAATCCAACATCCATTCATGTTCAAAGTATTGGAGAGATCAAGGATACAAGGCACATATCTAAAAATAGTAAAGGCAATATACAGCAAGCCTATAGCCAACATCAAACTGATCGGAGAGAAACTTAAAGCAATCCCACTGAAATCAGGTACAAGAGAAGGCTGCCCAATCTCTCCATATCTCTTCAACATAGTGCTGGAAGTCCTTGCTAGAGCAATAAGACAGTTGAAGGAGATCCAGGGGATACAAATTGGAAAGGAAGAAGTCAAATTATCACTATTTGCAGATGATATGATAGTATACGTGAGTGACCCCAAAAACTCTACCAGGGAACTCCTACAGCTGATAAACACCTTCAGCAAAGTGGCCAGATACAAAATTAACTCAAAAAAATCAGTAGCCCTCCTCTATACAAAAGACAAAAGGGCTGAGAAAGAAATTAGGGAAACAACACCCTTCACAATAGCCACAAATGACATAAGGTACCTCGGAGTAACCCTAACCAAGGAAGTCAAAGACTTGTATGAAAAAAATTTCAAATCTCTGAAGAAAGGACTAGAAGAAGGTATGAGAAGATGGAAAGATCTCCCATGCTCATGGCTTGGCAAGATTAACATAGTAAAAATTGCCATCTTACCAAAAGCAATCTACAGATTCAATGCAATGCCCATCAAATTACCAACACAATACTTTACAGACCTGGAAAGAAAAATTCTCAACTTCATATGGAATAACAAGAAACCCAGAATTGCTAAAACAATCCTCTACAATAAAAGATCTTCCGGAGGTATCTCCATCCCTGATCTTATGGTGTACTATAGAGCAACAGTTTTAAAAACTGCATGGTACTGGCATAGAAACAGAATGGTGGCTCAATGGAACCGAACAGAGGACCCAGAAATAAACCCACACACTTATGGACACCTGATCTTTGACAAAGACGCCAAAACCATTCAATGGAAAAAAGATAGCATCTTCAACAAATGGTGCTGGTCTAACTGGATGTCTACATGCAGAAAAATGAAAATAGATCCATACTTGTCACCCTGCACAAAACTGAAGTCCAAGTGGATCAAAGAACTCAACATAAAACCAGACACATTAAATCGGCTTGAAAAAAAATGGGAAATACCCTATAACTCATTGGTACAGGGGAAAACTTCCTGAACAGAACACCAACAGCACAGGCTCTAAGAGCAACAGTCAATAAATGGGACCTCATGAAACTGAAAAGCTTCTGTAAAGCAAAGGACACCGTCATCAAAACAAAGCAACCACCTACAGATTGGGAAAGAATCTTCACCAACCCTTTATCTGACAGAGGACTCATATCCAGTATATATAAAGAACTAAAGAAGCTGAAAAGCAGCAAACCAAGTAATCCACTTAAAAAATGGGGAACAGAGCTAAACAGAGAATTCTCTGGAGAGGAATACCGAATGGCAGAGAAGCACTTAAAGAAATGCTCAACCTCACTAGCCATTAGGGAAATGCAAATCAAAACAACCCTGAGATTTCACCTTACACCCATGAGCATGGCCAAGATCAAAAACTCAAGTGACAACACATGCTGGAGAGGTTGTGGAGAAAGAGGAACCCTTCTCCACTGCTGGTGGCAATGTAAACTTGTACAACCACTCTGGAAATCAATCTGGCGCTTTCTCAGACAACTAGGAATAGCACTTCTTCAAGATCCAGCCATACCACTCCTGGGCATATATCCAAAAGAGGCTCAAGTACACAAAAAGGACATTTGCTCAACCATGTTTGTAGCAGCTTTATTTGTAATAGCCAGAAGCTGGAAACAACCCAGATGCCCCTCAACTGAAGAATGGATGCAGAAATTGTGGTACATCTACACAATGGAATATTACTCAGCAATGAAAAATAAGGAAATCATGAAATTTGCAGGTAAATGGTGGGATCTGGAAAGGATCATCCTGAGTGAGTTGTCCCAGAAGCAAAATGACACACATGGTATATACTCACTCATATAGACATACAACATAGGACAAACCCACTAAAACCTGTGCATCTAAAGAATCTAAGCAAGAGAGAGAGGACCCTAACTAAAATGTCTAATCCCCATCCAGAAAGGCAAAGAGGATGGACATCAGAAGAAGAAGAAAACAGGAAACAACCTAGGAACCTACCACAGAGGGCCTCTGAAAGCCTCTGCCCTTCAGACTATCAAAGCAGATGCTGAGCCTGATGGGCAACTGTTGGGCAGAGTGAATGGAATTTTAGGTAAGAACTGGGAAATAGTAAGAGCTGGAGAGGACAGGGTCTTCACAAGGAGAGCAACAGAACAAGAAAATTTGAACACAGGGAACTTCCCAGAGACTCATACTCCAACCAAGGACTATTCATGGAGATAACCCAGAACCCCTGTACAGATGTAGCCCAGGGCAGTTCAGAGTCCAATTGGGTTATATAGTAATGTGAAGAGGAACTGCCTCTGACATAATCTGATTGGCCTGCTCTTTGATCACCTCCCGCTGGGGGGGAACAGCCTTACCAGGCCATAGTAGAGGACAATGCAGCCACTTTTGATGTGAACTGACAGACTCAGATCAGAAAGGAGAGGAGAACCTCCCCTATTAGTGGACTTGGGAAGTGGCATGCAAGCAGAGGGAGGAGGGAGGGTGGGATTTGGAGGGGTGGAGGGTGGGGCTTATGGGGGGATGCAGAATGAATAAAGTGTAATTGATGAAAAATTTAAAAAAAAAAAGGGAAAATTAATTTAAAAACCTTAAATGACTTTCAAAAGTGGATGAAAACATGGAGTTAGTCAATTGGCATGGAGCACGTCTCGCCCCTGGGGGCAATGATCTCCTGAACCTACTCAGACCTCGGACACCACCACTGCTAGTTCTAGAACTGATGCAGGATGTTCCAACGAGGGGGTTAAGGCTTCTCATATTTCCTATAAGCCCACATCTGTTTGTTTATATCCCCCATTTCTATTCATTATTAGCCAGATAGAGCCAAGTAATTGTGGTAATGATACTTGCTTTTTTGCCCAATGCTGGAATGCTAGTAAATTTAGGTATGCCCTGGTTACTCGCATGCCTCACTGGGTGCCTGTGCCCGTTGATGCCCCTCACGCTATGACTCTCTTCAGACAGAAAAGGGATCTTGGAACTACAGCCACCCTTGTTACTACCATCTCATTGGCGGCTGTTGGAGCCACCACTGGGGCATTAGCCATGAGTCATACTGGGCAGACTGCTCAGACCCTGAAAAATCGTTTAGCCAATGTAGCTCATGCCTTAGTTGTACATAAAGGAATTAATGCTCAACTAAAAGGAAGCTTGATGGTGTTCAATCAGAGGATTGACCTCGTGCAGGAGCAAATTGATACCCTATGGCAATTCGCTCAACTTGGCTGTCAATGAAAATATGCTGGACTTTGAGTCACTAGCATATAACATGAGAATTTTCCCTGTGCTGCAAATCTGTCTAAACAATTGTCAAGCTATATTTTAGGTAATTGTACTGGAGAATTCGATACTACCATGGAGCAGCTGAGAGTGGCCATGGTCACAGTAAATTCTACCAGAGTGGACGCAGGACTAGCCACAGGATTATCAACATGGATTGCTGCAGCCATGAATCATCTGAAGGAATGGGCGGGCATGGGAGCGTTAGCAGGCCTTCTGGTGTTGGTCTCCTTGGTTTGCCTGTGGTATATATGCAAGATTAGAGTCTCACAACAGTGTGATGCAGCCATGATCATTCAGGCCTTTACAGCCATTGAAGCAGGACATTCTCCCCAAGCATGGTTGGATACCATAAAAAGCTAAAATGTTATGCTCTGGATGCGAGGCTAAGCACTGCACTCAGGGTCAGCCGCTTTGGACCCAGAGAAGAGCATGTCTGATTGCATGTGGGTTGATGCCCCAGGTCCCGCCTCTGAGAAAAAGGTATAGGACGGGTCTGATGCTCTTTGGGTGGATGACACCTAAATGAACATCAGTACAAAGTCCCAATTTATTTCTAATATCAGAGATCAGACCTCTACTCTTGCCTGATGTGTCTAAAACAAAAAGGGGGAACTGTAGAGAGCTGCGGAATGCTATGCCTTAAAGATGGAGCTGGTTCCCGCCTTCCACCTTCCAGTTGGTGAGTGCTCTCTGTTAGGAAAAATTCCACATTTGGATAAGGCTGAGGATCTGGCTTGCTTCCATGTATGTGGACCTATCTGCATTGCCCACGTGGCACGCCTAGGTTGGCTACCCATAGGCTATTAATTCTGTGGGCTGGCTTTCCCCAGGGTCCGAGGATTGTTCAAGGTTCCTGAATAAACTGTATTGAAAAAAAAAACAACAACTTGCAAACCGAATCCAAGAACACATCAAAGATATTATCCACTATGACCAAGTAGGCTTCATCCCAGGTATGCAGGGGTGATTCAATATATGGAAATCCATCAATGTGATCCACCATATTAACAAACTGAAAGAAAAAAAAATATATGATAATCTCCCTAGATGCTGAAAAATCATTTGACAAAATCCAACATCCATTCATGTTTAAAGTATTGGAGAGATCAGGGATACAAGGCACATATCTAAACATAGTAAAGGCAATATACAGCAAGCCTATAGCCAACATCAAACTGAATGGAGAGAAACTTAAAGCAATCCCACTGAAATCAGGTACAAGAGAAGGCTGCCCAATCTCTCCATATCTCTTCAACATAGTGCTGGAAGTCCTTGCTAGAGCAATAAGACAATTGAAGGAGATCAAGGGGGTACAAATTGGAAAGGAAGAAGTCAAATTATCACTATTTGCAGATGATATGATAGTATACGTGAGTGACCCAAAAACTCTACCAGGAAACTCCTACAGCTGATAAACACCTTCAGCAAAGTGGCCGGATACAAAATTAACTCAAAAAAATCAGTAGCCCTCTTGTATACAAAAGACAAAAAGGCTGAGAAAGAAATTAGGGAAACAACACCCTTCACAATAGCCACAAATGACATAAGGTACCTCGGAGTAACCCTAACCAAGGAAGTCAAAGACTTGTATGAAAAAAATTTCAAATCTCTGAAGAAAGAATTAGAAGAAGATATGAGAAGATGGAAAGATCTCCCATGCTCATGGCTTGGCAAGATTAACATAGTTAAATGGCCATCTTACCAAAAGCAATCTACAGATTCAATGCAATGCCCATCAAATTACCAACACAATTCTTTACAGACCTGGAAAGAAAAATTCTCAACTTCATATGGAATAACAAGAAACCCAGAATTGCTAAAACAATCCTCTACAATAAAAGATCTTCTGGAGGTATCTCCATCCCTGATCTTAAGCTGTACTATAGAGCAACAGTTTTAAAAACTGCATGGTACTGACATAGAAACAGATTGGTGGATCAATGGAACCGAACAGAAGACCCAGAAATAAACCCACACACTTATGGACACCTGATCTTTGACAAAGACGCCAAAACCATTCAATGGAAAAAAGATAGCATCTTCAACAAATGGTGCTGGTCCAACTGGATGTCTACATGTAGAAAAATGAAAATAGATCCATATTTATCACCATGCACAAAACTGAAGTCCAAGTGGATCAAAGACCTCAACATAAAACCAGACACATTAAATCGGCTTGAAAAAAAAGTGGGAAATACCCTAGAACTCCTTGGTACAGGAGAAAACTTCCTGAACAGAACACCAACGGCACAGGCTCTAAGAGCAACAATCAATAAATGGGACCTCATGAAACTGAAGAGCTTCTGCAAAGCAAAGGACACTGTCATCAAAACAAAGCGACCGCCTACAGATTGGGAAAGAATCTTCACCAACCCTTTATCTGACAGAGGACTCATATCCAGTATATATAAAGAACTAAAGAAGCTGAAAAGCAGCAAACCAAGTAATCCACTTAAAAAATGGGGAACAGTATTAAACAGAGAATTCTCTGTACAGGAATACCGAATGGCAGAGAAGCACTTAAAGAAATGCTCAACCTCACTAGCCATTAGGGAAATGCAAATCAAAACAACCCTGAGATTTCACCTTACACCCATGAGAATGGCCAAGATCAAAAACTCAAGTGACAACACATGCTGGAGAGGTTGTGGAGAAAGGGGAACCCTTCTCCACTGCTGGTGGCAATGTAAACTTGTACAACCACTCTGGAAATCAATCTGGTGCTTTCTCAGACAACTAGGAATAGCGCTTCCTCAAGATCCAGCCATACCACTCCTGGGCATATATCCAAAAGAGGCTCAAGTACACAAAAAGGACATTTGCTCAACCATGTTTGTAGCAGCTTTATTTGTAATAGCCAGAAGCTGGAAACAACCCAGATGCCCCTCAACTGAAGAATGGATGCAGAAATTGTGGTTCATCTACACAATGGAATATTACTCAGCAATGAAAAATAAGGAAATCATGAAATTTGCAGGTAAATGGTTCGGATCTGGAAAGGATCATCCTGAGTGAGTTGTCCCAGAAGCAAAAAAACACACATGGTATATACTCAATCATATAGACATACAACATAGGACAAACCCACTAAAACCTGTGCATCTAAAGAAACTAAGCAAGAGAGAGAGGACCCTAACTAAAATGTCCATTCCCCATTCTGAAAGCCAAAGCGGATGGACATCCGAAGAAGAAGAAAACAGGAAACAACCTAAGAACCTCCCACAGAGGGCCTCTGAAAGCCTCTGCCCTTCAGACTATCAATGCAGATGCTGAGCCTGATGGGCAACTGTTGGGCAGAGTGAATGGAATTTTATGTAAGAACTGGGAAATAGTAAGAGCTGGAGAGGACAGGGTCTCCACAAGGAGAGCAACAGAACCAGAAAATTTGAATACAGGGAACTTCCCAGAGATTCATACTCCAACCAAGGACTTTTCATAGAGATAACCCAGAACCCCTGCACAGATGTAGCCCAGGGCAGTTCAGAGTCCAATTGGGTTACATAGTAATGTGAAGAGGGACTGCCTCTGACACAATCTGATTGGCCTGCTCTTTGATCACCTCCCTCTGGGGGGGAGCAGCCTTACCAGGCCATAGTAGAGGACAATGCAGCCACTTTTGATGTGAACTGATAGACTAAGTTCAGAAAGGAGAGGAGAACCTCCCCTATCAGTGGACTTGGGGAGTGGCATGCATGCAGACGGTGGAGAGAGGGTGGGATTGGGAGGGGAGAAGGGAGGGGCTTATGGGGGGATGCAGAATGAATAAAGTGTAATTGATGAAAAATAAAAAAAATAAAAAATTAAAAAAGTGAAAAAAAGAAAAAAAAGAGAAAAAAATGAAAAAATAGTAAAAAAAATCTAGAATCTATAAAGAATTCTGAAAAACTTCGTGTTTTTAATTTTTTAATTTTATTTTTTAGTACTAGTTACATTTATTTAACTTTGTATCCCAGCTATATCCCACTCCCTCATTCCCTCTCATTCCCACCCTCAATCCATCATATTCTCCCTGACCCTTTCCAAGTCCACTGATAGGGAGGACCTCCACCCTTCCATCTGACCCTAACTTATCAGATATCTTCAAGTCTAGCTAAAAATTCCTCCTCTGTGGCCTAGCAGAGCTGCTCCTCTCTCTGGTGTTGGTGGGGAGATCAAAAAGCCAGGAATTGAGTTCATGTCAGAAATAGTCCCTGTTCCCCTTACTAGGATACCCACTTGGATACTGAGCTATCATGGGCTACATCCGAGCAGGGGTTGTAGGTTATATCCATACATGGTCCTTCGTTGGAGATAGAGTCTCACAAAAGACCTCTGTGCCCAGATACATTTGGTCCTTGTGGGGCTCCTGTCCTCTCCAGGTCATAGTAACTCCCCCTTATTTCATATGATTTCCTGTATTCTGCTGAAGGTTTGGTTATGAATTTCAGTATCTGCTTTGATACACTGCAAGGTAGAGGTTTTCAGAGGCCCTTACTGGTAGGCTCCCATCCTGTTAGGTGTTTTCTCCTACATCAAAAGTCCATCCCATTTGAGTTTTAAAGTAAAGATTGATCATCTTACAAAGGGTCCTCTTTCTTGTTTATCTTCTTTAGGTATATAGATTTCAGTATGTTTATCCTATCTTATAGGTCTAGTACAGATTTATAAGTGAGTATATACCATGTGTGTCTTTCTTCTTCTGGGATACCTCAAGAAGAATGATCTTTTCTAGATCCCACCATTTGCCTGCAAATTTCATGATTTCCTTGTTTTTAATTGCTGAGTAGTATTCCATTGTGTAAAGATACCACAATTTCTATATTCTTTCCTCAACTGAGGGACATCTGGGTTGTTTCCAGTTTCTGGCTATTACAAATAAAGCTGCTACAATCATGGTTGAGCAAATGTCCTTGTTGTGTACTTGAGCATCTTTTGGATATATGCCTAAAAGTGTTATAGATGGATCTTGAGGAAGCACTATTCCTAATTGTCTGAGAAAGCACAGATTGATTTCCAAAGTGGGTTACATTCCCACCAGCAGTGGAGGAGGGTTCCCCTTTCTCCATAACCTCTCCAGCATGTGTTGTCACTTCAGTTTTTGATGTTAGCCAGTTTGATGGGTATAAGGTGAAATCTCAGGTTTGTTTTGATTTGCATCTCTCTGACGGCTAAGGAAATTGAGCATCTCTTTAAGTGTTTCTCTGGAATTCTATATTTCTTCTACAGAGAATTCTCTATTTAGGTCTGTATGATATTTTTTAATTGGATACCTTATTTTATTGCTTTTTTAAGCAATTTTTAAAAATTTCTTTATTAATTACACTTCATTTACTTTGTATTCCACTATGGTTCCCTCCCTTCTCCAGTCCCAATCCCTCCCTTCCACCACCCTCTACATGCATGCCCCTCCCCAAGTCCACTGATAGGGGAAGTCTTCTCTTCCTTCCTTCTGACCCTAGTCAATTAGGTCTCATCAGGAGTGGCTGCATTTTCTTCTTCTGTGGCCTGGTAATTCTGCTTGCCCCTCAGGGGGAGATAATTAAAGAGCAGGCCAATCAGTTCATGTCAGAGACAGTCCCTGTTCCTATTACAGTGGAACCCATTTTGATACTGAACTGCCATGGGCTACATCTGTGTAGGGGTCTTAGGTTATCTCCATTCACAGTCCTTAGTTAGAGGTCTCAGGAAAGACCCTGGTGCGCAGATTTTTTTTGGTTTTGTTGTTCTCCTTGTGGAGTTCCTTTCTCACCCAGATCTTACTGTTTCCCACTTCTTTCATAAGTTTCCCTGCACTCTGCCCAAAGGTTTCCCATAAGTCTTAACATCTGCATTGATAGTCTGCAGGGCAGAACCTTTCAAGGGCCCTCTATGTCAGGCTCCTGACTTGTTCCCTCTTTTCTCCTTCTTCTGATGTCCATCCTCTTTGCATTTCTGGATAGGAATTAGTTATTTTAGCAAGAGTCCTCCCTCTTGATTGGTTTCTTTAGGTGTACAGATTTTAGTAGGTTTATCCTATATTATATGTGTATATGAGTGAATATATACCGTGTGTGTCTTTCTGCTTCTGGGGTAGCTCACTCAGGATGATCTTTTCCAGATCCCACCATTTACCTGCGAATTTTAAGATTTCCTTGTTTTTTTTTATTGCTGAGTAATATTCCATTGTGTAGATGTACCACAATTTCTGTATCCATTCCTCCACTGAGAGGAATCTGGCCTGTTTCCAGCTTCTGGCTATTAAAAATAAGGCTGATATGAAGATGGTGGAGTAAATGTCTTTATTGTTTACTTTGAGCCTCTTTTGGATATATGCCTAGGAGTGGTATAGCTGGATCTTGAAGAAGTGCTATTCCTAGTTGTCTGAGGAAACACCAGATTGCTTTCCAGAGTGGTTATGCAAGTTTACATTCCTACCCTCAGGAATGTACAACTTTCTCTACAACTTTCTCTACAACTTCTCCAGCATGTGTTGTCACTTGAATTTTTGATCTTATCCTTTCTGATGGGTGTAAGGTGAAACCTTAGAGTCGTTTTGATTTGCATTTCCCTGATGACTAAGGACATTGAGAGATCAAGGAAGAAGTCAAAGTATCACTGTTTGCAGATGATATGATAGTATACCTGAGTGACCCCAAAAATTCTACCAGGGAACTTCTACAGATGATAAACACCTTCAGCAAAGTGGCTGGATAAAAAATTTACTCAAAAAAATCAGTAGCCCTCCTGTATACAAAAGACAAGAAGGCTTAGAAAGATATAAGGGAAACAACACTTTCACAATAACCACAAAGTACATAAAGTACCTTGGTGTGAACCTAACCAAGCAAATCAATAAATTGTATGAAAAAAAATTTCAAGTCTCTGAAGAAAGAATTAGAAGAAGATATCAGAAGGTGGAAAGATCTCCCATGCTCATGGCAGGATTAATATAGTAAAAATGGCCATCTTACCAAAAGCAATCTACAGATTCAATGCAATTCCCATCAAATTACCAATTACAATTAAAATTACAATTACCAAATTACAATTTTTTACAGTCCTGGAAAGAAAAATTCCCCCCTCATATGGAACAACAAGAAACCCAGAATTGCTAAAACAATTCTCTACAGTAAAAGATCTTCAGGAGGTATCTCCATCAAGCTCTATTATAGACAACAATACTAAAAACTTCATTGTACTGGCATAAAAATAGAATGGTAGATCAATGGAACTGAATAGAAGACCCAGAAATAAATCCACACACGTATGGACACCTGATTTTTGACAAAAATTCCAAAACCATTCAATGGAAAAAAAGACAGCATCTTCAACAAATGATGCTGGTTTAACTGGATGTGTACATGTAGAAAAATGCAAATAGATCCATACTTACCACCCTGCACAAAACTAAAGTACAAGTGGATCAAAGACCTCCACATAAATCCAGACACACTAAACCGCTTAGAAGAATAAGTGGGGAAGAGCTATGAACTCATTGGCACAGCAGACAACTTCCTGAACAGAACACCAACAGCACAGGCTCTAAGAGCAACCATCAATAAATGGGACCTCATGCAAATGAAAAGCTTCTATAAAGCAAAGTCAGAACAAAATGACTGCCTACAGATTGGGAAAGAATCTTAACCAACCCTGTATTTGACAGAGGACTAATATCCAGTATATATTGAGAACTAAAGAAGATGAAACGCAGCAAACCAAATAATCCAATTAAAAAATGGTGAACAGAGCTAAACAGAGAACTCTCTGTAAAGGAATATCGAATGGTAGAGAAACACTTAAAGATTTATTGCTTTTTAAATTCTTTAGGAGAGCAACTGACACAAAATGTGTGAGCTTTGATGGTCCTGAAGTGGCTAATGCATCCATCAAGGACAATGCATGGAGAGGACCTAGATTCCCTGTTCAGATGTAGCTTATGGGCAGCACTGTCTCCATGTGGTTTCCCTAGTACAGAATGCAGGGCTCTCTTGGATATGGACTCAGTAGCAGGCTCTTTGTTTACCATCCCTTGGTGAGGAGGCATAACTAGGCCAAAGAGAAAGAGGATCCAGACAGTCCTGATGATACCTGATAGGCTAGGGTCAAATAGCAGGGGAGTAGGACCTCCTCTATAAGTGAAGTAGGTCAGTAGGGGAGGAAGAGAAAGGGAGAGTGGGACCATGAGGGTATGAGCTTGAGGACTACAATTGGGATACAAGTAAATAAATTGTAATAAATAATAATAATAAAATTAAGAATAAATATCAAAATGCTACTATCCTTATAAAACAGGAAAATACAAATCAAAACAGTATGACATTTCATTCTTCCTAGTCAGAATAGTCAATATTAAAAAAAAAGATCAATGAAAACAAATACTCCACTGCTGTTGGGAATGTAAACTTGTACACCTAGGATCAGAAGGAAGGAAAAGAAGACCTCTCCTCTCAGTGGACTTGGGGACTGGCATGCATGCAGAGGGTGGAGGAAGGGAGGGATTGGGACTGGAGGAGGGAGGGAACCACAGGGGGGATACAAAGTGAATAAAGTGTAATTAATAAGGAATTAAAAAAATGAAAACAAATACTGATGAATGTGTGGAGAAAGTGGAAACCTTCACTGTTAGTAGTGTTACAAACTGGTTTAGCCAATGAGAAAATCAATAGAGAATCGTTTCAAAGCTAAAGTTAAATTGACCACAAGATCAAGTTCTACCATTCTTTGACATGTCATTAGAGGACTAAATATTCTACTCCAGAGATACTTGTTCAGCAATCTTCATTGCTGCTCTGTTCATCATAAATAAGAAATGGACATCCTAAATGTTCAATTAAGGAATGAAAAATGAAAATGTGGTACATTTGTACTATGAAATACTACTCAGTTGTAAAGAGAATGAGATTATAACTTTTTCAGGTAGGTGAATGGAGTTAGTAAAGATTCTAAGCAATAACCCAGAACCTGAAAAAACAAAATAAGGTGTCCTCCTTCATCTGAAATTCTAATTTCAATTTTTTTGTTGTTGTTATTTTTACCTTTATTTTTTATTTTTTATTAATTAAATTTTATTCACTTTGTATCCTCCCTGTACCTCTCTCCCTTCTTCCTTCCGAATCCCACCCTCCCTCTTCTCCACCCATGTTCCTCTCTCAGTCCACCTCCCCTTCCCTCTGATACTAGTCTATCAGGTATCATCATGCATGGCTGCACTGTCTTCTTCTGTGGTGTGGTAAGGCTGTTCCCCCCTCAGTGGTAGGTTGCCACGGACCAGCCCAGTCGGGTTCCCTGCGTCCACGGGAGAATCAGGGTTTGGATATCAGGAAGGCACAGTTTCAGGCGAATGACAGTCAGAGACAACCCTGAGATGGCTTTGACCCTGCTGTAATTTTACTGAAGTCAGGCTAATAATTTTATAGTGATTTCATAAGGAAGCACCTTAAAGTTGGCATGCTTTCCAGAACATTCAAACTTTTACCAAGGATAGAAAGTTTATGTTTTAACTCAAAAGTGCAGCTAAGCATAAAACAATGCCCACAAGAAATCTCAGCCTAGAAACTTTCTGATCAACGCAAACAAGAAACAAAAATCTCAAACTGTGGTTTCATTATCACTGACTAGTGAAGGGGAAAGTCAGAAGCTGTAATAGTCCTCTGAGCCAAGTCAAATAACTGCCAAAGTCTTTTTCTACATTAAAGTCTAAATAGACCTTGGTCAACCATCCTCTCATATGTCTTGCTAAAGATTTATAATCTTCCTTAGAAACAAGACGCTAAAGGGAGGCATGTTCAA
Source organism: Meriones unguiculatus (assembly GCF_030254825.1). Lineage (NCBI taxonomy): Eukaryota > Metazoa > Chordata > Mammalia > Rodentia > Muridae > Meriones > Meriones unguiculatus. The sequence continues at coordinate 29,581,113 of NC_083365.1, forward strand.
GCCTGCTGTATTTGCTTATGCTATTTTTTCCTAAGAAGAAGCCCATTATTTTTTCACTATTCTTGTAATGCTTTCTAATACTAAATCTGATCCATTACTTATTTTTCTTTTACTCTATTCTTGCTAAAGCTTTTAATAATCTATCAAAAATATATTTCCTTGAATAGTTAGTTGTGCTGTACCAGGAATCATAGAGAAAAATCAAAAGGCTCATTCAATCCTTAATCTGAAAAAGCAGGATTTTCAGAGTATATCTTTTTGGCATAGATGGCAAGGGGGAACATCCGGGGGTTTCCAGGGAGCGGATTCCAGTAGGAAATGTGTCTCCTGGTCTTAGCAGCATAATTTTATGCTTACATAGCACATTTTTATGCTCATATAGATTCTGGAGTTAGTGTGGCAGTGGGTGATCAAAGAGCAGGCCAATCAGTTCATGTCAGAGACAGTCCCTGTCCTCATTACTATGGAGGCCACTTGGATGCTAAACTGCCATAGGCTACCTGCATGCAGGGGTTCCAGGCCATCTCCATGAGTGGTCCTTGGCTGGAGTAGCAGTTTCAGAAAAGACAATATGTACACCTAAGGAAGCTAACCAAGAAGGACTCTGGCTAAGATGCTCAATCCCCATTCAGAAAGGTGAAGAAGATGGACATCGGAGAAGGGAGAAAACAGGGAACAGGACAGGAGACTGTAACTGAGGGCCTCTGAAAGACTCTACCCAGCAGGATATCGAGGCAGATGTTGATACTCATAGCCAAACTTTGAGCAGAGTGCAGGGAATCTTATGAAAGAAGTGGGAGATAGTAGGACCTGGAGAGGACAGGAGCTCCACAAGGACAGTGACAGATCTTAACTTCAAATCTTAAGATGCAAGTATATAACATGGAGTAATAAGAAAAACCTGCAAAGTAAAAGAGTCCATGGAGGGGAGCAATAGAAAAGGGATTAAGAGGGACCATGTTATTTGATGGGGAAAATGGGAAAAAATGGAGGACTTTATTTGGGGATATGAGAGGTCAGTAAAGAAGGAAAGGGAGAGAGGATGAAAAAAAATGACACTAAGGATGTTTGGAAAGGCCGCCAGAAATTCATATTATTTATTTACCATAAATTCTATATAATATCTGTAAGTCTATGTATATACATATACATATATAGTTTTGGATCTAAAGATATGTTTTAAGATCTAGGTGGGCATTTTTAAGTTGATAGACACAAGATGTGATAAGAGTGTAATTTAGGTTCAGAACTCTCTGGACTCACTAGGAGAGGGTAGATAGTAAAATACTTTCTCCAAGATGGCCAAGTACAAATTGATGGACATTATAACATGGTATATACTCACTCATATAGACATACAACATAGGACAAACCCACTAAAACCTGTGCATCTAAAGAAACTAAGCAAGAGAGAGGACCCTAACTAAAACGTCCAATCCCCATCCAGAAAGGCAAAGAGGATGGACATCAGAAGAAGAAGAAAACAGGAAACAACCTAGGAACCTACCACAGAGGGCCTCTGAAAGCCTCTGCCCTTCAGACTATCAAAGCAGATGCTGAGCCGGATGGGCAACTGTTGGGCAAGTGAATGGAATTTTAGGTAAGAACTGGGAAATAGTAAGAGCTGGAGAGAACAGGGTCTCCACAAGGAGAGCAATAGAACAAGAAAATTTGAACATAGGGAACTTCCCAGAGACTCATACTCCAACCAAGGACTATTCATGGAGATAACCTAGAAACCCTGCACAGATATAGCCCAGGGCAGTTCAGAGTCCAATTGGGTTACATAGTAATGTGAAGAGGGACTGCCTCTGACATAATCTGATTGGCCTGCTCTTTGATCACCTCCCTCTGGGGGGGGGGGGAGCAGCCTTACCAGGCTACAGTAGAGGACAATACAGCCACTTTTGATGTGAACTGACAGACTAAGATCAGAAAGGAGAGGAGAACCTCCCCTATTAGTGGACTTGGGGAGTGGCATGCAAGCAGAGGGAGGAGGGAGGGTGGGATTGGGAGGGGAGGGAGGGGCTTATGGGGGGATGCAGAATGAATAAAGTGTAATTGATGAAAAATTTAAGAAAAAAGGGAAAAAATAATTTAAGAACCTTAAATGACTTTCAAAATTGGAGGAAAACATGGAGTTAGTCAATTGGCATGGAGCACGTCTCGCCCCTGGGGGCAATGGTCTCCTGAACCTACTCAGACCTCGGACACTACCACTGCTAGTTCTAGAACTGACACAGGATGTTCCAACGAGGGGTTAAGGCTTCTCATAATATTTCCTATAAGCCCACACCTGTTTGCCTATATCCCCCATTTTTATTCATTATTAGCCAGATAGAGCCAAGTAATTGTGGTAATGATACTTGCTTTTTTGCCCAATGCTGGAATGCTAGTAAATTTAGGTATGCCCTGGTTACTCGCATGCCTCACTGGGTGCCTGTGCCCATTGATGCCCCTCACGCTATGACTCTCTTCAGACAGAAAAGGGATCTTGGAACTACAGCCACCATTGTTACTACCATCTCATTGACGGCTGTTGGAGCTACCACCAGGGCATTAGCCATGAGTCATACTGGGCAGACTGCTCAGACCCTGAATAATCATTTAGCCAATGTAGCTCATGCCTTAGTTGTACATAAAGGAATTAATGCTCAACTAAAAGGAAGCTTGATGGTGTTCAATCAGAGGATTGACCTCGTGCAGGAGCAAATTGATACCCTATGGCAAATCGCTCAACCTGGCTGTCAATGAAAGTATTCTGGACTTTGTGTCACTAGCATACAACATGAGAATTTTTCCTGTGCTGCAAATCTGTCTAAACAATTGTCTAGCTATATTTTAGGTAATTGGACTGGAGAATTCAATACTACGATGGAACAGCTGAGAGTGGCCATTGTCACAGTAAATTCTACCGGAGTGGACGCAGGACTAGCCACAGGATTATCAACATGGATTGCTGCAGCCATGAATCATCTGAAGGAATGGGCGGGCATGGGAGCGTTAGCAGGCCTTCTGGTGTTGGTCTCCTTGGTTTGCCTGTGGTATATATGCAAGATTAGAGTCTCACAACAGTGTGATGCAGCCATGATCATTCAGGCCTTTACAGCCATTGAAGCAGGACATTCTCCCCAAGCATGGTTGGATACCATAAAAAGCTAAAATGATACGCTCAGGATGCGAGGCTAAGCACTGCACTCAGGGTCAGCCGCTTTGGACCCAGAGAAGAGCATGTCTGATTGCATGCGGGTTGATGCCCCAGGTCCCGCCTCTGAGAAAAAGGTATCAGAAGGGTCTGATGCTCTTTGGGTGGATGACACCTAAATGAACATCGGTACAAAGTCCCAATTTATTTCTAATATCAGAGATCAGACCTCTACTCTTGCCTGATGCATCTAAAACAAAAAGGGGGAACTGTAGAGAGCTGCGGAATGCTATGCCTTAAAGATGGAGCTGGTTTCTGCCTTCCACCTTCCCGATGGTGAGTGCTCTCTGTCATGAACAATTCCACATTTGGCTAAGGCTGAGGATCTGGCTTGCTTCCATGTATGTGGACCTATCTGCATTGCCCCCGTGGCACGCCTGGGTTGGCTACCCAGAGGCTATTTAAGCTGTGGGCTGGCTTTCCCCGGGGTCCGAGGATTGTTCAATGTTCCTGAATAAACTGCATTGAAAAAAAAATAAATGTCATTATTACCTGATTGGTCTCATATTTATTCCTACTGTGTAGAGTTTATTAATGTTAGGGGAAAAGCCATTACTTTTAACAAAAAGAGGGATATGTTGTGGAAGTTTTGGGTTCTCTCAGCAATTGAAACATATAAATTATGAAATTTGCAGGAAAATGGCAGGATCTAGAAAAGATCATCATGAATGAGATATCCCAGAAGGATAAAGACCCACCTTGTATATACTCACTTATAAATGAATATTAGACATATAACATACGATAAATGTTCTAAAATTGGTACACCTAAAGAAGCTAAGCAAGAAGGAAGACCCTGGATAAGATGATCAATCCTCACTCAGAAAGGCAAATAGGACTGACATTGGAAGAGGGAGGAAACCACAGGGGTCCTGTGACAGACTCTACCGAGCAGTGTATCAAAGCAGATGCTGAGGCTCATAACCGAACTTTGGGAAGAGTGCAGGGAATCTTATGAAAAAAGGAAGAAATAGAAAGACCTGGAGGGAACAGGAGCTCCACAAGGAGAGCAACAGAACCAAAAAAATCTGGGCACAGGTGTCTTTTCTGAGACTGATAGTCCAACCGAGGACCATGCATGGAGATAACCTGGAACCCTTGCACAGAAGAAGCAAATGGTAGCTCAGTGTCCAAATAGGTTCCCTAGTCATGTGAACTGACATGAATTGATTGGCCTGCTCTTTGATCACTTTCCCCTGAGTGAAGAGCAGCCTTACCAGGCCACAGAGGAGGACAATACAGCCAGTCCTGATGAGACCTGATAGGCTAGGGTCAGAGGGAAGGGTAGGGAAAGGTAGGAGGCCCTCCACTATCTGTAGACTTGGAGAGGGTCAAGGAAGGAGAAGAGGAAGAGAGTATGGGATTTTGAGGGAATGATGGAGGGGGCTACAGCCAGAATACAGTGAATAAACTGTAATTAATATAAAAATAAGTTAAATTTTAAAATAAAAATTGAATTATATTCAATGCCAAAAATAAAAAATTGACGAATCAGTTATGATATGTAAATATGTTCTTGTTTTAATCTTAAATGTAGGGTATGGAATTGATTTTAGTTTGTTCACAGCTGATAATTGCCTCTTGTGCTTCAGAGAAGCATGTGATCATTGCCACCCTGAAGTAGTGAAATTCTGAGGACCCTGCAAGAGTATAAATATGAAAATCCAGAGAGAGAAAGTATGTGAGCTTGGAGGAGACAGGGGGAGGGAATGCTTCCAAGAAAGAAGTCTGCTTGCTGCATTTGCTGGTTTGCTGGTTATCTGGACTGCTGGATATCCTGGTGAGTGAAATTGGTATTTCCTTCCAAAGAACCTGACAACCCTACCCAGCCAAAATTAAAGAAGTCTACATTCCCTTTCCCCTTCTAACCTTCTTTCTCTTCTACCTATGGCTGGAAATTGCAAGAGAGGTAGAGGCTTTAGGAATCTCAGATAATTTAGAGTCTAAATATGAGTGCGTAGCAAGGAGGCCTGTGCTTGGGGGAAGGGGAAGTGCAGGGTGGTTAAATATTTGCCACTCTCAGTTCCCGGAGATGCCTATGGGTGACCGGGATCCAAACTCTTCCATTTCATGGTTTTCCCCTCTTGCCCAGGAAGCCTTAATATTGATATTCTGGCTTCAGCTGCTCCTCCACTCACCTTCTAGTCTCTGAAGAAAGAAATTGAAGAGAATATCAGGAGAAAAAAAGATCTCTCGTGCTCATGGATGGGTACGATTAACAAAGTGAAAATGGCCATTCTGATGAAAGCAATCTACATTTCAATGCAATTCCCATGAAAATACCAACACAATTCTTACAGACGTTGAAAAAACAGTTCTCAATTTCATATGGAAAAACAAAAACAAAAACAAACCAGAATTCCTAAAACAATCCTGTACAACAATAGATCCTCTAGAGGTATTTCCATCCCTGATCTCAAGCTGTACTACAGAGCAATAGTAATAAAAACTGTATAGTACTGTCATAGAAACAGAATGATGGATCAATGTATCAAATAGAAGACCCAGAAATAAACCCACACACCTACAAATACTTGATTTTTGACCATACAGTGGAAATCATACAATGGAAAAAAGACAGAATCTTTAACAAATGGTGCTGGTCTAACTTGATGTCTACATGTAGAAAAATGCAAATAGATCCAAATTTATCACCGTGCACAATACTAAAGTCCAAGTGGATGAAATACTTCAACATAAAACCAAATACATTAAATCAGTTAGAAAAAAAGTGCAGAAGAGCCTTGACCTCATTGGCACAGGACACAACTTCCTGAACAGAACATCAACAGCACACACTCTAAGATCAACAATCAGTCAATGGGACCTCACATAACTGAAAAGCTTCTGTAAAGCAAAGGACACTGTTGTCAGAACAAAATGACAGCCTACAGACTGGGAAAGGATCTTCACCAACTCTATATCCGATGGAGGGCTAATATCTAGACTATATAAAGAATTCAAGAAGTTAAAAAGCAACAAATCAATTATTCCAATAAAAAATGGGGTACACAGCTAAACAGAGAATTCTCAACAGAGGAATATCAAATGAACAGAAACACTTTAAAAAATGTTCAATGTCCTTGGTCTTCAGAGAAATGCAAATCAAAAAGAGCCTGAGATTTCACCTTGCACCAGTCAGAATGGCTAAGATAAAAAACTCAAGGGACTTCTCATTACTTGTGGGAATGGAAGAGGTCAAAGAGCCAGCCACTGAGTTCCTGTCAGAGACACTCCCTGTTCCCCTTATTAGGGTATTCCACTTGGATAATAAGCTGCCGTGGGCTATATCTTAGCAGGGGTTCTAGGTTATATCCAAACATGATCATTGGTTGGAGAATCTTTCTCAGAAAAGACCCCTGTGCCCAGATATATTTGGTCCTTGTGGAGCTGTTGTCCTCTCCTGGTCTTATGAACTCCCCCTTTCTTTATATGAGGAGGACATTGCAACTAGTCCTGATGAGACCTGAGAGCCAGATGGAAGGTGAGGAGGACCTCCCCTATCAGTGGACTTAGAGAGGGGCAGTGTGGAGATGAGGGAGGGACCACCATATTGGGAGGGAATGAAGGAGGGGACTACAGCTGGGATACAAAGTAAAACTCTAATTAACATAAAAAATTAAAAAATTATAAAAAGAAAAAATCAAGGGACAACACATGCTGGAGAAGATGTGGAGAAAGGGAAACCTTGCGCCACTGCTGGTGGGAATGTAAACTTGTACAATCACTTTGGAAATCAATCTGGCACTTTCTCAGAGAATTTGGAATAGTGCTACTTCATTATCGAACTCAACCGCTTTACTCAGCAATTAAAAACAATGAAATCATGAAATTTGCAAGCAAAAGGTAGGATCTAGAAAAGATCATTCTGAGTGAGGTATCCCAGAAGCAGAAAGACACACATGGCATATACGCATTTATAAGTGGATACTAGAACTATAAGATAGGATAAACATACTGACATGTATACAACTAAAGAAGCTAAATAAAAAGGAGGACCCAGGGTAAGAGAATCAATCCTCACTTAGAAAGACAAAGGGGAAGGACATTGGAAGAAGGAGAAAACAAGAAACAGGACAGAAGCCTATCACTGAGGGCCTCTGAAATTCTCTACCTAGCAGTGTATCAAAGCAGACACTGAGACTCATAATCAAATTTTGGGCAGAGTACAGGGAATTATATGAAAGAAAGCGGCATTAGTTAGACCTTGAGAGGACAGGAGCTCCACAAGGAGAGCAACAAAACTAAATATCTGGGCTCAGGTGCATTTGTGTATTTTCTAAGACTGATACTCCAACTAAGGTACCTTCATGAATATAATCTAGAACCCCTGATCAGATGTGGCCCATGGCAGCCCATTATTCAAATGGAATTCCCAGATAAGGGGAACAGGGACTGTCTCTGACATGAACTCAGTGGTTGGCTCTGTGATCACCCCGAGGGAGGAGCAGCCTTGCCAGGACACAGAGGAGGATATAGAAGCCAGTCCTGATGACCTGATAAACTAGGGTTGAATGGAAGGGGAGGTGGAGCTATCCTATCAGTGGACTTGGAGAAGGGCATGGGAGGAGCTGAGGGAAGGAGGGTGGGATTGGGAGGGAATGAGGAAGGGGGTTACAGCTGGGATGCAAAGTGAAAAAATTTAACTAATAAAAATTAAAAATTTAATAAAAAAAAAGTTAAGAAAAAAGATGCTCAAGTATACAGGACATTTCCACATTTCCTCAACCATGTTGTAGCATCTTTATTTGTAATAACCAAAAGCTGGAAACAACCCAGATGCTCCTCAGTTGAGGAATGGATACAGAAATTGTGGTACATCTACACAATGGAATATTACTCAGCAATAAAAACATGGAAATCATGAAATTTTCAGGCAAATGGTTGATTATGCTCTTATGCTGGCCTTTACCATATGCTTCTCCATAGCCTGGTCTGTTTGTTCTTAGAACCTGCACTGAACAATAGATCTGCCCATATCTGGAGTTTAGAAATTGGAGTAGTCTTCAGGACAACAAGAGAGATCCAGGGGAACACGAATGGGTGCCGGCCTTTCTGATAAACATCCAGGATGGTGCATGTGTTTCGAAAGGAAGAATGAGGGTGCAGGTGCCTTGAAGGGCAGGGCCTTTTGTGGAGTTGTGTGATGCAGGCACCTGACTTGGCAGTTGCAGGGGTAAAGGTCATCCTCCTCATGTAGCAGCCAGGGGATATCCAGTGCCTCAGAAGGCAGCTGAGCTGTGCTTTACAAGCTTACCAGACACTGATCTCATTGGAACTCAGATTTGTCTGGGCTCAGCCATCTTTACTCCAGGATTTTATATGATTTTATTGTCTATCTGGTCTTCACAGGGACACCAGAAGAACCATGGTTTGAAGGCTGAGACGCTGTCACAGGAACCCAGACGCTGTCTTGGGGAGGCTGGAAAAATCTGATGTCTGGCTTCTGAAGTGGAGGTTTTCGAGAACAGGTGGTCTACCCTCATAAAAGAGCAGGGAGCTCACACTTCATAATTCCTAGATCTGGGAGATGGCCATGGGCGTCCAGGATCTGATTTTTCCCAAGTTCTGGAGTGTCCCTCCAGTCAGAGAAGCACCAAAGCCAGTGTTTTGAATCCAGCCATCTGTTTACTTATCGTTTCTGCATTCTCTGATATTCTGCCCTTTAGATACAGTACACACTGGAAACAGCTGTCTTAGAACCCCTGATCATTCATACTTGTATTCCAGTGAATAATACACAATATTGTGATTAATAATCATTATTTTCTTCTAAGTATATTAAGCCTATACCTGAACTGGTAGAGTGGTAAAAATTCAGAATAAAAGTCAGTGTCCTTACTTTAAATTTATCCTGTGATGTCTTTCTCAGTTATTTGAAGACTTTAGTACAGATTTCTGGATATTATTATTTATTAACCTTTTCATAGCATTTTCCACCTCTTTATTTCTCAGTGTATAAATGGCTGGATTTAGGAGAGGTGTAAAAATAGAATAGAATACAGCAAAAATTTTGTCCAACCATGTGATATTGAGGGGCCACACATAGAGAAAGGTGCAGGGCACAAAGAAGATCATCACCACCGTGATGTGGGCAGTACACCTAGACAGGGCCTTAGAATCACCAGCTTTAGAGCTCTGTTTTATAGTTCTAAGGATATCTGTATAGGATACGAACAACAAAATGAAGCTGGGTATACCCACAAACCCACAGCCAACATTTGTGAAAATATCCAAGTCATGGGAATCCACACAAGCTAACTTGATTACCAGTGGTATATCACAGAAAAAATTATCAATTTCCTTGGGCCCACAAAAAGGCAGCTGCACAATCACTACCAGATGACTCAAGGCATGGCATGAGCCAATGGTCCAGGAAATCAACACCAACCCAGTGCATCTTTTCCGGTTCATGATGATGAAGTAGCGGAGTGATTTGCAGATGGCCACATAGTGGTCATAAGCCATTACCACCAACAGTACTATCTTTCCTGCAGCAATGCAATGGTGAAGAAGACTTGAGACATGCAGCCTGAAAAGGAAATGGTCTTGTTTTCTCTGAGAAAGTCTGTGATCATTTTAGGAGTGGTGACTGTGGAAAGCCACATGTCAACAAAGGACAGGTTTGCCAACAGGAAGTACATAGGGGAATGGAGATGGGAATCCACGGTTATTAAGACCATGACAAGAATATTTCCAGATACAATGAGTACATAAAGCATCAAAAACATTATGAAGAGTAAGAACTGAGTACTCTGTGAGTGGGCAAGTCCCCAAAGTACAAATTCTGATACCACAGACTGATTCTTTTCATACATTCTATTCAATATATCTTTAGAAAGAACCTAAAGAAAGAGAAAAGTTAATTAGAAGGATGCAAAGAATAAGTTCACTAGTTGAACATGACATTCACGTTGAAAGGTAACATCAACATGTGAAATGGAAACTTTTAATGTAAAGATAAGTCTTTGCCCAGTTTTATAAACTTTGCTGCCCAACGTGAGAGCTAATGAGCTGAGTGTAGCTGCCCAAGAAGGATTTTTTCCATTTCTTTACCGATAAAATCAAAACACTTAATTCAATACTGTGTTTGGAGATGTAAAGGAAAACAAACACAGAGAAATCAGAAATCCTTGAGAGTATTTGAAGTGAAACGATATATAGGAATGTTTTTTTTAAGTATATTTTAATGTATATTTTTAACACAATATTGTTTGACCTGTTTAGGCAGTCTTATTGTTAGGCTGAGAACTATATTTACAATGCATTTATGTGTATTTATTTGTGAGTGTGAATATATATAATCACCTTTCTTTAAAATGCTTGCTACTTAGAGTTTGTCCAAAATGACAAACACCTCTTTAATGACTACAGAATATGCATATTCAAAGAACATATCAGCCATGCTGACTGTTTTCAGAACTCTTACAAATATTTCAAGCTTCCTCTTCCTTTGATCAGGACTGTTACAAATATTTTAGAAGGTCCAAATTCAATTCAATCTTCTAATACTTTATCTGAAATTCTTTTAACCTGGTGGCAATATTCACAGAAAATGCTACCTTTGGCTTTTAGACAAATGAAATTCAAAAGTCAGTGAAAATAACCTGCCTTAATGATAATTTTAGGCACATGTAAAGCAACTATTTATCTTTTTCTCTGCTTAAAGATTTTTATCCATGTCAATTGTTTATATTAAAATTCTAAACTCTGTAATAGTGTCAATATTTGTACTTTTTTTTAACATTTGTGGATATAGTCAGAATTATTCACTTCAGTAGATCCTAACTGGTAGAACCTCATGATTTAAGAGTCGTCCTGAAGTTGATTGTAATGTCTTGTTTCCTGGCAGACTCAAAATGATTTCTGAAATGGACAATGTTGTACCTCTTCTCATTTGACTTGCCGTTACATTACTTCTATTTTTAAGCAAAAAAAAAAAAAAATCTTATCTATAGTGTACTCTATGATTAAACAATACTGTGTCTGATTAAGATACAGGAAATTATTGTGCAATGTTTAGCTGGTTGCTGATTATATGAATCATTAAATAAAAAAATGAAGTTCTTATGATGAGGAAAAGAATATACTGAGGATGTGCCTTTTGGTGATATTTGCATTCATGGCAAAGCACAGAAACTTAAGTTGAATTAGGAAATGTAGAGAAAAGTCATTCATTGGCTGCTAAAATGACAGAAAATAAAGCAACATTGCTCAAATCCACATATAATGGAAATTGATAAAAGAGACATATTCAAGAATAATCCTCATGGAAAGTGTTTGAAAAATGGAATGACTTACCAAACTCATGTTTTTTTCCAAGATCATATTTTCTTCCATCTGACATGTGCTTGTGAAGACCTCTGTGTCATGAAGAGACAGTCTCTTAGAAGCATTTCCCCTTAGCCTAACATGTATTCACTCCCTGATGTCGTCACATGGGTGAACGCGTTTGTTCTGTAATTTGAACTGAATGGGAACCTTGAATAGAATTATTTTAGATGTTTATTATCAATTGCTTTGTTAATCATGATGCCAAGTGCTACATATCTGTGAAGTTAGAGAGAAGTTCTTATTCATCACCTCAGAACTCACAATATTACACCATTACTGAAAGTTATTCACTTGACCAATAAGGGCCAAGACGTTTTCTGCTACCTTGATATGGTACTTTGTCTACATCGCCAAAGTGAATAAAAGTGTTTTGTAGTTAGAAGGATCCAAATCATGGAAATTCATGATTAGTTTAATAGGCTTAGTTTATTACCAGTGATATGTTACAGAAGTAACTGTCAATAATAATGGACACACAGAGAGGCAGATGCAGAACTGCCTCAACTTGTCTATCTCTTGACATGCACAAAAGCCCATGGCCCAGGAATTCAACACCAAACCAGTACAAAATAGTTGTGGGTGTGCATATGGCCATACATAACTCATAAGCCATTCCCACCAGCAGTACCATCTATCCTGTGCCAATGCATTGGGTAAAGTTATGCAACCTGCAAAGGAAGTAGTCTTGTTTTTCTTGAGAAAGTCTGTGATCATCTTGGGCGTTGTGTCTGAGGAGAGCTTGTTGGTCAGTTTGGCCAACAAGAAGTACATAGGGAAATGGAGATGGGGGTCAGTGGTTATTAAGACCATGATGACAATATTTACATATATGGTGAGCAGATAAAGCATCAAAAACACCATAAAGAGCAAGACCTGAACACTCTATGAGTGGGCAAGTCCCCACAGCAAAATTATGATGCCAAAGACTGATTCCCCCTATACGTTTTATTCACTGTGTCTTTAGAAACAGCCTGAAGAGAAAGAAAGGATGTGGAAAGTGAGTTATCTAGTTGAACCTGACATTCATATTGTTATGAAGTTAACATCTGCACCTGAAATAGAAAAGCACAATGTAAGGACAAGTCTTTGTCAGCTTTGGGAATCATTGCTGCCCAAAGTGAAAGCTAATGAGCCAAATGTAACTGCCCAAGAAGAGAAGCATCCAGTGTCACTGTTCTGTACATGCTCTACCAGGAAATTATTACAGGGGTGCAAGGAGGAAGCAAGATAGTGATTTGAAGTCTGAAAATATGTGTGGTCTCACCAGTAAGTGAGTTTCTGACCATTAATATAGTAAGAAGTAGTCTGAATGTGTCCTCAGCAATCATGAACGTTCAAAGCAGAAGGAAGTTTTATACTTTTGACCTGATAGGAAATACATTTAACTTCAGTATAAAAGTTCAGATACAAAGAGAGCAACAGAACAAGAAAATTTGAACACAGGGAACTTCCCAGAGACTCATACTCCAACCAAGGACTATTCATGGAGATAACCATGAACCCCTGCACAGATGTAGCCCATGGCAGTTCAGTGTCCAAGTGGGTTACATAGTAATGGGAAGAGAGACTGCCTCTGACATAATATGATTGGCCTGCTCTTTGATCACCTCCCCTGAGGGAGGAGCAGCCTTACCAGGCCACAGTAGAGGACAATGCAGCCACTTTTGATGTGAACTGATAGACTAAGTTCAGAAAGGAGAGGAGAACCTCCCCTATCAGTGGACTTGGGGATGGGCATGCATGCAGAAAGGGGAGGGAGGGTGGGATCGGGAGGGGAGGAGGGTGGGGCTTATGGGGGGATACAAAATGAATAAAGTGTAATTAATAAAAAATTTAAAAAAATTAAAAAAGTTCAGATACAATATTTCTTATTTTTTAATTAAAATTTTATTTTTTATATTAATGATGGTTTATTCACTTTGTATCCCAGCTGTAGCCCCCTTCCTCATTCCCTCCTAATCCCACCCTCCCTTTCTCATTTCCTCCCATGCCTTCTCCAAGTCCACTGATAGGGAAGATCTTTATCCCCTTCCATCTGACCCTAGCTTATCAGGTCTCACCAGGACTGGCTTCATTGTCCTCTTCTGTGGCCTGGCAAGGCTGCTCCCTCCCCAGGGGTGGATGTTCAAAGAGCAGGCCACTGAGTTTGTGTCAGAGATAGTCCCTGTTCTGCTTACTATTGAACCCACTTGTATACTGAGCTGCCATGGGCTACATTTGAGTAGGGTTCTAGGTTATATACATGTATGGTAATATTTCTATTTTTAACAGCATATATAATGATCCTGTTAATCATCAGTAATTTCTGTGATATTGTTGAATCAAAATATTTGGTTAAGAGTCTCAGCCTCTGCTTTGATAACTCAATCAGTAGAGTCTTTCAGAGGTCATCTGTGGTAGTCTCCTTGGTCCCTGTCTTCTGCTTCTGATGTCTATCATATTTGCCATTCTGGGCAGGGAATCTTATGAAAGCAGGGGAGATAGAAAGTCCTGAGGGGACAGGAACTCCAAAAGGAGACCAACAGAGCCATAAAAACTGAGCCCTGGGGGCTCAGAAGAGAATGAAATCTCTGTAATGCTGGATTTGTTTGTAGGTATTGTTGAAATTTGTTTTTGTCATTGAATATCTTGTTTTCTCCATCTATGAGGACTGAGAGTTTTGCTGGGTATAGTAGCCTGGGCTGACATCTGTGTTCTCTTAGGGTCTGCATGATATCCGTCCAGGCCCTTCTGGCTTTCATAGTCTCTGTTGAAAAGTCAGGTGTGATTCTAATGGGTTTGCCATTATATGTTACTTGGCCTTTTTCCCTTGCAGCTTTTAGTATTTTTTCTTTGTTCTGTATACTTACTGTTTTGATTATTATGTGGCAGGAGGATTTTCTTTTCTGGTCAAATTTGTTGGGTGTTCTGTAGGCCTCATGTATTCTAATTGGCCTCTCCTTTAGCTTGGGGAAATTTTCTTCAATGATTTTGTTGAAAATATTTTCTGGGCCTTGGAGAAGGGAGTCTTCTTTTTCCTCTATACCTATTATTCTTAGGTTTTGTCTTTTCATATTGTCTTGCATTTCTTGGACGGTCTGTGTCAGGAATTTTTCGGATTTAACATTTTCTTTGACAGATACATCGATTTCTTCCATTGTATCTTCTACACCTGAGATTCTTTCTTCCATCTCTTTTAGTCTGTTGGTTATGCTTACCTCTGTACTTCCTGTTTTCTTCCCTAGATTCTTCCTTTCCATTATTTCTTCCATTTGTGTTTTCTTTAATTTTTCCAATTCTATCTTCAGGTCTTGAGTTGTTTTGTTTACTTCCTTCACCTGTCTGATTGTACTTTCCTGTTTTTCTTTTAGTTCCTTCAACTCTGTTTCTATCATTTCATTCAGTGTTTTAAGCATTTCCTTTCTAAAGGCCATAAACTGTTTGGCTGCAGCTTCCTCTATTTCTTTACGGATGGCAATATTCTGTTTGAGTTTATCTTCCTCCATGTCTTTACGAATCTTATTTGTTTCCTCTGTTATCATCCTCATGAGCATACTTGTTAGATCATCTTCTTGGATTTCAGTTATGGTGGGGTGTCCAGGGCTACTTGCCCCTGGGTAACTGGGTTCTGGAGATGCCATATTGCTCTGTCTTTTGTTGCTTGAGCTTTTACGCTCACCTCTACCCATTGTGTTATCTTAGGAGTTTGGGGTTATTTTCTGGTGGTTCCTGGGGATCCTGTGGTGGAGAGAATCCCCTTTGCAGAAAGCTGGTTTTTCCTGAAGGATGTCTTCTCAGCTTTTTGGGTATAGTCCCTGGATGGCTGGTGTTTTTTCAGGAGTTGCTCACCTCAGGGATATAGACCTGAGTGGTAACTGTGGTCTTTGTTAGTTGAGAAGGTTCTCCTCTCACCCAGGGAAGTCCTGAGGGCAGCTGCCCTGTTCCTGGGTTTCTTGTTGCAAATTTAATGATCAGCTGCTGTGACCCAGTTGGACATCAGGCGCGCCTCAACTGTTTGTGCTTGTGTCTGGAGCACAGCTGAGTGCTGGCGCCTCGGCCCCACTAGACTGCTAGACTTTTTCTAGGGAAGGATTGGGTGATTTAGATCAGTACAGTTTCCTTCCTTCCCCGTGGATTCTCTGGAGACACGGACTCCTAGTGTCTTTTTTTTGCCCTGGTGCACACTGCTCAGTGTCCGCCAGCTGGCTGGCCACAGAAATTTGCCTGTGCCTGGAGCACAGCTGAGTGATGGAGGCTCAGTCTCTGCCAGCTGTCTGGTGCGCAGAAACTGCCTGTATCTGCCTTTGCGGCTTTTGGGAGCCTGAGAGGCTCCCTAAGCTGGGTAATTTTCCGGGGACCTTTTCAGGTTGGGGGTGAGTTGAGTGCTCTGAGATCAGACCCGCCGTTTCTATCTCTGGCGGCGAATCAGGCGCGCAGGCAGGCAGGGCTCTGTGCCGGAACCTGGGTCCCCGGCTCTGGCTCCGGGCTGGCGCCTGGGGTGCCCGTGGAACCCGCCCGAGTCTTTTCCAGGGGATGTCTGGGTGACCTAAGGCCGGTCCCAATCGTTTCCTGTACCCTGGGGTTATCTCTCAACTGAAAATTCCAGTCTCTGATAGTGTGGTGCCCAAGGTTCAGTCTGGGACCGTGACCAGAGACACTGGCTTGTGGCTCTGGGTTGGGGCTGGTGCTGGCGGCCGGCAGCCAAGCGTCTGGCGGAACCGGGATCTCTTTCGCGGTTTAGCCGGGTGAGTTAAAAGCTGATTGAATCCCCCACCGTGGGGTATCCTCTCACCTGGGAAACACAATGACTGTGTTTTATGGCCGAGAGTTCTGATTGCTGTTCACTGTGCTGATCCTGCTGTGCTGCTGCTCAGAATGAGAGTCCTCCCGGCGCTGCCATCTTGCCCCTCCTCTGAGAATGAAATCTCAACCAAAGTTAATTCATGGAGAGGACCTAAAACCCAGGCTCAGATCTAGCACATAGATTCAGTCTGCACGTGGGGTCACTAATAAATGGAGCAAGAACTTTCTCTGGCATGAACTCAGTGCCAGGCTGTCTCCTCCCCTGGGGGATGCAGCCCTGCCAGTCCACAGAGGAAGACAATGTAACCAGTCCTGATGAGACCTGTTATTCTAGGGTCAAATAGAAAGGAGGAGGACCTACCCTATCAGTGGCCAAGGGAAGGGGCATAGGGGGAGAATTGAGAGGGAGAGTGTGATTGGGAAGGAGTGAGGGAGGGGTCCACAGCTGGGACACAAATTGAATAAATTGTAATAAATAATAATAGTAATAATAATAATAACACTTGTTTAAAGCTATAATTTAGATGTTCCAATTTGGTTGAGACCATGCTATACAGACTACCATATAAGAAATACAAAAACTAGAATCATAATAATTTATTCACAAAAAATTGACATAGGACTTATTTATTTAGCTAACTGATTTTTGAGGTACCGCTGCAAATACATCTATAACTGGCATCAAAAGAAGAAGATAATTCACATTCAAACCTAAAGCCTGAAAGTTTCATTTAGTTTAGTTTTAGCAGCTGAATTAGTTGAATTTTATCAATGAATCTTTGGAATCCTTAGACTGAAATATTAGAGTTGCCTGACAGTGATAATATATTATGTATCATCTATCCTCTGCTTTCTCATTATATCATTTACCTATTGACTTCTATATATTTTGAAAGAAGAAAATAAGTTACTTAAAACTACAAGCAAATGGTGCTTTAATCATCAACCTTGGATGGATGTGAATGTTGAACTTTTAGTGAACAGCATTTATTCACCAGAAAGTACAGGCAGAGTGCTAACATTCAATCTGTATTAGAAAATATTCAAGCTGGATGGTGGGAAATCCTTGTCCACATTCTTCCATCTACAGTAATTTTCCTGGTAATTTTCAATTTTTAGGTCTTATTCTGTTATTTTATGAGAACTCTGTAGTTAAAAGAAGAGAGCAGGTGAACAATGGATATTCTCTCATTATATTCACCTTCCCTTTTTGTGAGGACTCCAAAGGTTGAGGATGAAAAGTACGTTCTAAAGACATTAGGTAACACATATATTTGCTATAGAAGCAGGATGGTAAATGAGAGTTTTGTGTGCTATAAATCTATGTACTGTCTAGAGATTACCAGATTCTCAAAAGAAAAATTCAGTGATATTATACCAGACAGGTATATGAAGCTTGACATTTTTGATAATCTGAATTCTACTAAATTGGTTTCTTGTTATTCAGAAAAATTTCAGAGTAGCTTTAAAAAACCCATTTTGTAACTTCTTTTATAAAAAATATTTTTATTAATTATAGTTTATTCAATTTGTATCACAGCTGTAGCCCCCTCCTACATCACCTCCCAATACCACCCTCCTTTTCTCATCTTCTCCCATGCCCCTCTCCAAGTCCACTCATAGGGGAGGTCCTCCTTCCTTTCCCTCTGATCCAGGCCTATCAGGTCTCATCAGGACTGGATGCATATTCTAGAACAATTCACTGGGATAATAGAAGTTTAGTATTTATCTTGTAAGATAGAAATTTGTTTCAAGATAACCATAGACATTTTTAGAAGACAATTATCAATCAAAATGTAACAGTTTCACAATTAAGTTTTATATTGCTCTTATTCAGAATCATGGAGGAATGGTCATATTGTTTACTAATATTAATACAGGTTTAGCAGGGTTATTTGATCAAGGATAGATTTTTAAATAAGTAAAATATGATTTGTACCTAACCAGCAGTGAGTAATATGTACGGTCTTCTCGTAGAAGTATTTGATTCCATTTCTTCACCTACAAAATTAACACAGGTAAGTCGAAAATATATTGGGAAGATGTAAACACACATGCACACAAAGTGAAATCAGCAGGATTTTCTAGTATTTGTAGTTAAAATATTCTTAACACATGCTGGAGAGGTTGTGGAGAAAGGGGAACCCTCCTCCACTGCTGGTGGGAATGTAAACTGGTACAACCACTCTGGAAATCTATCTGGCGCTTTCTAAGACAATTAGGAATAGTGCTTCCTCAAGACCCAGCTATACCACTGCTAGGTATATACCCAAAGTTTGCTCAAGTACACAAAAGGGATACTTGCTCAACCATGTTTATAGCAGCTTTATTTGTAATAGCCAGAACCTGGAAACAACCCAGATGTCCATCAACGTAAGAATGGGTACAGAAATTGTGGTATTTCTACACAATGGAATACTACTCAGCAATCAAAAAGGAGGAAATCATGAAATTTGCAGGCAAATGGTGGGATCTAGAAAAGATCATTCTGAGTGAAATATCCCAGAAGGAGAAAGACAAACATGGGATATACTCACTTATATAGACCTATAAGATATGATAAACATAATGAAATCTATACACCTAAAAAAGATAATCAATTGAGCGGACATGGGGTAAGATGATCAATCCTCATTTAGAAAGACAGATGGGATGTGCTTTGAACGTATGACAGGAGTCTACTGAGCTCATCTGAAAGACTCTAACTAGCAGTGTTTTCAAAGCAAAGACTCATGACCAAACCTTTGGCAGAGTACAGGAAATCATAAGAAAGATTGGGATTAGTCTGATACAGAAAGGATAGGAGTGCCACAAGGACCAAATATATCTGGGCACAGGGTCTTTTCTAAGACTGACATTCAACCAAGGACCATGTATGGCTATAACCTAGAACCTCCACTCAGATGTAGCCTGTGGTAGCTCAGTAACCAATTGGTTTCCCAAAGTGAGGGGAACAAGGACTATTTCTAACAGGAACTCAATGACTGGCTCTTTGGTCTCCCCACCCCGGAAGGGAGGAGTCCTGTTTGGTCACAGAGGAGGGCTTTGCAGCCAGTCCTGAAGATACCTGATAAAATAGGATCAGATGAATGAGGAGGAGGTCCCCCCCTATCAGTGGACCTGGAAAGGGGCACGGTGGATATGAGGGAGTCGAGGGAGGGGCTGGGACGGAATGAGGGATCGGGACACGGCTGGGATACAGAGTTAATAAAATGTAACTGATAAGAAAAATAAAATAAAATATAATAAAAAAGAATTTACGCCTTTCTCTGTAATTTTATGCATGTTTTTAAGCAATATTGTTTGTACTGTTTTAAGCAAGGATTTTATTATTCTGCTGAACATATGTATATGAACATATATCTTCACTTTTTTTTTTCAATGCAGTTTATTCAGGAACCTTGAACAATCTTCTGACCCTGGGGAAAGCCAGCCCACAGCTTAAATAGCCTCTGGGTAGCCAACCCAGGCGTGCCATGTGGGCAATGCAGATAGGTCCACATACATGGAAGCAAGCCAGATCTTCGGCCTTAGCCAAATGTGGAATTGTTCGTGACAGAGAGCACTCACCATCGGGAAGGTGGAAGGCAGAAACCAGCTCCATCTTTAAGGCATAGCATTCTGCAGCTCTCTACAGTTCCCCCTTTTTGTTTTGGACACATCAGGCAAGAGTAGAGGTCTGATCTCTGATATTAGAAATAAATTGGGACTTTGTACCGATGTTCTTTACATATTCTTTACAGACCTGGAAAGAAAAATTCTCAACTTCATATGGAATAACAAGAAACCCAGAATTGCCAAAACAATCCTCTACAATAAAAGATCTTCTGGAGGTATCTCCATCCCTGATCTTAAGCTGTACTATAGAGCAATAGTTTTAAAAACTGCATGGTACTGGCATAGAAACAGAATGGTGGATCAATGGAACCGAACAGAGGACCCAGAAATAAACCCACACACTTATGGACACCTGATCTTTAACAAAGATGCCAAAACCATTCAATGGAAAAAAGATAGCGTCTTCAACAAATGGTGCTGGTCCAACTGGATGTCTACATGTAGAAAAATGAAAATAGATCTGTACTTATCACCCTGCACAAAACTGAAGTCTAAGTGGATCAAAGACCTCAACATAAAACCAGACACATTAAATCGGATTGAAAAAAAAGTGGGTAATACCCTAGAACTCATTGGTACAGGAGAAAACTTCCTGAACAGACCACCAACAGCACAGGCTCTAAGAGCAACAATCAATAAATGGGACCTCATGAAACTGAAAAGCTTCTGTAAAGCAAAGGACACTGTCATCAAAACAAAGCGACCGCCTACAGATTGGGAAAGAATCTTCACCAACCCTTTATCTGACAGAGGGCTAATATCCAGTATACATAAAGAACTAAAGAAACTGAAAAGCAGCAAACCAAGTAATCCACTTAAAAAATGGGGAACAGAGCTAAACAGAGAACTCTCTGTAGATTAATACCGAATGGCAGAGAAGCACTTAAAGAAATGCTCAACCTCACTAGCCATTAGGGAAATGCAAATCAAAACAACCCTGAGATTTCACCTTACACCCATGAGAATGGCCAAGATCAAAAACTCAAGTGACAACACATGCTGGAGAGGTTGTGGAGAAAGGGGAACCCTTCTCCACTGCTGGTGGAAATGTAAACTTCACTTTTCTTTAAAATACTTGATACTTACATTTTCTCTAAGTTGATGAACATCTATTCAGTAACTATGGACTGTGTTGATTCAAATACATATTAGCTATGCTGAGTGTTTCCTAGGCACCTGACAACCATTTCATGGTCCCTTGTTTGTTTCTCAGTAGTGCTATATGTACTTGAGAGGGCATGGATTCTGTCAAATGTTCTATTACCTCATTTGGAATTTTTTCTATTAACTTTGTGGCTATTCTCATAGAAAGTACTAAGTTTAGGTTTTAGATCAATAATATAAAAATAAATGAAAGGAAACATACCAAATTATCCTTTTAGGATCACTTAAACCAATATTTTTTTTCTTTCTGCTGATAAAAGGTTTTTCCAAGTAGATTGCTTTGTATCAAAATTCTAAACTCTGTAATAATTTTAATATTTGTATTTTGCAAGCATATCTGGATATAATCGAATTATATACCTTACTAGAAACCATGTGGTGGATCATGAAGACTTTATATTGTACTGTAGTTACTCCTAACATCTTGTTGCTGGGAGACTGCTTGATCTGAATTCTGAAATGAAAAGTAGTTTTGTCTCTCTCCACTCACCTGACTATTTCCTCCTATTTCTGAATTAAAAATTATCTACTGTGCAGTCTATGATCAAACTACATTTTTCCTAATTATGACACAAGGAATTCTTCTATAGTGTTAGCTGGATGCTGCTCATACTTATCACTGGATAAAAAATGATGATCTTTTCATGTAGACAGTAACACACTAAGGATGCACTTCTGCAGTGTGTGAGTCCACAGAAAATTCTGGTGGCTTAAAAGATAGTGAAACCCTTTTTAACTATCTTATAACAGGACATATGATAAAGAAAATATCTTCAAGTCTATACATAATGTAATCAATAGAAAAGATACCTAGAAATATTTGAAGAATAATCTTAGCATGTTTCATAAATTAAATGACTTACAAAACTCATACTTTTCTCCTTGATCTTATTATTTTCCATCAGATGTGTGCTTCTGAAGACATCATTTCATGCAGATGCAGTCTCTTGGAAGCCCATTCTCTAAGCCTGACCTATATTAACCTCGAGAAGCTACTCCCATAGGTGAATTGACTTGTTTTGTATTCTGAGCAACATGAGGACCATGGAAATAATTATCATGGATATCTCTCAGGGATTTGTTTCTTAATAATGATACCAAGCGCTACTTATTTGTAAAACTATAGAGAAATTCTTTTTTATTTCCTCCTTTATTTATTTTTTATTTTTTTTAATATTAGTTACAGTTTATTAACTTTGTATCCCAACTGTAGTCTGCTCCCTCATTCCCTCCCAATCCCACACTCCCTCCCTCATCTTCTCTCTACCCCTTTCCAAGTCCACTTATAGAGGAGCACCTCCTCCCCTTTCATCTGACTCTGTTTTATCAGGTATCTTCAGGACTGGCTGCAAAGTCTTCCTTTGTGCCCTAGCAGGGCTGCTCCTTCCTTGGGGGGTCGGGAGGTCAAAGAGCCCACCATAGAGTTCATGTCAGAAATAGTCCGTGGCCCCCTTACTAGGGAAACCCACTTGGATGCTAAGTTGGCATGGGCTACATCTGAACAGGAGTTCCAGGTTATATCCATACATGGTCCTTGGTTGGAGATACAGTCTCACAAAAGACCCCTGTGCCCAGATATATTTGGTCCTTGTGGAGCTCCTGTCTTCTCCAGGTCATACTAACTCACCGCTTTTCATATGATTTTCTGCACTCTGCCAATGTTTTGGTTATGAGTCTCAGTATCTGCTTTGATACACTGTTAGGTAGAGTCTTTCAGAGGCCTTTGGTGGTAGGCTCCTGTCCTGTTACTTGTTTTCCCCTACATCCACTGTCCATGCCATTTGTCTTTCTATGTGAGGATTGATCATTTTACCCTGGGTTCTCTTTCTTGTTCATCTTCTTTAGGTGTATAGATTTCAGTATGTTTATCCTATCTTATAGGCCTATATAAGTGAGTATATACCATGTGTGTCGTTCTGCTTTTATGATACCTCACTCAGGATGATTATTTCTAGGTCCCACCATTTGCCTGCAAATTTCATGATTTCCTCATTTTTAATTGCTGAGTAGTATTCCATTGTGTAAAAGTACCACAATTTCTGTATCCATTACTCAACTGAGGGACATCTGGTTGTTTACAGGTTCTGGCTGCTATAAATAAAGCTGCTATAAACATGTTTGTGCAAATGTCCTTGTTGTGTACTTGAGCATCTTTTGGATATATGCCTAGGAGTTGTATGGCTGGATCTTGAGGAAGCGCTATTCCTAATTGTCTGAGAAAGCACCAGATTGATTTCCAAAGTGGTTGTACAAGTTTGCATTCCCACCAGCAGTGGAGGAGGGTTCCCATTTCTCCACAACCTCTCCAGCATGTGTTGTCACTTGAGGTTTTTATCTTAGCCATTCTGATGGGTGTCACGTGAAATCTCATGGTTGTTTTGAATTGCATCTCATTGATGGCTAAGGACATTTAGTATTTCTTTATGTGTTTCTCTGCCATTCTGTATTCCTCTACTGTGAATTCTCTGTTTTGTTTTGTACCCCATTTTTTAATTGGATTGCTTGATTTGTTGCTTTTTAACTTCTTTAGTTCTTTATATATTCTGAATATCAGCCCTCTGTCAGATATAGGATTGGTGAAGATCTTTTTCCAGTCTGTTGGCTGTCGTTTTGTTTTGATGACTTTGTCTTTTGCTTTACAGAAGATTTTCAGTTTCATGAGGTCCCATTTATTGATTGTTGCTCTTAGGTCTTGTGCTGTTGGTGTTCTCATCAGAATGTTGTCTTCTGTGCCAATGAGTTCCAGGCTCTTTCCTACTTTTTCTTCTAATCTATTAGTATATCTGGTTTTATGTTGAGATCTTTGATCCACTTGGACTTTAGTTTTGTAGAGTGTGACAAGTATAGATCTATTTGCATTTTTCTGCATGTAGACATCCAGTTGGACCTGCACCATTTGTTGAAGATGCTGTCTTTTTTCCATTGAATGGTTTTGGGTTATTTGTTAAAAATCAAGTATTCATAGGTGTGTGGGTTTATTTCTGGGTCTTCTATTCAGTTCCATTGATCCACCATTCTCTTTCTATGCCAATACCATGCAGTTTTTATTACGATTTCTCTGTAGTACAGCTTGAGATCAGGGATGGTGATGCCTCCAGTTGATCTGTTGTTGTACAAGATCATTTTGGAAATTCTGGGTTTTTCTTTTTTTTTTTTTTGTTTCTCCATATGAAGTTGATAATTTTTCTCTCAAGGTCTATAAAGAATTGTGTTAGAGATCATCTGGAGATATCTCTATCCCAGATCTCAAGCTGTACTACAGAGCAATAGTAATAAAAACTGCATGGTATTGGCATAGAAACAGAAAAGAGGATCCAGAAATAAAACCACACTCCTATGAATACTTGATTTTTGACAAAGCAGCCAAAACCATTCAATGGAAAAAGACAGCTTCTTCAACAAATGGTGCTGGTCCCACAAGATGTCTACATGCAGCAAAGAGATCCATATTTATCACCCTTCACAAAACTAAAGTCCAAGTGGATTAAAGACCTCAACATAAAACTAGATACTCTAAATTGGTTAGAAGAAAAAGTGGGGAACAGCCTAGAACTCATTGGCACAGGAGACAACTTCCTGAAGAGAACAACAACAGCGCAGACTCTAAGAGCATCAATCAATAAATGAGACCTCATGAAACTGTAAAGCTTCTGTAAAGCAAAGGACACCATCATCAAAACAAAACAAATGCCTACAGATTGGTAAAGAATCTTCACCTACCCTTTATCTCACAGAAGGCTAATATCCAGTATACATAAAGAACTAAAGAAGCTGAAAAGCAACAAACCAAGTAATCCAATTAAAAAATGGGGAACAGTGCTAAACAGAGAATTCTCAATAGAGAAATATCTAATGGCAGAGAAACAGTTAAAGAAATGATCAACCCCATTAGCCATTAGGAAAATGCAAATCAAAATGACCCTGCGATTTCACCTTATACCCATCCGAATGGCCAAGATAAAAATCTCAAGTGACAACACATGCTGCAAAGGTTGTGGAGAAATGGGAACCCTCCTCTATTACTGTTGGGAACGTAAACTGGTACAACCACTTCGGAAGTCAATCTGGTGTTTTCTCAGACAATTAGGAATGGTGTTCTTCAAGACCCAGCTATACCAATGCTAGATATATACCCAAAATTTGCTCAAGTACACGACAAGGACATTTGGTCAATTATGTTTGTAGCAGCTTTATTTGTAAGAGGCAGAACCTGGAAACAACTCAGATGTCCATCAACGGAGGAATGGATACAGAAATTGTGGTATTTTTACACAATGGAATATTGCTCAGCAATCAAAAAGGAGGAAATTATGAAATTTGCAGGCAAATGGTGGGATCTAGAAAAGATCATTCTGAGTGAATTATCCCAGAAGGAGAAAGACAAAGATGGTATATACTCATTTATATAGAATTAAAATATATGATAAACATAATGAAATATATACACCTAAAGAAGATAAACAAGAAGGTAGACAAGGGGTAAGATGATCAGTCCTCACTTAGAAAGACAAATGGGATGTGCATTGGAAGTATGACAGCAGTCTATCTCAGAAGACATCTGAAACACTCTAGATTGCAGTGTTTCAAAACAGATACGAAGACTCATAACCAAACCTTCGGTAGAAGGAGAGTTAGTATGATATGGAAAGGATTGGAGCTCCAAGGACCAAATATATCTGGGCACAGGGGTCTTCTCTGAGACTGACTCTTCACCAAGGACCATGTATAGATATAACCTAGAACCTTTGCTCGGATGAAGCTCGTGGTAGCTCAGTAACCAATTGGTTTCCCATAGTAAGGGGAACAGGGACTATTTCTGATAGGAAATCAATGGCAGGCTCTTTGACCTCCCCACCCCCCAAGGGAGGAGCAGTCCTGCTAGGCCACAGAGGAGGACTTAGCAACCAGTTCTGAAGATACCTGGTCAAACAGGGTCAGATGAAAGGGGAAGAGGTCCTCCCCAGTCAGTGGGCTTGGAAAGGGGCAGGAAGGAGACAAGGGAGGGAGGGTGGGATTGGGAGGGAATAAGGGAGTGGGATACAGCTGGGATACAGAGTTAATAAAATGTAACTACTTTAAAAAATAATTGTGTTGGTATTTTGTGGGAATTGCATTGAATCTGTAGATTACTTTTGGGAGAATAGCCATTTTCACTATGTTAATCCTGCCAATCCATGAGTACAGAAGATCTTTCCATCTTCTGATATCTTCTTCAATTTATTTCTTCAGAGACTTGAAGCTTTTTTTCAAACAGGTCTTTCACTTGCTTGGTTAGAGTCACCCCAAAGCACTTTATGTTATTAGTGGCTATTGTGAAGTGTGTTGCCCTGATTACTTTCTCTGCCCTTTTGTCTTTGGTATACAGGAGGGCTTCTGATTTTTTTGAGGTTATTTTGTATCCAGCCACTTTGCTGAAGGTGTTTATCAGCTGAAGAGGTTCTCTGGTTGAATTTTTGGGGTCACTTATGTATACTATCATATCATCTGCAAATAATGAAGATTTGACCCTTCCTTTCTGATTTGTATTTCCTTGATTTCCTTTAGTTGTCTTATTGCGTTAGTTAGGACTTCAAGTGCTATGTTGAAGAGATATGGAGAGAGTGGACAGCATTGCCTTGTCCCTGATTTTAGTGGGATTGATTTAAGTTTCTCTCCTTTGAGTTTGACGTTAGCTATAGGCTTGTTGTATATTGCATTTACTATGTTTAGGTTCATGCCTTGTATCCCTGATCTCTCAAAGTCTTTAAAGATGAATGGGTGTTAGATGTTTTTTCGGCATCTAAGGAGATGATCATGTGGTTTTTCTCCTTAAGTTTGTTTATATGATGGATTACATTGATGCATTTCCTTATGTTGAACCACCCTTGCATGCCTTGGATGAAGCCTACTTGGTCATTGTAGATTATATCTTTTATGTGTTCTTGGATTCAGTTTGCCAGTATTTTATTGAGTAGTTTTGCATCAATGTTCATATGAGAGATAGGTCTGAAGTACTCTTTTTTTGTTGGGTCTTTGTGTGGTTTAGGTACCAAGGTGACTGTGGCTTCATAGAATGAGTTTGGTAATGATCTTTCTGTTTCTATTTTGTGGAATAGTTTGAGGAGTATTAGGGTTAACACTTCTTTGAAGGTCTTGAAGAATTCTGCCTTGAAACCATCTGGCCCAGGGCTTTTTTTGGAGGGGAGACTGTTAATGACTGCTTCAATTTCCTTGGAGGATATAGGGCTATTAAGTCTTTCTACCTGATCTTGACTTAATTTTGGTAGATGGAATCTATCAAGAAAATTGTCCATTTCTTTTAGATTTTCAAATTTTGTGGTATATAGGCTTTTGTAGTATGACCTAATGATTGTTTGGATTTCCTCAGTGTCTGTAGTTATGTCACCCTTTTCGTTTCTGATTTTACTGATTTGGACAGATTCTCTCTGCTTTTCAGTTAGTTTGACTAAGGGTTTGTCTATCTTGTTGATTTTCTCAAAGAACCAGCTTTTTGTTTCATTGATTCTTTGTATAGTTTTATTTGTTTCTAATTGAGTGATTTCATCCCTGAGTTTGATTATTTCCAGCCATATGCTCCTCTTGGCTGTGTCTGCTTCTTCTTCTTCTTCTTTTTTTTTTTTTGTGGTTTTCAGTTGGGCCATTAAGTTGCTTGTATGTGATATTACAAATTTCTTCTTGAAGGCACTTAGTGCCATTAATTTTCCTCTGAGCACTGCTTTCAATGTGTCCCATAAATTTGGGTATGTTGTACCTTCATTTTCATTGAATTCTAGGAAGTCTTTAATCTCTTTCTTTATTTCTTTCTTAACCCAGCTGTCATTGAGTAGCAAGTTGCTCAGTTTCCATATGCATGTAAGCTTTTTGTTTTTTCCATTGTTGTTGAGGTCCAGCTTTAGTCCATGGTGATTGGATAGAAATCAAAGGATTATTTCAATCATCTTGTATCTGTTGAGGCTTGCTTTGTGACCAACTATATGGTCTATTTTGGAGAAGGTTCCATGAGGTCCTGAAAAGAATGTATACACTTTTGAGTTTGGGTGAATATATCTGTAGACATTTATTAAGTCCATTTGATTTAGGGACTCTGCAAGTGCCTTTATTTCCCTATTTGGCTTCTGTCTAGTTGATCTATCCCTTAGTAAGAATGGGGTGTTGAAGTCTCCCACTATTAAGATGTTGGTCTAAATTATTTTCTTATCACATCTTGTATCTGTCAACTTATAAATGTCCATCTAGACCTTAAAACATATCTTTAGATCCAAAACTATATAAGTATATGTACATACACATGCTTATAAGTATTATATATAATTTATGGTAAATAAATAATTTGAATTTCTGGTGGCTTTTTCAATCATCCTTAGTGTCATCTTTTTTTCATCCTCTCTCCCTTTCCTTCTATACTGATCTTTCACCTTCCCAAATAAAGTCCTCCATTTTTCCCATTTTCCCAATCAAATACCATGATCCCTCATAACCCCTTTCTATTGTTCTCCTCCTTGGACCCTTTTTATTTATAGGTTTTTTTATTACTCCATATTAAATACTTGCATCTTAAGAGTTAAAGTTAGAATTTCAGATGAAAGAGGACACCATGCTTTGTCTTTTGGGTTCTGGGTTACCTCTTATAATCTTTATTAACTCCATCCACCTACCTGAAAAAGTTATACTCTCACTTTCTTTACAACTGAATAGTATTTCATAGTACAAATGCACCACATTTTCATTTTTCATTCCTTAGCTGAACATTTAGGCTGTCCATTTCTTATCTATGATGAACAGAACAGCAGTGAAGATTGTTGAGCAAGTCTATTTGGAGTAGCATATTTAGTCCTCTGATGACATGTCAAGGAATGGTAGGGCTTGATCATGTGGTCGATTTAACTTTAGCTTTTAAATAATTCTCTATTGATTTTCTCAATGGCTAAACCAGTTTGCAACACTACTAACAATGAAGGTTTCCACTTTCCCCACATATTCATCAGAATTTGCTGTCACTGTTTTTGTTGACATTGGCTATTCTGACTGGGAAGAATGAAATGTCATATTGTTTAAATTTATTTTTCCCTGTTGGATAAGGATAGTGAGCATTATTTTAATTTAGTCTTTATTATTATTATTACTATTATTATTTATTACAACTCATTCACTTTGTATCCCAGTGGTAGCCCCCTCACTCATAGTCTCATGGTCCCACCCTCCCTCACTCTTCCTCCCCATCTCTCTGCCCTGCTCAACTGAAATGGGAGATCCTCCTCCCCTGCTATTTGACCCAAGCCTATCAGGTATCATCAGGACTGTCTGGTTATTCTTTCTTTGTGATCTAGTTATGCCACCTCACCAAAGGATGATAATCAAAGAGCCTGCTACTGAGTCCATATCAGAGAAAGCCCTGCTGTCTGTACTAAGGACATCACATGGAGATTGAGCTGCCCATAAGCTAGATCTGAGCAGGGAATCTAGGTCCTCTCCATGCATTGTCCTTGATGGATTCACCAGCCACTTCAAGACCCACTAATCCCATATATTTTGCCTCTGTTCTCCTTGTGGAGCTCCTGTCCCCTCCAGGTCTTTTCATTTCCCCCTTCTTCCATAAGATTTCCTGCACTCTGCCCAATAATTTTAAAGATATTTCTTAACTACTTTTATTTATCCTTTTGAGAATTTTTTTTCAGAATCATGTTTCATTTTAAAATGATTTTTGGGTAACTGTTTTGACTTTTTAATTTTTTCATAATAATTTTTAAATATATAGAATTACATAATTCTCTCATCATCATCCCTTACTTTAATCCCCTCAGTGTCCTTTTTATCCAACCATTCCATGGCTGACTCATCCTTATTTTCTCTCAAGACCATGGCTTCTTTTACTTGGATTATTGCTGCTATATATGTATGCAAAATACACATGAAATAGAGTAAGTCCATTTAGTGTTGCTTGTATGCACATGATTTCAGGACTGACCACATGGTGGTTATGACTAATTAGGGTGTTTGTCACTGGAAAATCCACCTTTCTCTACCTGATTTATCAACATGTAGCACTTTGTCCAGAGGAGGGGCTCCTGAGATTGAAAGTCTTGTTTCAGCAGTTGTATTCGTGTATATTCATGGGAGCATCTTCCCTCTCTATTTCAGATGACATAACCCCACAACAGACTTACAAATTTTCAAATCCCTCCCTCCCAATTTCTTTAATTTTTCCTTGGTTTTGGGTAAAGAAATTATGTTGACCGTCTATTTTAAATGCATGAACATCACAGAATCACTTATTCTGTATCTTCACCAGTTATTGTTTTCTGGGACAGCCTTCATCTGCTTCAAAAAGTAGTTTCTTTGATGAAGGATGAAATTATTGTTGAACACTTACTGTTGAATATAAGGATAAGTATTTTAAATCACATTAGAATTGCAGTGTTTGGGGAAGTGGTAGTACTAGGTTCCCTTCTAAGATTTATGGCTTCACTACTCCCAGGTAGTTGGCTATGTTGTCAGCACAAGATATCTTTACCTCCCAAATGAGTGGAACTTCGTTGTAATTAGAGAACTATAAGTTACCACAAAGATACGAGTGCGGCTATTGCTTCTTTATGGTTTACTTGCAAGACTGCTCATAGACATCATAGCTCAAAAGAACTATATAGATTGCTTCCCTCCAATAGAAGTTTGCACAGCAATTGCTGTTACTATGAAATCTAGTACTTAGAAAGTAGGTCAGATCCAACTCGACCCTTTTGAGTCTTGTATCTGAAAAATATGGTGTCTTCAGCAATAAAGGCTTATCTTCAACCTCAGGGAGGCAACCAAAGACAACAGAAATATTCTATGGATTTTGGGATTCTCTTAGACTTTCCTAACCAACTACTTCAAAACAGTACTCTCATGACAGGTTCTGGGGTGGTACTTATTATTGTCACTGCAGTTGCTGTTGCTGTTTAGATGAAATGTCACCCTTGTGGAAGAATTGTCAGGCCAAGTGCGAAACATTTAGGATTTGAACATATATACCCCATGTAAGTTTTTGTAAATGTAAAACAATCTTTTTTCAGGCTTTTTCAAATATTGTGAAGGTTATTTATGTATCTTCCCTTCATCCCTTCCTCTTCTCTGATGAACTCTGTCCCACAATCTAAAATTAAGGTTTTTTTAATTTATTTAATTTATTTACTATTAGTTACATTTTATTAACTCTGTATCCCAGCTGTATCTGCTCCCTCATACCTCCCAAACCCTCCTTCCTTCCCTTATCTTTTCCCTGACCCTTTCCAAGTCCACTGATTGGGAAGAAACTCCTCCCCTTTCATCTGATCCTGTTTTATCAGGTATCTTCAGAACAGGCTTAACATCAACATTTTGGAGGCAACATAAGACAATAGAAATAACCTCTAAATTTTGGAATTCTCTTAGACTTTCCTGACCGAAAACTTGAAAAGCAAAATCTCATGCCTGGTTGTGGAGTTTATTTTTTTTTCTGTGAGGTTTTTGTTTGTTTGTTTGTTCATTTTGCTGTAGTGTGTAGGTGGTCTCTGGCTCCTGGGGGGAGTGTTGTCAGCCTTAGTTACACAACTTCATTTAAGATATGAACAAATGTAAGTTTATATAAATATATATATTTATATAATATATAAATATATATAAATATAAATATATAAATATATAAATATATATATATATATATATATATATATATATATATATATATATATATAATGTCCACGTAAAGCTTTTTCAAATATCCTTAACATGTTTTATTCCTGTTCTTCTCCTTTGTCTCCTCTTAGGTTAGGTTTCTCTCTCCTAATCCCAATTAAAACCTACCTCCTCATGAATCTTTGTGTTTTGTTGTTCTTTGTTCACTCTAGATTTATTCTCCATCAGATATATGATTAATAAAGATTCTTCTCCCATCATTTTGGTCTCACTCTAATGATTATTTTTCTTTACCTCTGTAGATATTCTTTTGTTTTCATATGGTTTTACTTGAAAATTTTATGTCTTAATTCCTCAATAAATGGGATTCTATTAAAAAATTCCTTACCAACACTTGTATACTTGTACCATACTGTGAATATTACTACAAATCTATATCATATCTTGATATATCTAATGGTAATCCTCTCAGCAATGTTGGTTTTTCTCAAAATTATTTGGGCTACCCAGGGTCTTTTGTATTTCCAAAGAAATTTTAGATAGTTTTATTTTATATTTATGTGACAAAAAAGATGGAAATTTTTACTGTAATTGCATGTAATTTAAATAATGTTTGGTAGAATGATCATATTCACAATGTTAATTCTACCAACCAATGAGCATGTGTTGCCTTTCTATTTCCTCGAGTCATTTCAAATCTTTTTCTTCAGAGACTTAAAGTTTACTTATGAGTCTCAGCATCTGATTTAATACCCAGCTGTGTAGAGTCTTTCAGAGGTTATCTGTGGTAGGCTTCTGTCCTGTTCACTGTTTTCTCCCTGTTCCATTGTCTATTCCATTTCTCTTTCTGAATGATGATTGAACATCTTACCCTGGGTCCTTCTTCTTGCTTAGTTTCTTTACGTGTACAGATTTAACTATGAATATCCTATATTATATGTCTAATATCCACTTATAAGTGAGTATAAAGCATGTGTGTCTTTCTGCTTCTGGGATACCTCACTCAGGATGATCTTTTGCAGTTCCCACAATTGCCTGCAAATTTCGTAATTTCCTTGCTTTCAAATGCTGAATAGTATTCCATTGTGCAAAAGTATCACAATTTTGTATCCATTGCTCAACTGAGGGACATCTGGGTTGTTTCCAGATTCTAGCTCTTACATATAAAGCTGCTTTTAAGATCGTTGGGGAAATGTCCTTGTTGTGTACTTGAACATATTTTGGATACATGCATGCCTAGGAGTGGCATAGCTGGATCTTGAGGTAGCACTATTCCTAATTGTCTGAGAAAGGTCCAGATAGTTAGCCAAACTTTGGGCCCAGTGCAGGCAATCTTATGAATGAAGGGGGAGAGAGAAAGACCTGAAGGGAAGAGGAGCTCCAAGGAGAGCTTCATAACCCAAACATCTTGGTCTGGGGGTCTTTTCTGAGACTGATACTCCAACCAAGGACCACTCATGGATATAAACTTGAACCCCTACATAGGTGTAGGCCATGGCAGCTCAATGTCCAAGTGGATACCCTAGTTAGGGGAACAGGGCCGGTCTCTCATATGAACTCAATAGCTGGCTCTTTGGTTACCTCCCCATGAGGGGTAGGCGAGTGTTGCCTTACCAGGCTACACTATAGAATGATCAAAATCTTAATTCTACCAACCCATGAGCATGGGCTGTCTTTCTATTTTCTAGTGTTATTTTTAATCCTTTTATTCAGAGATTTAATGTTTACATATAATTTCTTAATGATTGAGGAATGTATCAACATTTCTTAAATTATACATTTAAATGTCACTCGTTTCTTTTTTGCTTTATTATTGTAAAAAGAACTTTTATTTGCCTGATTCAGTTGTTGCCTCTAAATCTAATTATCTCTGTCTGCTAGCCTAAGACAAGTTCTGGAAGCTTCTAGCCTCCATACAATGTAACTAAAATGTTTTCTACCTATGAGACTTACTGCTGAATAAGCTCACCATTTGTTGTTATTACTGAGCTCTGAGTTGGCTGGTTAAACCCAGTTGTTCTGGCTCAACCTCTCCTCCCAGTTAATTTATTCAATCTTGCCTGTCTTTCGGCCTCTGAATTACTCTGCTTGGCCCCAAAATAACTCAAGCAATCTTTTCTAATCTTCTGGTTCCTCATTCTGTGATTTGTTCTCTCTTCAAACTGTCTCTGTATATTTGTCCTTGTAAAACTACCTCTATTCTCTCTGCATTGGCCCTTAAGTAGCTTCCCTTTCCTCTCCCTTCTCATGAGAATTGTGTATATCCCATTCTGTCAAATCTTTCTCTGATTCATCACTATTTGTAC
This sequence comes from Meriones unguiculatus, assembly GCF_030254825.1. Lineage (NCBI taxonomy): Eukaryota > Metazoa > Chordata > Mammalia > Rodentia > Muridae > Meriones > Meriones unguiculatus. The sequence goes on from NC_083365.1 coordinate 29,615,172, forward strand.
CATTTAATTTGACATTACTTTCAAACATGGGAGCTACCTTGTACATATTCACTTTACCTTCATTGTTTGGGATTAAAAGTGTGTACTACCATGTCTTGACCTAAGCTTTTTTTTTAATTTTTTTATTTAACTTTTATTAATTACACTTTATTCCTTTTGTATCCCCCCATAAGCCCCTTCCTCCTCCCCTCCTGGTCCCACCCTCACACCCTTTCTGCATGCATGCCTCTCCCCAAGTACACTGATAGGGGAGGTCCTCTTCTTCTTTCTGGTCTTTTTTTTTTTTGTTCTTCTTAATGCAGTTTATTCAGGAACCTTGAACAATCTTCTGACCCTGGGGAAAGCCAGCCCACAGCTTAAATAGCCTCTGGGTAGCCAACCCCAGCGTGCCTCATGGGCAATGCAGATAGGTCCACATACATGGAAGCAAGCCAGATCCTCAGCCTTAGCCAAATATGGAGTTGTTCGTGACAGACAGCACTCACCATCGGGAAGGTGGAAGGCAGAAACCAGCTCCATCTTTAAGGCGGGCATTATGCAGCTCTCTACAGTTCCCCCTTTTTGTTTTAGACGAATCAGACAAGAGTAGAGGTCTGATCTCTGATATTAGAAATAAATTGGGACTTTGTACCAATGTTCATTTAGGTGTCATCCACCCAAAGAGCATCAGACCCTTCTGATACCTTTTTCTCAGAGGCGGGACCTGGGGCATCAACCCGCATGCAATCAGACATGCTCTTCTCTGGGTCCAAAGCAGCTGACCCTGAGTGCAGTGCTTAGCCTCGCATCCTGAGCGTAACATTTTAGCTTTTTATGGTAGCCAACCATGCTTGGGGAGACTGTCCTGCTTCAATGGCTGTAAAGGCCTGAATGATCATGGCTGCATTACACTGTTGTGAGACTCTAATCTTGCATATACACCACAGGCAAACCAAGGAGACCAACACCAGAAGGCCTGCTAACGCTCCCATGCCCGCCCATTCCGTCAGATGATTCATGGCTGCAGCAAACTTGCTCTATACTAGGCTGGCCTTGAATTCAGATCTATTTGCCGCTGTCTCCTGGATTAAAGGCATGTTTAAATTGCAGATGTATTATACAGACTTAGAAGGCTTTGGTTGTGAGCTTTTGCTGAGCAGCCATGTTCTGAAGTTAAATTCCTTTACAAGTTTTCATTAAATGTAAAATATAAACAAGATATTTGATTTTTACATATAGGTCATTTTTTCTATTAAACTTAAGGGGAGGGGTATTGGGCACATGGCTTATAAGAGTAAAAGCCTTGTTATGCAAGTCTGGCCATGTGAGTTAAATCCCAGTGCACTTGATAAAAGGAAGAAGAGAAGTAACTTCACAAAGTTTTTCTTTAATTTTCATAAACATATAAGGAATATATACATGAGTACATATATTATTAGTGTCTAAAATGAGTAAAAACTAATGTTTGTTAATAATTTGAAATCATTTCATAACTGCCACTATTATAGAGTCAGATATCAGATTGAAATGAATCCAGGAAGTGACCAAGATTGTCTGTCAATTTGACACAACCTTTTCATGCACTAGGTAACTGGATTCACAGCAAGGATTTTGTTCTAGTCATATTTCACATCATCCAGCATATAGCCTATTGTAGATATAATACAATTTTATTCACTTAGTTTAAATAGACACAGTAACATATTAGGATATCAGAACACTTTTCTTGGTTCTTGTTGGTCAAGTGAATGGTTTTGAAAAAATGAATGAATGCTATCAATTTTGGAAAGATAAATAAGAATTTCTCTATAATTTTACAAATATGTAGCACTTGGTGTCATTATTAACAAAGAAATCGCTGAGAGATGTCCATGATAATTATTTTCATGGTCCTCATGAGCTCAGAATACAAAACAAGTCAATTCTCCTATGGGAGTAACTTCAGGAGGTTTATATAGGTCAGGCTTAGAGAATGGGCTTCCAAAAGACGGCACCTGCATGAAATGGATCTCTTCAGAAGCACACATCTGATGGAAAATAATAAGATAGAGGAGAAAAGTATGAGTTTTGTAAGTCATTGTATTTATCAAACATGCTCAGATTATTCTTCACATATTTCTAGGTATGGAATTTAGCTTATTTTCTTTATAATTTGTCATTTTATGGGCTATTTTAAAAGGTTTCACTATCTTTTAAGCCACCAGAATTTTCTGTGGACTAACAGCACTGAAACACACCATTGGTGTGTTAGTGTCTGCATCAAAACATCATCATTTTGTATCAAATGATAAGTATGAGTGGCATCCAGATAACACTAGACAAGAATTCCTTGTGTCTTAATTAGGAGCAATGTAGTTTGATCATGGAGTGCACAGTAGGTAATTTTTAGCTCAGAAATAGGAGGAAATAGTCAGGTGAGTGGGAAGAGACATAACTACTTCTCATTTCAGAAGTCAGATCAATCAGTCTTCCAGCAAACAAGATGTTATGAGTAACTACAGTACAATATAAAGTTTTCAGTATCCTTCACAAAGTTTCTATTAAGGAATATAATTCAAGCATATCCAGATATGCTTGCCAAAATACAAATATTTAAACTGTTATAGAGTTTAGAATTTTGATACAAAGTAATCTACTTGGAAAAATCTTTTATCAGTAGAAAGAAAAAAAAAAGTATTGGTTTAAATGTTCCTAAAAGGATAATTTGGTGTGTTTCCTTTCATTTAATTTTATGTTATTGATCTAAAATCCAAAGTTAGTACTTTCTATGAGAATAGCCACAAAGTTAACAGAAAAAATTCCAAATGAGGTAATAGAACATTTGACAGAATCCATGTCCTCTAAAGTACATATAGCACTACTGAGAAACAAACAAGGGACCATTAAATGGTTGTCAGATACCTAGAAAACACTCAGCATGGCTAATATGTATTTGAATCAACACAGTTCATAGTTACTGAATAGACAGATGTTCATCAACTTAGAGAAAATGTAAGTATCAAGTATTTTAATGAAAAGAATTATATATGTTCATATATGTATGTTCAGTGGAATAATAAAATCCTTGCCTAAAACAGTATAAACAATATTGTTTAAAAACATACATGGACAAGTTTACATTCTCACCAGCAGTGGAGGAGGGTTCCCCTTTCTCCACAACCTCTCCAGCATGTGCTGTCACTTGAGTTTTTTATCTTGGCCATTCTGATGGGTGCAAGGTGGAATCTCAGGGTTGTTTTGATTTGCATTTCCCTAATGGCTAATGAGGTTGAGCATTTCTTTAAGTGCTTCTCTGCCATTCGATATTCCTCAACAGAGAATTCTCTGTTTAGCTCTGTTCCCCATTTTTTAAGTGGATTACTTGGTTTGCTGCTTTTCAGCTTCTTTAGTTCTTTATATATACTGGATATGAGTCCTCTGTCAGATAAAGGGTTGGTGAAGATTCTTTCCCAATCTGTAGGCAGTCGCTTTGTTTTGATGACGGTGTCCTTTGCTTTGTAGCCATGGCAGATCAGTGTCCAAGTGGGTTACATAGTAATGGGAAGAGGGACTGCCTCTGACATAATCTGACTGGCCTGCTCTTTGATCACCTCCCCCTGGTGGGAAGCAGCCTTACCAGGCCACAGTAGAGGACAATGCAGCCACTTTTGATGTGAACTGATAGACTAAGATCAGAAAGGAGAGGACAGTGGACTTGGGGAGGCGCATGCATGCAGAAAGGGGAAGGAGGGTGGGATCGGGAGGGGAGGGGGGCCTCTGGGGGGATACAAAATGAATAAAGTGTAATTAATAAAAAATTAAAAAACATACATGGAATTATAGAGAAATGAACATTTTTACTACAAATACTAGAAAAATATTATTGATTTCACTTTGTGTGCGTGTGTGTTTACATCTTCCCAATATATTATCCACTTACATGTGTTAATTTTGTAGGTGAAGAAATGGAATCAAATACTTCTAAGAGAAGAAGGTACATATTACTCACTGCTAGTTAGGTAAAAATCATATTTTACTTATTTAAAAATCTATCCTTGATCAAATAACCCTGCTAAACCTGTATTAATATTAGTAAACAATATGACCATTCCTCCATGATTCTGAATAAGAGCAATATAAAACTTAATTGTGAAACTGTTACATTTTGATTGATAATTGTCTTCTAAAAATGCCTATGGTTATCTTGAAACAAATTTCTATCTTACAAGATGAAATACTAAACTTCTACTATCCCAGTGAATTGTTCTAGAATATGCATCCAGTCCTGATGAGAACTGATAGCTTGGGTCAGAGAGAAGGGAAAGAGGACCTCCCCTATGAGTGGACTTGGAGAGGGGCATGGGAGAAGATGAGAAAAGGAGGGTGGTATTGGGAGGTGATGTAGGAGGGGGCTACAGCTGTGATACAAATTGAATAAACTGTAATTAATAAAAATTAAATGTTTCCAAGAAGACATTGGAAACATCTCATTCAAACAACTTAATGGCTCACCTAAAAGCCCTAGAAAAAAAGGAAGCAGACACATGAAAGAGGAGTAGACAGCTGGAAATTATAGAGGCTCTTTTCTCTTGCATGTAAAAAAAATAAATGTTTCTTTAAAAAGAAGATAAAGGATGGGGTTTTTAAAGAAAGTCTGAAGTTTTTCAGAATAACAAGAAACCAATTTAGTAGAATTCAGATTATCAAAAATGTCAAGCTTCATAGGCCCTGTCTGGTATAATATCATTGAATTTTTCCTTTGAGAATCTGGTAATCTCTAGAAAGTACATAGATTGTAGCATGCAAGACTCTCATCTACCATCATGCTTATATAGCAAATGTATGTGTTACCTAATGTCTTCAGAACACACTTTTCACCCTTACCCTTTGGAGTCCTCACCAAAAGGGAAGGTGAATATGAGAGAGTATCCATTGTTTACCTGCTGTCTTCTTTAACTGCAGAGTTCTCATAAAATAACAGAGTAAGACCTAAAAATTGAAAATCACCAGAAAATTACTGAAGTTGGAAGAAAGTAGGCAAGGATTTATCATCATCCAGTGTGAGTATTTTCTATTACAGGTTTAATGTAAGCACTCTGCCTGTATTTTAGGGTGAATAAGCACTGTTCATTGAAAGTTAAGCATTCACAGCCATCCAAAGTTGATGATCAAAGGCACCATTTGCTTGTAAGTTCATGTAACTTATTTTCTTCTTTCAAAAAATATAGAAGTCAATAGGTAAATGATATAATGAGAAAGCAGATGATAGATGATACATAATATATTATTGCTGTCAGGAAATTATAATACTTCAGTCTAAGAATTCCAAAGATTAGTTGATAAAATTCAACTAATTCAACTGCTAAAACTTAACTAAATATAACTTTCAGTCTTTAGGTTTGAATATGAATTAGCTTCTTTTGATAGCAGTTATAGATATTTTTGCAGCGGTAGCTCAAAAATCAGATAGCTAAATAAATAAGTCCTATGATAATATTTTGTGAATAAAATATTGTGATTCTGGTTTTTACATTTCTTATATGGTATTCTGTACACCATGATCTCAACAATATTGGAACATCTAAATTATAGTTTAACAAATTATTATTATTACTATCATTTATTACAATTTATTCAATTTGTGTCACAGTTGTGGACCCCTCCCTCACATCTTCCCCATCCCATTCTTTCTTCCTCATCTCCCCCATGCCCCTTTCCTCATCCACTGATAGGGGAGCTCCTCTTCCCCTTCAATTTGACCCTAGCCTATTAGGTCTCATCAGGACTAGTTGCATTGTTTTCCTCTGTGGACTGGCAAGGCTGCAACCCCCAGGGGAACAGATAGATTGGCACTGAGTTCATGCCAGAGAAAATTATTGCTCCATTTATTAGGGACCCCACCTGCAGACTGAGTCTCTGTGCTAGATCTCAGCCTGGGTTTTAGATCATCTTCATGCATTAACTTTGGTTGGGATTTCATTCTCTTCAGAGCCCCCAGGGCTCAGTTTTTATGGCTCTTTTAGTTTCCTTGTAGAGCTCCTGTTCCCTCCAGGCCTTTCTATCTCCCCTGCTTTCATAAGATTCCCTGCACTCTGCTCAAAATTTGGCTATGAGTTTCAGCCTCTTTGGAAATCAATCTGGCACTTTCTCACAAAATTATGAATTGTGGTACCTCAAGAGCCAGCAATACCACTCCTTGGCATATATCCAAAATATGCTCAATAAGAACATTTGCTCAACCATTAGTCGTAGCAGCTTTGGTCATAATAGCCAGATTCTGGAAACAACCCAGATGTCCCTCATCTGAGGAATGGATACAGAAATTGTGGTACCTTTACACAGTGGAATTGTGTAATCCTAATTCTCAGGAATTAAAAACAAGGAAATCATGACATTTTCAGGCAAATGGTGGGAACTAGAAAAGATCATCTTGAGTGAGGTGTCCCAGAACTAGAGAGACACACATGGTATATACTCACTCATAAGTAGATATTGGCCACATTATATAGGAAAAACATGAAAATCTGTATTCCTAAAAAGTCTAACCAACAAGGAAGACTTGAGGGAAGATCCTCAATCCTCATTCAGAAGGGCAAACATGATAGACATCAGAAGGAGAAGATAGGGAACAAGGAGATAACCAAAGATGGCCTCTGAAAGACTCTATTGTTCAAGATATCAAAGCAGAAGCTGAGATGCTTAGCTAAATATTTTAATTCAACAATATCATAGAAATTACTGATGATCAATAGGATTATTATGCATGCTATTAAAAAATATAAATATTACCATATATGGATATAACCTAGAACCCCTGCTCAGATGTAGCTCATGGCAGCTCAGTATCTATGTGGTATCCCTAGTAAGCAGAACAGGGACTGTCTCTGACATGAACTCAGTGGCTGGCTTTTTTACCACCCCCCCCATAAAGGGGGAGCAGCCTTGCCAGGCCACAGAGAGGACAATGCTTCCAGTCCTGATGAGACCTGATAAGCTAGGGTTAGTTGGAAGGGGAGGAGGAACTTTCCTGTCAATGGACTTGGAGAGAGGCTTGGGATTGGGAGGGAATGAGGGAGGAGGCTATAGCTGGGATACAATGTGAATAAACTGTAATTAATATAAAAATAAAACTTTAATTAAAAATAATTAGAAATATTGTATCTGAACTTTTACACTGAAGTAAAATGTATTTCCCATTAGGTCAAAAACATAAACCTTCCTTCTGCTTTGAAATTTCATGATTGCTGGGACATATTTAGACCACTTCTTAATAGACTAATGATCAGAAACTCACTTAACTGGTGAAATCAGTTTCAAATCGCTATCTTGCTTCCTCACTGCATTCCTGTAAGAGGCATTTCTTGGGAGAGCATGTACAGAATAGTCACACTGGATGCTTCTCTTCTTGGGCAGTTACATTTGGCCCATTAGCTTTCACTTTGGGCAGCAATATTTCCCAAAGCTGACAAAGACTTGTCCTTACATTGAGCTTTTCTATTTCAGGTGTAGATGTTAACTTCATAACAATATGAATGTCAGGTTCATGAATGTCAGTGAATAAAACGTATATGGGGAATGAGTCTTTGGCTTCATAATTTTGCTGTGGGGACTTGCCCACTCATAGAGTGTTCAGGTCTTACTCTTTATGGTGTTTTTGGTGCTTTATCTGCTCACCATATATGTAAATATTGTCATCATGGTCTTAACCACTGACCCCCATCTCCATTTCCCTATGTACTTCTTGTTGGCCAAACTGACCAACAAGCTCTCCTCAGACACAACGCCCAAGATGATCACAGACTTTCTCAAGAAAAACAAGACTACTTCCTTTGCAGGCTGCATAACTTTACCCAATGCATTGGCACAGGATAGATGGTACTGCTGGTGGGAATGGCTTATGAGTTATGTATGGCCATATGCACACCCACAACTATTTTGTACTGGTTTGGTGTTGAATTCCTGGGCCATGGGCTTTTGTGCATGTCATGAGATAGACAAGTTGAGGCAGTTTTGCATCTGCCTCTCTGTGTCCATTATTATTGACAGTTACTTCTGTGACATATCACTAGTAATAAACTAAGCCTATTAAACTAATCATGAATTTCCATGATTTGGATCCTTCTAACTACAAAACACTTTTATTCACTTTGGCGATGTAGACAAAGTACCATATCAAGGTAGCAGAAAACGTCTTGGCCCTTATTGGTCAAGTGAATAACTTTGAGTAATGGCGTAATATTGTGAGTTCTGAGGTGATGAATAAGAACTTCTCTCTAACCTTGAAAAAAAAAGATTCTCAGCTTCATATGGAGAAACAAAAAACCCAGAATCTCCAAAACGACCCTGTACAACAACAGATCATCTGGAGGTATCTCCATCCTGGATCTCAAGCTGTACTACAGGGCAACAGTAATAAAAACTGCATGGTATTGGCATAGAAACAGAAAGGAGGATCAATGGAACTGAATAGAAGACCCAGAAATAAACCCATACACCTAGGAATACTCGATATTTGACAAAGAAGCCACATCCATTCAATGGAAAAAAGACAGCATCTTCAACAAATGGTGCTGGACCAACTGGATGTCTACATGCAGAAAAATGAAAATAGATCCATATTTATC